>NC_051070.1:23750455-24350455 GCF_004664715.2 Peromyscus leucopus
AAGAAAAAATAATCTCCCATATTTGTACCCAACTGCTTGGATTTCAGTTAATTGGAGATGTAGTCAAGTTGACAAAAAGAGTTATCACATACATCAGTAATGAGTTGCTCCAGTACTGAATGAACCACAAGCACCATTCAGTTGATCAGAAACCTGAGAAGTTGGGTAACAGCAAGCAGAGATCCAAACACCCACTAAACAAAGATAAGACAGATATCCACTCCTGAAAATTACCAACTACCTAACTCAGGATGCCTAGATCCCACCAAAACAATATGTTGCCACCAAAATAATATGTCTCCTCACATATTAATGGTCTCTAAGAGAAGCAACTTAGATGACACTCAAGACAGTGAACTTAAAATGGCAGGTATATGTTCAAAACTTAAAGAGGATATGAATAAATGCTAGAATGAAGACAAGGAAAACATAGACAAATGTTAAAATAAATTAGGGAAAGCAATTAAAGATATATTTGCTGTTCAAAAAAACAGTATTTTAAATTTTGCAAGAAAGTTAAACATATGCTTTGACAAAAAATGAGGAATTTACTATATAAGCTTCCATGTGTACCCACTCTGTCTGCCTTACACCAAAGTACAAAATTTTATCAGCTGTTCTATTTTGTCTACATAAGGCCATCCATCTGTCTATGGTATCTCTCATATCACAACGTTCTTCCCATAATGGAGATTTTATTTTGCTTGATAAAAATAAAATAAAAACATTTTTATCTTTCATTTTTCAAAACATTGGAATGAATTCATTCTAGTTAATTCCAGATGTAGACAAAAGTAGCCATCACACACATCATGGAACCAATTTTCATGATGGAACCAATTTCAAAAAAGTAATAGCCACAGACTGAATTAAGTCACATATGACCACTACACTGAAAAAACTTATTGTGAAGCAAAAATAGCATTTGTTGTGACCTCTATCAATGTTTTCTGCATGCTGTAACTGCACGAGCAACACAAGCATTTAACTAAAATTAATTTTGCCCTGATGTTCCAAGCTCTGCCTTAACCTTACTAGAGATGTCCTGTACTAAGGTGTGAAGAATAGACCTGCATTAACTGTAAAGAAAGGAAAGTGTGAAATTGCTAAAGTTAAAGTTTCTGTGGGCTATTCTTCCTCCAAATCATTTGTCTTCATGAGAACTTCCAATGACCTTAAGGAAGGATTGCAGATCTTTTAGTCTGTCCACAAGAACTGTTCCTCTCTAGAAAATGACTCATCTAAATTCTTAGATCTTTATTCTATAATTGTTTGATCAAGAAAATGAATTTTGGCTATGAAACCTTGGCTAGGCTTTCACAACTCTCCTATAATTTATTTAAATATCACTTAGAATTTAAAGGGCACTAAAAATGGAATAGATGTTCCTGTAGGCACATGGTACCACACCACAATTCTTTTTACTGCTACTCTTTCCAAAATTACGAGTATAGAGGCACTACACTGATCAAAGTAGTTCAACATTTTCCCTTGCCACAAAGGAACACAAGTTTCCTTTGGTTCACCCCAAGGAAAGGGGCTATATAAAGGGCACAACCACCAGGAAGAAAAAAATCTGTGTGCAATTAAAATCATAGTTCTTATGCAAACCAAAACTGCCAGTCATGTCTTTGTAAGTCGATCTTAATGTCCCAGGTAAGATACGTTCAACACCCAAAGTCACCTCTCTACTCTTCACTCTTAATATCTCAGTCTAGATTCATTCATCAGAATGGCTCAGTCTAGATTTATTCATCAGAATGTGGGTTTTGCATCTCGAACCTGAATAAATGAGATGAAGAAATATGGAGTTACTGACACACAGGAAGTGTTCTCTCTCTCTCTCTCTCTCTCTCTCTCTCTCTCTCTCTCTCTCTCTCTCTCACACACACACACACACACACACACACACACACACACACACACACACACACAGCAACACTGAACATCATGGATCCACCAAGTGTATCTGTAGTGACACTGTGGCTGCTGAACATTAAGAAGGAAACATATTTTTTTAAGAGATGGCCCATATTTTCTGAAGTTCAAGGAGATTCTTTCCTAACATTATTAATAAAACCAAAACCTGGAATGAGGTTTTTTATTTAATATTATCTTATCTTATTTAATATTCTTATTTAATATTAATCTTAAATTATCCAATGAAAGATGCTAAAATGTGGTAACACATGTAGACTTAAAGCATGTGCTGCTCTTTGTTCCTTTAAAAGTAAGATTCAGTGGGTGACTGTCCTTTGAAAATTACTCAGATTTGCCTTCAGGTGATCTCATTCAAGGTTCTAGCAAATGAACACATTCTTAGTCTTTGGGAGAGAAAACTGACCTTTGTGGCAACATGCTCTGATTTTTGCAGCTTACTTTGATTTCTCTGGCTTTCAGATGCGTTGGCAGCATGGTTAAAAATGAACTTCAAGGGGCAAATATGGCAGTGCATGCGTGCTACCCCAGAATTCAGGACGCCAAGGCAGAGAGAGGACAGCCTAGGCTACATAGCAAGTCTATTTTTTTTTTTAAATTAACTGTAAGTACCTTTAAAATTCACAAGCAGAGCAAGGGGATTTAGTCAGCAAGGTACTTGGCTGTGCAAGAATGAGGAAGAGAGGGAGATTCAAGTCTAGTAAACTCTATTAAAAAAATATAATATGGAAAACAATGACACCTGATTTAATCTTTGACCTTGACACGCATGTGCAAACATATGGGCACACAAACAACAGAAAATACACATACATACAGACATGCAATTACATATATGAAGGAGCATGCACACAAAACACATAAATACACACCAACATTCACTCACAGGCTCTCTCTCTCTCTCTCTCTCTCTCTCTCTCATATACTAGCACAATTGTACATGCTCATATCTATCAACCCACACACATACATGCACACATGGGCCCACAACCACATAACTACATATACACATGCACACATGCATTCACAAATGCATACACATGTGTACATCTTTATACAAGTGCGCACTCACACAATATGCACATAGGCATTCACAGAAGTGGGCATACCTGCAAATATGCATAACCAAAAATTTGCATACACAAGTACATGTGCACACATATATAAATGCACACACACCAAAAGAAAACAAGTACATGTACTAACATGAGCACACACATATGAATCACATGAATGAACTTGTGCAAATACCAACACATGCATGGGTGATACTCACATGTAAACAAGATCGGTCAACCACTTGTGCATATGCATGCACCTACATACACTCACATGAACACACATACAAATGAACATACAACATATGTGTACTTATGCATACAAATACACACCCAATCATGGACATAAATGTGCATACACACACATGTTCACTCAAATCTTCAGACCTATGTGAATGTTCACCCATTTCTACATCATTCTTGATTTTCATTCATCACTTAAGGCATAGCAATATCTTAAAAAACTTCATTTCTCTCATGAAAAACTAAATCCAGCTTGCAGTAAGAATTGGTATTTGCATTCTCAAACTTGCACTCATCTCAGAAATCTTTTGAACAATGAACTTTTAGTGTGATGTCATTTGTGCACTAAATTCTTT
The DNA here is from genome assembly GCF_004664715.2 of Peromyscus leucopus. Lineage (NCBI taxonomy): Eukaryota > Metazoa > Chordata > Mammalia > Rodentia > Cricetidae > Peromyscus > Peromyscus leucopus. The sequence continues at coordinate 23,754,051 of NC_051070.1, forward strand.
TTTTAACTGCACTTGGAAAATAATGATTTTTACAAACACTTTATCAATCACACTTTGTGTACTTCCAGACTGTATGATTTATTTCTAGCTGGCATACTTTATTAATTAGAGTGAGAGGTCATTTGCGTGCAGTAGTAATTATTGAAGAAAATCCCACAGAAGGCAAGCCCTGTACAAGAGAGAGATGAATGTTACTTTGCACAGCCAGGCCTGAACTGTTCAAGTCAGCATGCTGTGTACTCAACTTAATTACTTCTCATGACAAGCCAGAGAGAGAGGCTTCTGCCTCCACGTTTACAGGGCAGTAATCTGAGGCTCTGAAAATGTTCATAATTTCTTTCACATCTGACACCACATAAATGGAAATTGGTTTTGTGAATCAGGTCTTTTACCTGTTTTCTTTCTTTTTCTTTTTCTTTTTTTTGAGACAGGGTTTCTCTGTGTAGCTTTGCGCCTTTCCTGGAGCTCACTTGGTAGCCCAGGCTGGTCTCGAACTCACAGAGATCCACCTGGCTCTGCCTCCCGAGTGCTGGGATTAAAGACGTGCGCCACCAACGCCCGGCCAACCTGTTTTCTTATTATTATCATAGAAGACTGTCAAAGGAAGTAAGGTCAGGCCCAAGGGTACCGAGAAAAACACCGTGATGAAAATTTCTAGAAATAACTTTAAATTTCTAAATAATAATAAATTTCATTTAGCAGATTTGATTCTCTTTAATTAGAAGTGCCACAATATCATGTTGAAGAAACAAGACACAATAGTAATCTGTAGTTTTATTTCTGAGTCAACTTTTTTACATGCTTTTATACATTTGTAACCGATATTCTTCATATTTTTGCTCTTAGCTATGGAATACAACTGGCAGCCTGCTGCTGGATCACTTTCCCGTTCTTCCTGAACACTTACTGGGCTACAGTTTGAAGTCACCGTTGTATTTAGATGTAGCCAAGCCACTGAGCTCCTGCCAGTGGAACGTGAGTGAACATGACTGCCTCATTTCCAGGCATGGTCCACAAAGTTTCTGGATGGCCACACTCAAGTCCCTAGGACCGAAGTGATAAAGATAAGGAGACTCTGTGAGCCTGATTTCACAAATAATGGTGGGGGCCAGGGTTCAAAATGTCTGCAGATGCACCAGTGTCTTTCATGAGGAACAGACAACTGTCACAGGAGTTGAAGTGACTGAATGTCCCACTATGCAGAAAGCAGTCCTGGCTGTCACACTACTTTTTTCAGTGTCTGAAGAGCTCTCTGCATCATTTCATTGCTCTCATATGATTAATAAATATTGCAGTTTTAGGAGATTTATATATGAAGACAAATAATGATAATTTAACTAAGTCGTTGTGTTTGATTCATTTCATGCTGTTCATTTTCTTTAGTGGATAATAGGTAAGCAGAATATTTTTATGTTAAAAGTTTAAGCGAAAAGTAAAGACATACAAAATCACTTCTAGTCCATTATTTATTTTTTAATTTATTATTCTCTCATACATCATTTCACAACTGCAGTTTCCCCACCCTCTACTTCTCCCAGCTCCCCACCACCACCTTCCCCCTCCCCCAGATTCACTCCTCCTCTAATTCCCCCTCAGAATCCCAGTGATATCAACCAAACACAGCATGACAAGTTACAATAAGACTAGTCACAAAGCCACATACATGATTGATCATGTACATATAAGACTGTATATTCTCTAATGCCTATGTCAATATTCTTAGCCAGACAGTGAACATATGTAGGGATGGAAAATAAGTACATGCACAATTAATTCTGGCAAATGTAAATCTAGGCTTAGTGCCTGACACAGTTAAATGTTTATTGATAATGCTATTTTTAATATTTTTATTTTTCATTTTAGTTCTATTATTTCCAGTGATTTACTATAAAAGAGTATGAATGAATACAATTTAAAATGGGCATGATGATATTATTTAATCACTTATTTAATTTCTTACAGTCTGTAAAGAAGGAATTTATGATTTGAAATAATTTATGCATAAGAAGTAGATTTATTAGCATGAGTGCAAAGTTGAGGATTCATTTTACAATGAGCAACATTACTTAAGGAATGAACACAATTATGGGATGTCTATCTTTCTTTGCACCTCTAACCTTTGTACTGACCTCTCTGTACTGACCTCATTCTCTGCAGATACTCCATTCACATGGTTTAGGGGATATTCACTACAAAGCTGTATAACATCCTCACAGTTAAGCAGTCTCAACATAAAAACTCTGTCTCTCCTGGCAGGTCCAGCAACAAAGTCTCAGGATACCCTCCAAGTCACTGCTCACAGGAATAAGGACTATTTCTGAGCCATCCCCATGCCATGAGATGAATTTCTCTGATTGGCCAGCTTGGTATGGTTGCCCTTCTGGGGAAAAGGGGTTGAAGTGAAGGGTATATTAGACTACAACATCACATTAGACACAATGCAAAGAAAAGGAGGTTGTGAAGGGAGGCAAAGATGAACAATAAACCAGCTCTCCCATGTATCTGCATATGCAGACGTACTCCCACATATATTTATGACAAGTAACCACAGTTATTTATTCGAATGTTCTTTATGTTATTGCTTATATTAGAAAGTATTTATAATTTCTTGTTGAAGAATATTACAAATAATTAATAATATATCAATAAGATTTGAGGATTTGCAAGCAACAAAACATATCATCATATAATAAATGTTCCTGATATACTAGTATGATGACTAATTTCATGTCAACTTTACTGGGCCAAAGAGTGCTCATCTATTTGATCAAACACTCTGAATGTATCTGTGAGATTTTTCTAGATAAGACTAGTATTTAAATTTGTAGAGTGAATAAAACAGATTGTCCTTCCCAGCATGAGTGGGTTTCACCAATCTGTTGAAGAACTGACTAGAAAAAAAAATGAGAATAATGGAGAATTTGGTGTCTCTAGATTGCTGTCCATAGTTCTTCTGTTCTGTTCTTGCCTTCAGGATCAACCCAAGTCCTCTAGCTCCCTGACTCACAATGATGGAAGTCTTCAGCCTCTGTAACCAAATCAACTAATTGCAATTACATTCACTAATGTGTGAGTTTCTCATTTAGCTAATCCTTCATGTTTTGAACTCCAGTCAATTTATTTTTTAAATGCTTTACACTATTTTTCACATATATACCCTTGAGAAGCTGGAGAGACAGAACCGATAGGACATATAGTTGTGTATTATTAGTAATGGGAAATCCTGGAAAGGAACCACTGTGCTATTTAATCATTGTGCAACCACTACCAAGTATTTTTACACAAACTTAAATGGTCTGTATCCATCACTCAATGTGGTATCATGATGAAGTTAAGAGACATTGCAAACATCATATAGATGTAACTTCTGCCAACATAAGATATAGTACTGAAAGACAAAAATTGACATCATATACACGAATGTCCTATCACAGCACCAGGAACGAAACAAGAACACCAACTATCTGGATATCTCTTTTTTTTAACTTTTATTTTTTTAATTTAATTTAATTTAATTTTACAATATAATTTAGTTCTACATATCAGCCACGGATTCCCTTGTTCTCCCCCCTACCGTCCCCATCCCCTTCCCCCCAGCCCATCTCCCATTCCCCTCTCCTACAGGGCAAAGACTCCCCCAAAGATCAACCTGGCAGACTCAGTCCAGGAAGGTCCAGTCCCCTCCTCCTAGGCTGAGCCAAGCGTCCCTGCATAAGCCCCAGGTTTCAAACAGCCAACTGATGCAATGAGCACAGGACCCGGTCCCACTGCCTAGATGCCTCCCAAATAGATCAAGCCAATCAACTGTCTCACCTATTCAGAGGGCCTGATTCAGTTGGGGGCCCCTAAGCCATTGGTTCATAGTTCATGTGTTTCCATTCGTTTGGCTATTTGTCCCTGTGATTTATCCAACCCTGGTCTCAACAATTCTCACTCATATAAACCCTCCTCTTTCTCTACGATTGGACTCCCAGAGCTCCACCCAGGGCCTAGCCATGGATCTCTGCATCCAGATCCCTCAGTCGTTGGATGGGGTTTCTAACACGACAATTAAGGTGTTTGGCCATCCCATCACCAGAGTCAGTCAGTTTGGGCTGTCTCTCGACCACTGCCAGCAGTCTATTGTGGGGGTATCTTTGTGAATTTCTATGGGCCTCTCTAGCACTTTGCTTCTTCCTATTCTCATGTGGTCTTCATTTACCATGGTCTCCTATTCCTTGTGCTCCCTCTCTGTTCTTGATCCAGCTGGGATCTCCCGGTCCCCCAAGCTCTCTTTCCCTCAACCCTTGCCCTTTATTACCCCCACTCATGTCCAAGCTGTTCATGTAGATCTCATCCATTTCTCTGTCACTGGGCGATCCCCGTGTCTTTCCTGGGGTCCTGCCTTCCAGGTAGCCTCACTGATGATGTGAGTAGCAGTCCAGTCATCCTTGTTCCACATCTAGTATCCTCCTATGAGTGAGTACATACCATGTTTGTCTTTCTGAGTCTGGGTTACCTCACTTAGGATGATTTTTTCTAGATCCATCCATTTGCCTGCAAACCTCATGATGTCATTGTCTTTCTCTGCTGAGTAGTATTCCATTGTGTATATGTACATTTTATTTATCCATTCTTCAGTTAAAGGGCATCTAGGTTGTTTCCAGGTTATCTGGAACCACTAGTACATAGATTTTAGTGGAATCTCTAAGAATGTATGTATACAGTGAATCAGCAAACTCCATACACAGTGAAGTGTTAGAGGAGAGGGTAGGAGGAAGGTGCCCAAATTGTCAGAGGGAGGGGGAGAGATGGCAAGAGAAAGAGGTGAGAAAATAAAGGGTACCATAAAGTCATCTAAAGGAGTAGAGAATTTCAGGGGAGATAATGATGAGACTGTTGTCTTCCTGTGTGTTGAAAACATATGCTCCCCTTTCCTCACTATAATATTGTCAATGATCCAGACAGATCTATATTTCCCACCCTAGTGTGTTGTAGGACTTTCCTGTCAGACTTTCTTTGGGGACTGCCAACTCCCAAATAATGACATGGAGACTTATTATTAATTATGAAAGCTTGGCCTTTAGTTTAGAATTGTTCCCAACTAGCTCTTATAACTTAAATTAACCTGTTTTGTATTAATCTGCATTCTGCTAGGTGGCTGTTTATCGCTCCTCCATTCTGTATGTCTGACTCCCTCCATGTCTTGCTGGTGTCTCCAATGATCAAATCTAATCTTTATTAATTTTGAAAAAAATCCATAGCATTTCATTTCCTGTGGAAACAAAAGCATAACCTAACCTCCAACACAACATATTTCCCAACCTCCACTCTGAAATTAAGGCACCCTTAAAATATATAGGCTAGTATAATTTAGCAGAGGTTTTTTTCTACATTCCAATATCTCTAAGCAGTTTTTACCCTTTACTCACCAGTATTCAAAAGATTCGGTCAACAGAGTACCATATAGGATCCAGATGCCCTGTGTATTTCCCATCTTTACATGGCTTATTTTTTTATATCACTCTACTTTTTCTTTAAAGCCATTTTTATTATTTTTAAACTATTTTTTCTATGACTGTCTATATATAGTTTCTTTTCCTTCTTCAGCACCTAAGCACATTTTCAAGCATACTGTACCTGTTCAGAGGTTTTCTCAGTCTGGACCTGGCGTGTGTGTGTGTGTGTGTGTGTGTGTGTGTGTGTGTGTGTGTGTGTGTGTGTGTGCTCTGTAGCATTTCTCTGACTGTGTGAACCAAACCTTAAACTGCTAGGTAGCAGCTAGGCTCCCTGCCCACAGCTCTACTTAGCACATGATGCTGGCAGCTGCCTCTGCCCCCTCCTGATCCATGAGAGCCTAACCCGATGCCTTTGGGCCCCAGCCCGGAGTCACATTTTTCCTGCCCCAGCTCTGGAAAGTAGTAAGATTTGCACTGCAGCCGATATTTTTATCTGGTGGCTAGTAGCATGCCACTCACTGTTCTGGTGCTAGGTTGAACATTAGAGCCTCTTAAAGGAGTCACACCTCTGTACTCCATAAGCACCAGGCCTACCTGAGAGACTTCAGAAGCCAGGAAGCTGTGCCTGACTCTGTGTTCAGAACATTTTTTTCAGCTTTCTCAGGCGCTATGTGGATATAAGTGCCCCATGTTGGGCACCAAATAATGTTTTCCTGTTGGTTTAGCATCTACACATGAACCTACTGATATCATCTGGATATTTAATATTTAATTAGCATCTGGAGCCCTATGCCCCCCCCAGTCAGCACCCTACTGGCCACTGAGGCCTTGGCCTGGAGGGCCTTCCAGTCCTACAGACCCAGCTTTGCACTGCTGCCATGTGTAGATTTAATCTGTCTCTATGTTCTATTTACCAACAAAGACTCAGACTTCAGATGTGGGGGTGAAAACCTGCTAGATCAGAGAAGCCAAACAGCAACCAGGTGACATTGCTTTTTGGCCAGAGACACAGCAAGACATGCATCTCTTTACTTACCCCTCCTCCCCAAAAAAGCACCAAACTCTAGTTCCACTCTTTCCTTCCTGTTTGTCTTCTCTATCCAAATTCCTGACTTCTCTAGGGCTAATTCTGGTCAACCAGTCGCTGGCTCTGTCCCCTGATTTAAGGTTAACTTTATTAACCATCTTGGAGTGTCACAGTGTGATCCAATATCCTATAACCCTTGTGTACATTTTGGTGACCTGATTTTGTTAGTTCACATCAGTAGGCTTTAAGTGTCAAAGTTATTGAGAAAAGAACATAATATCTCCAATTTATTTTTCCTTGTGTATAAGCTATGGACTTCAAAGCCTTAACTGAGGGCAAAGTAGTAATAAGAAAGGATCCAGTGCCCCCTGAGTCACCACAAGAAGATATGATATCCTCGACTAAAGACACTCACATGAGACCATGAAGTCAGAAAGAAAGAAATTATTCTGCTAACGGTCGGAAATTTGGAGCCCCTATTGTTAATGGAGCTACTGTCATCATAAACACAACAAGAACAAAAAATTATCCACTGAATCTGACCCCTAGAAAATGATTGCTAACATAGATGATCAGAGAGCAGCAACCTATGGATGCAAAAATCAAGATATACTGTTGTTCTAATATGAAAGCAGTATCGTCTTCCTTTTTTATTTAAAACATATTTTTATTCATTTTACATACCAACCCCAGATCCCCCTCTCATCCCTCCTCCCACTCCCCCCCCCCATAAAATTATTTTGTTGCTACTTCATAACATAATTTTGACACTGTTATGAACTGTAATGTAAGTGTCTATGTTCCCTGATGGTGTTAGGTGGCTCCTATGAAAGGATCATTTGACCCAGAGGGTCGCCACCCACATGTTGAGAAACACTGTTTTAGAACAACCCTCATTCTCTTTCCCAATAGATCAGGACTGCCCTACCTGCAGTCTCTGACAGAAGTCAACAGCAGTTCCTGTAGTACAATATCACCACAAGTTCCCCCACACTCAGGATTAAAATGTCCAGTGTCAAGTGCTTTGAAGGATCTTAAGGCTCCTGACCATTCTTTCCTGGGGACTAATTCATTCTCATTCCCTTCCCCCACCCCTCCCTTCCTGTTCCTTCTTTTATGCCCCCCATCCCCCCACACACACTCTCTTTTCTTCCCCTTTTCAAAAATTGGCCACCCTCAGCCAAATTTAGCATCAGAAAACTATGACCTGGCTTTTAGTACTGGAACATTTCCTTTTTTTCCCCCCAGCCAATAAAGCTTGTAGATATGCAGTGAAGATGCGACCACTGTCTTCCCCACTAACAAGAGCTTCACATAAATGATATTAAATCCAAATAATTTAATGAACTGAGGAGCCTTTACAGATAATTTAGCTCTTTAATTTAAATAAGAAATTGAGTGATCTGTGGCAGAGCTCGAGAACAACCAGTTCTTGACAGGGTAGAAGGCAGACTTGTTCTCTGGCCAGCACCTCACTCAGTTCTGGCCTTTGAGGAAACACAAGGTAGTAGCCACGCTACCTCAGGGAGCACCTGTAAATCTGAGCAGGTTAAAGCTTTCATTCTGCAGACAAGCGACAGAACACATCGATTCCAATTTTATTGGAATAGTAGAAAATTTTAAAATGTATGACTTTTATATACAATTCCAACCAAGCTGGGCTTATTGATTATTTGACTGAGCTTTAAGTTCCCAACAGGGAATTTTTAAGGAGTCTTAGAGGTAATTATTGAAACCATGAATCTGATCCTAGGAGCCAGGATTTCCATGACTTTGTCACCAGTAGCTGGCTGGTAATGAGTGACATTTTCTTTCTCCACAGATTTTCATACAACTCTCTGCGGGACCCCAAGGCTTTCTGTAGCAGGGGTGGGTTACCCCCAGCTTTTGTTGACTCTGATTATATTTCCTGTCCTCTCTATTAGATTATGAGCAGAATGTAGACATGTCAAACCACTTTTATCTTGTCATGAAGCAAAAACAAAAAGGGAAGTCACTAATAAATTCACTAGAGAAATATGTCAACTTTTAAAGAAACTTTTACAGTTTCTCTCAGGAAACTATGACTTCCCTGTCTTTCAGTGCTTTAATCTAAGAAAATCATATTTAAAAAAATATCAGAAAATCTCTGGTACCTCCAGCATGTCACTGAGTCACTGAGTCTGTTGGAAGAGCCCTAGACCAAAAGAAAGATTAGCAAGAGAGAGCCTGGCAAATGTGTATATGTTTTACACAATCCTAGAGAGGTCAGATATATGAGGCCCAAAAGGCAAAGGGAAGCCTTATGAAGAAGAGGGCCACCATAGACAAATATGACCTAAAGATAACCTAACCAGAGGGGACCTACAGAGACTCATTTGATCAGATTCTTTTCAGCATCCCTGCGTGTTCTTTAGTTCCTAAATTTTTCAGGTGTTTGGAGGACAGCTCTGGAATGACAGTCTTATAGCCTGCTTCTGGGGAGCCTTCCAGCCTCTACTGTTTTCTCAACATCCTGGTGCCTCATTTGAGAGTCACATGCCCCAGATCTCGGCAAACCATGCCAACTTAATCAACAGGCATTGACCTCCGGATGTCACCCCCTCTTTATTTAACAAATTTGAATTTTGGAAATTGTAAAAATGTTAAAGGCATAGACTTTTAACTGGGGTAATACAGTCTTGGCTCTTCCGTTTACTAGTTTATGGTTTGGGCAAATTAAGTGACTCTTTTAAATCTTATTTCCTCTTTGATAAAATGGAGGTGCTCACCAGTGTTTAAAATGCTTGGTCATAATTACAACTGGTTCCTTATATTTTTTTGCCTGAATTTCCTTTATACCAGAAGAAGCCATAGGAAGAGCTGTTTGTTCATTTGTAAGTCACGTTTATGTCCTTGCCAAAAATCCTTTACCATCTCTTCAAAACAGGGCATCAAAATATCAGAAAAGGTCTTTTCAGGATCTGCCATTCACTTACTCCTCCCAACCAGGTCCTCACCATCAGAGTTCTCCTTTATGCCCTGAGTTCTACTTACTGCCCTTAGAATCCTGCTCTTTCATTATCTGATCTTTAGAAAAGCTCCCATTACCTAAAACATCTTTCTGTAACCCAAATAGCCTCAAGTGAAATATCACTTTTCCTAACCTCTTTCCCACTCAGTTACTGTGTTCAACACACATGAACACATGCACCACTCTGTGGTGTTTTCATTATACACCTAAATAAATTGTCTCACATTGATATTACTAATTGCTCCCAGCCACAATGACTGTGTGCCAGACATAACACCAGACATATCAGATACCTTATCACATCTTCCACTCCCAGCAAATCTATGAGATACTTTTTATTATTCTTACTTTACAAGGGAGAAGAAAAATACACCAGCAAAATACACGGTGACAAATGGATGCAGTTATTTATTATGACATTATACATAATGGCAAGAAAATGGAGGCAATCCAGACACCCAGGGAGAGGATTGGTTGAACAAATTATGGCACAAATGCAAGAAAATGCTTTCCGTATATCAAAGTAATAAGCAAGCTTTGCCTATAAGTATATGGAGTTATCTCTGAGAAAGTTTTTTAAAGCAAGACACCTCAAATTTGCTAAAGAAAACATCAAAAAGAAAAACTAAAATCAAATAATATTCTTAAATTGAAAAGAGATCCCTAATGATTAAAAGGTAAATATATACAAGTATTTTGAGTTGACTCACTCTCACATGACCCTCGTTTGTTTATATTTCCTCTCCTGCTGATCCCAGTTTGCTTCCCAAATAGTTACTCTTCAACTGTCTTCTTTTTCTTTTTTCTTTCTTTTTTTTTTAAATCTAGTTGCCACATATGAGAGAAACACATAAGTTTCTCTTTCTGGGTCTGTCTTATTAACACAGTGATCTCCAGTTCCCTCCAGTTCCTGAAAATGATTTAATTTCCTTCTTCTGTCAGTCTGAATACTACTTCATTGTGCGCATATGTAATGTTTTACGGTGCACTCATTTGATGGACAGCAGGGCTGATTCCATCAATGGATTGTTTTGAATACCGCAGCAATATATAGGGTGTGCAGGTATATCTATTGTGTGATAATGTTGATTCTTCTGACTACATACCTTGGAAGTCATACAGCAAGATCATATAGTGGTTTTGTTTGGTTGGTTGTTTTTTTTTTTCTTAATTCCATAATGATTCCACTAATTTATATTCTCAACAGTATATGAAGCTTCTTCCTTTCGCCTTGCTTTCAATATCTGTTTTTGTTTCCTTCATGATAGCCAGGTTGGGTGACATGTCATCTCAATGTAATTCTGATTTACAATTGCATTGATGGATTAAGATGTTCAGTGTGTTTCTCACATATGTAGTGGATATTTACTTCTTTTGAGAAGTGTCTCTACAGTTCATTTGCCTATTTTCTGACTAGATGGTTTGCTCTTTTCATATTTTTTGTTTGCTGTTTTGAATTCTTTTTGGATGTCAATACCCCACTGAATGAATACCTGGCAAAGATTTCTCCTCTCTGTCAGTTGCCTTTTCACTCTGTTAACTATTTTTTTGTAGTTCAGAAGCTTTCCAATTTCATTCAATCCTGTTTGTCTTCTTGCTATAACTATCGGTGCTTTTAGAGCCCTATCCAGAAAGTCTATGCAAAATCTTCAAATGTTTTCCCTGCAGTTTCCTCTAGTATTTTTAGAGTATCGGGTCTTATGTTAAGGACTTCGATCAATTTGTAGCTAATTTTTGTTCAGGATGAGGGTTAAGAATCTCCCTCTTATTCTTCTTCTATACAAGGATATCTAGCTTTCCTATTACATTTCTAGAAGAGCTTTGTTCTCTCAAATGCTTTTGAAGAATCAAATGGTTGAGGCTGAATATACTTATTATTGGCTCTCTTATTTTATTTGTTCCATTAGCTGTTTTCCAGTAGCCTGCTGTTTTCATCACTATGGCTCTGTGGTATAATGTGAAAGTAAGGATTGTGGCTCCACCAATACTGCTCTTATGCTTGAGATCACTAAGATCACTGTAGCTTTTGAGAAGTTTTTGTCCCTTCTCCTTGTAGGACTTTCTTTCCTATAAGAATATCCTTGAAATTTTAATGGGAATTTGCATTTATGTAACTTTCAGTAATAGTCAATATTAACACTGTTGTGTTCTTGTGTGTAGACAGCAATACAGTGCTGATTCAGCTGATCCATGTACATAGGAGATCTTTTCATTGTTTTATTATCCTCTTCAATTTTGTTTTTAGAGATTTCAATGTAGAGATCTTTTGTGGTGGTAATCTAATTGTACTGAAATATTATTTTGATTGTATGTTAATAAATAAAGTTGTCCGGGGGTCAGAGCTATTAGAGCCATAGCAAGAGTGTGGCGGTGGTGGTACACGCCTTTAATCCCATAGATATCTGTGTGTTCAGGGTCAGAGCTATTAGAGCCATAGCAAGAGTGTGGCAGTGGTGGCACACGCCTTTAATCCCATAAGATCTCTGTGTGTTCAGGGATACAGTCAGCATTGGAGACATATGCCTTTAAGACCTAGGGGGCTGTACATTCAGACAGTGACGAGGCAGTCATGTGTTTGGGTTTACAACCAATGAGAAGGCAGAACAACATACTATAAAAAAACGAACCGACAGGAAGTAGGTCTCTCTTTTCGCGAAGCTGGGACAGCAGGAGGAAGGGTGAGATTTTAGCTCTGAGCTCTGACCTCTCGGCTTTCTCTTTTACATTGTTTCTGTGTTTCTTATTTAATAAGACGGTTGGTTACATCAATAATCTTTAGCCTCCTTAGATTTGTTCCAAAACTTGTTTCTTTGTTTTAAGCTATTATTAATTTGATTACTCACTCACCTGGTTTGTTTCTCAGAATATTCATTAAGGATGTACAGTGAACCTACTGATTTTCATGTTGCTTTGTATTCCGTTGCTTTGCTGAACGTGCTCATGAGGTCTAAACATTCTGAAGAGTCTTTAGGGTCTTTTTGGCGCTTATTATGTGAAACTAGAGATAGTTTTATTTCCTCATTTGCTATTTATATCAATTTTATTTCTTTTTCTTTCCTTATTTCTTTAGGCTCAGAATTTAAGCACTGTATTGGATAAGAAAAGAGATCATGGGCAACACCTTTGTCTTTCTTGTTCCTTATGTTAGAGAAAATACTTCCAAAACTTCTCCATCTAGTGTAATATTGGCTATAATTTTGTTTTACACTGAGGAATATTCTTTCTAGTCTTTATTTATTTAGGACTTTTATCTTGTTTATTATTATTATTATTATTATTATTATTATTATTATTATTCAATTAGCATGTGCTTGTATGGTTTCTGTATTTTCTCTTGCTGATGATTTCTAGTTTTATTCTGTTATGAAACAAATAACTTATTTTCCTTCTTTGATTATGGTTTCTTTATTTCCTAAAAATGTGACCTGATTTGAGAAAATTCACATGCTATTGAAAAGAATATGTATTTACAGACCTGTTGAATAAAATGTTCTATAAGTGTCTATTAAGTATTTTGATCTATGAAGTAATTTTACCCTGAAACTTGAGTTGGTGTTTATTTTGTCTCAATGATTTATCAATGAGAATAGACTATTGAAGTTATATTCTAATACTATATGCTAACTTTAGATATCTTTTGGTCCAATACTGTTAGCTTTTTAAAATTCTGTTAAGCAGATGCATGTGTATTTATAATCGTTATATGCTTATGACAGATTGTTGACATTATCAGTGTGCAGTGGTCTTCTCTATACCTTTGAATTTTGTCTTAAAGTTTGCTTTGTGAGGTGTGAGCATAACTATTCCTGCTTGTTTGGGGATTTCATTCAATTAGAATATCATTTTTCTCTCTTTTGTTTTCAATTTGTATATCTTTCCCAATAAGATAAGCTTCTTGCAAACAACAATTTGATTCTTGATTTTTTTAATATATTAAACCAATCCATATTTTTTTGGAAAGTGAAGATCTTTTGAGATTAGGGTTATTATTGAAAAGTATTTACTAATTTCTCCTTTCTTCAAATTAGAAGCTTGCTACATGGTCCATTTGATCAGCCCATGTCCATGCACATGTGAGCAACACAAATTGGATTTATTGCATTATAGAATCAAAAAATGTTATGAAGTTGGGAAAGAATATGGGTGAATGATGGACCCAGGAAAAGTTAGGGGAAGAAGAACTGGAAATTCAGACATTATATGCATTTATGAAATTTTCAAATAATTAATACAATTAATGCTGATTCTTTGAAATTATCATTTGTAATCTCATTAGTAATGAGTCTGAGTTTTTCTCAGCTCTCCTGATTGTGTATGACTTTATTCCTGTTTTGTGTACAGTAGTTCTTTGAGTATCTTCTGCAATGCTAGCTCACTGGTTTAGTTTATGCTTATAAAGAAAGGCTTTTGAAGGGTATCTTTGCTGGCTATAGTACCTTACTTAATAATTCACCTGTTTTTTTTTTCTTTTTTCTTTTATTTTATTTCTTTATTAAGAAAATGTTTTCATTCATTTTACATACCAATCAAAGATCCCCCTCTTCCCTCCTCCTGCCCCCCCAACCACCCCATCCCAACTCACCCCCCCATTCCCCCCCAACAAGAAGACAAGGCTTCCCATGGGGAGGCACATCCAGCAGAGGCAAGCACAAGCCCTTCCCCTTGCCTCAGGGCTGCACTAGGTGTCCCATTATAGGTAGTGGGCTCATGCACCAGGGATGGATTCTGATCCTACCGCCAGGGGGCCCCCCAAGCAGATCAAGCTACACAACTGTCTCCCCATGCAGAGGATCTAGTCCAGTCCCATGCAGGCTCCACAGCCAATTGATCCAGCTTTCATAATTTCCCACTAGTTTGGTTTGGTCATCTCTGCAGTTTTTCCCCAACATGATTTCGGTGCACTTCCTCATAGAATCCCTCTTCTCTCTCTTTGACTGGACTCCTGGAGCTCTGCTTGGTGTTTGGCTGTGGATCTCTGCATCTGCTTCCATCAGTCATTGGAGAGAAGCTCTGTAATAACAGTTAGGGTATTCACCAGTCTGATCACTGGAGTAAGCCAGTTCAGTTCAAGCACCCTCTCCACTGTGGTGATATTTTATTTGTGCTGAAGTGTGGTAATATTTTATTTGTATGTTAATAAATAAAGTTTGCTTGGAGATGAAACAAAAGTCAGGTGTTGGTAGTACACGCCCTTAATCCAATCACATGGTCGGCAGAGTCTCTGTGTGTTCAAGGACACAGTCAAGCATGGTGACACACATCTTTAATCCCAGTACCATCCATAGAAACTTGGAGGTCTGTACAGACAGGCAGTGATGAGGAACTAAGTTGGCTGGACTAAGAGCCAATGAGAAGGCAGAACAGCAAGGCAATAAAAGCACAGGTTAGACAGGAAGAAGCTGGCTCTCTTGGGAAGCTATGGCAGCATGGTGAGCTAAGGTTGGCTGTTGGCTATTCCTGTTTCTCTGATCTCTATGGCTTTCACCCCTCTGTGTTTGGCTATGTGTTTCTTATTTAATAAGACTGTTTTGAAATTCATCTATACTCCACTATTTTTAGTAGTCCATGCTGGGGTCATCCTTGGGGATTCCTATCTGCTTTAAGCCATCAAATACATCCAGCTATGCTTTCCTTTTTTGTAGTATTTCCACCAACAAGTAGGCCATGTTTTTGATAAGTTTAACTTTGTAAGTGACTCAGAATGTCTCTTTGCAGTTTTAAGTCTTCTTTCTTTGCTCTGTACTATTACAATTTTAACTGTAAAATGGTATAGGAAAGTGAAGTCAGAAGTTATCTGAATGAAAATGTCCTGGTAATTTTGGAACCTGAGAAGTAGTTACACTGAAGTTCATTTTGTATTTTGGGTATTCCTGAAGTTGTTCATTAAAACCATTTAACTTGATTACCTAATTCTTACATTTGGAAATGTAAGTACTTATATTTTTATGAATCATAATTCCTTTCCATTAGTATGTGATTCTTTGCCCTGATATAATGTTTTAAGACATCTCATTTAATGGCGATCTAGTACATAATTTAGTATATATTAAATCTTACATGAAAAGAGGTTTGGAGGGAACTTTATAAATAAGCTAAGGCAGAGGACATAAAGATACATGTGTGCCAAAGCAGGGCATGGTGGTGCAGATCGGTGGTTCAGTGCTCAGAAGGAATGGTATTCAAGACCACTTTCCTCAAAAACAAAAATGGATAGGGGGAACAGGAGGGGAGAAAAGAGGGTGGAGGGGCAAGGAAAGAAGAGAAGAAGAAGAAATGGGCCCTAACATTGTATTAGTGTGTGTTCACTGAATCAGTGTTGTCTGGATTCCTGTTTTGTTATAGCAGAGTCGGGTCATATTTTTATTTCCTACATGATAGTTCTAAAATTTGCAGATAACAAAATCATTCCATTACTTCCAAGTCCTCTGCCACCTATGCTCCTCACCGGTGGTGACAGTCCAGTGTCTCTGAAGTGACTGCTGCTGAAGTGGTTGCCACAGATTACTTGGTTGACCTTGGCTTTTAAGGGTTCTCATAAAGAAACAAAATATACTTTTTCAGTATTCCTCACAGACCTGAGTAACAAGTACTCTATCAGATCTCTCAAGTAAGGGATAGAACTAGACCACAAGCTGCTTTTGTCCTTAAGTTACTATGACATAAGCACAAATTCCAATGATTGTAAACAAAACGAAAACAAAAACAAATCTAAATGTAAGACTTGAGATAAATGAACCTAAAGATCATAATAATTTTTCCCTAAGTAATTATTCATAAAGGTATTCTGAGTTGGGTACTGTCAATTGTGAAAATACTATCCAAAAATAACTTGCTAAATGCCTCAGGTAGTGATGAAATTAGTCACTCACTGTAGCTTTAATCAATAAATCGTTGTTGATTTATGACTCATGTATCACCTCATAATTGTACAGCATTTGACAGCTTACAAATCACTTATACATGCATTACCCCATTTTCATCTCACAACAAGCCTTCAAGAGCACTTAGATTATTGTGTTCATTTTATGCAGAAAGAAATTGCTCCGCAGATGGCCCACAGACCTCCTCGTGATTCCACTGCTGATGGGGATGGGGAGACAGAGACGCAAGTACAGACTCTGCAGCCTGCTGTTCATCCATGCTTTTACAAGACAAGGATGCCCAAAGTAAATAAGAGCCACTGATATGGCTGGAACTTAATATGATGAGGGACAATTTCCCACTAATGCCTAATCTGCTCTGTGAGTTACAAGCCAAACCAGTCAAATTCTTCATAATAATGCAAGACAGTCTTTCAGGAATCTTAAATTAAAGCATGGTGATCCAATAAAATGCAAGAAAGAAAACTATGGGTCGTAATATGTCAACATAACAATGTCTCAAACTGTTTTTACGGGCAGTATTGTGAATCTGACATTTCAGTTCCAATGTTCTAAGAACCATATGCATTAAAGATGTTAATATGAAATAGGGTTTGAAGCATTAATGTTAATGGTATAGTATCACAAATTTTCATACATACTTTGTGCTTCCACTACTGTCCATAAACATGCAAATCAGCATCGTGTTTGTTCCCACAGTACGGTGTGTTTAGGACTGAAGAGAACTTCTGTTTTACTTAGTTTCTAAACTGAGTTGAACTAGATATGCCAGACACAGTTATGGATTCTGAAACTCGTGTATGTGTAGCATAGAGCTTGGTTTCTTTGTGTTTGTCTCTAGAGCTAGCATCATGTAAGCTAAGGCCCTCTTTTGAAATAACTACATTATTGGAGGTGCATAGAATTGCTGTGTTGCTACAATGAAGTAAGCGTGTCTTTTTATTGTAAGCCACAATGGGTTTCAATACAACTTTAAACGGAGTTGAAATGACATTGTCAAGTTTAGTTCTAGATTAAGTGTTATCAGGGTTAAGGAACACAGTATTGTGCGTATTTTCATTTTTTATTATGGCTATAAGCGTGCAAATATGCCTTTCTGTGGTCATAGATTGGTCCCAAGCTCTTTAATGAGCGTGTAATTCTAAAGGTACTGAAAGAAATGCTCCTGTTTATCACTTAGATTTCTAATACTGAGAGTTGACTAGATATGCCGTTTGTGTAGGATCACAGTTTTTATTTTGTTTCATGAGCTGAGCATCTACTGTAATTTTCTCTCAAAGGCTGTACGTATAGCACATTGTAGCTGTGATAGAGAGTGCTCTCATTTTTTCATAAAGCCCGATAGATTTTTCACTGATGTAAGTGCCAACCCATTCAAATGAGTTTAGAAGAGACTATCTATGTCATATCGGTGTGTGAATGAACATATCAGTTTTCAATGTATCTATAGCATTAATGTGTACATGGCCTCAAGGGTAGACACTTCATTTGAGCCTTTATCTGGTCCATATATATGCTTAACAAGCACTGCACATGGGAGTGTCTAGTATACACAACTAATGTAGAGTGGATATGGGACTGAAGTTAGATGGACTTCCTGTATTTAGCTAGTTGTCTAATACTGATTGAACTAGATATGCAAATACTTGTTGTATGAGGAAAGTAAAGTTCTTTAATAGTTCTAGATGAGCTAGTCGTGTACTGGCCTATAGGTAGAAAACAACAAAATAAGATGAAGAAGTTGCCATGTTCTCTATCAAAGCAGTGTCTTTTTTATTGTAAGGCCAATGGTTCAATACAACTTCTACAACGTAGGTTGAAAGACATTCAGTTTCAATTGTGTCTAGTGCATTAGTGTATTGATATTGCAGGATAAGACACCATATTGTGTTTCTGGCCACTTATAAACATGATTGCTAGTGCCAAATAGCGTCGCGTTGTTTCAGCAAGTAGGTGTATTGGACTTGAAGAGAAGAGAGTGTCTGGCCATACAGCCATCAAAGCGACTCAATCCTCTTAGGTTCCTGACAATAGAAAGTATAGTGAATCTAAGATTAGGGGCCATCCCTTTGGGAGTCTTGATAGACAGATGCTTCTTAGGCTAGCAACCATCCAATATCTGGTTCCGAATTTGTGGATACCATTCATATGCAGACACTTGTTAATACTTAAAGAAAATGCAAGTGAACAAACGAGCTTTCCTGCCCTCCATGAGAAAAGCTGACAAACTTAACTCACTGTTTAGCTCTTAGCTCTTCTAATACTGGTTGATACTAGATCATGCCTCCGTCTTGTGTCAACGAAAGTGAAGGAGATAAGTTCTTTTGTTCTGTAGAGGTTACTATGGCTTAGTGGACACTGTGGTCTTCCATGAGCAAGCGGTAACTAAATGAATGGGGAACGACAATGACGTAGGTTGCCTAAGTTTGGAGAGTGCTGGTGGCTGTTCTCTGTACTCCAACAAACGCAGAATGTAGTTGAATGTCTTCTGGTTCTAAATTGTAAGAGTCATAGGTGGTGTTAGATCAGACAAGGTAAATCTTTTCATCATTTGGACAGACAGTTGAATGAATCATAGCCTTCAGTTTTCAACGTATTTTATAATGAGATTATTATATTTATGAAGCTGGCCTTAGCTTAGGCATGTGTCCCCTAGCTCTTTAGCTACAAATTTCCTTGTTTTAAATGATATTCTATTGTGCTGACTACATGACTCAGTTGCCAGTCCTCCTTCTCTCAGGGTCAAATCTGTATCTGCAACCTCTGTGTACTACGCACTAAGTACTGTGTTCATTAATTCCAATGTCTCAGGAGTTCTTCGCCACGTTCCCTTCTACCAGGAAGTACCTGCCTATTTCTCTCCTGCTACTATTGGCATTCAAGAACTGCTCTCGTCTCACTAAAAACAATACAGTAGAGCGATAGCTCCGTTAGTGCAGAGACACATCTTTCTAGTGTACAAAAATGATTATCTACGCATGGAACTGTGTCTCGTTTTTCCCACAGCAAGTACGTGTGTATTGGATCTGAAGAAAGGCTCTGTTTTTAAATTGTTTCCAATACTGAGTTAATAGATTCAGCCCGTTTTGTGTAGGAAGCACATGTTCTTTTGTTCTGAGCTGAGCTCACTGTACTGGCCCTATAGTACAAATAAGTAAGAAGAGTGCCTGTGTTCTCAGAAGAGCAGAGTGTTTTTCTTGTAAGGCACTGGGGTCAAATAAATCTTCCTAAATCGAGTGATGATCATCAGTTTCAGTTTAAGCATTAATGTTGATCAGGGTAGAAATTACAATTGTGTGCTATTCTGGCCATAAACAGTGAATACACTCGCGTACGCCTTGGGTCAGAGAAAAGTAGGTGTATTTGACTGAAGAGAAGTCCTGTTACTTGAGGTGTTCTTTCTAATAATGAGTTGAAACTAAGATTGGCTCCGTATGTGTAGGAAGCACTAGTTCTTTTTGTTCTGACAGTAAGCTCACTTGTTAATGGCCTATAGTGGGGAAAAGTAGAGGCTATAGAGTGCCTGGTTTTCGAAAGCATGAGTGTTATCTTTGTAAAGGCACTGGGGACAATACAACTTCCTAACGGAGTTGAATGACGATTCCAGTTCAAGTTTTCTATGCATAGTGTTGATTCAGTAGAAAGGACTATGGTGTTATTCTGGCCATGAACAGTGAATAGCACTCGCGTCTGTTCCCAGCAAGTACAGTTATTGGGACTGGAAAGAAGCTCCTGTTTTAACTTAGTTTTCAATACTGAGTTGAACTAGATATGCGCCCGTTTGTGTAGGAAGCAAGTTCTTTGTTCTGAGCTAGCTACTGTAATGGCCTATAGGAAACAAACAGAGTAGAGGTGCAGAGACAGTCTGCTTTCTCGAAATACAGAAGTGTTTTTCGTTTACGTAGACCAATGTGGGTTTCAGTTACAATTTCCTAAGGAGTCTGAATGAGCTTCATTTTCAAGTTAGCATTAAGTGTGTGTATCGTCATGGTAAGGAACACACATTGTGTATTCTGATTCTGGCATAATGTGCAAAAGCACTCTCAACGCGCTTTTCTCCAATCTCTGAAATCCAGAAGCGAAAGTAGAAGTGTATTATGTGTACTACTTTGAAGTAAAACAGAAATAATAGTCGATACATACGCTATACCTGTATCTTTAACACCTTAGTTTTCTAATACTACCTCGAGTTAGAAACATTAAGATACTGCCAGGTCCTTGTCATTAATTTTCATTCTAGTTTTGTGTCAGAGCAAGCACAGTTTTATATTGTTCTGAGCTAGCTCTGTACTACGGGCTATGGCCCAAAGGAAACAATAGAGTTGCAGTGGTCTTGGTCCTCGCAATTTCTCATAAATACTGGGCTAGAGGAAGTGTTTATTGCTCGACCCGTTAGTGTATTGAAGTAGAGTGTGAGTTGATAAAAGAGAATGCACGCAGTGTGGGTTTCACACATTATTTAATTCAATCCCCAATTAATTTCAAGGGGGGTATGTTGAAAATGACATCGAGTTTCAAGTAGAACCTATTCATAGCATGATTAAGAAGTGGTTTGATAAAAGAGTGATTACTGGGAGCAACAAACAATAGACACTACAGTTACTGCTCATTTGTGCTATTTCCTCTGGCTGGCAGTTATCCATCTGTGACTCAATACGCTATCTTCGAGTAGATGAGTTAGACTGTGTCCTAAAGCACGCTAATAGCGTCCTGGTATATCGTGTATTGGACTCTCGAAAGGAGTAACGCCTTCTCCTGTTTTCTACTTAGTTTATCATACTGAAGTTGAACTTAGATATTGCGTTTCCATGTTCCAGCATTATAGGGACCATCCGCTTATTGTTCGATTTCAGAGAATGCACATAATTATGTTGCTGCTAATCTAGTTTTGCCCAGGTCTCTTCTGAATTGGAGTTTGATTCCAGTTGAGACTACACTTGTACTGCACCTTTCTCTACAAATGAGGCGAAATGATCGCGCGCCAGTTATTGAGTCGCGACAATGTGTGCTCCTTCTTTCAAAAAAGCAGTGCTTTTTCCTTGTCAAGCGTTAACTGTTATACATACTCTGGAGGTGTGCAACTTACAAGGCACTGCTTGTTAGATAAGAGCTAGAATACTAAAATAAGTGAAGTAAATGATAATTTAAAGGGAGTTGAATGCATTATCAGTTTTCATCAAGTTGTAGATCAAGATTGTATGAGTATTCATGAGTAGAACGCCTTTGATAGTAGGATATTCTATCTTTTTACGATCTTAAATATGGAAAAATGTGATGTAACAGATTGTATGAAAAGATGATCTCAATGGAGGTCCAGGACTCGTTTAAGAGAGAGAGCAAATGGAGGATGGGTATAGGTGGAGGATAGCAATATTGCGGAGGGGGAAATAACGCGCGCGGCAAATGAATGTGCGAATTAGCGTTTATATTTTAAGATATTAAAATCCGAACTAGTAGTGTAATATAGGAACTTGATGCAGATGGAGAATAATGCCTGGGTATCTCATACTCTATATAGTTTCTAATATAGTCTTTGTTCTGAGTTGAACTAGATTGCCTCTGTTGTGCAGTTCCGCTGACACAGGAGCCTTGCTATGAGTGTCACAGTACTAGTACTCTTTGTTCCTTAGCAAATAGCTGCAAGTCAAATGTTATGACTCTGTGCAGCCTATTGATAAGGTATCTGATAGATGTAATGGTAATTAACAAATGTGACTTATTTGCAAGATGAATGCACTGCTCTCATCACATAGCAGAATTAGTGTATGAGTTAATTTCACGCTACAGCAGAGATCCATCGAGTCAGTGGGTAGTCTCAACTAATGAGCTAAACTTCCGAACAAGCGAAGATCGGTAATGCGATTTTTACGATTTCATATTGTTGTTAGCTATTTCGCGTGTTTGAGGCTTCAGGGTGTCAACTCTCCCGACTATTGCTGACTTAGATGAGAAACACTCCTCGTGCCATGTGTCATAAGAGCTCTTTTTATGCTACCTATTATACTGTTCTGTCGTCGTGTTCTCTTACTTGTCTGATAGATGAAGACTACCAGCAGTTGTGAGACTTCCTTTGATCACTGGGGGCTGGGTAAAGAGTACAGAACGTCCTGTTTCAACGTAAATCTATGGTTATGTCGAGCTGAGATATCTAAATGTGGATGCTGGTGAGCTATTTAATCTAGATACTATGTTTCTTGTTTGTTCGTCTGTGTTGGTTATTGTAGTATACGAGAATTATGTTACTATGCCGAGCTTTTGACTAGCTCTACTGATAAGCATGGACTTCAGCTATAAGGCAAACTACTATTCATCCAGGTGCAAGAGTCTGTTTCTCAGTGAATGGAGTATGGTGTTTTTTTGTACGGCCAACTGGGGCTTCAATACCAATATCCTATAAAGAATCGGATAGTCTGCTATATATAGACACTTAATCTTCGAAGGGGTGCATGTATTGAACAGATAATCAAGTACGCAGCTTAGTTATAGGGCATTAGAGTGTTCGATGAATATTAGGGTAGGACAACAGACCAACTATGGTAAAAGTCATTTTTGCACTGTGCCCACTAAACAGTGCAAATAGCATCGCTGGTCTGTTTTCACAGATGGTCAAGAGTGTATTTGGGATATCGGACAGAGATGCTCCTTCGGTGTTACTCTTAGTCTTTCTGAATACTGATGTTCAAGGCAGTCATAACTAGAGTAATAGCAGCCAGAGCATTGGCGTGAATCTGTGCCTAGATCCTCGAGAAGCCAGACGCTATAGCAATAATCCGATATGACTCTCTTGCTGTTCAGGGATGGAGGTCTGAGCTCAGTCACTCGTAGACATTGGGACGTACATACGTCTTTTAAGACTAAGAGGGCTTGTACATAGAGCAGTCTGACTATAGAGAATGACGATGCACTGATATGTAAGGTGGCAGGATGTTGACCAATGATGTTATCCAATGTAGAAAGGGCGAAGCAGAAGAATAGTTTTGATCATATTGCTTGAGACACAGCGCCCAACAGGAATAGGTAGCTCTCGTTTGGGAAGCTAGGTTCACGCTACATCCTCGAAACAAAGCAGGGAGTATAGGAGGATGAGATGTACATTTGAGCAGTCTAGCTCTTGTCTAAGTTGTAGATTTAGGTGCTTTGACTCTTTTTCACATTGGTGTATTGATTATCCTTAGTTTAATCAAATCGGTGGTTCTATCTAATTAAGTCGCTATAATTAAAAAAGGTTTTCAGATTCCACAGTCGCAAATAGCTATTTGGCGCTCGTCTTTGGAGATTCCAGGCAACGCTAGGTGATGTTCTTGCAACTCTGATGTGTATTCAGATTTGGTAACTGGGTGTAGAGGGCGAAAGCTCCTTTGTTAACCTGACTTCCTATAGATTTCTATCTGCTCTATATGGCTTGCTCTTAGGCCCGAGTAGTCTCTTGAACTCGATAATGTGTGAGACTTCTATTACAACAAATAAATCATATTTAGCACGTATTGGGTAGAGATAAAAGCTGAAATCAGCAGTGTTTCTTTTTTTTAGCCTAATGGCCTACTCTCGTAAGCATTTTGCAACTCTTATGAGGAAATCACAGTAGAGTGCAAGAGTGGCTGTTGTAATGAAATAAAGGCAGTATGTTTATTTGTAAAGCTTCAAAATCCTCGACGTACTGAGGAATTCAATCTAAGCATAATTTAGAAGCATATCGATATATGAACGGAAGTTAGAGATGACATTTCTGCCTAGTTGATTTCAAGTTCTATTAGCTATTAGATGTTGACTTGTTTGCGGTACAGAAAATGTCACTCCACTCATTTGTGGCTCTTTTTCGCTAACTGCGCCATAGCACCATAAAACATACATTGTGTTGCAAATTTATGCACACCTTCTATGTGGTACTCTTTTTCGCAGCATTACTGCGTAGGCTTTGGGAACTGAAAACAAGCTCAAGCTGTTTTACCTTATTTCTAATACTGAGTTGAACAAACTAGATATGCCCGTTTGTGTAGGAAGCACAGTTCTTTTGTTCTGAGGCTAGCTCTGTTGTAAATCGCAAAATAACTCAGCAGGCTATAGGAAGCACGCACTCATCAAGTGGCAGTTTCCTCATACAGGAATATAACTCAAGAGAGTGCAAGTGGATGATCGTTATGTGCTCAAGAAGTCAAGAAGGTGTTTTTTTTTCTCTTTGGTACCTTGTGTGCATCAATAGGGGTCTATCAGAGTGCTAACATACTTGTGTATAACTGCAGAGCCATGTTGAATGACTTGTATAGCAAAAACGAACTACAGTGAAGTTCGAAGTCAATTCTTTTTGTTTGAACATATCTAGTTTCCAAATTGTTTAGCAATGAACTTAAGTTGCAAAAGTTTTAGTCCTACTTCTACTTGCTGCATTACTAGTGTGATTACGTAAGAACTCTAAAAAGTATGGTATGTTGGTTTATTTTTATTTTTTGTCTAGGATAGTGTCTCCCTTATACAGCACACAATATCACAGTATCAGAAATAGCCACTATACAAGTGTCTAGTAGATTGCGCGTTCTGGTATTCCACAGAGTTAGCAGATTTAATTGGAATCTCTAGAGATAAGAGAAGTATTGTTAGTTGTAAAGCTCCTGTATGCTTTTATATATCTACTTAATTTTCCTAATGTACTTTTAACTATTCTCTCGAGGTTTGTAAAGATCATCTCTGTCACTGAGGCTAGACTTACATCTCAATTTTCCCCATTATTTGTCTCTTGGCTATCTTCCTTTGCATCCCAGTTCCTTTATATATCTGCGATTCCACCCTGAATTTTGTCTATTAACTATGAACTGAAAGACAACAAAGTATTAGCAAGTACTTTTGTAGAGGGATGAATTACGTCTCTGTTCCCATGCTTTGGGCAAGGGTCTTGCTCTACTTCAAATACTTCCCCAAAATGATGCAATCCCACTAGACTTTAAAGATAGAAATCACTACCAGGTAGGTAATATTTCCTGCATCTTAATTAAAACATACTAAGTTTGGACATAGTTGAAGGCAATAAGCCTTGGACCATTTCTGCTTGTCTGCCTGTTCAATACCTCCTTTCTCTCCTGTGTTATAGAAGGTGTACAGTAGGATGGTCCTTCTGTATATTCTGTATCTCATTTTAAAGGTGAGATTGCTATCATATCACAGTATCTTCTTCTTGACAGTGTTTACTTAATGCACAGTAGTATGTCCACGTGGTCCTAGGAAGATGGACAGTGTTTAGAAATGGATAAATACAGACATAAGGTTGTTCCAGAAAAGGGGATGATCAAAGATATAGAGACAACCTACTCAAGTTCTTTGGGAAATAGAAATTAGTCCTTTTTGGAGTGTAAGATTCATCTCAGAAGCTAAAATAAGTGATGAAGGGAAATGAAAATAGGTGACTATGCATAAAACGTATCTTCATATATAGGGAAATCATGTATATTAATACAAAGTGCTGTCGAGATGAAATAGTGACATCTCAATGTGTTAACATATTTTACAAAGTTGGCAAAAATATTCTAATAATTACTATTTAATATGGTGCAAATTTAGAAATGAGTAGCTACTTGGTCTCAAGGACTTGGGATGATCACTGGGTATAAGGTGGTTTCTGCTCTAAAAATAAAAAATGTGCTAAAATATTCAAAATGTTACAAAGCAAAATAAATGAGTTAGGCAAAACCTTTCCTGCATGCAGTGCAACTGCTGATATGTTAAAAGGGTAGTATGGGGAGTGGGGTAAGTTGATAGAGTGTTTATTGTGTTTATTGTGTTTATTGTGCAAGTGTGAGGACCATAGCTCAACACCCAAAATCCACACTGAAAAATGTCAGTTACACACATGTAATCTCAGCACTGGGGAGCAGAGAAAGACAACACCCTGGAGTCTGCTGATATTAGCCTATTTGGTAAGTTCCAGACCAGTAAGACACATGGCACCTTACGGGTGGCATCCAAGGTCATCCTCCAGCACACGTGTCCTCCAGCATACACATAAATACTTCTATCATTCTGCAAGGGCTGCTTTAACCTTTTTAAATAAACTCAGTGCAGGCTTTTGAGGGATAAGGGCACAAGAATTTGGTAGTGAATGTATGCTTCCAAATTTTTACACAAATGTTCAGCAACTATAATTCTCTGCATAATTTTCATAACCTCTTTATTGCTGATTACTCCTTTGCAGGAGATGATACCTACCCCAATGTTGACACAAAAATTACAGAAAATAACCTAAATATGAGTTTCTAATCTAGTGTATAATACCTAATAGAAGCCCAACAAATGACGTATTTCCTTGCTCTCTTAGGATGATTCATTCTTTCATTTGTCTATGTCCACCTTAGGAAAGTAATTAAATCTACCTTTTTTCAGAAAGATCTCACTATATATGCCTGGCTAGCCTGAAGCTCACTATGTAGACCAAACTGAGTTCAAACTCACAGAGATCCACTTGCCTCTGTCTCCTTAATGCTGAGATTTTTAGGTGCATATCGCCATGCCTGGATACTTTTATTATTAGATAAAGACTAAGGAATGTAGTTATGATTGTGGCAATATTTCAAACAACTTTTCCAACACCAAGAATAACATTGACAACTACATCACCATGGGGCAAAACAAATGGATGCTTCATCATTAATATTAAACAGATAAACAAGAGGAATGGGAAAATACACGGCATTATAAAAAGAGCCATGGGAAGCAAACTGCAAATAAAGAGTACAGGCAAATCATTTAAGTTTATTTTATCCAGAGTCCTTTCTTTGTTCTTATGTATTTGTCATCCTCAATTCTCTCCATAGCTAACACATTCTTGTTTCTGGCATATATTGAAAATGGGTCCATGTCACACTAAGGTACCATGGGTGAAATCTCTACCTACCCATGTCTCAGCCTCCTGGAAGGAAAAATCAATTCTAAACAGTAAGTAAACCCATTGAGGTGGTATTAACAGGGCAGTATAAGAGGGAATATGGAGTGTAGCACAGCTTTCCTGAGGAAGGAGTGTTTCACAGGGATTGTGACTGCCAACCTGCACCTGGAAGACTGAGTCCATGCTAGACAGCAAGGCAAGGATATTTGAGTTACAGCCTGTAACTGTTGTTTCTCCTACAGCCAACGAACCACCAGGCCACCAGTGCTTATCCAGACACTCACAAGCACTCATATACTCGAGCATTTAACTGCCCCTTTCAGTCTCCTACTTCCAAGGAATTCAATTATTGATAGGAATACAGACAGCCTGCTAATCAGAGACATGATTTATATCGATTATTGAAACTTCAGAAATGTTCAACTGCAAAATTTCCTTTGCAAAATGGTAAGAAACAGGTTCTTGCCACTCCAGAGGCACCAGAAATCTTTGGATTTTACAGCAGACCTACTGAGCTGAGATTAAATAAGACAGTTGCTCTCAGACTGGAGAGTCTCTCAGAATCTGCAGGGAGGCTTAATAAAACCTCAGAGGCATACTCATTTCGTCTTTTTCTGCCCTCATTTCTGAAGCCACGGGGACCCACTAAATCAGAATCTCTGGTGACAGAGATTGAATTTAAGAACCAAGGAATAAAATCTACCATTGGAGTTAATAGCCTTCTTGTTAAAAAATTTACACCCGTGTACATTCTCATTTACAATTTGTCAGAACAAAGTTTTGCTATTATTAGACATGCCCTTAGAGAACAATGAGTTTTGATATTTACCAAGGGAAACAATTTTTCTTAATGTTACCAAATTAATAATATTCTAACCCTCAAAGCTACAGGTTGTTAATTTAATGAGATATTTTCAAAGTTTAAGTATACCTAATTATAACTATTCTATGCCCACAGTTTCTAAGATAAATGTCTCTTCTAAGCATTAAAAAGTAACTTCCAAAATGGTTAAAAAGAGTTATTTTTAGGCCAAAATTGTTTATTTTTCTCTATGCTTATTATTACAATTAGCTGCATCAAAGGGCAATAGCTAATTTAAAAGAGCATGCAAAAACAGGTCAAAATAATTTTGTGGTACAGATGACTGTTTTTTTAAGGAGTAAATTAGAAGAAATCTCATCATTAAAATTAGGTATCCAGATGGAGAGGTAACATGAGATGAGCTGTTAGTTATTATCTCTGCTGTATGATTCAATTACTTTATTGGATGTTTTCTTTGTTTTTATCCTGACACTTTAGGACAATAACTGCCAGGGTCTGGGTAGCAATTTTAGTTATCTAGATCCAAAATGGAATCTGTTAGGCAGCAGTTTGGATTGGCGCAGTGTTTCATGTTTTATTTTTTCCTTTTGTGTTTGTTCTCGTAAAATACATCACCATGGGTACATTGTTTTTCAATGCTG
Organism: Peromyscus leucopus; assembly: GCF_004664715.2. NCBI lineage: Eukaryota > Metazoa > Chordata > Mammalia > Rodentia > Cricetidae > Peromyscus > Peromyscus leucopus. The sequence continues at coordinate 23,782,723 of NC_051070.1, forward strand.
TATAAAATTTTACCACAATCCTGGCAATGTCAAGTCACTTACAGCCATTTATTGCCTGGTAGTGTCTGTGGTTCTGGAGTCAGGCTCAGCTTAACTCAGCTTTCCAAGAGACTGCTCTCAAGGCAATCACTGGAAGTACTTGCATTAGAAAACTTGGCTGGGGAAGAATTAAAGTCACATCTGTTCTGGTTGTTGTGAGAATCCATATTCTTCCTAGATTTTTTTAAGGAAAAATATTTAATTAAAATGTGATTCCACCAATTCCTCTTCTTCTCTTTTCTCCAGCTGCTCCCATGCCCCACCCATTCCCTCTCAAATTGATGGTCTGTTTTTTGTCACTATTGTTAAATACACATGTGTAAATATATACATACAACCTGCTGAGTCAGTTTAATGTGTGTATATGATTTCAATATAAGAGAACTCTTGCACCTAAGGCTCAGGGAACATCTTGGAAAAAGGAAAAAGGATGGAAAGACTGTAAGAGCCAAAAGACCATGAAGTTTGCTATGAGATTGTGTTTCCTAGAAATGATAGGGAAGTTACACTCATGATACCTTAACAATATGGCTGCGAATATGTCAGAACATGGTCAAAGGAATGATGCATGGTGAACAATGCCTTGGAGAACTGTGAGAGAAATTCAAGGGAAAAAGACAGAGGGCCTTTTTATCTCAAATGCATTTTATTCCCTGGATTGTTCATGGATGTGAATTCATGCCTCCTGCGACAAACATTTACATTCAATTCATAAGACATGCTTATTCTTGTTGGATGTCAGATCATAGCTGTAGAACCCAATCTGGTCAGTGTACACTGAATGTGGATGTGACCTTCTGCCTTACTTTTGTGCTTGTCCAGTTATAATTTACAGTACATGCCAGGCATTGTGTTTAAATTGTTCTGTCCTGAGAGAGTTCTGCTCTGTTAATATTTAGTATGTGCTTATTGGCATTTATTTAATGTTTTTTTTTCTGAACTCAAACAGCCTTTCTTACATTGTTTTTGTTTGTTTGTTTGTTTGTTTCATTTGTGTACAAAAATGCACTGAAACTGAGGGAAGATGGTCTACAGACTGTAGTCCTCCTCATTCTTTCAGGTCCTTAGATGCCAGGTCCAGCAGACAAGAACTGCACAGGTTGGTTGCAAAGTCAACCCCCAAACAAGACTGAACAATGACAATATCAATATATGTGCTGACATTCAAGGGAGAGATTTCACATGCTTCCACCCCTAAACAAAGTACTAAAGGCAACTAATAACTGCTGAGAAAGGGAGAATTTGCCTCTTCCAGGAAAGAGTCCCTAATTGGTTACCTAATACAGAGAACTCATTTTCTGAAGCTGAATAACCTGAGCCTCAGTTCTTCCTAGCTGTCAGTTGAAAGCCACTCTTTGTGAAGTTATTACAAAAGGTCACTGCTATCTCCTCCTCTCTGTAGACAACTTGAGTCATGGCATTTTGTGTCGTCAAGGCCAGCAGAATTTCTACTACAGCGCACTGAGACAGTCTAATATAATCTAACACAAACATGGCTTCAGGTCTCATTGTGTCGCACAGCCAATGTCTCCACACAACTCTTCCCCTATTCAAAGGGGGGGTGGGTTCTATGCTCACATGACTCATTAAAGGTTTCCTCAAGGTATGTCTACCAAAATCAGAAACTTTATTATTCATCTATTAATTTATCCTTTAGTGCCTTCTCTCTGTACTATAGTATATATCACTTGAGATTTAAAAAATACATAAAAATTTAGTGGACCATCATTTCTTGTGAACAGAATCCAGCACCAAAAATTATTCAAATAATTTTTGCAAGTTACTGATGAGTTAGCAGAGGCTGAAGGGAAATCTTAGTTATTAAGAGCATTTGCTGTCTTTGCAGAGGACTGGTTTCCAATACCCACATGGTGACTCAAAAACCTCTATAACTCCAGTTCCAGGGAACCAAATACCCTCTTTGGACTTTTACAGTTCCCATTAGATTTTTCTGATTATCAATTGTCTAGACTTTCTAATAATCACAAACAAATATTTTCACTAATTAGGGTAAAACCAAAATGAAACTCACGAAAGGAGTAAGTAATTCACAGATATAAGTACAGCATACATTTATTTCCCACCATACATATAGGCCAATGTAAATTTGCAAGACAGCTTGGCTCTACAGAGATACTCACAGACCCAGGGTCTTTCTGACTTCTGACTGTGTCATGATACCCTAATCTACTTGACCCAAACCAGGGACATGCCTGTTTTCCGTAAAATAGGGGGAAAGGGAATAACAAAGAGCAATGCAAGGATAACTGCTAGATTTCCGTTAATTTAAGTAGCCACAAAGTCACTCTAAGAGACAAAGAAGCAATGAAACATGGTCAGTAACTGTACAGACATAAGAGAAGGATAAGGGCAAAAATACACTAGGGGATACAACAAGAATCCTGCAGGAATGATAAAGATTATCAGAGTTCCAGAACGACAGAAGAAAATCAACTTCAGGTGATTGTGCCCTCTCATGTACTGGATCATTACACTGTATCGGCTATTGCCTCACAGCTGGGGTGTGAGCGTAAATCCCCCTGGAAACATACACATTTGATCACTTACAAATCAGAATTATTATGAGTTTCTCATATAAGCCTTCCAAGATCTCTGTGATGAATAATCAGAGGATGTTGTGTATCACCACTGCTCTTAGGCATCAGTATGCGGTCCCTAACATTAGCTGCATGAAGTCACTCGGTAACTATTTCCCTTCCTGGACAAATATGAGACTATTTCTCTCTGCAAAATAATGTTAGTACTCTTCTTTTTTAATATAACTGTATAAAATTCTCTTTTTGAATATTCATGGCTTTTAATTTTCAAATTCTTAATTTCCCAAATTGTGCCTAATTGTGATTTACCAACGTATTATGCTCTTGTTTTTACAAGTCTCATTTGGCTTGTTATAGGCAATATAAGCAAAATCCTATCTCTAGATGCAAAATGTTGTTTTGAACAAATTATGTCCTTTATAACACAAGTTTCTAGAAGAACTAAACAAGAAGAGTTTGTTTTTCTCCCTGACACAGCAAATTTGTGTCTCCTTCAATTTGAGTATTTCCAACTTCTTGAATCATCCTCACATGTCCTAGATAATTACTGTAATTGTGATAGACTGTTTTCTCATGCAGCAGTTGTGTGCTCTACACAGCCCTGTGACTATCAAAAGAGGGATTTCAAACATAAAGCCGTGAAGGCACTAACTTTAGGATTATAGATAAGTCTCAAAGAATGAGTCAATATGAAAAAGGAGGATGACAAAAAGGACTCTGAAAACCTATCAGTGACATCTGTGTGTCTATGCATATAATAAACTGTATCCGGCTGTGCTAAGCAGGTTTAAATTTGGTAAGTTTAATGGTCTAGTCTTGTAGATGAATCTGTGAAGGAAGGAGTTTAGGGCCATGTACAAATGAAACTGAAGTTCAAACAGGTTAAAAAGTTTGCCATGAGTGCTCAGAAGAGGCAGAGCTGGGATTCTCATCCTAACCAAACCTGTTTCTTCAAAAGCATTTGAATTTAGCACATCATTCATAGGTTCTTTCAGCAATTATAATAATCAGCTTTTCAGCTACACTACATAGTGAACTATTGCTAAATACTAATATGCAACTTATCACTATTACAGTGGAAATATATTTTTATTAAGATATTATTAAGTGAATGATTATGTGAAGAAGCACACTTCTCATTCACTCCTTTCCATGCTGTCACATTACATACTTCTATCATATCCTATCTTCCTCACCTTAAATTACATCCCCTTTTTTAGAGGGGTTGTGTAGCCATAAGTTTCTCCAGTCCTATCTGGCCCCTACTGGAGTCAGCCGCTTATAAAATAATTACACAGAGGCTTATATTAATTACCAGTTCTATGGCCTATTGGCTCAGGCTTCTTCCTAGCTACCTCTTACAACTTAACTCAGCCAATTTCTATTAATCTATGCATTGCTATGTGGCTTCGTGCCTTACCGGTACTTTCACATCTTGTTTCTCCTGGCGGCAGCATCTGCCCCACTCTCCTTTCTTCTCCCTCTACAGTTGGAATGTACCACCTAACCTTGTCCTGCCCTGCCATAGGGGTGGAGCTCAAGACAATGTTTCTCTGTGTAATAATAGCCCTGGTCATCCTGAAACTCCTGGAACAGCCCTCCAACTCATAGAGATCTGCTTGCCTCTGCCTCCCAAGTACTGGGGTTAAAAGTATGTGCCACCACAGTCTGGCTAAACTATACCCCTATTAAGACTCAGATGAAGCACAGCCTCCAGGAGCCCTAAGGATTTCAGTGTGCTACCCAACCACACATACTATAAATTTCAAAATTTGACCTTCACCACAAAAGATTTTATTGTTTGTTTTCCCATTTTGACAAAAGGTTTGTATCTGACAAGGATTATAATCTACTTATATAGTAAATTTTATAGCACCTGATGAAAAACTATGCAACAAATGCTCAACAAATACATTAGTTCACTTACTAGTTAATTTTTAGATGTACTGATTTTATTTTATGCATGAATGTTTATGCCCCCTTGTATGTATGTGTGCCACATGCATGCTTGATGCCTGCAAAGGTCAGAAGGGGTCATCAAGTCCTCTGAAACTGTAGTTACAGATTGTTGTAATCCACCAAGTGGGTTCCTGGAATAGAACCTAGATCCTCTGCAAGAACAACAAGTGCTCTTAACCACTGGGACATCTCTCCTGGTCTTTATTAACCAATTTAGTCATGTCAAATGAGATTGGAAATAATATGCTCAGTTTATCCAATATTTGATTGAATATGTATCATTTGCCATGTAATGCATCCACTTAATGTCCAAATTGCTTACTTCTCCTCCAAATAAACTTACTAATATCCTGCAGTTCATTCGTACAGTTTTAAAAGTAAAGGCTCTAATTTCAACTCTTCAAGGTACAAGAGTAGCCTAAACACAATCATAATTCTGACATGGATTTCTTTAGTATTAATTTTTAAAGAAGGCTCTAAAAGTCCTCACAGTAAAAAGTTCCAGGAGCATTTGAATAAAAACTGAGTTCCCTCTGGTTTCTAGAAGACTCATCATAAATGCTGAGCAGAAGATAACCCTGAAAATAGCACCACTCAATCTACTTCGTTTATAATGCCAGGCATTTGAAAATGGAATATTTTTATGTGCTGAACCAATTTGATTTCTATGTATGATTTGCCATTCATATTTTTTTCATTTTCCACTCAAGTTTGATTTTAATAGTGATGATACATAATGGCAAACATGTGAATGAAAGTGATTTGGAATTTCAGTCATTGTTATTCTAGACAGAAACAATGTGCGACTATGAAATTTTGTTATTAAAATTTACCCTGTGATAATATTAGGGAGAGATGAAACTGGCTTTCTTGATTATACTTATTAAAGTAGCTAGGGTAGGTGTTGACAACTTTCTGTGATTGTCTTTTCCCAGACTAGAGATTTCCAGACTGCAAATGTATTGGGACATTTCCATTTTGTGTGTGTAGCTTTGTATCCTCTAGCACAATCCTATACACAGGGAGTACCTAATATGCATGTTCTCCTTAAGTATTTAATATGCAAGTCCTTGCATGTCATACACTGCAAACTAATGCTAATTTCATGAATTATCAAGAAATAGATGTTCTCTACCATAATACTTGGGAGCAAATGCTACAAACAAATTGATCACACCTCACCTGAAATTTTAAGCCCCAATAAAAAGTTTGTAGTTAGCCGGGCGGTGGTGGCGCACGCCTTTAATCCCAGCACTCGGGAGGCAGAGGCAGGCGGATCTCTGTGAGTTCAAGGCCAGCCTGGGCTACCAAGTGAGTTCCAGGAAAGGCGCAAAGCTACACAGAGAAACCCTGTCTCAAAAAATAAAAAAAATAAAAAAAAAATTCAAAAAAAAAAAAAAAAGTTTGTAGTTTAAGGGGGGACTGTAACTTTCTCTATCATGCTATCCTCACATGTAGAGCATCTGAATACCAATGAGACCCTAGATCAAGGCTTCTAGAGGAAGGAGACAAATCACTCTGGGGCTCAGAATCATTACAATAAGTAGCATTGTGTAAATTGGGTTGCATGCATATTATATAACCATTAATGTCACTAAGTTTTCCACACACATTATTTCATTAAGACATCATTGCAGAACTGTAAAGCAGAAGTTTCCTGTCCATAGTGTAATTGGAGAGCTCATGTTTAGAACCTCAGAGCTGTAGCCTACACCTTTTACACAGCACTCTCCTCCTCACTGTCTGCTGTTTTAAATATCTTTATTCAAAATAAGTTCTTTCTATGGCATGCTGCTTCAACACACATTCTATAATGTATGTCATAAGCTATATTTCAAACTACAGTGTCTAACTTTCCAGAAGTTGCCACTATATCTGGCTATAAGGTTCAGGTCACTTGCTAATAACTCAACCTTTTGAGTTGCCTCCACTTGCTGCTTTCCTTAGTGACTATCTCTTTTTTTTTTCTTGATCTTTAGATACTACCCTGGGTTTTAAGCCTAGAGGTTAAGATCACCATGTTCTCCATGCTCTAATGTCCTTTGAAACCCTTTGCCCCTTCATATATAAAGAGCCTTCTTGCCACATCCTCAGGATTGAGCTGTGGGTTCTAACCTAATCTAAACTCTCATCCCTGTGTTAGTCTCTCCCAATGGACATCTGTGGCATTCCTCAGCTTCTGCTGTCTCCTCTCCCAGGACCTAGCCACAGTGATCTGTTTCTCCATCCACCCAGCTCCTACCGTCACAGACAGAATCGTGGACCTGAGTATGGTGTGGCTTCTTTCCCCACTAAGAAATCACTTTTTGAAAATATTTGTCTCTGATTCCCAAATGGATGAACTTTTAAACTCAGTATTCCCAAAGCATAAGTATTCTTTTAAAATACAGTGAGTGTGTATCTCAGATTGTAATATAAATAATTTTTTCAGCATCCTTTGGTGTTCCTCACACAGACCAGGTTTAATGAACCAAGCCAGCAGGATTAAGCCATTCTTAAATACAAATGAGTAGTGTTGAGATGTGAAGTTCTATACTTCTCCTTTTCCAATTCATTGTTTTCTTCCTTCATTATCTGTACTATTCATAAATAAATGACTGCAGACACTGCTGGCTTTGGCATCCTAGTTGTGGTTTGTGCTACAGCTTACATAGATTTTCCTTTCTCCATTTCACTCAAAACAAGCAAACAGAAAAGTGACCCTCTGGCTTTTACTCAATCAGCATGACTCTGAGAAGCAAATTCACATTACACTGGCAATTACTTATAACAGCTTCACACTTTCTCCCTCTTGACAACAGTCATATATCTGTAATGAGGACACTTAGAAAGCAAAGGCTATGCCAACAAGTGTATTTCTTGCTCTGTACTTTCAGGAAATGTGATGAAAGATAAATTAGAGCCAGGGAAATTTTCCTTATACCCAAGAACATGAAACAGCCCTGTTGTTTGTGCTTGGAGTTGTATTTCCAAATTTCATATGATGATATACCTTGTTTTGTGAAGAGAGAGAACATTTCTTGAGCACTGTGTGCCTCTTCACTGTGAGCTCTGTGGTCCCATTCAGTTCCTAATAGTAGGCTATGATGGATGGTGATACTCCTGTCCCTTAATTTACAGGAAAAGAAACTGGACTTTAGGCCAGTAGGTAGATGCTAATATTCTCTCAAGTAAGTAATAAACCCAAAATTGAACCCCAGGTGTGCCCACCTCCTAACCATAGTCTTCATTTATGCTGTTTAATTTAGCTTGACCCATGGATGGAAACAGCTAAAATGGTAGCAGTTGTTTGGGCAATGTCATGTCTAAAACTACCAAGAATGTGACCTATCATTCACCTTCTAGTAACAAACACTCTGTAAATAGAAAGCTTATTTCATTTATATGTCCAGTGTATCTAAAACTGGGCACAAGGCTTGCTATTGGCTGTGATGGGCAGTGATGGTCACAAACATCCCCCAGATCCCAGACCCAGAGCCTGAGTTCGAGTTAGCTTACATGGTTCAGGGTATGGTTTATTGATGAAATCATTAATCAGGTGAATCATTTTTTACTAATTTTTTGAGAATTGTGTACAAGTTTTGATCATGTTCATGCTCCCTCCACTGACTCTTCAATGGGATTTGATCTGGTTTGGGCTTAAATAGGTCTCTTGCACACTGTCACAGATACCGTGAGCTCATACAAATTACATGAATCTTAAAAGTAAAAACACTTTCCAGTCTCTGGTCAGTGAGAGATATATGTTTAAAAAAAAAAGGATTAAAGAAAGTACAGAACGGTAGGAGGAGGTGGCCTCTGTTTCCTGGGAAAGCAAGACAGTAGCTTCCCCTCAGAAGTCCCCAAAAAAGAAAACAGCCTTGTCAACAAGGTGATTTTGGCTCAATGTGATCTGAATCTTATTTCTCTTTCTTTTTCTTCCTTGACAAGTTCATACATGTATTTTGATTACATTTTCCCTCCATTACCTTCTCTTATCTTCTCCCACCCTCTACGAACTCCTTCTCTACAAGGCTCCCTCTTACATTCTTGACGTTTTTTTTTTTTTTTTTTTTTTTTTTTTTTTTTTTTTTTTTTTTTTTTTTACTTTAATGACCCACTGAGTTCAATTTAGGGTTGCTCACATAAGCATGAGTGTAGAGTTATTGACTAGAATATGGGCAACATATCAGTGCTACATCGCTGAAGAAAAATGGCTTCCTGTCTCCCAGAAGCCATTAACTGCCTATAGGTCCTCCCAAGTTCCTCCCTAATACATGATGGAATACTGACAGGCTCAATCTAGTGTAATTCTTGTGTACAGATCACCACAGTAGCTGGGAGTTCATATGTGTAACCAGAAGGGAAAGAAAATAGTTTAAAAAAAAAAGTGTGGGATGTGGGTAAGGAAGAAATCACAAGGTGAGTGTGACATTCCGGCATATTTATAGATCAGTTTTGTTTTCTGCTTGAGGGCAACTGATTATACATGGTATTTATTTTTAAATTTTATTTATTATTTGTGTACACAAGTGCATGTCCATACATGTCACAGAGTGTGTGTGAAGGGCAGATCACAGCATTCACAAGTCCTGATCCACCACCTGCCTTCTTCATATATTTTATGTATATGGGTGTTTTGTCTGCATGTACATCTGCACACCAGAACAGAGCATCAGAACCAGTTGTGAGCTACCATGTGGGTGCTGGGAATTGAACTCAAGACCTCTGAAAGAGCAGTCAGTGCTCTTAACTTCTGAGCCATCTCTCCATTACCTCAATGTCACCCCAAATGTCACCCGCCTGCTTGAGACAGCATCTCTCTTCTTACTTCTGCTATGGTACATAACCCAGGCTAGCTGGTCCACAAGCTTCAGGCCAACTCTCCTTTCATGGCCTCCCATCTCACTGAAGAAGTACTGGACTTTCTGATGCACAATACTCCATCTGGCCTTTCAAATGGATCCCAGGAATAGAACAGGATGTCAGGTTTGCATACATGCGAACCCTTTATCTAGTGAGTCATCTCCCTGGTCCATAGGATGATATTTATTAATGCTGTTCACCAAAAATTTCTGGTTCTCTATCAGAGGGCATGATAAGATCTGTTTATTTCTTGTCCTGTAATCCCTGGCAAAGGTGATGCATTTCACCTATAGGAAAAGCTATAAAATGGTGCAGAGAACTGGAGACATAGTTCAATTGGCAAAGTCCTGGCCTAGTGTGCATTAGAGCCTAGATTTGATTCCCAGCACAACAAAAACCAGCTATGGTGGCATGTATCTGTAATTGTAGCCCTTGTGAGGTGGAAGCAGAGGATAGTCGTGAATGCAAGGTCATCCTTGGCTACACAGAGTGGGAGACCATCCTGAGTCAAAGGAAATATGGATATGTCCATATAATAGAATTTACATTTTTTCTTTCCACCTCTATTGGCAAACAGCAAACTCCCAAACAATGTCTTCTGCATTGCCCTCAGTCACAGAATGACAACCCATGAACCAGGGTCTGGAGCAAACCTATGTTCCTCATGTCTTGAAAATCAGAAACACATATGGGTGACTGAAAGCCAATAACATCCTCAGAGTGTTTGCTACAGCAGCATAACTTACACTAACTTCACTTAAAGAAAAATACATCTTATTTGTCTTTGTCTTTAACAGCCTATAAAGAAATATAATCATTTGAATACTTAGTCTATATTTGAGTTACCTCAATGTCACCCCAAATGAAGTTAATGCTACATTTTCCTATTGATTATAATAAACAAAAGTCTGCACCCAAATATTATCTCCCAAAGGTAGATGTTTTATATATATTGTATTAGTAACCCAATTGAATATAACTTCCATATAAATGATAATTTTAGGGGAAAATAGTATGGGCTTCTATGTGATTTGAAAAATGAAGGTTTTTCTTTCTTTTTTTAAATCATGGAACCAGTGTATTGCTACCTCCTTCAGGAATCCCAGGATATTTTTTGATCTGAATAATTAAGTGGAATGAGCTCCAGAGATCGGCTCAGTGGTTAAGAACTCTTGTTACACTTGCAGAGGATCTGGGTTCAGTTCTTAGCACCCACATGGCAGCACAGCAATCTCTAAAGGCAGTTCCAGGGGATCTATTACCCTCGCCTGGCCTCCACAGGCACCACACATGGTACACTTATACACAAAAATTAAAATAATAAATCTTTTGATTAAAAAAGAAGGAAGAGTTTTGCTGTTTACAAGCAAGCACTGAGTTAGTCACATGGGATCGTCTTTCTTTCCGGACAAATTAAGAATAGAGCCATACAAAGTTTCTCTGAATGCACCTTAAAAATACTGACCAATTTACATGATGTTTGAAAGAGATAAGCACAACCATAATCATTCAAATTGACTAGGAAGAAAATCGAATTTTTCATCATATTATAAATGGGGCCTTCACTCCTTATATGAAAACATATACATGTCAGAGACATGTACATTTTCTCTGGAGAGTTATAACATTCTCCATGCTCAGCACTAAATATGAGGAATAAATTTGGTGATGCCCTTGAATGTTGCCTAGAGATTTGAAACTACTTCCACGGTTATTTTGAAATCATTCTCATTTAGCATGTTTCATCAATCAAGACAAATAGTATTGGTGTTAAATCATTACATTGTCCCTCAACTTTTCAAAGCAATTTCCATTTACATTATGGAGCTAGCCACTCTACACTGTAGGAGTCTGCTTCTTTCTATGATCCCTAAAGCCCCTGGCTTGTCATGACTCCGTTTGCAAATTGTCTACATGTGCTGTCACTCCACTTAGTCTGTAGAATTGTCCAGTAGGAGAACCAGAAAGCCAGAAAGTTTCATCTTCTCAAAGGGCAGTGCAGACAGCAGGCAGAGGGAAAGGTGCGTGGATTCTGTCAGGGTGCAGGTCAGTAGACAGTTCTTGGCTACCTGAGAGTTGCTGAATTTATCTGTGATGAAAAGATGTGTAAATCATAGACCCAGCAGAAGTGTTTACACACCATGGTCAGTCACCTTGTAAGAAAGAGTGATTCTGTAGCTTTTGCTTGGCATCATTCTTTTATAGATGTAAGACCACAAGAACAAAAAGACCAACTTCAAACAGCTGTGATACTTATTTTAAACCCTTGGAAAAATTATCTCATTGCTGACCTGACCATTCATTTCCAAGATGTTTCTCTTTATTATTTTCTCAAATTCCTTCTTTAAAACTAAAGATCTAGTATAAAGAAACAGTCTTCATTTCTCTCATAAATGAGATTATCTTTCAAAATTTCTGAGTGGGGTCATTATTATAGAATACTAAACTGTATCCAAAGTTTTCAGGGATCCCTTATTCATTTCTTGTGTCTAGATGTACAATTTTAAGAAACATCCTCCTTTTAGATTCTAGTGTGTTCCCGTACAGATAAAACTACTCAATGAATGTAAAGATTTAAAGAAGACTCTGAAACAAATTAACTATTATTTATGTGCCCTCCATTGTTACACATAGAAAACTTAACAGCTTATTGTAGAGCATCTACTTGAACCATGATCTTTATCAAGAAATAATAATTATAGTGGGAAAATAATGTTGAAGACATCTAAAGCACCCTGAATAAAAGATTCTGTTACAGGCCATGATCCAAGAGAACCACTACTTGGACAGAGAATTAAGCAGTACTCCATCCATACACATCTTTTTATGGATTTAATAAACCTTGATGTTTATTATCAATGCAAGTTTCCTCCACAGTTCCCAGTATTGAAGCCTTGGGAGTTCACTAGAAGAAAGGCTTGCACAGCATAGCCCTCACTTGTCATAATCTTCCCTGAGTATCTGAAAAGAATACCAAGGCTGCCTTCAAAGGTGGGGCTGCTCATAGCAGTGCAACAATCCAAAGTCCTCAGCGCATAAGGGTGGCAAACAGAGTCACAGTTTCTAGGTTCTATATTGTGGTGAACTAAGAATCTGAATAATGTTTCCATCTTTTGTCCTGAATAGCAACTCACTTTATTCATTCATTCATTCCTTCATTCACTCATTTAATCTATTACTCAACTAAGACAGCAGTTAAGACAAATATGAGATTTATTCTTTCAATGGGAGGTTGGTTGTGGGTACCATTTCTTTGACTGAGAATAACAAAAATGGTGAAAAAGTATTTGGTTTACTTCAAGAAAATAAAAATAAATTAAGATAATGTCGAATTGTCTAACTGAAACCCAATGAAGTCAGAGTCAAAAGGGAAGTTTGGCACTCAAAACTGCTTTAACTAAAAAGATTGAATAATTTAGGTAAAAACTCATTTGAAATGATTTGCCCTCTTGTAGACTACTGGTACTGTCAAAGACCAATATTCCAATTCTGAAATTCTAATAAACCAGTCTCCAATGTCAGCCTAGCCTTCAAACACTCTAAGTAGACGCTGTTGAGAGGAAAACTCCTACACCGGAAAATAGAGAGTAAATAATTATCCAGACTGAAAACTGACTAAGTTAATAATGTGTAGTAGAAATATTAGGCAAATACAATGGCCAGAAGGATGGGTCATAAAAAACAGAATAAATCTTTAAAGATATAATTAGTCCTCAAAACTATAAAGAGAGATCACTCTACAAACTGAAGTACTTTTTTTCCTAACAACATACAGATTCATTAAAAAATTATGCATGTGAGTGTGTGTATGTGTATATAGGAATGAGTATTGTGTATATGTTTGTGTGTATGCATGTATGTGTGTATATGTGTGTTCATGTATGTGTCTATGTGTATTTATAACTCAAAAGCTTTATCTCCTTTATCTCATAATTTCTTATGTATTAATAGTTAGGGGATCATGCTACACACAGGAAGCTGTACATACTGGGCATATTGTATACTCTATTGCAGCAAAAGATAATTTTTGCCATTTTTTCAAACACGAGTATTTTTATATGTAGCATATCATGCTGAACTCATAAAATCTTGAGTTATAGCTATTATCCTGACATTTATGAATTCTGGGGCTTTGTATGATTTCTCATCTTTTCTGGGCCTAAATTTCTTTACCAACATTGGTATAGTATAATCAACAGTAATATAATTGAGTATGTGACAAATACATTTAGGATCAACTTCTTCAAAGTGTACTTCCAATTCTATAGCTCCACTATAGAATAATCGACTCTGTGTGCTCAGACTTGTTGGATAATCATAGTTCTGGCCCTGACTATGTGGTGATGTGCAAGATGTTCCATCCTCTCTGCCTTAGTTTTCTCCTGGATAAAATGAAGATTATCATAGCATCAAACTTTTGAAGTTATTTTAAGTATAGATGAGAATATAAATAAAATATTTGTAAAATAGCATCAACAAATATGTAGAGAATAAACTTAAGAAATGATAAATTTATAATAGCAACAAGAAACAAAATATGGTAATAAATATAATTTTTGGGGGGGTTTTCAAGACAGGGTTTCTCTGTGTAGCTTTGCACCTTTCCTGGATCTCGCTCTGTAGACCAGGCTGGCCTCGAACTTATAGAGATCTGCCTGTCTCTGCCTCACAAGTGCTGAGATTAAAGGCATGAGCTACCACCACCCGGCTTAATAAATATAATTTTAAAAGTAATATATTTACACAAACATTATAAAATATTTAAGAGAAATTAAATTATACCCAGATAGACGTATACACCATGTTCTTGTTTTGCAATACTCACCAACAATTACCTTCAAATTGATTAAAAATTTCAGTGTAAGCTTCCCCCCAAGAAATCAGAAAATATATTCTATCAAAATTTAAAAAACATTTCCTAAATTATGAAAAATAGCTCAAATGTTCTTACAGAAGAAAAGCAAATGCAGGGGAATTTATGCATTTTTCCAAGGAAGCTATAGTAATTAAAACAATGTAGTATTGATACAAGAATGAAAATCATCCAAAAGAGAAAGTTAAGAAGTATGCTAATGTTTACAGTAGCAAAAAAAACGAGGATCTACAAAACCAGTAACACTGGGAATGAGGAAGAACAGGAAAACATTTTTGAAAGCTGTATGGTGATTGAGCAGAGAGGGGAGGTTTTGGTTTTTGTATTTTTTAGTGATGGTGATTTTGTGTTCAGTCATTTCTATGGTGGTTGTCCATCAAGCTGTATCTGTGATTCATTCTCTGATCTCTAATTCTACATAAATTAACCAACAAATAGTTATTGGAAGATTAGCCTACATAAAATACTATAGAGAATTCAAACAAGTATAGACTTCATCTCTCCTTGGGGAACTGTGAATTTAAATCATATACCTGCACGTGATAAAAAAAAATGTATTATCAATCCAATGCTTTAAACAGTTATTTTAACTTAACACTTGGGACTGAAACCTGGAAGTAAGCAGTGTGGCTGGGATCTGGGTAATGAATACTTGCTGGAGGATGTGGTTTCATAATATTATGAGGAATGTTGAGAGCTGGTGAGGACCAGCCACTAACAAGTATGTTGTTGGAATGCTTAAGCATTTGAATAGCTAAGGAGAGTGAAAACCACCGGTGATTTTTTAATTAATACATTATGTGATTTGTTCATTTGAAGAAGATTTTATCAGTCATTCCTGTCGTAACGTGTGGCTTAATCTAATTCTAACTTGGATTATAGTCTATTCTCTTGATGATTACCTTGGTCAGTAAGTAGCAACAAGCTTTATCAGACTCACACATCAATGCACAGTTATCTTTCTTCTAGAACATCCATATTAGAGTCTCATAAGCAATTAATAATAAATAGCTGTTTCAAGTCAATAAATAATCAATTAATAGAGACAGGTCTTAAGGAAAGACAGAGGGCAGGAAAGATGACTGACAACCTGATTTGATCCCTAAGACCTATCCACTGTAGGAAGTGAACCGACTTCCACAAGTTGTCTTCTGACCTCCACATGTGCAAGCAACACATAATAAATAAATAAATGTAATAAAATTTTACCTAGAGACATATGTCTAGAGTTGAGGCAACAAAAATATCATGAATAGGTATTTGGGTTTTAGACCATCAGTACTAAAACCAAATGCTTTAAAAATGTTTTATCTGATAACTGTGAGATCATGGAAGGAAAAGCAGATGATTATAAATGAGGGTTATTTTCTTAAGTGAAACAAGTTACTGAGGAATACAGGAGAAAGAAGGGTCAGAGTTGTCTGAGGCATCTACAGAATGTCAGATATGTCAAAAAAAAAAAGGGCTGGAATAACTCTGCACTGGAAGTAGGGTTACAGTGAATAGCAAATTCTTGTTTTTCAGGATGACCCCTTCAGAGCCAAGCACATTGGCATATATATATATGTTCACAATAACTGCACTTGCTTTTTTGGAAAGTAGTAGATACATCTCTTAATATAAAAATTTTGGGAGGTTGTGAGCTGAAACATGATCAAGAAGAAGAAGAAGAAGAAGAAGAAGAAGAAGAAGAAGAAGAAGAAGAAGAAGAAGAAGAAGAAGAAGAAGAAGAAGAAGAATAAGAATATTCTGTACATTCAACCACTTAACTGTGTTCTTCTAACTACCACTTCTGGGATTATTCTAAAATGAAGAGGGCAGCATTTGTTTTTCTTAGAGCTTCTATACAGCTTCATAATCTCTACAGTGGTTTAGGGTATGTTTCAATGGAGAGGTGTTACCATAGAGCTTTTATATAATAGATGTGAGGAATTCCTGCCCCTCCCTCCACTCTGAGCAATCTACATCTCCTCTGTGCCCACCCATGCTGAAAACATTCATGACTCTTATGTGTTCTACAGACTCAGAGCACTAATTCATTCAAAATAAGGACTTCATGTCATCCTTCCACTTATTTCCTGCTAAATTAAATATCAGTGACCTTAACAGAGCATGGAAGACTTGCTTTTTTTACCTACGTAACATGCTTTGACATAACTCTGACTCTACTGAGCAAATAATATTGTATACAATAATAATAAATGTTCTATGATCATTAAGTTCTAATAAAAAGTATTTTTACAATATATGATCTTTCACCAATATTTATTGTCTTAGATTCTTGGAATTTCATACAATCTGGGATAAATTTGCTCATTCTAGGAAGTCAATAATCCTGCTTCATGCACCATCACAACTACTCAAGAGCCTTAGAACTAAAACAACAAGAGAAACAGGTCATGCCATGGTGGACATCACATGGGCTAGAATAGGAATGTCTGATGAAGGTTCCATATACAACCCCACTTGGACTTTATGCCTAGAAATAAGTCTACTGTTAGTCACAGTATCATATAAATGAATATTGTCAAAGCTCCCATAGTCAATGTGTAACTGAAATTAACCCAAAGCACAGCACCAGACAGGATTCTAACAGGAAAGGACACATTTGTGTGCTGTTGCTTCAGCTTTCATGGGACCCAATATATTACCCATGGTCGGTAATTACAGTATCATAGCTATGCAAGTTTCTAAATGTCAAAAGTCTAATTTGTATTCACCTAATTAGTAGTCATATTATAGACTACTTTTTCATTGATGTTTTGGTATAAATAAATAAGGAGTTATTAGAAACTGAAGCATACTGCCTTCAGGTAATTTCTGAGATCATTTATATGCTATATTTTCTTCCAGGTCAAGCATTTTTTAATATAATTATTCATAATATGTATAGTAAGAGCTCCATTTCTTATGCTCAATAAATAAACCAGGACATATTCTATTAAACCACGAAGTTTTAAGAAATAAATTATCCTCAGTTATTAGTGGAAATTGGGCAAGCATCTCCCTTCCTGGTTCTTTAGAATAGCTCATTCTGTCCAAGGCAGTGTGCACCTAGTTTAAGTAGACTGCTGGGTATGTGGGAGGTATCTCTCTTTCCCTCCTCTCTTCTCTTTTCTTGACTACTGTTATTTGATGGATGCTGTGTGAGGGAGGATGTGGTGTTTGCTTGATGTGTCATGAGTAGAGAAAGTACTGCATTTTCAAATAAATGTCAGAAATCCCTTCCTGACAAAAGAAGTGAGCATTGGGAATGAACTCTGACTGTACTTGCAACAGATAAACAGATTGCATCTGTGCACATAATACCTTAATTTCTAAGTGACCAAAAAGTGTCCATTAGTCATCAATGAGAGATAATCCCCAGGAAAGAACTGATCTCAGTTTTATGTGCTCCCTTGCTGTGCTGACATTTGAACCTCTGAAGAGACTTGCTTTTCATATGGTAGTTAGGATCTGCACCTGAAAAATAGAATACGTATGTAGCTAGCTATTTCTCAAAGGCACAATGGGAACATTATGTACCTGTTGGAGAGGCAGGCAATCCTTTTTGGTGAAAACTAGAGACTTGGTCCATAAAGAATACCTGCTTTGAAATATTCACCCTAAAATCAGAAATGATAAGACTTCCTCTCCAGAATATGAATGCTGAGCTAAATTCAAAGAACAAATTCCAGTTTCAATGGAAAAAAACTCATTTTGAATAATGCCTGGTATGGAATTAATATCCTTCTGTGTTCCATGATTCTAAAAAGAGTTGATGTCTGAATCTAAATGGAGCAGAAATGGCTAGAGAAATTGAAGAAGATGACAAGCTGTTCAAAAACCAACTGCTGGGATGCTCAAAACCCAGCCTTCTGGGAAGAAGTTCTTATTTCTCCTCAATACTTGCACAGTTTATTTCAAATGACTGAACAATTAAAGTCAGGGATGATTTAGTAGAAAGATGTAATAGTGTTGTAGAAACTTTCAGCACAACAATATATGTGCAATTGCTTTCTCACTTCTGATATGAATTAATTAAATTAAATGTAATTAATTTCCTTTGGAAATATCACTGTACGTTTTGGCATAGCTGGACACTCTCAGGTTCCAAAGCATGGTATTAAGATTACTACCAAAGCATGCGGATTTATTGTGTTTCATGTCACCCATAATGCAACCTTAGTGATGATTTTTTGCATTTAGAGACTCTACCTCCTCTAAGGACAATCCCTTAGATATTTTTAGTAGTCTCAAAAAGCAGAGTTCATGAACATATAAGAATTTAGAGTGAGAAGATTTCATCTGTAACAAGTGTCTCATCTTCCATGAGCCACCTGACCCTAAGCAAAAAAGGACAAGCACATTGTTTGGGTTCTTGCATTAGTTGCTTTCTCATTGTTGTGACAATATACCATGCAAAAGAAACTTAAGAGGCCTAGGAAAAGTTGAGTTGGTAAAATGTTCAACTTGTAAGCAGGAGGACCGGAGTTCAATACCTGGAATTCATGCAAGCCAATGATGATACCAATAACAGTGTGTTGGGTAGGGTGGTGCATGCTTGTAATTCCAGTGTTGGTGAGGCGGAGACAGGGAAATCCCTGGGACTCACTAGCCTGCTAGCCTAGCCTAATTAGCAAATTCCAGGCCAATGAAAGATCCCCATCTCAAAAGAAATAGATGGCATCTGGAGAATGATACTAAGGTTCTCCGGCCTCAATGTGTATGTGCACACATAGAGACAAATAGCTTCATGATGGTACATTATGCAGCTGGGCACACTGTTAAAGTAAAATGCTAAACATTGTTAGTCTTAACTCCAAAAGTATCCTCTACTTTTTACTTCAGCCATTCATTCCTGTCTATACTGTCCTAATGTGTTATAAACTAAATTGTGTATTTCCCTCACCCCAGTTCATATGCTGAATGAAGCTCATAACTGGTGTATTTGAACATAGGGTTTTAAAAACGGTACCTGTGGTTAATGAAATCACAAAGATGGATCCCAAATCCAGTATGACTGATGTCCTCATATGAAGAAGTGACACCAAGTATACACAGAGAAGAAATCCAAGTGAAGACAGGAATTCCATCACCTACAAGCCTGGGGAAATCTTGGATATCCAGCCTGTAAAACTACAAGAAAGTAATTTTCCTGCTTAAACCATTCATCCTCTTGCATTTTGTTATGGATACTCTGGCTGACTAAAACTCCAGACCTAACCTTTAAAACAATAAATTCCAAACTCTTCTCTTATCTCAACAGCCTATTCTTTCTTTCTTCACTACCCTATTCACTCCAGTGAAGATCCCGATGGGGAAATCTACAGAGACAACTGAACCAAGCTCCTAGGAACTCAACGAACTTTAGTTTGACCGCTGTGAAATCTGCATGGGACCGGACTAGACCCTCTGCATACAGGAGATAGTTGTGTAGCTGGGTCTGTCTGAAGGGTCCCTGGTAGTGTGATCAAGATCTATCCCTGGTGCATGAGCTGGCTTTCTGGATCCCATTACACCTTGCTCACCCTTGAGGCAGGGGAGAGGGGCTTGGTCCTGCCTCAGCTGAATGTACCAGGCTTTGCTGTCCCCCCCCCATGGGAGAACTTACCCTTTTGGAGGAGGGGATGAGGGGTGAGGAGGGTTAAGCAGGGGTGGGGGAAGCAGGAGGAGGGATGAGAGGGGGATCTGTGTTTGGTATGTAAAAATGAATAAAAAAAAATTAAAATAAGAAAAAAAAGAACTCCAATCTCTGAATGTCATTGTTCTCTCACGTTAATCTTTTTCTTTTGACATCTCCAGCTGTCCACAGAGAAGAGTCACCTGTTAAGAACTTGATGATCTTCCAGGTGACATTCTGTAACCCAAGTGTGTTAGTTCTTTGGGGTCACTGTGGCAGATTTCAGAGAGGCAACAACATAAGGAAGGAGACACCTACATGGAGTATCAGTCTCAGTGGTGTCAGCCTGCCATCGTGGGGAAGACACGGTGGAGCAAACATGTGGCAGAATCTGTTCAGGTCATGATGAACCACAGAGCAGGGAGAGCAGCATAGGACCCAAGAACAGGTGCAATGCTCAAAGGTCTGTCCCAAGTGACCTACTTCTGCCTGCGAAGTCTTTCCTCCAAAGATAGTAATGCCACCTGGTGAATAAGCATTCCATGCAAGAGTGCAGGGTACTGGCATTTCAGATTCAAGACATCACACCGCCCTAGAAGGAAAGTCAAGGTAGAAACCCATGGCTGTCTCTGTTCACAAGCCCTCACCACTGTGTTTAACATAGCCCGCTTCATGTTTTACCCCTACTGTGGCTACTTTACAAAAACCCCAAACCTGAACTGATGCCTCTGTTTCGTTTCTCCTCTCCAGCGATTATCCTGCCAAATGCCACTGAAGAAAATCAGACAAGTTTAACTTGTTATCACTTCAGATTCCTGCTGCCCGTGTTTCTGTTCAATTTCCTTTCCCATTTTCTTCAATTTCAAACATTTCACTTCCAGTTTGACACTCCATGAATGTTATCAACTTGGTCTGTGTTGAACAGTGGCTTTGCCTCTTGCTTACCATTGAATCTCCCCCTCCCCCCTCTCCTGCCCCTCCCCCTCCCTCCCTTCCTGGCTTGCTCTCTGGGGGTTAGTAAGATGACGGTGGGTAAAGTCACGTGCTACCAATACTGACAGTCTGAGTCAATCTCAGGATCTTCATGGTGGAAGGAGAGAGCCAACTCTAAAGAATTATCCTCTGACTCCATTCCTGTGCTCTGCATGGGCATGCGCGCGTCCACATGCATACACAAAACAAATAAATGTAGTAAGACTTGACCTCGACCCATTCCAAATAAGGGTCTTTTTCTATTAATGAAAACAAATGAACACAGAAAAAAAAATATCCTGTATCTGTTTCCAGCAACCTTCTAGAATATAAAAGTGGCTAATTTTCACTGGTTCCTTTAATTCTTTATCATCCATCCCTGATCCCTACCATTGTAACTTGGCATCTGCAGTACTGTTTCACCAACAAGGGGGCAGCAATCTGCTTCTGTACAGTTCTGAGGTATTTCAAGTAGATAGGGCTTGTGTTGCAACTGCTAAGCTTTCTCATCAGAGCCTACTGGCTACCATAAATAGCTGATATTGGCTATATTTAAATACATTTCTGTGGTCATTGAATTGACATTTAACATAATTTTCACAGATGGCAAGCTATAATTTACCTTTGTTTCTTTTTTCAACCATCTAAAAATATAACAACAACTAAATATTAGTTACAAATAAAAAATGGGCAGGCCAGATGCGGCTCTTGGGCAGTAGTTTAATCCCTGTATTCAAACTGTTCTTTTACTACCAATTACGTCTACTCTACAGAAGCTAGTAGAAACGTCTTCTATTATTCCCTTGTCCGTGCCCATCTTGGGTGTACTGGGTCACACCCTTTGGAAGTGTCTTCACCTTATTCTGTATTATTCTTCCCTGCACTTCCTTTTCCTCCTCTCCATTGTTTCGCTTTTGTGCACAGGGCCTATGCTCCAGCTGCTTGTTCTGTATCAGTTTCTTCTTACTGCTCTCCCAAACCAGATCATTTCATGTATGACCTCAACAACGAAGTTAATGGCTTCCATCTTTGTTTCTGATTTTCTTCTAGGCTCTAGACACAGCCATGCCTGACTTTTCTGTCTCTCTATGCCCAAAGCGTCAAATGGAACATTCTTTATACTGAATCCAGCACATGGGAACAAAGCTGTTTTAGTAATGAAGGAACAATGATGCTTTCAGTTGCCTGATTAAAAAAATAATAATTAATAGGCTGACAAGATGGCTCAGTGGGCAATGCTTGCTATGAGAAGGACATGAGTTTGATCTCTAGAGCCTATATAAAGGTAGAAGAGAAAATTGACTCCACTAAGTTGTTCTCTCTCTCTCTCTCTCTCTCTCTCTCTCTCTCTCTCTCTCTCTCTCTCTCCCTCTCCCTCTCCCTCTCCCTCTCCCTCTCTTTTTTTCTCTCTCTCCCTCTCCCTCTCCCTCTCTTTTTTTTTCTCTCTCTCTCTCTACACACACACACACACACACACACACACACACACACACACACACCAGTATCTCTGAGTCTGTCTCATCTACTTTCATACATTTCCCTATGATTCTCTTTGCCTCAAAAAGCTAAATGTTATTTATTGCAACGTCCACATTTCCTCTTCTGTGACTTCACACTGATGTGAGTCCCTGGTCATGAGCCTAGGCAATAACAGCTTTTTACTTTTGTGGCTTGCTGGCTGTTTTACCATCCTTTGTTCATTTTTTTCTCCTGTCCCCACCCATGGGCATGGTCCTTTCAGATGCCTCTGTTTAGTTCAGTGTTTGAACAGTGCCATCTGCTTCCTGCCACGACTCTCACTGGCACATAAGCTAACTCATGTTCCTGGGCCCACCCACTCCCGTCCATTCCAGGCTAGGCTAGACTAAGTCAGTCACAAATCTGACTGTGAGCCAGGGGCAGCCTAGGGTAGCTTTGGAGTTAAGGTTCATGTTTCTTCTTCTGGCTAAGAAGCCCTCCCAATCTGTGGATCTGACCTTAGCTTCTACATCACTCTTCCCTTTCATAGATAGAAAATTATCTTCTTTTTTTTCAATATCACTGCTTTTTCTACCCACACTGTGTCTCTTGCTTTGAATTCTGTTTTCTTTCTTCTTGTGGACTGTTTTTTTTTTTTCTCTTTGGTTAAGCAACTCTTCCTTCTTCAAACATAAATCCAGCCATCCCTTGTTGTGAAGCTTCCAGTCCATTCTGATTGATAGATACACCCTGTGATTGTATGCAACTGTTACATTTTTATCTAACTTTGGCAAGGATCGGGGACTATTGTTTGCCTGTCTCCACTCCAAAATGAAATTCTCCCCTCTCCTCCTTTTCTTCCTTCTCCTATTCTTCTTCCTCTCACCCCTCTCCCATTCTCAAATATATAAAAACACAAATGGGGGTACCTGAGTCCTCAATATTCTTCCAGGAAATGGTCACTAGTTAGTATGTGCAAGGCAGAGTCTAAGAGTCAGATGCCCTGGAAGTCACATTCTCAGTAACTATGGCTCTTGCAGAGGCAGACTAGTTTTCTTCAAGACACAGATTAGAATAGAAGTCTGTGGGTATGACCAAGATACCTTACAAAGATGTTGAGGCCCAGACAAACATTAGAAATGTATTTCTTAGTTCTTAGCTCTGAGAATTTTAAAGGGTATTAGTACATGTGCACTATCTGCTTGTCTTCAAGAGATTAGAGAATCAAGTATTAAGAAGAAGGTGTGAACATTTACTTTAAAACTAAATTGAGCTAAACACATGGTGGCACATGACTTTAATCCCAGCCCTCAGGAATCAGAGGCAAGCAGATCTCTGTGAGTTCAAGAACAGCCTGGTCTACATAGAGTTTCAAGACAGCCAGGGTTACACAGAGAGAACATTTCTAAAAAAAAAGTACGTAAGTTTCCTCCTGCCTGAAATCTATCCCTTCTCTGCTTCCCTGAGTGTATGATGGAGGCAGACACAGAAACAGAGAGGATCAATCGGAGGTAGGCAGATCTTCAGTAACTAGTGATGTCATAGTACTTACTGTTGCTTCCTAAATGATAGATCAGACTGTCCAACGGTGCCACCTTTTGTGGCAGTAGTTTCTCCTTTAGTAAATCCCTCCCCCAGAGGCAGTGAGGATGAATGCAGAGTGAGGATGGATAGCAGAGGCACCCCTTACCCCGTCCATTCCCTCCTCCTTTCAAATTATACACATGGTTCAGTTTTTAAGTCACCATTTTAATAGCAGGAAATAAATAACTTCTACAGTTCAATACAAGGGGAAAAAAATCTGACAGTGAAAATGAATGATTTGGAAGTGAGGACTGCGTGTACTACTTCCATTCAGATTTCTATAAATAAATGTGGGTGGGGGTACCTGTCCCTCCTCTTAGAGATAAATAAGGACAAACTAAGTCAATTAGATGAAATGGATTCATTAATTAAATAAGGTATTTAAAATAATAAAGATGGCCTCAAGACTAATTAGGGGCCTCTGTCATTCATACAGAATGATGCCGCAAACCTTAGATTAAAACAAGCTAATGTCAAAACCATTTTTAAAGGAAAATTTTAACAAGAAAAAAAAATGTCCTCACAGGTTAGAGTTAAATATAAAACTAATTACTAAAGTGAAGATAAACATGTTCAGAAATGGTTAACAACGTCTTGTCAGTTTGGCCAGGACAGGCTTAAGAAAGGTAAAGTCTAGCTCTCAGTATTTTAGCTGTAACCTTGATAAAGAAAGTCACCGGGGGCTTTCACACAGCACCTTACAAGCCTGTGTTATCCTTGGGGTTTCTGCAGCCAATGAAAGTTTGTCACGATGATGTAATGCTCCTGAGTTGTGCTTCAGCCCGAGTATGTGGTCACCGGGTCTCATGCCTGAGAGCTAGGTAAGTTTCTGAATCATATTTTTCTTTCCAGCCTGTTCCCATGCATAAACTAATTCCAGCAGAGAGATCGTTTGTTTCTGGTCTATTTTACTATCTCTGAACATTTTTTAAAACGTGGGCTGGGTTATTATAGAATTGTAAAGACAGCTGGTAAACAAAATGATGGGATCTTAGAGTCAATTTTCCTCTGTTATTAGTCTGAAGGCTTTCACTCCTCGGCAATTTGTCATCACTTCAGAGAAAAAGAGCAACAAACACTGTTGTGTTTTATTTGTTAAGGGAGCTTCAGTCATTTCGCAAACAAGTTTTCCTATAGAGATCTTTCTAGGGAGATGGAAGAGATTCCTTTTGAAGGGCTGGCACCGAATGTAGCTGATATCATTGAGTGAATCCCACTGCACTGTAAGCAATGGAGTAAAGTTTCAATATTTATTATAAATAGACAGTACATAGATCTCGTCCTTACAGAGTTTAAGCCTGAGAAAGAGAGACTATTTTTTCAGTCTTGAATTAAGTCAAAAACAATTTGAAAATAAGCTATATCTTTTGTGAACCTTGGTGACTTAGCAGATGTATGAAATTAAGTGGAAAAAAAGTTAAATATGAGCAAATAATCCATCTCTAATTGATGATGTGTATATGATGGAATATCTGAGTAACTTTTAAATTTTGTATCATATTTTGAAACTGTGAACTCTATAACAAACACAACCAATGGAGATGCAGCTTTTTCTTTTCCTTTCATGTCACTCGGCAGATGTGAGGATTTTAAAGTGTTATTAATATCAGTCAGGCCAGTGTCTATCCTGGAAACATGGACACTAGAAAACAATCACCCAGACAATCGAGGACTGAGAAAGCAATGCCTTAGTGGCCTCCTGGCACTAAGGAAAGCATCAATAGGCAAGAGAAGGATACTGAACTACGAATTTCCAACTCTGCTCATGGAAATATCTGGATTGCACTCAGGTTTCACCTTAACTCAGACCCTTGGGCTCAGAGAAGTGCATCTACACTCAGAGTATATGGAAAAAGCTGCTGTCACAAAAAAACGCACAAAATGTCTACATATTGGATCATTTCAAACAAGAAAAACAAGTGTGTTTTGTAGACGCTAATGTTCACTTGGCACTAACACACGTCATGTCACTAAAATTTCACTGTCCTGCTTGAGAGTTGTTCTGCTGAGTTAGTCAAGAACACATCGCTCTCCGCTTCACATATGTTCTTTCGCTTTGCATTACAGTCGAGTTGGCCATTTCCCTCCCATGCTTTCTAGATCATTCCAAGCTACTCTTCCCCCTTACAGGAAATTAGTCTCCTGTCAATATGCCACAGTTCATGCATTTTTTCCCTCTCGAGTTAATAATCTGAATGTCAAGTAGTTTCTATTCTAAAGTAAATCCTATTTAAATTAAAAATATTAGTCAGCATAATGTAAATATGACTCATTTTCCTTTTATGAACACAATTTTCCATATCATTGCTTTAATAGAACTATTGGTCCTTGTAGAACCTTAAAAGATAGAACTATATCTCAGTAACATCCTGTGCTTTGCTTTCCACTTCGTGAGTTCTGAATGGGACAACCAACATCGCATGACAAGGGGGGCCATAATGTCCTTGGATGAAGGGGATGAGGGGACGGTGCTTTAGAATGACTGATAGGAAAAGCGTTTCCACCAAAGGAAAATAGTGCGGAGAAGGTAGGGAACCGTGACAACATCCCACATTATGGGATGACCTGCTTTTCTGATGCAGGTGTTATTTGTCCTAGGGGCCTTGGTTTGCACTTGTACCTTTATCACAGAGCTGCAGTGCATCCATCTATGGCTCATTAGACGTGGGTTCCCGATGCCCACAGTGCCCAGCAGGAAACAAAAGAGGAATGAGCCTGGAGTAAGCACAACTCATTAGTCTCTTACGTTGGTCTTCAAATGTGTCTGAGAGGCATATGCTTGTGGCTCTGCTTGATCGAAGAAGCTTCTTTGATCTTCACTCTCAGCTGCAACTGTGCAGGGAAATTCAGGGATTCCTGGACACAGTGCTCTTGAAGGAAGACATTGTTGGAGTGACCATCTGAAAGCATACCCTGACACTGAACCGGACCCATTACAAATCCTTGTGACTAATCCTCAGGGCAGAGCTGGCCCCAGAAAATGCAATCCAAGGCAGATCTCTTTTACCAGTGAGCTTTAACAATGGTTCTTAACCTGGGGAGTCACATATCAGATATTTACATTATTATTCATAAAAGTAGCAAAATTATAGTTATGAAGTAGCAACAAAATAATGTTATGATTGGAGGTTATCACAACATGAGGAACTATATTAAAGGGTCCCAACATTAGGAAGGTTTGAGACTCACTGGCTTGGAAGGTGAGAGTGCAACTCAGTGGTTCTTGAAATCTGAAGGTTGTACCTCTCTGAAAGACCAGCTAGAGACGTGTAGGTAGACAAAATCCAAGAACACATGAAATGAGCTACTGGCTAGTATTGCTACATTGTAGTGCCCACCTATGTTTCATAAAATAGGCATTCTGTAAAGGCCACCCTGGCTTTAAGTGTTGTTGTTTAAAGACCTTTCAACGGATACCAATCTTTTAAAATACATAAATATTTCACCTTCCTGTTCGCCAAAATGTCATTTCCTCATTAAGTAACAGTATTTTCCATAAATAGAAATGTTTGGGATCATTTAGTTCTTTATCCATTTCTATGATGCAAAGAGAAAAAGGAGTTAGCTATGACCCCCACTGTGAGTATTGGGGATAGCATACCCCTCAGATACACTGAAAAATGGGGATGGGAGAGAATCAAATGAGTTTAATAATTGCATTGTAATGATCCATAAGTTATGTCCCATGCCAAGCACAAAAGAGATGTTGGGGACATAGAGAAGAAGGTGGCCTTTTTCATTCCTTAAGGAGCATTTGGATTTCCTTAAACTGATCTGAGAAAACACAGTTATGAAAAGGGAAAGCAGAGCCACACACACCTTAGTTGGGAAGGACTGCCAAAGCCCATGCCTCTTGTCCTGGTATAATTCAATACCACTTCTGTTTCAAACATCATTTGACCTTCACAAAAAGGTAGCCCTGGCAAAGAAGGTTGCAAATCCGAGTTAGCCTGGTATGGTGGCATATGCCTATAATCCCAACCACTCAGGAGGCTGAGGCAGGAAGTTTGCAAGTTCAAGTCCTGTCTTCATGTCTCTCAAAGATGAATTTTGAAAGGAGATGAGGGTTGGGGATGTAGCTCAGAGGTGGAGTGCTTCCCTGGCATCCATGAGACCCTGGGTTCCAGCCACAGTAATGAAAACTAATGAAAGGGAATGAATAACCATTAACCCAGGCGAGATTATGGCAGTCAGATCCACAGCCATAAACGTGTCAATGGAGGAGAAAGACCTTCCATTCTCCCCGTTCTTTTAGAAGCCGCCAGGTGACTCTGTGAATCAGCAAATTGAGGACTCCACTTTTCAAAACCTTACAGGCATGTGCCCATTGACAAAGGGATACCCTGTTGACTCAGGCCATTTGAGGATGATGAGAAGAGAAACTCCTACCAATTGTCCACCTAGCAATGGTAACTGATGGTGCTGGCTGCTGCGTCTGCTATAGAGACCCCGACACAGGCTGGCCTGTCCTCTGTAAGTAGGTTTCTTCAGCCTTCCTTTTATTCTGTAAATGTCCTCACAGGCTTTCAGTAAGAAACTAGCTAGAGTTCAGTTTCTGCTGCTCCAACAAAAAAGCCCACACTGAATCTATTGTCAATAGCTGTATTTCTTTCTGGAGGGAAAGGACTGAGGGACAGAAAGGTGATGTGCCACTCAGCGCTTTCCTTTCCACTTGGTATCTAACCCATTGATTTTTTGTGATTGAACTAGCGATCTTTCTCCAGTGCATATTTCCCAATCATCCTCTACAAATATACACACGGAAATGGGTTTACTTTGTGAACGATAATTACAGCTACAGAATTCAGAGGCTCTCTTTCTGCCACTGAGGGTCCAGCAGCCCAGGACCAGGATCTCTGTATAGTTCCTTCTTATTTCTTACTTCTTAGGACGGTTCCCGCGTTGCACGGGGGCTGCAGTTTGAATTAAAAACCTCCCAAACCAAGCCCTCCTTTACAGACACGCCTTCCCTTGGAGGTCACCTGTCAGTGAAACGAACATGTGAGGGTGGCCAGAAGTCAGCCTTGATTTTGGCAAGGGTCTCCTTTAAACCATTTGAAGCTTGCCTTCACGCTTTTGCGGTTGGAGCAGAGCAGGAGGGGCCTGGAGGGCGCTGGGCGGTCACCTCGCAGCTGCAGCACACCCTGGCTTCAGGTAGGGGAAACAAATCGAGGCTAGGGAGGGCAAGGCTCCCCATTGCTATTGGTTGGATTTTGATGCAGCGCGCACTCTCGAACGCCTGAAATATAGTCTGCAGAAGTCTCCACAGATGCTCAGCGCTGCAGTTCTGGAAAGGCAGGAACAAATTTAAACTGGGTTTTGCGAAAACAAATGACATCATTCCTACAGACACTCAAACGCTGCAGCCCGATGGGATATTTTCTCCCATTTTTCTCCTTTGCTCTTTCCGTGACTGACGGCGGGGTTCGGGTTTTTATCCTATGCGTTTCACTGGCTAAATCTTCCAGAGAGTAACCTTTCATCACTGGCTTGGAAAAAAAAAAAAAAGCAATAAAAACCAAGAATAAAATAGAGAGACGAGTAAATGTTCATTTAAAATCACATTTCATCTCCACGTGTCTGTTATCTGGAGGCATGACAGCAAATGGGAAGAATTTAGGTGACTGGAAGGAGACAATAACAATCTGTGGGTTGGGGACCATCATCACTGAACCGGTGGCACTGAGCTATTTCAAGTAGGCTTTATGGACAGTGCTGAGAACTGGGAATCCTTAGAGTTAAGATTTCCTTTTAGGGGGTTTCCTGGGTTCACATTATTAATTGCAAAAGTCACCAGGTATGTGTTATTTTCCTCATTGGAGAATCCTACTAAAAAATAAAAGTTAGTGGAGCCAAAATGTTTATTTTTAACACCGCAGAGTTAGCCAAGCTGCATTTAAAAAGCTCACTGTCACTTGGAAATGCACGTGACAGTCAATGCGCAGCCTTCCAAAGCCTGATTGGGATTTTCTTCTCATGACATTATTTCTTTATCCTTGTCCTAAGACAAACAGTGGCCCGAGAAGCCCCCTGTTTGTGGGTAGTAACCTATCTGAAGAAGCACGGTGACTCTGAGGCTCCAAACCTGCCTGAAATGTCAGTCCTACCCTAGGAGCCCACTAACGTGCTTCTCTATAAACCTCTATCCAGAGCTAAGGCTGAGATTTGCATTTCTTTATTGGACGTGATTATTAAAAATCTTTTCAATCTAACTTTTCAATATTAATAGCATATAGCAAACAGAAAGTGAATCTCAAGCCACCGAAGATGAATTTTACATAACATGCGATGAGAAATGACAACTATTCTAAGCTAAGGGCTTGATGCCTGCTATTCTTCAGATTTGAGGTGCTTTGTTTAGAAAGGATGGTGGCTTTGTCTCTAAAGGAAACCATCTCAGGCAGAGTCTTAAGCAGAAACAAAGAAACAGGATGATGTGGTACACACACACACACACACACACACACACACACACACACACACATCCCACTGCCACCTTGAGCATGAATTTCACTTATTTGTTCTTGATTTCCCCCTCCCCAGAGTCTCTTTGAACTTAACCTTAGAGGCTATATTTGACAGCCCTGGTTGTGTACATGCCACTAAGAACTAAACAGTGGCTACAGTGTAGACCTAAAGAAAGTCATATGCCAACAAATAGAAACAATATCTAAGGCAGAGGTAGATCTACTTGTCTGGAAGGGCAGTAGGTTTTTCAAATAAATAAATATGCCATTGTTATGAAGCATGATAGCATTTTTGCTCATTACCCTCCTTTTCAAATTTTTTCTTTTATTCAAAAGTATGTATTTTTAGATGCTTGTACGATTGTCTTCATTCAGTTATTTGTAATGATTTCTATTTTGGACAGGTACACAGTAGGCTCTTGTTACAGACATTTGTTTTTAGTGAGGGTTTCTTTTTGCACCCGGGGTCTGAACTTTATATTCCCCAGCGTGGGCAAGGGAGAAACAGGAGATTTTCTGAAGTCACTGATTTCGTTCAAATTCTAGAATCCCATCCTCCTCTTTCTAACTGCCTGTTTTATTTTTTTGTTTTGTTTTATTTTGTTTTGTTTTTCACTTTTCCTGAATCAAGACACAGAGGTAAGGATATGGTATGGCTACTGGGTGCTCCTTTGGTCTGATCACACCTGAGCCAGGAGGAAAGAGAGAGAGAGAGAGAGAGAGAGAGAGAGAGAGAGAGAGAGAGAGAGAGAGAGAGAGAAAGGAAGGAAGGAGGAAAGAAAGAGAGAGAGAAAGAAAGAAATGAAGAAAGAAAGAAAGAAAGAAAGAAAGAAAGAAAGAAAGAAAGAAAGAAAGAAAGAAAGAAAGAAGGAAAGAAAGAGGGAGGAAGGAAAGGATTAAATGTGTCTAAAATCTGGAAGAATTCCACAATAGTTAATACAGTTGTGTAGCCCATTACAATTTATGAGGCAAAAAAAAAAAAAAAATTAAAAGGTTCTCAGGAAGAAGACAGGATAGACTCAAAGGACAGAAAGTCACCTACAAAACCTGGGTCAAATAACATTCTTCTTCTTCCTCTTTTTCTTTTTTCTCATTCAGAATTGGCCAATGTCTTCCCATCCTTTTCATAAAACCCCAACTCCTTACAAAGGCCAAGAATGTCATTGGCTCTCTGCTTCTCCTTCCTGGAAGGTCTCAGTACCTTTCCTTCCTTTTTCATTCACTTAGTTCCAGCCGCACAACACTTGCTGTTTATCAAACAGTCAAAGCATGCATCCACCTGAGGATGCTTGCATAAACTAACTCATATGCCCTGAACGAGTTCATCCAAATGATGACATCCAGACTCTAGGTTCCTTCAGTTCTGTGGTAAAACATGTTTTCATGCAGTTCTTCTCAACATTATAGAACATAGCAGCCTTCATGATCAGTTAGCAATACTTACTATTCCTAATATTCTTGGTCTCATTGGACTTCATTATTTATTCCAGAACACATAGAAACATCTAAAATTCTATATAGTTGTTGATTTGCTGATTAGTTTATTGTCTGTCTTCCTACTGGAAAGCAGGCTTCATCCACGAGCTTGGCATAGCTCATACTTTCTTCCCCAGTGTCCACAGCAATGTTCAGCATGAAGATGGGATTCAGCAAATATTTGTTGAATAATTATCCTCCAAATTTTAGATACTAAGGTAATTTTAGACTTCTAAAACTTCTTAATTTTTGCATCTTCATAAAAAGATTGAACTTGACATTGTTCCCAAATCTTAAATCAGCAAAGATGTAATTAGATATTTTTAACACTAAAATGTTAACTTTGAACTTTTTCATATTTAAAATTGCATGCCAATGTGATACTTTCTCAACATAATTCCTTTGATATTGTATTTTGTTATTTTACATGCTTTCCTCTTTTATTTTCTTGCTTAAGAATAACAACAACAAAAAGGTAGTAATCAGTGGTCTTCCCAGAAAACTCTGGTCCAGTCATTATTTTTTATCAGTCTCAACCTGAATTTTCTTTGGCCATAGCACCAAATATTGTAGCCTACCTTCTCTTTATTCTTGTTATAAATCTGAACATATTTGTGGGTGAGAGCATAATGTTTTAGTATATGTTCATATAGTGTAACCATCCTGTAAGAATATTCAGCATTCAAACCAAAATACTGTCTGGAAGATTCAAATGTTTTGGGTTTGTTTGTTTTTTTATAGCTATCTTGAAGTAGTCACTACAATATTGTTAACCACAGTCACTCTACTGTGCAGTAAAACACCAGAATTACACCCACTGGCTAACAGGACCATTTATCATTATTTCTGCAGTCCTGCAAGATATTAATCAACCCCTTCCTCCTTCTGCACCCTCCCTAGACCTTATTCTACTCTCTACCTTTAAGAGAGTACTCCTTTAGGTTCCACTGTTGAATTCAATCATGCAGGCTGTGCCTTGGTGTGCCTGCTGTATTTCGCTGACTGAGATTTTGGTAGTTTCTACATTTTGGCTATTCAACAAACATAGAACAGCTACCTCTTCTGTGTTTAATTTTTATTTATTCATAGTAATGTGTGCTGGTGTTTGCCTGCATGTGTCTCTGTGTACAATATGCATGCCTGATGCCATCAGAGGCCGGAAGAAGATATCTAATCCTCTGAAACTGATGTTACAGACCGTTGTAAGATGCCATGTGGATGCTGGGAATTGGACCCAGGTCTACTGAAAGATCAGACAGTGACCTTAGTCACCAAGCCATCTCTCTAGCCCTGCAGCTGCCTTTTCATTATTCTGGTTTCACTTGTTTTGATTTGATTTGTTTATGGTTTTTCAGGAGAGGGTTTCTCTGTGTAACAGCCCTGGCTGTCCTGGAACTCACTTTATAGACCAGGCTGGTCTTGAACTCAGATATCCACCTGCCTCTGCCTCCTAAATGCTGGGATTAAAGACATGCACCATCACCACCAAGCAGCTCTGATTTCACTTCTTTGTGTTGTACACCCAGAAGTGGAATTGTAAAATAATAGCATACTTCTATTGTTTCATTTTTAAAAGTAATTCCATTTTTTTTTTAGTTTAATGGGAATTAATATCTTTTCAATGCCCATTTGCATCCCCAAAGCCACTGACACTACACAATGAATACTCTCAGCCCACACCTCTAACATCTCTCTGCCCTGGTCCCAGCCCCAACCACTATGGTACTTTCTCTTTCCCTGTGGGGAATTCTGGTCCTTTGGCTTGCTTTCACTCTAGTCTTTGAACAAACAAAGTGGACTGGTGGCTCTCTTGGAAGTGAACTGCTGCGAAGCCATGTGAACACAGAAGTTCTTGATTTATCTAGTAGCTATGAAAATGATACATTGAGAAACAAACAGACCCATTCCTTTCCTCCACAGTGGAAGCTGAGCAGCAAAAATACACTTGATACAGAACTAGAGGTTAGCAGATTAACATAATTCCCCCTCTATTTCTGCATTTTTATGCTTTGTTTTTATTAAGCATAAATTTCTTTTTATCAAGAGCTCTGAAATTCCAAAGAATTCAAGACATTATACTTCTTCAACTTTAGTAATTTCGCAAACTAACGCCTTACTGACAAAACCTTACTCTCTTTTCTCTTACCTATTTCCAATTGCCAGACTCCCAGGTATGAAATTGATGTATCAACACTGGTTCTAACTGAACGTTTCACGGTGGTAGAGATGGCCCAGACTGACACATTCCATGCAGAAACCAATTGCCACATGCAGCATTTGAAGCATCGCTAGTCAAGCTGAAGAATTACATGCCATGTGATACCTGCTCCATTTTGTAATCAACATCAGTCTGCACATCTAAGTCCATGTCCTTTTCTTTTCTTGGATACATCATTTATTACTCCCATTGCGTTTAGTGAAATTTTCTCAGAAAGCATTCATATACGGCAAAGAGGTGTGACATCTAACCCTTAGATGTGCAGAGAAAGAAGACAGGTTTATCAAGAATATGACAGAACCAGAACATGCCAGCATACAGCCCTCACAGTGCTTCTGCTGCTACAGTTACTAAACCATGTTTAGTTTAATCCCACCTGACCACATGCAGAAGTACTTAAAATACATGATTTCCACACAATGACATAGGACCCTTGATATCCTGATTGCTAAGATACCACAAATGTCTAAATATATAAAATTTAAACTTTCCCATTTTTAATCAGTGTTATCACTTGTAATAAATTCACATCACTTGAAAATTAGCCATGTTAACTGTGAATAAAATATAAAATGTCAAGCTTACACAAGAAAATTCACTCAACTCAAGTTGTGTATGGTGCTATGTAAAATGTTTTATTTTTTAAATTTTCTCTTTATATTTATAGGAATCTGTCTGCTTAGTGAGTCATATCGAAGTTTTATTTATCTTTTATTCTCTGTATTTTGAAGTAGGCTCTGCATATCCAGTGTGCACAAGGATGCTACAATTGTTTACAGCAATGAGTAGGATGTTAGCCTCCAGCTGGACACAACCTATGGAAAGCCCGGGGGACAAGCTTCCGATGCACACAGCACTACAGCTACACAGACATGTCTGTTTTGCATCTGTACAAATCTACATTTGTATCTGCAGATACTGTGGGATTCTCCTTTTACAAAACAAATTGAAAATACAGCAACCCCACTCTCCCAGGAGAGTCAGGATCCAGGCTCTAGTAGCAAAGACACTGATTGCTTTTTAAACTCAGTGTTTATCTGTGGAGTATGTGACCCTGTCTAGGCCTTAAGCTATCCCTAGGAAACAATGTCCTATTTCTTGAAAGTCTAGTATATTCCAGACCTCAATATCTTCTATGTAAATCCCGCAGTTCTACTGGAATGCTGGATACCTTTGGGTTTGAGAAGTTTCCAAGAGATTAGTAAGAAAATGGATGATTTTTTTTTATTTCTGTAAAGAGTGTGATGGGGACTTGGGGTTATTATATTGAATCTATAATTCGCTTTTGATAGGATGGTCACCTTCACAATATTAATTCTTCCAATCCATGAACGTGGGAGGTCTTTCCATCTTCTAGTATCTCTCTCCAAATCTTTTTCAGAGAATTAAAGTTTTTATTTTAAAGGTCTTTTACCTGCTGGGTTAGGATAATTCTTAGATACTTCGAGGCTGTTATGAATAGGAGTGTTTTCACAATCTTTTTTTTCAACATGCTTATTTTTGGGGAAAAAGGAAGGCTGCTGGTTTTTTTAAGTTCATTTTTTTTTCCTGTCACTTTGTTAAAAGTATTGATCATTTCTAGAAGTTTTCTAATAGAATTTTTGGGATTTTTTTATGTCTACTACATTATCTGAAAGTGGGGATAGTTTGAGTTCTTCTGGGTGGGAGGGTGGCATAAAGTCTGTAAGAACCAAAGACCAGGAATATCTGTTGCTAGATAGTTTGCCCTAGGTATAGCAGGGGAAATGTACCCATGAAATCTAAAAACATAGTTTTCTAAATAAGATCAGTATAATGATGACACCAGTTGACGTGCCAATATGACAGGGAAATTGTATGTGGTCCCTCCCGTGGATGAAGAACTGGTAGCCAATGGCCTCTGAGAGAGGGAGAATTAGTTTCCTTTAAAGACAAGCTCCCACATAGTATGCCCAAAACCAGGTGGTTAATCCTGTACACATGTGCATACATATTAGCAAGGCTAAATGGATTCAGTAAGTTGTAAGATGTGTGTGCATATAAATATATATGTATATATAATAATTAAAGAAGAGATCATGAATTTGGGAGAGAGACACACAAGGAGTTTGGGCAAGGCATGGGAGAGATGTGGATAACAGTGCACACTCATGTACAAAGTCCTCATAAGCTGATATTTAACCCCACCATTAAAATGGATGGATAAAAAAAATGAATGAATTAATCCCATCTATCTTTCCAGAGTCCCACTTTAAAATTTTTCTAGAAGTTTACAGTTGGTTTAAAAAGAGATCTCAAACATTTTTTTTAATTCCAGGGACTTAACCAGCTACAAATGTGTCAACTACAGAGGCAGATAGGTATAGAATTATTCCTTGTAACTATAAGCACTTGTAGACCAAAGTTCTGTGCTGAAAATATTTGGGCAGCATGTTAGAGTAGTTGCCACGGTGGGACATCACAGAGATGCTTACAGGATGTGCCTTGTCTCTAGCTTGAGTTCTTTTCTCTTGGTCCAGAGGAATGAGCTCTTCTGTGCGATTTGGTCCAGAGACTTGTCTGTGTCAGGATCTCCTGTGAAACGATTGTGTGGCAAAATTGGAAACTTTGAAAGTAAAAAATGCACCTATAAAATAGTTTTCCTCGGAGGCAAGATTGCTCTGTAGTGTCTTCCAAACAAATAATGAGTAAAAATGAAAGGATTTTCTGGGTGGCCAGAGTTTAGCATTGTACAGTTCTGAGTACCCTTTTATCTCTGTGCTGATAGCTCCAAACCACTTGAACATATGATGCCTGCAAGAGATTGCCATTGTCTGCCTCATAAATTCTTCCCGAGGCAGATCTCTACTCACACTTTAGTCTATATTAAGGAAGATATTGTAACCAGACTAAAGCAACAAATTTCATAAGATAGTACTCTGTGAAAGAGAGATGTTAACATAGGAAAGGCACACGTTCAAACCTTTGTTGTAACAATTATACAGTTGGAGCCATGACAGATAGCCCTCCAGGCTACCTGTTTCCAAGTCTATGAATAGTATAACACCTACAACAAAGAATGGTCAAGGGAATAACATGAGGTAGTCTATAGAAAACACTCAAAATGAGTCCTGAAGAAAATAATTAAAATTTGCTAGAAAGGAGGAATTTGTAGTCTAAACTCCTGGGAATGCTCTGTAGCTCTAGGGATACTCTTATTTTCATATACAGAGAAAATGGAATGTAATTATTTATCAGTTTGTTTATTTGTTTGTTTTGCTTTTTTGAGATGGGGTTTCTCTGTGTAGCCCTGGCTGTCCTAGAATTCTCTCTATAGACAAGGCTGGCCTTGAACTCAGATGTCTCCCAAGTGCTAGGATTAAAGGCGTGCATCATCTGAGTGTAAATCACACCATGTCATAAGAGCACATTGCAGCAAATGTAATGTGGAGAGCTGTTATCACAGTGGTCAGGGAAGACTATTAAAAAAGATAAGAAAAAGAAAAAAATAGTAAGTGTTCCCCAGTACAAATGTGCACTTTTTAGGCTGATAGAAGGAGATAAATCCAAGGGAATTCATTGGATTGAGGATGGGAAGGGTCTGTCAATAGATCAATCAAGAAATGAGACATTCGGAATAGCCAAAAATGCATGTGTTCAGCAGTTAATAGGAAAGAAGGGCTTCAAGAGGGGTCATATAATGTAGAAAAGCAAAACCCACCATACTGGAAAGAAAATGACAAGGTGGATAAGTTTTAAACATCTCCCGTGGCTAGCATAGCACTAGGAAATTTAGTTATCTGATTTCATCTGGTAGCACTCTGAAATGAGTAGCAATACCACCTCTATCTTATGGATAAGGAAAGTGTGCCTTCCACAAGCTAAGCAGCTTGTCCAAGGTCATACACCAAGAAATTGGAGCTGTTTGGATTCCAGCCCAACTATGTCAGGCCACTAGGCCTATATGCCAACCAAACCTCTATTTTAAGCAAGGGAACCAGCAGGGGTCTTTAATCAAAGGAATGACATCATCAAAAGTATTTTCTTAAAAGAGAAAAGGTAACAGGATATAAGATGATAAAGTACAGGAAGGTAAGGACAGGGCTTGGGGAATGAGTTGAAGGTCATTGTAGCTTTGCAGGGAAAGGTCAGAGGGTTCTCAGCCAAAGCAGCTGCTGTAAAGGGCGGGGGGGGGGGGGGGGCAGCTCCTGCAAGGAGATGGTGTCTGAGAGACATTCTCAAAGGCTTGCTTACCTATTAGACATGAGCACCACTCAGAGTAGGATCTCTGGCCCCAGATGCAATGAAATGGATGGGGATGAATTGGAAGAGCAATTCAAACTTCAAAAATCTTGATGCAGATTTGAAACAGTAGATCCAAATGAGGTGTTATGTCATCTATATTCTAAATTCCTACTGTTCTGAGCACAGTGGACAGCCCAGTACATGGCTTTACCTGGGACACTGTTGGAAACTTGAATCCTCCCACTTCAGATGTCCTAAAAAACAACCCGATTTTTAAAAGGACCCCATGACTTCTGGTGAATACATATACTCTATAACTTAACCAGAACTTACCTAAAAGAACTAAAATTGAACATCGTGCAGAGGTAGGTCAGAATACAGCCAATTAATTTTGAACCACAAATCTTTATGCTTTCAAAAGCATCCTTATTGGTCATGTTTTTATCATTATGTTAAGAAGTCTCTAGGGCAGGAGATTTAACTTAGTGGTAGCACACTTGCCTGGTAGACACAAGACCCTGGATTCAATCTCCGATGCTGGACAATGGAGGGGGGAGGCATTTTAGAAGAGGAAACCATAGGTGCTAACATAGCCGAAATAAAAATGGCAGATGTTCCTTCAAATTTGGTATTTTAAGGAACAGTGAGAAGTCCAAGCTAACCCAGTGGCATTTGAACTGTCCATTTGGAATATCAGCAAAGGTAATGCTTAAGCTCTATTTCATCTTATGTTGACCCTGATTTACTGGGGAAATAGAAATACCCTGTACTCATTTTACCACAAAAATTGACCCAGAGAGTGGCAGAATGGGAAAAAAAAAATCTTAAAATACTCTTCAAAACTTGTATTCTTCTCTCCATTAAATTTGTATGTGTGTGTTGAGAATGCCTACCATTCTTGTGTTTACTATCTTTCTCTCTTACTGACTTAGAGTCCCAGATAAGATCCCACAATTTCTGAGAAATAGAGTCACTATGAGTGTGTTTGGGAAAGGTAGGAGAGAAATCAAAACAAGACACACCAGCTTTTCCGTTTCCACCAAGGGATGACCCTGTCACCCCTTCTAGACTGCTGGTCCAGTTTCCCTTCCTCATTTACTCTTAGGAACAGTGGCTCCCTTTGTGGAAAGAATATTGGGACTATATAGACTCATGGCCCTGTAATTTAATCCTTATCTATGATGGACAAAGTCTCACATCAATAAGAAAAAAAAAATTTACCTCTTTCTTAGAACAAGGCAGGAAAATTCAGATCCCCTTGTTAGTTATTGTATCACATATATGTGTTACCACAAAAAAATAAACAAATCAAAATATAGAGCCATAAAGAAATGTCAAGTAGCAAAGACTGATAATAAAGAAACACAGCTGAGATGTGAGGGAAAGAAAGCACCAGGAACAACATTTTCAACAGGTGTTAAGTCAGTCCAGAGTTTTAATATTTGAACTGAGAATTGAATGAAGTAATGAAAGTATGGCTAGTCGGCAAAGATTTCCAAACAAAAGAAACTAGCAGGACAAAGTTCCTCAGGCATGAAGATAACAGATATGTTCGACAAGTGTCAGAAAAGCTAGGTTGGCAGCCGTAGACTAAGAGGGATACAGAGAAAATGGCTAGGCTGAAGACAAACCATGTGAGTCCTTAAAAATCCTCTGGGTCACAATGTTAAGATAACAAATAAATCTACACCTGAGTACCGCTAGCATCTTTCAAGAAACTTGAAGCGCAGAGAGATTCACTACCATGGCCAAGTTCACAGCTAGCAGATGCTGGAATTGGGATACGAATGCATCATATTCATTTTCAGGCTCTTACTATAGGCAAATCTCTCATATTAAATGTACACGCACTTCAGTGGTAAAAATATTGTGAAGTTCCAGGGACTTCTAAATTTAACAAGATGTTAGAATTTTATTCTCCACTCTTTACCAAATTAAAATTCACAACTTTCAAACTCATTTTACGTGTTTATTTATAGTCTACAGAGGAATAGATGTTGCCAAGGCATTCTCATGCAAAGTTTGCTTTGATGAGATCTTCCTTCCCCATCCCCAACCCTCTCACGTGTCCATTACCACCTCCACATGTCTCCTTTCCACTTCCATGTCCTGTGTATTCTGTTTCCTCTCCACAAGCCTGTCTAGTTCCATGACTCCTATCCAAAGTCACACCCACACATATACATATTTATGTTGCTGTTTTGTTGGTCTTTTGTTTTTGAGATAGGGTATCTCTATGTAGCCTTGGCTGACTTGGAGCTTGCTGTATAGATCAGACTGGCCTCAAACTCATAGAGATCCACCTGCCTCTGCCTCAAAGTGCTGGCATTAAAGACATGTGCTACCATTCCCAGTTATACACATATTTAAAAATTAGAGGCTAATAACTGCGTATAAGAGACAATATGAAGTATTTGTCTTTCTGAATCTGGGTTATCTTACTTATAATAATATCCAGATACATCCATTTCCCTGTAAATGTAATAATTTCACTTTTGTTTATCACTAAATTAAGTTCCATGTCACCGGGCATTGGTGGCACACACCTTTAATCCCAGCACTCGGGAGGCAGAGCCAGGTGGATCTCTGTGAGTTCGAGGGCAGCCTGGGCTACCAAGTGAGCTCCAGGAAAGGCGCAAAGCTACACAGAGAAACCCTGCCTCGAAAAAAAAAACCAAAAAAAAAAAAGTTCCATGTCCATGTATTCCATTGCCATTACCTCTTCATCTATCCATGAAAATTCAAGTTGAAACTGTTTCCTGGCTACAGTGAATACAGCAGTAACAAGCATGGGTGTAAATATCTCTGTTGTGGGATGTAGAATCCTTTGGATATGTGTCTAGGAGTGAAACAGCTGGGTCACATTGGTAGTTCTATTTCTAGTTTTCTGAGGAACCACGATACTGGTTTCCATAATGGCTGCATAATTCATCTTCTCAGTAGCTGTAAATAAATGTTCCTCTTTCTCCATATCCTCACCACCATTTGTGGTCAATTGTGTCTTGTTTATCTTAGCCATTTTGGTGGGGTTGACGTCGAATCCCAAAGTAGTTTTCATTTGCATTTTCTTTGTGCTGTAGATGTTGAATATGTTTTTAAAGATTTATTTCTTCTCCTGAGATTTCCCTAGTTAGTTCATTATCTCATTTATTTATTGGTGTGCAAGAATGTGTGTGTATGTATAATTTTTGTAGTTCTTTATGTATTCTAGATATTAGCCTCCCTTTCTGAAATACAGTTGACAAAGATTTTCCCCACTCTAAAGTCTGCCTATTCATTCTGCTGCTAGTTTTCCTTGCGGTACGGGGGTTTTTATTTTCCTGTAATCTCCTTCGTCATTTTTGGGGTTCTTTCTTATACTATTGCATGTCCTGTCCAATAAATCATTGCCTGTGCTTATGTGAGGGAGTGTTTTCCTCCTCCAGTTCTAATGTTTCAGGCTTTATTAATGTTGGTGATTATTGTTATTATTAACATTTTATATCCCAGCCACAGTTTCCCCTCCCTCCTCTCTTCCCAGTAAGACTAGGAACCTCCCCTCACATTAAGGATGAATAAAGCAACCCAGTATGGGGTCCCAAAAGCCAGTAAAAGAGTCAGAGACAGCCCCTGCTCCCATGTTAGGAGTCCTATAAGAATAACAAACTACACAACTGTCAGATATATGCAGAGGGCCTAGGTCACATGCAGGCTCTCTGATTGTAGGTTCAGTCTCCATGAGCCCCTATGAGCCCAGGTTAGTTGATTCTATGGGTGTTCTTGTGGTGTCCTTGACCCCTTTGGCTCCTACAGTCCTTCCTTCCCTGCCTTCCAAAGGATTTCTGGAGCCCACCTACTGTTTGGCTGTGAGTCTCTACACCTGATCCCACCAGTTGCTGGATGAAGCCTCTCTGATGACAACTGGGCTAGGCACCAATCTATGGGTATAGCAGACTATCTTTAGGAATCATTTCATTGGCTTTTTTTTTTTTTTTTTTCTTTTTCCCAGTCGTGGAGTTTGGTTCTATCCTAGATCTGTGGGCCATCCAGCCTCTGGGCCCTGGCCCTTCAGGGAGTGTCAGCAATGGGCCTTTTCTTGTGTTATGGGTCTCCAGCTGGACCAGTCATTGGTTGCTCCCTCTCACCATTTCTGCACCACCTTTACCCCAGCACATCTTGTAGAAAGGACACACTGTAAATTGAAGGTTGTGTGGCTTGTTTGGTGTGCCAGTCCCTCCACAGGAAACCTTGCCTGGTTACAGGAGATGGCTGCTTCCGGCTCTGTATCCCTCATTTCTAGGAGTCTTAGCTAGGGTCATCCTTGAAGAT
The DNA here is from genome assembly GCF_004664715.2 of Peromyscus leucopus. Taxonomy (NCBI): domain Eukaryota; kingdom Metazoa; phylum Chordata; class Mammalia; order Rodentia; family Cricetidae; genus Peromyscus; species Peromyscus leucopus. The sequence continues at coordinate 23,825,285 of NC_051070.1, forward strand.
TCCAGGAAGTTTCCATCGCACTAGATTTCCAGCTTATCCCTGAGATGACCCCCAATTCCAGCTGTCTCTCCCAGTCCTCTCCCTCCATCCTCCCACCACCTCCTGTTCCCGACACCCATGTTTCAAGTGCTAAATTTATGTGTTTGATACATTTTGAATTGATTTTTGTGAGGGTAAGAAGGGGACTCTAACTTCATTCTTCTCAAACTGTTTCAGAAATTAATCAAAGTAATAGAAGGAATACTACCAAACTCATTCTGTAAAGACAAAAGCAAAGATTGCACACATCAACACACCCTCAAAACTACAGAGAAATGTTTATGATGAACATAGATGCATTTTTTTCAACAAAATGTTTGCACACTTAGTTCAAGAACATATTAAGAAAATCATGCCAGGCAGTAGTGGTGCATGTGAGATCCTGTTTAACAAATAAACAAACAAACAAATAAATGAAAACAAAAAACTAGACAACAAAAGAAACCTGAGATAATGAACTTAGAGAAAAGGGTTATTTTGGTTCAGGTTTTAGGGGTTCCATTGTTGGCCTATTGATTTTGGATTTATGATGAGGCAGTAGACCCCGGGAAGAACACATGAGAGAATAATTTGCTTACTTCATGACGGTCAGGAAATGAGAGAAAGAAAGAAGGGGCCAGTGTGCCTTTAATCCCGGCATTCGGGAGGCAGAGCCAGGTGGATCTCTGTGAGTTCAAGGACAGCCTGGTCTACAGAGCGAGATCCAGGACAGGAACCAAAACTACACAGAGAAACCCTGTCTCAGAAAACACAAAAAGAAAAAAAGAAAATCACATTTGCCTGGCATGCCAACCCTGGGGAGGCAGATGCAGGTATATAGTTCAAAGTTCTATTCTAGACAGGGCTACATAGGGAGATGTCATCTCAAAAAAAATCACATTCATTACAAAGTCAATTTTATCACATATATGCAAGGTTGGTTCTACATACACAAACCAATGAATGCAATGCATCATATAAATAGATTTAAGGACAGAATTTATATGACCATCTTAACAACACATGGAGAAAAGCTGTTTGAGAATATTCAGCCAGACTTCTTGAAAAAAGTCCTGAAGAAAAACCAGTGTTTTCTTGCCAGAGTAAGGACCTCAGTAAATATGCAGTGTTCGTGCATGTGTTTATTTATGGTATAAGAAAATAAAATGTTAAGTTTTTTTTTTTTAGAATAACATACATGAGAACTATATTTACATCATTTTCTCCCCTTTTCCTCCCTGCTTCAACCCCATGATCCCCCACAAATCTTTCTCAAATGCTCAAATGCATGGTTTTCTCTTTGTTGCTGTGGTGTGTGTGTGTGTGTGTGTGTGTGTGTAAACACCGTCTGCATCCATTTGGTTTGCTCCTATGTGAATGTGTTTAGGACTGACCACATGGGATTGAGCAACCTATCAGGAGGCTTGTCCCTGGAGAAGACTGACTTTCCCTCTCTGAAGAGTCATTAGTAGCTCTTCATCTAAGGGTGGAGCTTGGGCAAGTTCCCCATCCGTCTTTGACTGTCAACTGATGTTCTCATTTGTACATAGCTTACTTAGGCAACCCTGTGTTTGTGATTTTTAGAGGTACAGCTTCGCAGTCGTATCTAGAAGACACAATTGTAAAACAGACGTCACGGTCCTCTGGCTCTCCCCAGTCACTCTTCTGTAATATTCCCTGAGATTTAGGTGTAGGGATGGTGTCGTCATTGAAAATCACAATCCAGATAACCTCTCACCAGACCCTGAAGACAGTGAGTGATGGTGTTGGTAGCTATAAATCCTTCCATTTCAAAACTCCTTTATGTTAGCTACTTAATGGAGATGTAGATGTTCAGCATGCTTTGTCTGCTAGTTACATCTCTTGTCACCGAGGCAGAATACTTGAAAAAAAAAAAAAAGCTTGATTTTGGCTCACAGCTTCAGGGGTACAGTCGCTAACAGCAGGGAAGGTCTGGCAGCTGAGGCAGCTCTGTTCTCTATGATACGAGCTTACAGTATGACCTCTTCACAGATCGCACTTGGATGCAGGGCCAGGCTAAAACCAGAGGTGAAGATAACCTTCAAAGGCCTGTGGACATCAGCCCGTGTCTGCCAGCTGGACACCACACCACAAAGGTCTGACAGTCTCCCAATACAGGAGCATTTGGGGACCGAGTATTCAAACAGACAAGCTTGCAGGCAGACATATCAAACCCAATCAAAACACTTGGTATTTTCTAGTTCTTCCTAATTTGAAACATTTTTGCTAATTTGCACACCTGTTCTTTTTTTTCCAACATTTCTCTCAAAATACATATATCCAGTCATGGATGTCTTTGGCAGGCATCCTCAAAGCATTCTCTCCTCCTCCCGAAGAACGCCTTGCCTTGCTTTGTGCCTATTAGAAGCTAACTGGTCCTTTAGTGCCCTGGCCTCCTCACTGGAGTATTTCATACGCTGTTCTGGCAGTACAATGGATTAACCTCTGTGTCTGCGCTCTGCTGTAGTAGCTGAGTGTGGACAGCTTGCCTTTGTCTTCTCTTCTGTGAGGATCTGACTTTGCTGGACAGACCTGCCCTGCACCTCCCTTACCACCACCAATGCCCACCAAGACTTTTGAATGTCAACATTTACCTCTGGTCTCCCCATCATACTTGTGTCTCATGCTGACCAGAAAGTTCCTGTCATTCCTTGAGCAGGTTGGTTAATGCCTCAGTCATGAACAACTAATTTACCTTCTCTTCAAGGTACTGTGGTTTTCCCAAGCATCTTTGCAGGGGTTTCCCCAGAAAAGCCCAGGGACCTGAGTGACCTAAGGCACAAGTTTTAAAGATATAAAACTTAATTGATTTAAAAATCGATGCTACTTAAGACAAAAATAAACCATGTAGGTCTCGCTTTCTCCAGTGACCCCAATCTCACACAGTAGGAAAGTTTATATCTAGTTCTTTGAAGAAAGCTCTGCTCTGTGGAAGATTACCTTGTAAAATAAACGGTGTAAGTTTGTTTTCCGATAGACTGATGGGAGAGTACTGAGGCAAGGTATTCTTTCAGTTGGCACACCAATGAAGCATCCTTTCTTACCCTGTTCCTGCTGGTTAAATGGATTTAGTATCATAGACCCCATAAGTCAGGTTTGAACTATAAAGTCCGCTATATTTGCTTTCAGAACAAATGTTTAAAATGGTCACTCCAGCAGTTGATGGGGGTACAAAAACTGAAAGAAAAAAAATTCTGAGCATGTAAAGAAACTGCAGTGCGTAAAACTCTCCAGAAGTACTCAGAATGGCAGTGATCTTAACCAATGAAATGTGAGATTCAAGGAACACATTGTTACCATTCAGCAAATAATAAGAAGCAGGTATAAGTATGACATCACTGGAAGCCATTCTCATTGGCCATCCCTCTGTGTGCCGTTACTGTTCTATTTGTGGAAGCAGCAGCCTTATTCAAATTAACCTTTCCACACGGGGTTGGGGAGGCGGGGGCGGTGAGTAATACACTCTGCAGTCCTTTCCCTGAAGGTGATGTGCTCTTGCATTCTCTGTACACTGCCTTTGAGCAGGCAAAACAAAAATAAATTCAGCTGTGGCAGGGCTTCACAGACAGAGTCGCTGCTGGAATTAGATCAGGTCAGTTGAAAGAATCTGTGGCTGAGTTACAACAAATTTCTGAGTTTTCTCTTTGCTCTATCTCATTCCTTCTTCTTTATTATTTCTCTATGTCTCATTCCTGGCCTCAACTGGCTGCAGAGACTGAACTTGGTAGGCCTCCAACAGATCATTTGAGGGAGGAATGTCTTTGAATACTAATATCCATGCCCTGCGCTGTGTGGGGGTCTAGCAGACAGGTCATATTAACAGATGGTTTCCTGCAATTGTAGAAATACTCAGGAGAACAAGGCTGATAAGATAATCTCATCACATTTACTGTAGGCTGAGGAACTATCATTCTGTAGCCTGGGGTGTTATGGAAGATGGGGCCTCTACCTCCATCAGTGACATAGGGGAGCCTACACTCTGTCTTTAACTCTTAGAACTTCCTTCCAGCTTCACAGGGAAATGTCCAGCATTGAGGCTAAATTTCTGACATTACCTATTGTTCTTCTTAGTCTTTAGAACTTTGCACAACTTTGCCAAAAAAAAAAAAAAATCTATAGGTTCCTTGTTTTTTTTTTTTTTTTTTTTTTTTTTTTTTTTTTTTTTTAACGTCTTCACACTTCTGTCTCATGGTCCCTTGTCATCTGTGAAGAACTTTTACCTTAGACATCATGTAAACTTTTGAACTCCACCTTGAAGAATATTGGCTTCAGTCATTGCATCTTTTCCATATTTATGGACATTTCTTTCCTGGCCCTTTCAACCTCTTCTTTCCTACCCTAACCATTTTCTGCTTGTCAGAATCAACTCAGAAATGCAAGTCCACAGAAAGTGGAAGCTTGGCAAAGATAGAACACAAGTTGGTGCCTGCAAAGAACTAGCTAGCATTTGGTCAAACATATGATACCTTATTGTAGTACCGAATGATAACTCCTTTAACAGGACCTGGCATCTGAGAGTCCAGTGCTTCTGCACTACTCTGCCAGGGCTGCATAAAAAAAAAATCCTAAAAATTAAATAAAATATAAAAGAAAACCAGTGTTAGTAACAGCATTCCTCCGTGTGTGTGGCGGGGTGGGGGGGGGGCGGGGGGGGGCGGGGCAGGAGGGATGGTACTGAATTTCCACAGCCCAGCCCCATCCGTGTTTTTTGTTTTGTTTTGTTTTATTCTTTTTTTCTCTATGTTATAATTGGTTCCTTTAAATGTATCTGGAGGCTGTAGCTGCGGCTAAGTTTTGAAAAACATATCCAAGATTCAGGGGGTAGCTGTTAGAATGGCTTCTGCAGGATGTTTTCCTACGTTGTTTCTCAAAGGGGTTCAATAATGCAGGAGAAAGCTGAATGCAGAGGATGCTGGGAAGCTTGCTGGCTAGCGGGAGCAGGTGTTACAGAGAGACAGACAGACAGAAGAGGAAAAAGAATGAGGCACAGTTTCCAAGTCCTTCCACCCTAGTGCTCAGGGCCCAGCCTTGCCCCACCCTCCCGCTCTCTGCCAAGAGTCATCTTGAGCTGTGCGTTACTCTGCTGAGGAACTGGGAGTCTGGACTCTGTTTGTCTCTGCAAACCACTGGCATCAGGTTTCTTAACTTCCATTTCTTGACTCTCTGCCCCTTTCCTGCCTAACCCTACCCAGCCTGTCCTTTGAAACCAGACTGACTCCTGGCACACCTAGCAGCCACCCCACGGAGAGGAGCTGGGAGGTTGTGTTTTGACCTGGCACTAGACATAGTTTCAGCTCCTTATGCCTCAATGCCGCATTGTTCCTGCGTTGAATGAAGTTCTGGAAAATGACTTTCAGATGTGAGCGTCCCCCCTCTGGGGCTAGTTTACCCTCCTGCACTGCTTCACTGACGTTTGGAATCCCATAAAAATTATCGTTGTTTGGCTCAGGATGAAAACGAAAAGACTCATGAGATAACATCTCAGATGACACAGGCTGATAAAATTCGAACTGCTTCGGCTTGTGACCACTACTGAATAACTTAATTATTGCCTTGGAATCGCACTTACCTTTTTAGTTTGCTTCTTATGTGGTAACTCTCCCATCCGTGGGGTTATTTTAGTCAGTGCCCACAAATGACTCTGACCTTCCTTATCTGAACTCTGATCAGAAAACTGCCTAGTTCTCCTCAGTTTGTTGGGTGTGTGGTGCTTTCTTTCTCCTCCTCTCCCCATCCCCTTCAAACCAGAAAAGTAGCTGCTGAAAGCTGAACAGTTGCCATGGCAACCTCTTGGCAGCTTCCTCAGCGAGTAACAGTGTTGATTTCCCCGGCGGGTGGGAGGGGGTGGAGCTCTAAGGAGGTAAAGAAAGGTTACTGTGCACTTAGTTAATATGCAAAACCACTTACACAGTGCTGGGTGAGCAGTGAATAAGTGCAAACAAAGCCGTGCTTGATCAGCTCACACGGACTTTGCACACAAGTACATCTGTCTAAAGATGCAGATGTTGTTGGCTCAGAGAGAAATTTTGCCATTGGACAGGAAAGGACAGGAGAAGTCACTCTACAAGAGGTTAAACATGATTTTTGTAGTGGTTGGAGAGTGCGGCCGAAATAAAGGAAGCAGGGTTCTAATTGCCTTGCTCTTTTTTTTTTTTTCTTTGTTCAAAGAAAAACATAGCAATCTAAATTGCAGGATGGTGTTTTCCCTGAAAATCTAACATACTGAAGTTCAAGTTTGCATCAATTAAACTCTATGTAAGATAAACCAATATGTTCAGATAGACGCAAGCATAGCATAATTTGGTTTGTGCTTGAACAAAACATACGGCTGAAGTGGCATCGCTCACCCCAGAGTTTGCAGACAAAGAAGCAGCTGAGTAACTTAGGGCTGGGCTAATGTTGGATCTTTCTCTTCTGTCTGTCTGTCTGTCTGTCTGTCTGTCTGTCTGTCTCTCTCTCTCTCTCTCTCTCTCTCTCTCTCTCTCTCTCTCTCTCTCTTCCCTACCCAGCACCCCTTTCCATCCTTGCCTTAATAGCTCTGTGTTTGACTCCTGAGGCCTAGGCAGGTAGGAAGTCAAGGCCCCTAAGAATCTGCTGCACAGGCAAGGGTCACCTGCATGAGCAGAGAGCAGACTGGCCAGCAGCTGAGGAGGCTGCAGCCAGCCCTGCACCTCCTGGCCAGCAGCTTTGCATGTTAAAGAAGAGGCAAGCTGATGGAATGCTGCAGCGAGGGCAGAGGTCTGCCCAACAGGTGTCACTAGGGATTTAAAGCTTACCAGACCTTAGGGACTAAGGCTAAGAAATGGCCATGTGATGATTAATGAAGCTTCCTTTCAAATATATTTTTGAGAGACAATACGTGCGTTCTCCTCCCGACGGAAGTTATAAATGAAAGCTGAAGCTTAGCTGAAGATGACTAGATTCTGGACCATTCTCTCCAAGACTCATATCTCCATTTATGAATCTTCATTCCAAATACCACAGGTCACAGGGAGTAGACTCACCAAAGGCACACTGCATCCAGGAGCGGGGAAAATACACATGGCAAGCCAAAGCAGGTTCCAAACAATATTCTGGTTGCTGCCCACTAGGTCAACCTCCTTCCTGCCTGACCACATCGATGCTGACTTTGTGAGGGTTAAGATCTGAGAGCACTGTAAAACTGCAAATTTCCCTAGAGCCTCAATATAAATTAGGTCAGATTGTATTTTATTAGTGCTTAATACTTTTTTGACAAAGCTCTATGAAGACTCAGTTTCACTTAAAATGTAATAATATTATTAACTTTCTAACTTATACACCTAGGAATATGAATATATAATTTTATATTTTATATACATACATATAATTTTATATTATATATACATAATATATACAATGTTCTTTCTTAAGAGTTACATCTTAGGTACTTCATCGCCCCTAAATACTTTCACTGCTTCCCGCTTTGTTTTCTCTGCCTACAAGCTCAGGGCTTAAAATTTTCATCCTGAATTTCAGTAAACTTTCTACCACACTTTTCTTAGTGTGTTTGTTTCTCATCATGGTCCCTCTACCTTGTATTGATCATTCTGGAATTACAACATCTGTGCTTCTTACTGTATATATGGTTTCATACCTATTTTAGTATATGTTCACATATAAGGAAGAAAGTAACCGGGAAGAAAGAATCCAGAGCTGGCCTGGCTTTCCAGCATTCGGCTTACGATGAATTTATTGATCTTGCTTATCATCAGTTGTCTGGAGGTAGACAGAAAGAGAAAGCAGAGAAGTGGGTGGGGTGTGGGTCCTCTAAGCTTAGCCTGTATGCCCGCAGGAGGCCTCCCTGTGCCTGAGAAGTTGCATAAGCACAACATAATAACCCTGGAAACGAGAGCCTCGGGACGAAGGTGAGAATGGCCAGGGAGTCTCAATTCGGTAGAACACTAACTAGTATTGTTTCTCCACAATCAAAATCAAATTTCTACCAAGTAGTCATAATCCTCACTTGACACATTTGAGAAACCAGACCTCAAAAACATTGTCATAGGGTCACTTGGCATTGGATAACAAAGCTGGGACTAAAAGACAGGAGCCTGCCTGCTCATTTCCACTACTGATGGTAACTACAGTGCAGGAAGAAAAAAGAAAGCCATGGTGCACTTAGGAGCAGCTTGCAAATGATCCTTTGTTTTCTGCTCTTTCTCCTGGGGAAACCTCATCATAAGATACCACAGGACATTCCCACAAACAAAACCCCCAGTTCACAGTTATGCAATTAGGGCAGAATTTTATTAAGCTCTTAATCGGTCATTATAGCTGTCTCTATTTGATAAGAAAAAAAATAAATGACTTCAGCAGGATTGATGTCTACAGGACCATTTTCTAACCACAACTTTAAACATTTCTCTAATCACTTAACTGATTTTGTTTTAATGAGAGCTATTGTTATTATGTATTATTAATAAAAAATCTACCATCACTATTAATATCACTTATGAAAGATTCTATAAAGAGCTTTGAGACTACACATGCAATTAACAGGAAGCCAATTTTTTTCATAGAGTGAAAAAAATCAGGTAAGTCTAGCTATATACATTTGATCTCATAAAAAAAAAAAGTAGTCCAAGTTAATTTTACATTCCCACAAGGAAAACCATGAGCCCCATGAATTATATGGAGCTCCTTGTACTTTCCATATAGAAAGAAATTTGGTGAGCTGAGAGAAATGTTCATAAGCCTCTAATCTCATGCCTGTGCCTGTGGAATTTATGGGCTCTCATTTCAGAGAGCTCAGACTTATCCAAAAGACCATATTCAATATGACTGAAAAACATATTTCTACTGTCAAATGGTATAGGGGATGATGAGTAAATAAGAATGGTGTCATAATTCTATGACATATTCTAAATACAGTCTGAGTGCTTTTTAATGTTTCTGAGATCTGAGAACATGGGAGCTGTGCAGAAAACCCCTTTTCCTGTCCTCCCTCCAACGATATTGCTATGACAAGGATCCCTTGCACCTCAGACCTACCATCTGCCTCTATCTTCAAGTGCATTCTGCTTCTCTCTAACGCAGAAATGAATCAGAAGCCATAGGGCCCAGCCAAGAGAGGGGAGTGAGAATCCAGGAAGTTCCCACGTGCTCTGCTCTTGGTGCCTCCTACATGAAGGTCAAGCTCTGCATCTAGGGAAGGGTCACCCTAGCAGAATGAAACAATTTGCTCAGTATCTCAAGGAGTTCTGTATTCTAAAATGGCATCTCATGTTTACTATTTAAGAAACGGGGCTTGTTTCAGAGCTCCTGCGTGGTAAATTTTGAAGAGTATTTATATCCTAGTCCAAGACTATGTTTCTAAATGTTTTTAAAGGATTTACTGAATGCATATTTTTATCTGGCGTTAGGCTTCATGGTGGGATTCCAAGGTATATGTGAGCTGAGTGAGCGGAGAGCATAAAAAGTGAAGCTAGTTCTGATGGGACACATCAATATGAAAGGAAAGGAGCCTGCCTCCAAGCCTGATGGACGCGAGTTGATCCCCAAGTTCCCTGTGGTAGACAGACCAGGACTGGGACCAGGCTGTGGCATATGCATGCCTATCAATACATGCAATCAACCAAATGTAATAAAATGATTTTAAATAAAGATCATACAAGATCATAGACAAAACTTAAACAAAACAACAAGATTAAAAATTTCAAGATTAAAATTTTTAATCTTGTTGTTTTGAGGTAGTGGAATTCAGCTTGGTTCCTCATGAATGTTGGGCAGCTGTTCTACCATTGAACAACATTTCCATCTCATTATCCGATTATTCCAGTTATCCCATTTTAACAGATATGGAAAGAGAGACACAGGAGTGGAGAGTTGTTGCTGGAGGGCTTCTCTCCAGGTTCCCCAAGCCCCGCAGTCCCACAATCCACTTATAAAATAATCACTCAGACGCTTATATCACTTATAAACTGTATGGCCGTGGCAGGCTTCTTGCTAACTGCTCTTTTATCTTAAATTAACCCATTTCTATAAATCTATACCTTGCCACGTGGCTGGTGGCTTACCAGAGTCTCTACATGCTGCTTCTCTTGGCGGTGGCTGCAGTCTCTCTCCCAGCCTTCCGCTTCCCAGAATTCTCCTCTCTCCTTGTCCCACCTACCTCCTGCCTGGTCATTGGCCATCAGTGTTTTATTTACATAGAGTGATATCCACAGCACTTCCCCTTTCTTCTTTTTTTTAAAAAGGAAGGTTTTAACTTTAACATGGTAAAATTACATATAACAAAACAATTACCAAGCAAGAATTATAGTTACAATATTAAAGAAGATGTCCTATCTATCTTATATTTGTGAGTTTAAGGTTTTATAGCTAACTTATCTTTTATCATAACTGAGGAAATTACGACTATCTAGTCTTCAACCACATCAAAGACCTGAGAAGGAACATAATGGTACCTGAGAAATGGTAGATGGATGCAAGCAACTTTCGGGAGTCTTGCAAGAGTAGACCAAGACAGCTGGCAGCCTGGACAGTCACCTAATGTTTCTCAGCATTGTTGGTGCATTCAAATTGGCTACAGGCCTAGAGTATCTGACAGACCATTTTTAGAAGCAGGAATTTTAAGAGACCATCTTACCCTGTCTTGGCAGAGTACCGTGGTCGCTTTCCTTGTGTCCCGCTTGTCCAGAAAGGACAGCATTGCATTTGTACTGTCAGCCATCAAGGCAAGGGCAGTTCTTTGCCCAGTAGGCCATTTTGTGCCAAAAAGACAAACTTCCAAATGGAAATGTCTTAGAAGCCCAACATTCTCTCGGGATCAATTGTTGTAGCCAGGAGCAATTGTGTCTCACGTCAACAGAATTCTAAGTTATTTAAATGCCATATTCTCCAGGTCTATGAAGTGTTTGAAGATTACCTATCTATCTGAAATATATCTATGTATACCTAGAAGACTTAACTAACATGGCTACAAATATGATTATCATAGATGACTAATTATTAATCTATTTTTAATTATCCATTACAATTTTAAATGAGTTACATAAACATAATATCTCAAACAAGAATAGAAATATATATATATACAGTATAACAAAATTAACTTCAAGTTTGTATCAATAAACTAAAATTTATACCAATGTAAAACATTTTAAACATAAACTAAAATCTATACCAATGTAAAACATTTTAAACATAAACTAAAATCTATACCAATGTAAAACATTTTAAACAAGTTGTTCTTTAAAAGTAGGTTCATTAATCTACCCTTTTATCTTATCATCTCCATATCCTATATATCCATATCATATCCCCTTTTCTTTTTTAGAAAGAGATCACATTTATAATCAACCTGTTTTAAATAAAAATATTGGTTTTTCTCTGTCCCACACCAGAGGGCTCTTTTGATTTGGGACACAAGAATCACTTAACCATTTTTTTTTTAAAGCAATATGTCTGGGTTTAGAGGGGGAGTGAGCCAATTCCACCTCTAAAGCCAGCTTGGTATATTTGGGAATTTGGGCGTAGCATCTCTTACTACTTCCTGCTGGAGGGGGGCGCTGTATCTTATGGGGATGCAAAGAAAATTTTAGACCTATGGGGTAGTCCGTGAGGCTGTATTGTGTGAACCAGTTGCCTTGAAACCGATCTGGATGTTGGATCATCTGGGCCATGGTGTCATCGGAGTCCTTTCAGGGGGTCTTGGCTGGTGAAACCTGATGTATCTTAATCTGGAACAAGTCCACAGCCTCTGGCTTTCTGTGGAAACAAAAGCAGAACCTCTTTTCCAAAGTAACATATCCTTATATCCAAATTTTGAAGTCAAGGTACCTTTAAAATATACATTTTGGCATAACTCAACAGGTTTTGTAATCAAATGTTTTTCTTTAGTTATGAATATCAAAGAGAACATAATCCAGATTCTCTGTGTGGTAGCCATCTTTATGTGGCTTATGTTTTATATTACCTTAAGCCTTGAGCCTATTGCTTTAAACTGTAGCCTTTTAAGCCTGAAACGGCGCTGCGGTGGCTGGCTCCACCCACTTCAGCTTCCCAACATGGCGGTGGTACGTTTTCCGCCAGCTCTGGGAGCCATCGTTGGTCTATGCTTTTATCCAAGCAGCGTGTAGCCCAGAAACCTTTTTTTTTGTTTTGTACTAGGAAAGGCTAAATCCACCACGCAGCTTAATGTGCCACTTGCAGAGGCCTCATTCCTGCCATACTGCAGATCGAGCGCACACACCAGGAACCCGCCAGTAACTCAAACCGGCAGCTGCTGCTCATTTGAGAGAGACAATTAGGAAGCTGTTTTTAGCTCCGTTTTAGAATCTTTTCTCAGGTTTTAGGTGGAAACTCTTGCCCTCTCGTTGGGCGCCATTTGTTGCTGGAGGGCTTCTCTCCAGGTTCCCCAAGCCCCGCAGTCCCACAATCCACTTATAAAATAATCACTCAGACGCTTATATCACTTATAAACTGTATGGCCGTGGCAGGCTTCTTGCTAACTGCTCTTTTATCTTAAATTAATCCATTTCTATAAATCTATACCTTGCCACGTGGCTGGTAGCTTACCAGAGTCTCTACATGCTGCTTCTCTTGGCGGTGGCTGCAGTCTCTCTCCCAGCCTTCCGCTTCCCAGAATTCTCCTCTCTCCTTGTCCCACCTACCTCCTGCCTGGTCATTGGCCATCAGTGTTTTATTTACATAGAGTGATATCCACAGCAGAGAGTGCTGAAAGTAGTGGAGGAAACCATAGATCAATCCAGCTACAACCTAAGCTCCCTAAATTCCAGCTGAATGCTCCATCTGCCCATTAATGTATACTCTCTTATTAACTAGGAAAATTTCAAAACCCCTCGGAAGGGGTGGCTTCATGTGAATGTGGTGTGAATTCGTAGCTAATACCTCAAAAGTGACTTTTAATTTGTTAATTTAAAAGTCTTGAATATACTGTTGACCTTTATTTACCTCTTCCAAGTTGTGTCTCAACTCAGAACATAGTGGAAATGAGGTTTTCATGTAAGTTTTAGACTGCACTCATAGCTGTCCCTGGTAGTTTTAATGGTCAATGCTGTAGAACAATCCTTTTCTACACTATAGATATGTATTACTCTCATCGGTTAATGAAAAGCTGACAGGATGGTAGCTGGGGAGGAAATTAGGCCTCCCTAAAGCCAAACTGAGAATAATGGGAAGAAGGAGGGCAGAGTCAGAAGAGACGCCAGCAAACTGCCCAGGAAGCAAGACATGCTAGAGAACAGATAAAGCCATGAGCCATATGGCAATATATAGGTTAACAGAAATGGGTTAATTTAAATGTAAGAATTAGCTAGTAACAAGCCTGAGCTATTGGCCAATCATTTGTCATTCATATTCATCCTCTGAATTGGTTATTTCCTGTCCCAGGCAGTCAAGACAGGAAACATCCTTTAACAACTCAAGACAAAGCATCCTATTTACATTAGCATATTCATTAAGAAACATTGAAAGGGCACTGCAAGTATTAATCAACATAGTCTAGAATGTTTCATAGGAAAGGTTTTCCTGTGCAGGGTGCATTCTGCACATCCTCTGTTTTCTCAAATTCAGTAAGTTAGGAGACTGTGCAGATGGTTTGTGTGGTAGGTTGAGGAATTGTAAATCTGGAGACTTTGAGTGCCTTCAAAACTGATATTCTTGCTAACTCATCACAGTTTATCAAAACATAAGACATGTTTTTATTTCATTGTAATAAAATTGAACAACATAGTGAAAATTAAAAGGAGAAAATAGAATTCTAGGATGTTAGAATTATAAAATATTCCATGAATTATATAAATGCATCCGCAGAGGGAAACTGAGACAGGAGAAGTTAAATGTCTTCCCCGAAATCACACAGCATCAACTAAAGGACAGATACCTTAAATGGTAGTTCCTAATCTCAGAACTGGCTGGGTTTCATTATCCTTTCTGTGCATAAATGGGAGTTGGCATTGCACAGAGTCTTGTGAGGGATGCCTCCTTCACACTGAGGCCAGGGTGTTGTGCAAAGACCTAATGGTCACCACCCTATTGTCTTGGGGAATTTTCAACTACTAACATGCTTTATTTGACCTCAGTCATCGTCTCTGCATTGTGACTCCCCCAGGAAACACTGGCAATACCATGTTGTTTCAGCATGAAGAAAATCCACAGATCTAGTTGTCAATATCCATAAACCACATATGCATCAAGCAAGAGCCCTGGAGTTCAGTGTCTGGAAAGCCAGGCACCTTCTTAATCAGACCCTACCTGCTTAAGTGTGCAGAATCTTAAGGCTGAATTTTCTACTAAGCTGTGAGCTCTGAAGACGAATATTAAATTAGGCTTTGGAAATCAGTGTGTGCTCCTTCACAGAAGCACACTTTCATTTTAACATTTAATTATGAAGATGCCCCACGAGGAGCTTTGAGCTTGTGGCTGCCAGAAATTGAGTCATACATGCAAGGGCTACAGAGGAGCCGCAGCTTCCTTCTCCAGCCTCCTCCAGGCTCACCTGCTATTTGACTGACCTTCTAAGGTTGACCCAGGCTGGACTTTTGAGGCAGTCCTAGGTCTTCCCAGGCTGTGCTGTGCTTTTAAAGGTGTGTTCAGGGAAATGGCCTTGAATCAACAAAAGGGAGCCCCATTGGTCAAGCATTTCCAAGGCAAACCTCCGTGGCGGAAGCTAGCAGTGTTAGCGCCAGCAATTCTATGTCTGTTTGAAGAGATGTCAACCAAGTTTCCATTTATTTCAAACTGCTATGAGCAATATTGAATTATTGTGCAGCAAAAATATATTCCCTACCCACCAAGAAGATTGCAGCAATCCTCCGAAACGGAGAGTATCTTGTAACCAAGCACATAGATCAAAAATGGATTTATGTGAGCCACACAACTTGTACATATTTCAGTGCTGTTCATTTTATAGCCTTATTCCATTACGTTGACAGAAGAAAATAGTTGTCTGCTCCTAAATTTGACTTCTGGCTAATTTTTAAACATATTTATAGTTTTGTTTAATATATATACATACACACATATAAATATCCTAGTACTTTATTTTTATTTATATGATCTTCTCTGATTAATAACTGTACATCACATCCAACATGTTGTTATGTCTTTCTCCATGCTGTCATAGAAGGAGTGTGAGCCTTTTACATTGGAAGTTCAGAAGGAGAAACAGGACAAAGTAACTTTAACCATTCCTCTGAGAACAATCACTGCAAAGCTGCCACAGTGGCTATTTATGTCAACTTGTCACAAAGTAGAGTCACTTTAGAGGAAGGAACCTCAGCTGAGAAAATGCCCCCACCAGGTGGCCTGTGAAAAGGCCAGTGGTGCATTTCCTTGGTTGGTGACTCATGTGGGAGGGCCCAACTCACTGTGGGTGGTGCCCCCCTTGGGCTGTGGGTCCTGGGTGCTATAAGAAAGCAGTCTGAGCGAGCCACGAGAAAGGAGCCAGTTAGCAGCACTCTTCCATGGTCTCTGCATCAGCTCCCATTTTCAGGCTCCTGCCCTGAGTTATCTCAGTGTTGGAAGGCTACTTGGAAATATAAGTGAAATAAACCCCTTTCTCCTCAAGTAACTTTTGATCATGGTGTTTTATCACACAATAGAAACACTAAGCCACTTTATCATGCTATCATAAAAGTAAATGGCGTTCACATCAAACACAATTTCTACTCAAATTGTCCACGTGGTATAACCAGAAGCAGCTCTATGTGGATTATTTGAGATGATACTTTTTGAGGGGGTTTTTTGGGGGGTGGGGCAGAAGGTGTTGCTGTTGCTGGCTGTTTTGTTGTTTGGACATTTTGTTTGAGATAGCATCTCACCCTAACTCACTAGGCAGCCCAGACTGACCTAAAAATCATAGCAGTTCTCTTGCCTCTGCCTTGATGTGCTGGGAATCAGGCATGCACCACCACACCCGACCGATACCTTTTAAAACATAGAAAAACAAGTTTAATTGTTATTTAAAAAATGAATTTAAATGAATTTCATTTTAAATGAAATTTAAAAGCAAAGAAAAATGGACAGAATAAAATATAATGAAGCATAGACGTACAAGAGTCTAGAACAAACCTAATGGCCAGTTATGACAAATAGATGTTTCCCCCAGTACAAATGAGTCACAGGAGAGACTGTTAGCCATACCACATAGTGGCTGAAAAGGGTAGGCATATTCTTGAGTTTGTTTTCCTGAGATCTTTTTCACATGGTTTTTATAGTTGTAATATTTAGCCAAAAATTTTTCAGTGTGGTTTCAACCACAGCTAAACTTTTCAGAAGCCTCTCACAGGAAAATACAGATGATATGGAATAGTGTTTTTTGTGACCTTCAGACAATAAGCCAAATGGTCCCACCGGTAGCCATCCATTAGGGTGCTTTCTACTAACAACTTGCAGAAAATCCAGAACATAAACAGAGGTCATGACTGGATCCCAGAGTGATTCCTTTCAGGTGTCTCTTTCGTTTGCCTTCCCCTGACACCCAAAGCCACAGTATTCACTGCAGTGGGGTAGAACTGCTTACGTGCTTGTCAATTCCATGGGTATATTCTCTGTATTTCTTATGGTTAAATCAGGTCATACGGAAAGCTCACTTCCCTGACCAGGAAGGCTCTTTATTGGTCATCTAGGGAACTGATTTTAAATGTGTGATGTTTCCAGCGGTTTCAGGGACCTTGTTTTGGGGATGAGAAAAGACAAAGGTAGTCATTAGACTGGCTACAGAAATAAACATTAGATGTTGACAGTTTTCAGTCAGGATTTTGGAAAGCAGAGCAGATTTCTTACCTTCTCTGTGTATCTGAGCTCTCAAACATGGAGGAAGTAAGAGTCAGACTTGCTGTTATCCTGAGGGTGAGTGATTATTCACTGGCACAGTAACAACTTAATACAGGAAAAGAAGTTTGAATATGCTCACCAACACCCAGAATGGGCTTAGAAAGGAAGATCTGCATGCCCATTTCCCCACGGTGGCTGATAGGGAAGAGCAAGGTGCTCAAATCCATTCCTCCTCCATAGGCCAGACTGAGGACATTTAACTCATTCAGTACTCCCAGGGCACTCTGCTTAAAGCCCTTCTATATCTCTTAGCATTCAGACCTTCCTCTGTCCTCACAGGTTTGCCCAGGCTTTTAATTATCTTTGCCCCGCCCTCTCCCATAGTGCATCTAAGCTTTTCACAAGGAATCTGAGGATCTTAAAAAACCCCAGACTAAACCATCTTAATAACACTTGCCTTTTTCCATTATGTTCCTTGTGCTCTTTCTCTTTGAGCTTAAGGTGGGGTGAGGAGGCAAACAGTCCTGGTAATGTATTTTCCTCTGCTGTGTGGTTTTGTTCCAGCTAACCTCTCAGTCTGGAATGTCTCCACCTTTTACGTCCATTGGTTACAGACCTAATGTTCCCAGTACTGTGCTTACTGTGGTGAATTAAGCTGTGCACTTGAATTACCCTCCTCAAAGAGCACTTATGACTGAAGGAAATGTCAACAAAGTCTCTGTTTATTTCATTCCATTGTGAAAGATGCTGAATTATGCTACAGAAAAGTAGGAGTTGTTGGGGTTTTTTTGTTTTGTTTTTTTCCCTTACCCACTAAAACTCAGATCATACTTTACAATGTAAAAGGTTTGGTTTCAGAAGCTCATTAATATTTCGTCCACGCAGCCAAGAGTGTAAGCACAAAGGCAGGAGCCAAATATAATACCATCAGGTAGAGCTGTCTAGTAAAATGCAGAGCACAGTGGGACTTCCTATGCCCCCTTAGGGTTGAAAGTCCCATGTCTCTCCTCTAGGGGATTTAAATGATGGTCATCCCAAGAGGAAAGGTATGTCTAAAGTGGAAATCTTTAATGCTTTCCCATTTTATCCCCCCAATTTTTTAGATGACTCAGGATATATACTTCTATTAAATGGGTTTACAAATTAAATATAATATATAGACATAAGAATTTTATTTTAGAATAATTTTTTATAATAATTTAATTCCATTCTTTGTTAAATATGAAGGCAAATTTGGAAAGTAATTAGATGGATGTGCTTATTTGATTTTAGTTAAGTAAATCTTGGCTGAATATTCAGTATTTCAAGATATAGAAAACCTTTAGTATTTTCAGAAATGATTGATATTTTTATTTTATCACCAGTGTTGAAAATGTTGCTTTGCATAAATACAGAATACAAGATGGTAGAAGTATATTTAGGACCATTTCAAAAGTTGTTAGAAATTCTGTCCTAATCCCAAACCCAAATTCACCTCATGATGTTTGATAAAACAAGTCTAAAACTCAAACAGCGACTTTCAAAGAAGCAAACGTTATAACACAATATAATTTCAAGATATATTAATATGATGCTAATACTTATATGCTGTGGAGTGATGATTATTAAAAGTATTAGTATCCCATCATTAAACCATTATGTGTGTAACAGCAGAAACTCTAAATGTACAGCAAAACATTATAATCCATACCACACGTCAGATTTGAATCTGAGCCATGGTGGTCCAGGCAGCATTCATTGGCATTGTGTGGTGTGATGGCATGTGTATATAAAATGCACATGTTGTGTGTTTAAAACCTAGGCTGCAGTGGAGACATGAGATGCAATATGAGCCGGTATTGCCAGAGTCACCTCGGATTCATTATGAATTTGATTTTGAATTCAATTTTTGGTCATTGCACACTCAGAACCTTTTACTGTTGCTCAATTTTTTACAACCCCGCATTGACCTAAGTGACCTCAAATGGGATCATGCTGTGACATCATGGATTAAGAATCTCTGGCCCACATTTCCTTTTGAGGGTGTAACCTATCTATTGGTACATGGGATGTAGGTAGAGGCTGTGTCCTATTTCTCGCCCAGAATTCACACTAGCACCTCTCCTTGGGTAGAAAAGAAGGAAAGAAGTATTTCCTCTTCCTAGCAAGATAATAAATCATCTCCCCTCAGTGGCAAAAATGAGGAGCCAAGGGATCAACATTCCTTCTTAGACATGACAATCTAGTATAATTGTATTAATGAATCTCAAAGTGAGATGCTGAAATGTGAAAATAATAGACAATGTATTTTGAAGTGAGGTTTTAAACAAGCCACCATAGTAGGAAATTAACTTTTCAGGCCCCGAGATGACAACACAGCTTTTAACAAGTTAGGAGGAAGTCAGTCAGATGTATGGGTACACATCTATAATTCCATTCTTGGGGGGGGGGCATTGAGTCAGAAAGTTGTGAGTTCAAAGCACACAGAAGATAGAAGGAACTAGGGAAGGCGAGTATGGAAACTAAGACAGGTGTTTGGAGAGAGGGCATGTTGCTTACTTTGTATCTAGTCAAGAAATGGCTTTTTAAAATACAACTCCTAGAAATGAGTATCCACCCTTAACTCACTATTTGGTATTTGCCTTCATTGTTGCTTAGCAAGAAAGTCTAAAAAGCGGGCCCACTGGCAGCATTGTAGAAAAATGAAAGTATGCTGTTGCTGAATCAGCATTCATAGATAGACCAATCATTTAGATGAGGTGGGAGAGAGATGGGTGTAGGATAAATGAAGTGTCCATTGGTCTAGATATAACCAAGTGTGAGAAAGAACGATTATCTAGGCTTACCTTAAGTCCTAACCTAAAATGCTACACAAAGTAAGAACAGACTTTTTAACAGAGATATCCTGGCAGAATCACCGAACTCCCAGATCTGAGAATAGAGAATAATCAGCCCAGTTAGGCAGAGAAGTCTTCAGCCATTGTACAGGTCAAGGGAAGGATGATGGGAAATCAGAGAAGGAGAGGTTGCCCCAGAAAACTGCAAGACCCTGTACCAGGAAGCATCATCATTGAACATCTACCAGGCAGAGAAGAGCTCCATGTGGAACACAACAGTAATAGGATTGCAAGGAGCAATCTTGGTCCAGCCTGTCTTTGTTCCCATCTTTTTCACACAACTTTTGACCTTGAACTAGCAAGAAAATTCCATGAATGATAGGAGTCAGGCGAGTCTAAGTCTTGAACTTCCAAAGTCAGGCAAATCTGGATGTGAGTGGGAGACCCATCATCTGGAAAGCAAAGGTATTTGTTGACGTTTCTTGATACACTCATCCTAATTACTAAGATGAGAGAACATTCATGCACCCTGAGTGAGGGTCTTTTATGCAATTTTTAACTGAATTTATTTGTTTTGTTTTGGTTTTTGTTTTTTAAGACATGGTTTCTCTGTGTAGTCCTGCCTATACTGGAACTCAGCTGGCCTTGAATTCAGAGACCTGTCTGCCTCTGCCTCCCAAGTGATAGGATTAAAGGCATGTGCCACCATGTCTGACTTCAATTTTTAAATTTCGAGATCCCATAAAGATGTGATACCATGAGATTTCTCCCTTCCAATTAGCTTGTCTATTGATATTGTCATTGCTCAGGTCTTGTTTAAACATCAGTATTGTTGAAGTATCATGGTGTAGCTTCTCTGTCATATCTAGGAGACACAATCTCACAGCAGACTTCCTGTTTCTCTGGCTTTTACAGTCATTCTGATCTCTCTTCTGAGATGTTCCCCGAGTCTTAGGCGCATTGGTGTTGAAGATGAATAGGTTGTAGGCAGGCTCCACACAATCAGTTGATCTCTTCATTATGACCATTTGTGGGTTTTGTGTTAGACTCCATTTGACTAAGAGACTCTTCTTAGGTTAAAAGCAAAAGGTATACTTATCTGTGGGCACAAAGATAAGTTTTAGAATGCAGTTATGAATTATGCTGGCTAAATAAAATTGTAGTAGTACGTTCTTCTCTAGGACTCATGAACTTACTAGCTTCAAATAATTGGCTAGGTTTCTAGTACCAGGCATGATTTCCTTCCTGTTGAGGGAATCCAATTTGACAGTACTGGTTACTGCCCAAATGTAAGTCCCATTCTTGCACCGTTAGGTTATCTTACCATGCTAGTCACTGTTGTAGTTCATAGGCATCACAGCTGGATGAGACTGTTGAACGCGTCCTTCCCTTGGCAGCTGCATAGCAACTTCTGGTACTATGAAAGCTAGTCTGGAAGAAGGAGACCTTCAGGTTCCATCTAACTAGAATATTTTGAATCCTTTGTCCAAAGTATATAGTGCTTTCATTAATAGCATGTATTGTTTTGGGGAGTCACTTAGACTGTCTTCACCAACAAGTCAAATCAAAGATTTTCTGTTTCGTTTTTTGTTTAGTTTTTGTGCCAGGAACTGGGGTTTCTGTTACATAGTCTATGGCTCTTGTGGGGAGCCTTTTCAGCCCAAGTGGCATAACTTCATTTAATTGTGTGTGTGTGTGTGTGTGTGTGTGTGTGTGTGTGTGTGTGTGTGTATGTACCAATACTTCTATGTATCAAATACAATTTTAGGTAAATACAAAAAAATGTAATTCCTTGAGGGTTTATCAAACATACTTTGTATTATTCATGCCTCTTCCCTCACTTTCTTTCTGTATCTACCTCCGTCTTACTCCCCAACTAAATTCCTCTCCCCATTTTTCTCATCCTCCCTCTCATTTCTCCTACATATTACCATAACCCTCTCTAGCCCCGCTCCATGGCCCCCTTTTCCCTTTCCAGGCTTGGAGAAGTGAGTCTTTAAAGTCATGAGTTCATCAAAGGGAAGGGAATAATAAATAGCCTTATTGGGTGCACTTCAAGGATCTTTGGAAAATCATTTACAGTTCCTTGATAGCTGTATTTTTTTCAACAGGCTGCTCATAGTTGCTTTACAGTCCTCTCCATCTGCTTTGGTATCCCTAGTGGCAGGAACTCAGCCTTGCTCAGCTTTGCACTCTCACTACCTGTTCTGGTACCTAGCTCATGCTTAAGTACATGTTGGATCACACAAGGAAGAATTCCATGCTTACTGAGGAACAAATACAGAGAGTTACATGATTATGAGGGAAGAGAAACCACATACTGTTGGATAGAATGAGAAGACTTCACAACCTAGTCATACATGATGTGGCCATATAAGACCAAATATCACTGTATCAGCTGCTTACTTGAACTATCAGAATTCAAGAAAGACAACAGCAGGAGGAGGAGGAAAATGTACAGCTGAAGACCCACTGGCCTTCATAAATGAACGATGTGACCATTCTGTGGATGGCAATGTGGAGCCAAGTGTTATATCATGTAGTGAATGTGAATAGAGTATAGGAGGGTAGCCATAATGAGACAGGAAAATGCCAAGGCCATCAGACTGCTGGCAGGTCCTGAGGCAGAAACAGAGGAAAGTAGATGAGAAACCCATCAGAGGCTCATCCGGGCAGTACTGTACACATCATCAGGATGAAACTGTCCAATCAGAAGAGAGCAGTGTCTGTCTGAAGTTTAGCATGAATGCCTATTGTTACTATAAAAGAACTCTGCTTCTCTGATCATCAGCTTTTACAAGCATGAGAATTAGCTTATCCTCATAGTAGGAGTTAAAGGCAAAGCCAAGGGACCCGAACATCAGACTTCAATAAGGAGAAGAAGCCAACGGGATGAGAATGAAAACGGCATAACCTGACAGATGGGTTTAGCTGAGTCAAACCGACTGGGTTAAATAAGATTAATAGTTAACTATCCTGTATACCTTTGATACTCCAAACCCCTAACCTTGTTATAAATCTTGTTTCATTCATTCAAACAGTTGACCCTTGCATCCCACTGAAACCAATGCTGCTTCAGAGAACAGAAGGGCAAGATTGTTACTTAAAGGAAGTGAAATCTGAGGAAAATGCCCTTAATTTCCCCAGTTGGTGGAAATAGAAAGTTAGGTGAATAGAATAGCATGACAGATGACTGGAATGCCTGAGTTTAGAAGTTGTTTTCTATTGCAAAAAATCATTTTTACATTATTATTTATTAACACTTCAGACTGATTTAGAGAGAACTAGGTTATATAAGACGGAGAAAATGGAAAATAAATAGTGAACCAAGCATGGTGGTGCACATCTTTACTCCCAGTACTTGAGAGGCAGATGCAGTCGAGTCTCTGAGTTCCAGGCTATCCTGGTCTATGGGGCAAGTTTAAGAATAGCCAGGGCTACACAGAAACTGCCTCAAAAAACCTAAGACTAAATAACAACAACAACAACAACAACAACAACAATAATAATAATAATAATAATAATAAAGTGTGATAAAAGAAACTTTAAGCTCCTTCTAGAAACATCCGGTTATCGTGTGTGTGTGTGTGTGTGTGTGTGTGTGTGTGTGTGTGTGTGTGTGTGTGTGTGTATTACTGTGGATCTACCATGGAAGGTTTAATAAGGACTTCCAGTCTGCCTAGAATACACAAGTTGTTACAGAAATCAGGGGAGGAACATGGATTGAGTGGTGTCTTCATTGTGGAGCCTACACAACTCACCTCATTTCACCTCCATAAAATCACTCTAAGAGATGACCAGCATCCTACCATCTAAGAAATTGAGGCTCAAACACAGCATGTTAAACAGACATCCAAAGCAAGACATGTGGCAGAACTGGGACAGAAATCCAGATGTGTCCAAAATCAAAGCCTCACTGCTACCACATGTGAGGATGCTGTCATTGCATAAAGAGCACGCAGAAAGAGAACCAGGAAAGCCCAAGTCCTCCACAGAATGGTTTAGTATGGGGTTGGTACTCCTTATAACATTGTGATCTGGTGAAGAGAGATGTCACGGTATCTTAAAGCCACAGGACAAACCTAAAAAATAAGGAGTAATATGCAAGGTCTACAGATAATAAGACCTCACCAAAGGAATTTAAGGACTGGATTACTGGAGGATGGGCAGCACAGATTTTTAACTCAAATTCAACACAAGTGAAATTTTTAAAACATGATCCTAAAGAAGTTTATATAGAGAAAATAAGTGTGCAGGAAGCAAATACTTTTGAGAAAAGAGTAAAATAAAGGACTCTGTCCAACTATAGTTTAAACATCTGGTAAAGTTCAGTGAGGAAAACAATATGACACTTATGCAGGAAGAAACTCAAACAGAAAAAGTGAAAATTCACAAATTAAATTCAACAATTTACATGTTATGTACCATTACAGTAGTCTTCTAGCTCTCTAAAAACAGGTAATTCAGCAAATAATTTGAAGACAAGTGAGTGCACTATTTAAAAAAAAAAAAATGAAGGATTTCCCTGTTAAAGTGAAAGTGGGGTCACATAACTCCTCTACTTAAAACTTTCATGTTTCCCATCTCTCATGGTAAAAGGTTCAACCTTACCTTGAAGGTCTTCCATAACATAAGCCATATATTCTCCTAAATTCATCTCATATTGATCTCACCTTGTATCATGGTGCCCCAAACATTTGGCCCTGATGCTGAACCTCAGACAATACAGAAAAGTTCTGAGCATGTGGGCTTCACACTGGTGACCCCTTTCCCCCCAAATGTGTGCACTTCCTTGAGAACTTTGGCCAAATGTCACTTAGTCAAACTGGCCTCGCTCCATCACGATAGCAAAAGCAGAAAGAACGAGAACATAGTGAGGGCATAGATGGGTGTCAACAGCTTCTCTAGCCACTCACTCAACGACTGCCAACGAATACATTTAGCAATATAAACATGCAAAACATCTGCATGTTACAAGTAGGACTGGACTTAAATAGCCAGTAACAGCTGGCAGAATAGTATGGATAATAAGCTCTGAGTAAAAGCTAGTTTCTTTCAAATAAAAATAGCCTCTATTACATATAATGGAAATACCAATGCAAATATGGACCAAAAAGGGCAAATAAAATTCTTGCTCATGTGTGAAAACAAATAGCCAATATATAAAAAAAAGTATCCCACCTTAGAGAAAAGCGTCTTTCTCCATGCAGCCAGTAGTTTCATAAAGAGCAATGTTTGTCAAGAGTAAGAGGGCCATATGAGTAAAAAATATTTAAAACGTGCTTACCTTTCAACCTCGGAATTTCACTTCTAGAAGTTGGTCATAAGGAAATAATTAGAGGCAAGCAGAGAGATTCAGCCCTAAAGATGTAATAAAAGAGTAATGTGCAAGCTAAGAAGGGGAAAGGGGTATAAGGTGATGCATTTTCTTCTTGCTGGTGAGGGTGGAGAGACAAGGACTGTAGAGGCTATCTCTAAATGGGCCCAAGGTGTGTGTGTGTGTGTGTGTGTGTGTGTGTGTGTGTGTGTGTGTGTGAAGGGCCATCTGGTAGTGGCAGCTGCATCATGTCTTCAGTACAGCATAAGAGGAAGCAGTGGGCTTAAGCTTCCACACAGGGATTTAGATGAAATATAAGGGAGTATTTCCTTACAAGAAGATTTGCAAACACAGATACCGAGCAAAGACGGGGACATACAATCACATTTCCTATAGGCCTTTGCTACAGCACGGATTTTCTTCAAATTAAGATGATTTTTGGTGCATGCCTACAATAGGCAGGGTTTGGCCTCAAGTCCATGTTCAGCTTTCTATTTGAAATTGTGCTGTGATGTTTGATCACTGCATTTGTACACCATGTAATAGGGGCTCATATCAGAGTAATTTTGATTCCAGTTCATTAAAACAACATGGAATTATGTTTTACTATGTCCAAATGAAGTCTATGTCTTAGTACAATGGAAGGAGAAAAATCTGTCAACCTACCAGCTGCCATGCATGACATAACCACAATAATATTTGAAACCCTCTGGGTTATTTTAGCTATTCCAGAAAACTGTGAATCTGAAACCAATTCATTAACCTTCCTAGAGGCCAAAGATATTCCAGTTCCACTCCCCAGTTTCCAGCTTTCAAGTCATTTAGGCGTCTTGTGAATACTATTGTTAAGATATCTTTACCCAGCACTAAAGACTGTGCTCATAAAAATCATTAGGCACAATCTTATTACAGTTTAATAGAACTGGACACAACCATTGTGAAGTTCTGACAAAATGTCTGGAAAAAAATGTTCACAACTACAAGGAAAAGATTTGTGCATGCTCAAGAAAAAAAGCTGGATATCAAAACTGTGTTACAGGAATAGATTAACATTCAGTCAATTCTAATCATTTTTCAAGGCAGCAAGATATATTTACCAAGGTAAAAAATGAACCCAAGGAGAAAGACTATAAATTGCTTATTTGGAAAATAGAAAGGATATTACTGCATTATTTACAACTTAAAGACTCATATTTTCATATTTAATAAACTTCAAATATTCTCATTTTTCAAACAAACACAATCTGGCATCATTCCTCCAGTACAGCATAAAAGTATGCAGAAGTGTAGGCCACAAAAAAAGAAAATTAAAAAAAAAGGAATTCAGTAATGACTACTCACTGATTATTTCTACCTTCAGATTTTTCCAAGCAGGGGGGAAAAACAAACAAACACTAAAATAAGCACCATTTCAGAGAAAGACAGTGGCTCACCCCCCCCCCCTTCCAGAAGGAAAAGAGCCTCTGTGTCTGTGCCTTCCCAGGCTCATTTGACCTACTTTGTCTAATTTAAGTGAAGGCAATGTGCGGTTGCTCCTGATGTCCTGACCTTTCCAGCTGGTCTATCTTTGTCAAAATTCCCTTTTGCATGATTTCTTGGCCATGGTCTGGTTTGCCTCGCTCAGTGATCCAGGCACCTGGTAGATCAAGGACTTCTCAGTCTACACATCAGACCACTCTCTTGGCTTCAGAAAAATTTTCCTCCTGATTGCCTGAACTCAATCTGACGATATTCTATGGATCACTCCCTCTTCCTTCTGGACATCAGCCTTCTGGATATTAGCCTATTCCTAAATACTTATGGTTGTATTCTCCAAATGATTCCTCATTCTTGCACATCTGGTAGATTAAATTTTTTTTTTTTTTACTTGCCGGGCGGCAGTGGTACATGCCTTTAATCCCAGCACTCGGGAGGCAGAGCCAGGTGGATCTCTGTGAGTTCTAGGCCAACCTGGTCTAAAGAGTGAGACCCAGGACAGGCACCAAAACTACACAGAAAAATCCTATCTCGAAAACAAAACAAAAAGAAAGAAAGAAGAAAAAAAAAAAAAAAAACCTTACTCTTGTCTCTTCCAGTGCTTGATCTTCAAGTGCTGCATAGTGTCCCATCTTTGTCCCTCGCAGGGTCACATTACACTTCCATGCTTCTGCACAGACCTTCACATCCAATGTCTGCAGTTTTATTTTCAGGTTCTCATGTAGAGACACATTCTAGCATGGTGATTTCCCCATCTTTCCATTTACAACACTGCAACGCCATATTCCAGGAGTTTTAATGTGATGTTATCTTTAGTGATGATCCAAAAGAGTGAATGTACATCAGAGGAATGGGATGAGAGTCTTAATTTCCTCCTGCATGACTATTTGGCTATTATGTAAATAGTTATTAAATTGAATTTACATGTATTAGAAACTTGTTATATTGTTAGAAATAAAAAAAATAAGTCCTAGATTAAACAGCAATTTGTATGACAAAAGTCAATATAAAGAGTTCACTAGAGGCCGGGCAGTGGTGGCACATGCTTTTTTTTAATCCCAGCACTCGGGAGGCAGAGGCAGGGGGATCTCTGTGAGTTTGAGGCCAACTTGGTCTACAGAGTAAGATCTAGGATAGGCACCAAAACTACACAGTGAAATCCTCTCTCAAAAAACAAAACAAAAAAGTGTCAAAAAATACCAACTTTCTTGCCAACTCTAATTTTTTTTTTTTTTTTTTTTTTTTTTTTTTTTTTTTGGTTTTTCGAGACAGGGTTTCTCTGTGTAGCTTTGCGCCTTTCCTGGAACTCACTTGGTAGCCCAGGCTGGCCTCGAACTCACAGAGATTCGTCTGCCTCTGCCTCCCGAGTGCTGGGATTAAAGGCGTGCGCCACCACCGCCCGGCTGCCAACTCTAATTTTTATTTGTGATGGCAATGTATACAGCAAACGATAGACTTTATTCTCAAATTCCCTTATGTCTAGGACTTGCCGAGGCCAGACCTGGCCATTCAAATGTGATGGAAGTCACTGAAGAAGCTTCCATAAAGCCTGTAGAAAGGGCTGAGTCCACACACATGAGTTCTTTCCTCTTTCACTTCAGCCTCCTTCCCAGCTGGAGTCAAGTCAGCAGGCCTGTCAGAATGCAGCTGTCTTCAAATCATGAAGACGATGGTATCATGTGTTTGAAAAAACAAAAACCACCTAAGATCTTTGGTTTCCATTGAAACTGCAGACAACGTACATAGGTTTCCTACCGCCGCTCTTTCCCTCTTTCCTTGAGAGGAAAATTAACCCTTTTTAATGCCACTGTTATTCAGGTCTCGGTGACAAGCAGCCCAATATCTTTTTGACTGATATAGTTGGAAAAAAAATCACTCTGAGATGAAGTTTTAAACAAAGATATTTTAGAAGTTGCAGTCCAGCATTGAGAGTGTAACTTTCATCCGGAGCAAACATCACCTTATCCTAGATGTGACTCATTATTTTTTCTTAAGAGATTCTTCCACTCCACAAGTATCTATTCTCTAGGATATGAAAATACAAAATTGCCTTACTATCATTTGACATTTTTATTAACTATTGATCATAAGTTTGCTTAAAGAAAATTATATGATTAGTGATCTTTCATAAACGTCCAAAGCTTACTTTCGGCTCCTACTAAAGTTTAATATAGTTTTGCTCTGTTATTCCTTGAGCTATTTTGCTTTCTGTTAACTACAAATAACAGAAAGGTGTTCTAATAGGAGGAATTTACTGAGGTAATACACAGTGACTCTTAAAATTGAAAAACAGGTTAGATAGAATGCATGTTTGACCCTCACTACCCAGAGTGAGGTCAAATTTCCTATATGAAGAATACAGTAGTACTTCATAAGTCATGAAGTTCAGATACCAACCTACAGGCTCCAGGGTTCACAAGCCTTTTGCATATCTGAATTGATCCTTTCTCTTATTTCTATGGCCAAATACTTGATAAGAAGTAATTTAAGGATGCATTTTTGGTTCCTGGTGTGAGAGGATATGGTCCATCATGGCGGAGACACACAGCAATGGAGGCATGAGACTGCTCACTCATCTCTCCTCAAACTAAAGAGCAGGACTAGGACAGGACACAGAGCTAGGCTACCATCCTCAAGGCCCACCCCCCTCTTCTATTAATGATTCTCATTTCTGACAGGTCGGACCCACCTTGTAAAGGTTCTAAAACACGCCCCCAAACAGCACTGAAAATTCCATGTTCAAAATCACAAGTCTATGGGGGATCTTAAACTCTGAACCATAACAACATTTAACAACAACTAGCTATAAATTGGAGGTTATCACTACCCTTTCAGGTTCAATAATTTGCATTAACAACTCATTCAATAATTTTCTATGAGAACTCAGGAAAGTGTTATATTTACAATTAATTGTTTATTTTAAAAATAAAATTAGTTATTCTAGTTTTTATTTTATTGTATTAATTTAGATGCAGTTTGTTTTCCAATAAGAGAAAGAAAGGGCGGGGATTTGGATGGGTAGGGAAGAGGGAAGGATTTGGGAATAGTAGAGGAAATGGAAACTGTAGTGAGAATATGTTGTGAAAAAAAAAGGAACTCTATAATCAAAAATGGTAAAAAAAAAAAAAAAAAAAAAAAAAAAAAAAGAATACAAACTAGGATCCATGAATGAAGAGAGATCTATAGCAATGTCTGAGGATGTCTCAAATACAAAGTTTACATGATTTTAGGCTGTCATTCTCCCTACGTGATTACATGTGCTTACCACACTTACATTTTGGGTGTGTAGAGTTTTTAGTGGGATCTTCCATTGTGTGTTCTGATTGGTTAAAGTACTGGTCACATTGTAGAACTAAATTTCTAGCTCCCATTTCCTCACAATAGATAAGTAGATTGGGCTGGTATCAATACATCTCTCTAATTATGTATTTGGTCTTTTTTGGCATAGCCACACTTCTCCTGAGTCAGTATCAAAAGGTCATTCATATGCCTTCATATGAGCATAAACTATCTGGCATGATCTAAAGGGCCCTCCATGACTAAAAAGATAATCACATAGGAAATTCCAAGAGTTTCTAGGTCCCCAACTAGTAATCAGGCCAACAGCCAATCAGATTTTATGGTAAATAATACATAGGAATCAGGCTGAGGAAATTAACAAGAAAAGGTTAGAGTCAAGACCTTTCTACTGGAATGGTTGCCTGAAAACATTAGCCATCTCTGTAGTGTTCCCTGGAACCCCTACCAACTATTTTACAATAGATACCACATGTGTTGAGCACTGACGGTACTGATGCCTCCCTCCTGACAGGACACACGTTAGCCTATTTATACTGCTTCTCCAAGATCCAAAAGTCCTAGGCATGAACAGTCCACTGCATCCAAATATATAGGTCATGGCACACCCATGACTCACAGCGAAAGAGGAACATTTATCTTTCTCAGGCTTCTCACTGAGACTTCTGCCGGAATTAATGGGATTCCTATAATAAGAACCTGGGTCCATAGCAGTCAAAACATGACAATTTCCCTACACACAACTCTTCCACTAATTAAAATCCATACACAATATTCCCCTTTCCCAAAAATGTATTAATGTAAGATATCATGTTATCAGCTTTTATATAATTAAAGTACGCTTTTGAACTCATTCAACTAGAGGATTATCCAAAGTCAGTACAAGTCCAGCTAATGGTCTCCAGTCTGGTGTACTGTCTATCCTTTCTTTAATTTTTTTCCCATTCTATAAAATACCATTCATTCTCCAACCTATGTTCTAAAAATGATAGTGGTATAAGCAAGCAGGACATAAAAGGGAAGTTAAATATATAAATGTGTATGCAGGTAAGCACCAAGGTAAGCAGGTCAGATAATACAAAGACACTTCTGTCCTGCAAAATCATGAAATTTGACCTGATTCCTCCTCCATGTTGCCACTGTCATCCAACCTCATATCTTTAGTGCGTGTGCGTGGTGATATTTGTGCTGAAATGTGGTGATATTTTATTTGTGTGTTAATAAATAAAGCTTGCCTAGAGATCGGGGGGAAAGGCCAGCCATTTTAAGTAAACAAAGAAGTCAGGCAGCACACGCCCTTATTCCTTAACAGGCAGGATCTCTGTGTGTTCAAGGCCACACTAGGGAACAGAGCCAAGCATGGTGACACACGCCTTTAAACCCAATACCAACCGCAGAGACCTGGAGGTCTGTACTGACAGACAGACAGTGACAGAGCTGTGTAGGAAGAGGAAGTGAGATAGCTGGGCTAAGAACCAGTGAGAGGGCAGAAAAGCAAGGCATATAAGCCTGGGTAGACAGGAAATCACTCTCCTTGGAAGCTGCAGAGTTAGTGAGGTGAGGTTAGCTGGTGGGTTTCTGTATTTCCCTGATCTCTCTAAGGCTTTAACCCAAATTCTCTGGCTCCATGTTTTTTATTTAATAAGACCATTTAGAAATTCATCTACATGTGTGTATACATGTTTATGTTCATGCATGTGCTGGGGCTCATGTGAATGTGGGTGTGCATCTACACGTGCATACCTACATGGGGAGGTCAGAAAACAACCTTGGGAGTCATTCACTGTATTTATTTATTTATTTATTTATTTATTTATTTATTTATTTATTTATCATTCATTCATTCATTCATTCATTTTTTGCATCTAGGTCTCTCATTAGCCTACAACTCAACAAGTAGAATTGGGTGGCTGGTAAATAGGCCCTAGGGGTCCTTTGTCTCCACTTCCCTAGTGATGGGGTTATAAGTGTGCGCTATGAGGGATCAAATTCAGGTCTTTGTGCTGCCTTTGCACACTTGACTGATTAAGGTATGCCCCAAGCCTTCATGACACTTTCCAATGGATTTAAGGTCCACTCATATAATCCAGATGATCTCATCTCAAATTTTAACTTGAATTACATCATGAAAACCTTCCCTCAAATAGGACCACAGTTCTAAGTTCTGGATATTGGAAGATAGACCTGCATTTGGGGAAAGGGAGCCATTCAGTCTATTGCAGCTGATTTCACAGCTATTACCATTGCTACATAATTAATGGGACCATTGAGCAAGGACTGAGAAAAATAGAAGAGAATAATGGTTGACATCTAAGAAATGGGTTGCCATCAATCCTGATTCTTAAGAGACCTCTGACAAGCATTTAAATGGTATGGAATGTCTTCCCTGTGTGTAAATTCCAAGAAGGTTATCCACTACTCTCAAACCAGAAGTCTTATATTTCCAAATTTCCAATCACCTGCTCAAACTATTAACTTTGTCACTGCTTTATTCATTATTTAAGTCAATTCTTAACCTTTTTCAGAAGATATAGACAATATATGCCTCCTTTTAGGACCAACACTAGGCTAAGTAGAAAGGAAAGTTTCATAAATACAACTGATGTTGGTCCCAGGACATCAACAAGAAGTATTTATAAGCCAGGCTTTCTATGGAACCGTGTGCCTACAATCTACCTACCTGTCTGCCTATCTTGATTTGTTTCAATTTATTTGCTTCGTAGGCTACTGGCTAATCACTAGAACACCTCCATAAGTCCACTTTTAATGTTTTGAAAGAAAGCAGCAGTGTAGTATGAAGACTTGTGGG
Source organism: Peromyscus leucopus (assembly GCF_004664715.2). Taxonomy (NCBI): domain Eukaryota; kingdom Metazoa; phylum Chordata; class Mammalia; order Rodentia; family Cricetidae; genus Peromyscus; species Peromyscus leucopus. The sequence continues at coordinate 23,857,800 of NC_051070.1, forward strand.
GAAAATGAGCAACCCTGTTCAGTTTAACTTATGTACTCAAAATTGCCTTGGGTCCATTTCTGCACGTACATTAAGTCTTGATGGAAATATAATGCTACTTATATTATAAAATAAATAGATCTTGCTTATTTATTTATCACTTTTGGTAAATAATCTCAAGGTAAGTTAATTATGGGAAATTAAATTCATAAGGTCAGGCATCTAATTCCTATGAAAGTCAAGCAATAACTCAAGAGATGCTTTGAAAGAAAGAGAAAGAGAGAGGGAGAGAAGGGAAGGAGGGAGGGAGAAAAGGAGGAAAGAAGGAAGAAAGCGAGGGAGGAAGGAAGGAAGAAATAGTTTGTCAAAGAGTCTGTAGATTTTATTATAAAAATAATATTTGATATTTTGACTATGAATTTGCTACTGGGGCTCCATAAAACATCCCAATCTGCTACCAACTGTTCAAGCGTCATTGAATCTACTGGGTCCTATGGACTGCCAGGTAGAGATATTGTACTGCAGTCTGGACTGATTGCCAGGGGCTGTATTGATTAGAGTTAGTCAGGAGACAACATCTGGAACAGCAGCTGCTCCTGGAAACACCACCTAATTAAGCTTATGATAATCTCCTCTCATTCTCCAAGACCCATCTGTCTTCTGCATCAGCCTAATTGGGGAGTTAAATGGAACTGTGATGGAAATGACCACTCCTTATCTTTTTAGCCATTCTTACTAGAATTAATCTGTGGGACCCTATAGAAATATTGTGTTGCTCTAGAAAAGTGACCGTTCTGGTTCTTTCCTTGAAGATAATGTTATTTATACAACAGGAAACACATTTGAGTAATGGCCAGTTGCCTGGAATGTCTTTTCCTAGAAAACCTTCAGAAAGTAGAGGTGAAAGGAAGATGTATCTGTAGAGCCCACTGTGCCTAATATGAGATGGACTTGGGTCAAGATTCCATTTGTCATCAGAACACCATAAGCTTTGGCTCTGACTATGAAAACCCACAATGCCATTCTTCTTTGCCAAAAATTAGTCACTTTGCAGCCAATATCCAAAAACAAGTGAAAAGTTCACATGCACTGCCTTTTTCAGCACATACTTATACCTCCAAAGTGACGACAAGCCAGAAAATAGTGTAATGACTCTGTCTCCTATTTTTGTAAGCTTATCCTCAAACATGGAGAATTTATTAGAATTTTATAAGTAGTTTTGTGAGCTCCCCACACACTTCCCATCTGTAGGTTTCAAGATCAATAAGTCAAGGTTAGGGAAAGCAGAAACACTCAGCCACTGGAGGCTGGCTGCTGGACCACTCTGAACCTGCCTTCCTTCACCACAGGATCTTTCACATTCCCAGGGGAAGGAGGAAGATCATCTCAATGTCAGTGTTTCCCCAAACATATCCCAAACAGAAGTCCTAATGATACCTCTGGTTCCATCACTGAGGTATTTCTCAAAGCTTTAATGAAGGAGTCATCTTCTGGGTCCTTTTTCTGAGACACTGGAAAAATGTACAATTTATATTATAAATGATGTCTCTCAATTCCTCTCTGTGTATTATGACAAACAATTTACGTCATTTAACTTTTGTTAGGCTGATCATATTTCCATAGAGTTTCCAGTTACCTAACCTACCGAAGCATTAAAACTACTGTATCTGTTACTTTTCTGTTGTTGTGATAAACACCATGGCCAAGGCAACTTGTAGAAGAGAGAGTTTATTTGGGCTTATGCTTCCATAAGAATGGAGTCTACTGTGGTGGAAAGGCAAAAGACTGCAACTGGAAGCTGTGAAAATACATCGTTTACCACAAGCACGAAGCACAGAGGGTCCTGGAAGTGAAGTCATGTGATCTCAGAGCCCTCCCTCATTGACATACTCACTCCAGCAACTCCACAACTCCTAAACCTCCCCCAAACACCACCAACAACTGACTACTGTGTGCTCAAGTTCTTGAGTGTACGGAGTCACTTTTCATTCAGACTACCACAACTACCATGCCTTCTTTATGAATTCAGATAATTGCCTTATGCCTATGTTTAACAAGAAAAAAGGATTAGACTAACAGAAATCTATTTTTCTCTGTTCTTTGATTGAGCAGGTTCAGAATTTAGTACCATCTATTTTCCCCTTAGGTATTTTATTACATAAATTGCTAGATGGATTTGTTTGTTATATAAACCTATTATAAAGATTGTCATCATAATTGACTCTGCTGAAATCCAAATCTAGTTATTGATTTGAGATGAACATGAAGGACAGAGGGTTAAGAACTGAAGAGAACTGACTCAAAAAAGGAAGGAATGGTGCTCTAAGACAAAGAAAAGGAAGTTTAGAGATTTTTTGGCATTCATAACTATTAAAAACATTCAAATATTTCCAGCTATCCCTAATTCAATATTCCATGTCTCATTTTGTCCCATTTAATACTTTAATATTTCTACAGAAACCTGGAAAGAAGCACATATACTAAGTAATGTGCTGACTTGGCAGCCCATGACCAGCCTTTCATTTGTTTCTTGGCTCTCTCTGGTCTATAACGGTTAGCATCAAAAGATTCTACCAGAACAACCAGTCACAGACCCCAGGGTGAAGGTTTTTGACTTAAAGAATTCCATATTTCTCTTCTTAAGGCCACCCAGTGTGGTTTAAAGCAGCTACTCCCTTAACACTTGAATATCTCCAGCTGTTATTCACCAGCAGCAAACTGATACCCAGAGCCTTTTCTCCAGTGGGTGATGGATTCCAAGCGATGACAGAAAAGTTTACTGTTTCATTGCCCACCACGTCTGTCATTTGTCCTTCCTTCGGAGCCATGATGACATGCTCTCTGCTTATAACTCCAATTACACCATGTACAAACCATGTACAAACCAGACTCTCACTTTCCTGAAGAAACACACACACACACACACACACACACACACACACACACACACACACACACACACACACACACAGGGCCTATATCCAAGCTAGTTAAGGCACTTGATTTCCAAGGAAGATATACACTGACCACAAAGAAAAAAAAAACTCAAATTAACTAGAGGATATGTATTGACTACCCTGGGATCAATAGAGGGAATAAGGACCAGGATATTAAAATGATCAATAAGCCACAGGAGCATTGTGTGAACTGATTATGGAGCTGTATGACCAGAGCTGAGGTGATGGGGCAAAGGAAACATCTATTTCACCTTCATTGTTCTTCAGATCTCTTGAAAAGACAGAATGAAGTTGTATTCCATAAGACACATGAAATGGGAGCTAGATAAAGAAGGATATTAATGCCATAGTCTCACACAAATGAAACATAGGTTAAAAGTACATCATCAGATATTAAAGAAAGGAATGATCCCAACTTAATTCTTGGTGTCCTGTACTATGTGAACTCCCAGAGATCAGACTTTACTGCACAGCAATCCCTTGTACACAGAAGAGACATGGCGGTGAAACAAGATTCTCAAGATTATTCAATTTTCCTAAAGTTTGGATGGGTTTGAGCAAGTGAAAAACTCTCTAGTTTTCTTGTGAGTACTAAAAGTAAAAACAAATGCATGAAGCATTATTTTTTATGTGTATGGGTGCTTTGTCTGTATAGAGCTGTGCACTCTATGTGCACAGAGCCCAGGAATGCCAGAAGAAAGCATCAGATACCACGGAACTGGAATTACAAATGGTTATAAGATACCAGGTGGGGGCTGGGAATCGAATCTGGGAATTCTAATAGAGCAGCCAGTGCTCTTAATCACAGAGTCATCTCTCCAGCCCCTGATAATATTTTGATGTTTATTTTTTTTTTATGATTTAGAAATAAAACGTCTTTGAATTGGAAGTCTGAAGAACTTATTTTAATACTGATTCCCTTTTAATAATGGAAATGTCTTTGCTGTTTATTCACTGATTTAATGTTTGGTATCTCAACATTTTAATTTGTCATCATTAAGAGGTCACTGGCTCTATAGCTAGCCATTTATGTTATAAAATTATTATGAATCAATATTTGCCATTAATACTTGGAAGCCTATAGTTTGCACACTATGATCCAGGAGTCCACAATCTTAGGACTGATTATAGATCATGAATGTATTATTATAAATACTTCCTTAGCATTTATATTTTGTAGTTATTTTTCTGTTTTCTATGAATCCCATGGAGTTGGCACACGTCTCAGTAACTTCCAGTCAACATCAGAGTAACATTGCTCTGTCATTCTTAGCTATAGGTTCACTGTGACTCTCACAACACCAAGGCATAAAAGAAATGATTTGTTATCATTCATTCAACTGCACTTGACCAATTCTTTGAAAATATACATAAACGTGCATTTGATCACCAACTGAGATACCTTCCCTGTCCTTACCAGCTAATTGCCAATACAGACCCTCTTGGCCACAACTGTTTAGTTTGGAGAGCAGCCCACACAATGTAATCCAAAAACAGACTGCCAACAGTGAACAGCACACACTCAACAGGGCCTGGGACAACACAGGGTATATAAGGGTATATAAGAACTACTTGGCAGCCAGGCATGGGGGCATACATGTTTAATCCCAGCACTTGGGAGGCACAGGCAGGTGGATCTCTGTGAGTTTGAGGCCAAGCTGGTCTTATAGAGTGAGTTCTAAGACAGCCAGGACTGTTACACAGAAAAACACTGTCTTGAAAAATTGAAGAAAAAAAAAAAGGCACCTGGCAAGCAATGCTTCCCAGTTTGTTTTGCAGCATATTAGTTACTGTATGTATTCATGTTTCAGGAATATACTTTAGAAATCAAACTTTAACCAATCAGTGCTTCAGAAAGAAATGGAGTACACCTATATATCTGTGTCTTTGCTAACATGGACTTTAAATACCTATAGGAAACCTAAAAATATACATTATATATATGTATATATGTATATATATACATAATTTACATGTGTATATTTATCTGTTTTGTATGTTTTCAAAAAAGTTATAAATATGGCCAATTGCATCATACTTTACTACATGATCACAACCCTTTTTTGATCTTTTTTAAAAACAATACTCAAGAAAAGCTAGTTGCTTTTTATGCATTTTTGTTTGAAGAATGAGATGAGTAAGATTTCCTATTGAATGCTTCAACAAAAGTACTTTGTATTTTGCAGTGTTTTATTTCAATTCCTCCATTTAGAAAAAAAAAAAGGTCTACAAATGTATTGGGAATCGAGTTCACAAGCACATTAAAATTTACCAACATGAAGGTGGGGTATCACTTCTGCTGATCTTCTAATTGTATCTTTACCAATGAAACACATTCCAGAAATGTTACCTTTGTATAATAATTGATGCTACTCTAGTCAAAATTAGCCATTTTCTAAGTTTTAATATGTTTTGATTTTAACTGGATAACATCTTTCTCATTAAATTTTTGTTTCCTTTCCTTTCATCTCTCTTTGGAATATTAATAGTCATAAAATGTTATGCTTGCTTTTGCTCTTTACACCAATTTGTATGTGGATGGAATTGTTTGGTTTACACTTATTTATTTTATTCTTGAGCATATTATTAAGCCCAAATAACCTGTATATTGATATTTTAATATTTCTAAATTTTCTCTGCACTTTTACCAATAATGTCCAGGTGTTTCAGCACCTTTGTTACCTTTCTTGGTTTTAGATATATTTATTCATTGTTTTATATTTGAGTCCAACTTTATTGATTAGTTTCTATTGAGCAATTAATGTACTCTACTTGAATTATTGCTGTAATTCACCTAGGAAAGAAAAATGTACCTCTGTGATTCCAAATTATCTGTCACCAAAGCATATGATATTGGGCCTTGGAGTTATCAAGTTGATTTAATTTACAATCATTTTTAAGCCACTACCATTTGTGGTACACTGAACACAAACCTTCACAGGGGATGCAAGAGAAAGATTCCATCTTTCATATATTATGAATTCTTTAGGTAAAAACATGCTCAGAAATAGGAATGACAACTCTTCATTAAAGTCTCAATCAGCTCACATGACATACAGTACTAACACAATGTCTCAGCAGATGCTTATGTGCCAGTCAGTAGGCCTGGGTTTAAGAGTGCAACAAAGCCGGGCGGTGGTGGCGCACGCCTTTAATCCCAGCAATCGGGAGGCAGAGCCAGGCGGATCTCTGTGAGTTCGAGGCCAGCCTGGGCTACCAAGTGAGTTCCAGGAAAGGCGCAAAGCTACACAGAGAAACCCTGTCTCAAAAAACCAAAAAAAAAAAAAAAAAAGAGTGCAACAAAATCATCATGTTACCTAGACTCAAGGCCTTCAAAGTAGATCCTGGAAGGGTGGTAATCACAGATGTGCTGAACATAAGCAAGGTCAAGCATTACACTTTGAAACCAGGCAGCATGAAAATCTAACCTAATCATGGGAATTAGAAAAGGTTGCCGGGCGGTGGTGGCACACGCCTTTAATCCCAGCACTTGGGAGGCAGAGTCAGGCAGATCTCTGTGAGTTTGAGGCCAGCCTGGGCTACAGAGTGAGTTCCAGGAAAGGTGCAAAACTACACAGAGAAACCCTGTCTCGAAAAAAAAAAATCAAAAAAAAGAAAGAAAGAAAAGAAAAGGCTGCTGGGTAGAGTGTGTGTGTGTGTGTTTACTTTTAAAAAGATTGGTAACAAAGGAAGGAAGAACACAGTAACTGAGTGAAATTTGTCTAAGGCATTACTATACGTGTATGAGTACAGCCTTTGAAAGGAATAACCTGTAAGAAATAGGTAATTGATCTGGAGAAAATCAATACATCAACTATGTTCTCCATGATAAAAATTCCACGAAGCAAGGAGAGCATGGATTATTGTAAATGACTGAAGAATGGATCACAAGTAGAAGGAACAGCTCAGCAAGTGCCAGAAGGAAAATTGTGTGTGCTGTCTTATCCTAAAAGCGAAGCTGGTGGATGATCGGATATGATGTGGTACAGAGATGAGAAGAGTTAAAAGAACTTTACATGGAAGGGACTATTTCCTATAAGGAAGGTATAAAAAGAATAAGAGGAAATTGAGGCTAGAAGAGGATTCCTTGCACAGATACATTCTGACTTGGAGTAGGGTAGTATGGCAGATGCTCTTGGTGTCCTGCCCAAATCCCCTTGGCATCTCCATCCCCATTTCCATACACACCACCTGCTACCTACCACAAGCATCTGTGACATTCCAGCCTTGGGCTTTCTCTGGCCACAGAAGCATGCCTGGTCTATCTGGGGCACAGGCCATAATTTGGGAGCGCTTACTCCATTAACAAGTGAGAGATGGGAAGCAGGAAATTAATGCCTTGGTTGTATTGCCCCAACAGAGGAAAGCATCTATGGAGTATGCTCAGCGCAGCCTTCCAGGTGTTTCCAACAGCGAGAAAAACCATGCACTTACAGAATCCTTCATCTAGTCTCTTTCTTCTCCACTCTCACTTCCCAAAAAACTTCTTGCACCAAGCCTTGTCTTGGCATTTGTTTCTGTGATAGCTCAGTCTGCACAGTACAGTTACCGAGAAAACAGAAGAAGAATGAAAGTTTGAAGGTGGTGATGGAGGGACATTCAGGTCAATTTCTGTGACAGCTGAGCATCCCATTACATATCAAACATTGCCCTGATAAGAAAAATGTGGCTTGGAAACTGCCCCTTTTTCCACTGCTTCATTTAGGCACCACACCAATAACAGTTACAAACACTGTCCTACACTGCATTTACAGGAATAAAACTTTTAGTACTTTTTACATACCTGGGCCCAGTTACTGGTCTTTAGGAAGTTTTCATTTACTTCTCACAATGAAGGAACACCCAGGGAACCAAGACAGCTCTGCAAGACTAAAGAACGAACGTCACTTACTTGAATCACTCATTTTCTATACAACAGAGCTAAGGTTCAAAGAACAGACACAACTCCAGCAAAGCACACAGGGAACACATGGAGGCCTAGGGCCAAAGGCTGTTTTCCCAGGCTCTGTTCTGTGCACCTGACCCCGCTATCTGCCAACAGAAAACTTTCCAGAAGAACAGAGGACTGTTGCTTTATCGTCAGTGTATACATATGCAGATACGGCAACAGCCTAGAAAAAATACTTTGAAGGAGTTATCCTTGTAGCAATAAGAGTGGGATGTTTTTCTTCAACTCTAACAAAGTATCTCCTAGGAAATTTTGGTGATGTCTCGTAACAACTCCCCAAAGATGTTCATGCCCTAATATCTGACATGTGTGGATGTAATGGGTTGCATGAGTAAGGAGAATTAGGTGATATGCAGAATAACCTAATGACTTGTTCCAAACTTCCTTAATATTAGTGATACCACCACCGACGTCCTCTTCTGTTCTACGCTCCCATTTCTCTCCCTCTTTAATCCTCTTTCCCTATTATTTCCTCCACACATGTCATATCATCTGTGTTTTCCTATCTTCTCTTCCTTAAGATCTTTTTTCTGAATCCCAACCAACAGTCCCTTTCTAGTTGCCTGGATTCAATAGGTACTCCAAATTAAACACACACACACACACACACACACACACACACACACACACACACACACAAACATCTAAAAATTATATGCTAAGATCTACACATGAGTGAGAACATGAGACATTTTTCTTTCTGGGTCTGGGTTACCTCACTCGATACAATATTTTCCGGCTCTGTTTGCTTGAAAATTTCGTGATTTTATTTATAGCTGAATAAAATTCCATTATACATAGGTACCACATTTTTATTACCCATCATATCATCAATTGATTATCTATAGACTATCACCTGGAATATACCCACTCTCATTCAAAAGAGTAGATTTTAGACTGAAAAGTTATGATTTAAAAAATTCTAAAACTTGCCGGGCAATGGTGGTGCATGCCTTTAATCCCAGTACTCAGGCAGCAGATCTTTGTGAGTTCGAGGCCAGCCTAGTCTACAGAGTGAGATCCAGGACAGGTACCAAAACTACAGAGAGAAACCCTGTCTTGAAAAAAAAAAAAATCTAAAACTTGACCTCTTGGCCTGTGGAGTTTTCCTAGATTAGAAATATGTTTAAAAGATGCAGTTCAGTGCTCTCTGTTGATGACAAGGTATGCAACTAGGTGACCTTTGTTATTTATTAGTACAGACAAAATTACTAAATTAATACAAAGAATAGCCGTTAGATGCTATGAGGATAAGCATTCACTAGACCTGAGAATTGAAAATAAGATCAGGGAAGGTGTACTAGAGCTGCATGTCTCTAGAAAAAGGCAACAGAGACAACTAACATTGCATCAGAGTTTCATGAATATTAATGCAGCTGAGTTATGGAAACTAATTTGTGTCCACAAATCAGATGTGTAAAAGTGCATTGTTTTTTATTGCTGTGTAACTGAAATTAATTTCCCCAGGAAGCTCACAGTCTCTAAGGTGACAAAACTTAATTTCTATCAAATCCTGATGTTCTGTAGTGCATCTAAGTTTCAGGGGGGTCTTGTGATACGTTAGTAGAGATGAACTTTGGATCTTGGTCCTTGATCCATTCAGTTTCTCTCCCTGTTTGATTCACATTGCATGTCTTAAGCTACTTGTTGCATTGCTCTGATGAAATTCCTAACAAGAAAAAACTGAATGGAGAAAAGACGGTGACTTGAGGAGACACTGCCCATTGTGTTGGAAAGGCACAGACACAGAAGCAGTTCACAGCTATGCTGGTGGCAACTTGCTTGCATCCAGCTGCATCGGGAGGCTGGGCTGGTACAAGTGCAGCCACGCTATAAACTTCAAAGCTCATCCTCCAGCTGTCTACTTCCTCTAGCTAGGCTCCACCTTCCAAAACACGACCAACTAGGAACCAAACATTCAAGTGCATGAGCTTGTTGCAACATTTCATAGTCATTTGATAACCTCGGCCATAATACCACATGCTGACTTTCTATGGCATGATGTGTGAGACCATAGGGTAGCTTCAGAGCAGATGTAGATCAGCTTGCCTGGAGGTCAGTCATGACATTTCATCAGTTCTTTCTCCACAGAAGACCTCAGGGGACTTGTTGCTTTCCCAGTTCCTGCTCAAGAGAATCAGCACTAGTCTCTAATGTGCCTCACATCTTCAGTCACTTCTAGCCTGGGACTCAGACCACAGTACAGACAGAAGGGCTCTCAGGGAACAGCTAACCTCCAGTGCTCCCATTCTCCTCAGGCCACAGACCTCCCCAAGTACAAACTGTGTGATTATGAAGACTAATGCTGGGTGATTATATATCCTTCCAAATCTTGCCTCGAGTTTTTACCCCAAGTTCTAAGAGTCCCCAAAGCCAATTTTTTTAGACATTTCCCTCATTTATAAGTGCTTCAAATACTAGCTGTTTAAATAGAGAAGATGGCATGGATTAACAGCTGCTAGACCAAAAAGCAAGTTAATCAACAATTAATAGGTGAAAATATGCCTCAAAGGACAGTGAGACAAAGTTTAATTATCATTCTACCATTGCAGTGTAATATAAGATCAAAATGTAATTAAACATGGAATGGTAGATGGCAGTGAATCTGTGCAAATACAAAACCATTTCCAAAATTTCATGACAACAATAATGAAATATTGGAGGACCCCTGCCCAGAATCTTCCACTCATAAAAGAAAAGCTTACTGCAAATAAACTCATGGCACCAGCACCGCCAAGGAGCTGAAGTGTGGGCTCCACTCTGCTGACCCAGCGGGAGGCTACAAGCAGCATTTTCCCACCCGCAGTAATTTACCTGCTGATGTATATGTCCCCTGCTGGTCATTTCATTATGATTGTTTTACTGCACCAATCTTTCATACAGTCCCTCCCAGACCTGCATGGTACTTGGGAACTTTTCACCCTTATAACAATGAGGACAAGTTCTAGCCTCTTGATTTGTAATGAACAGGAATAGAGACCCACAGAGCACAACCAAGGACCAGTTGGGACTGAAGGTCAGGTGGCTTCATTTAAGCTATGTTATTGTTCTCTTTTGCTTGGGTTTTTCTCTCATTTTTTTATGCACTGGGCCATCCTGATTCCAGTGTTAGCCATTATCAAAGCTGCGTTTCTTTGCAGCTTGAAGCTGTTCTTTTTTTACATTTTTTTTCTATGAGGATCAGGCATCATCTCAACAGATGATGGCATTTGATGGGAACCGAAGAACATTTTATTTGAATTTTATGGAAATATATTTGCTCCTTCAGTAAACAGCAGCCGTCTGTGGATTGAGTTAGTTTTTCTTATATAACAATCTCAGTTACAGAGAAAGCATTTCTTAAGAGATAATTTCTAGGCTACAAACACAATTTTAATTAAGTAGAAGCCATTCAACATAATAGGCTCTACAAGTCACTGCTTGGTGGATATCCTTCTCAGGTCAAAAATGATTTGGTAAAGCAGCTTCCTAAAATGATATCCATTTTCAGTCTCACTATATCAAGCAATTGAGAACTGAATGAATTTCTGATTAGTAGCCTGCTGCTAAATGATGCAACATAAAAGGCTAAATGTCATTTAATTGATAAGCATCTAAAACCCCAGCTTGTTTTATACCTTTAGCAAATGAGTGTCCTTCAAAAACAATGATGTGATCCTTCATCGTCAGTACCAGAATTTGTCTCTGGCACAATGAGAATTGGCACCCAGGTATCTCTGCCTCAATAACCTGGGGACAGATTTATACTTCCTTGGTGAGTATTATGTATTGAGCCTCTATAGGGGACAAAGTAAACATGCTAAGCATTATGGGGATCTAGAAGAGATAATGTGAAATTGTCCTTTCCTTAAAGCAGCTAACTAAGCATTTCCATAGATGTGATGTTTCAATGCCATATTTCTAGAGGCAAATTATAGACTTATAACAGACATCTCACTACTCTCTTATGCTCTCCTGCTGAACTTCCCATTCACCTCTGACCAAAGCTCCCAGTTGTGAGTTGGAGGCTCCCCGTTTGGAGGGACTACCTTCCTGTGGTCCATTCGTGGCCATCTTTACTTTACTTATAGCACAAATGAGGTAAAAACATGAGCAGTTACATGTAGTTACTTGAGAAGCACTTAAAGGAGAAATGAGTCGTCTATACACGGGCACTAGCTGGCAAGACGGCATGGCTTAGCACATGGATGTTTAGGGAGTCATCGGCCTGCCCAGCTCCTTCCCTCATGCCACATGGACTTGGTCACCTTTAAACCTGAACAGTTTGGGAGCACACTCGAGGACTCGTGGTGTCATCAAACAAAGGATGGGATCACTGTGAGCACAGGTTTTGATGTCATATAGAAACCAATTCAAATCCCAACTTTGCAGAATATCTCCATGGACTGCAACTTGTAAATATCTACAACCCTTGGGAAAGTTGCATTAATAAAGTCCTCTTTCTGATCTTTTTCACACTCAAAAGAAATAACAAACACTCAGCATATTCCATACCTTAAATGGACAATTAATGTAATGCCCTCTGGCATCTGTTGGCACCTGTACTCACAAGGTGCACATAATCTCACACAGGCATATATACATACATATACATTTTAAGAAAATAAGCAAAATCTTCTTAAAAAGGAGAGAATGATACCTCATAGTTAATTTTTCATTTGATTAGGATATTTTCTATTTTATTAGGAAGAGCTTATCATATACAATCATTGCTGCAGGTAAGTTATTTGCATTAGGACCACTGAACTCAGTGCCGAAGGAAAGTAATCACTAAATCTCAAGGAATTCTCCAGCTCCTCCTCCTCTTCTATATGGAATCTATGTCCTACGTCATGTGATACACAATGGGCTTCTGAGGTGTGTGATGTTGTGATGTAATCAGTACCTGATGGAGATTGGTATACTAGGAACCTACCTGACCAAATAACGGCAGGTGATACTGAGTCTACAAACAGCAGAGGCAGTGGTCTGTCAGAAACAGAGACTGAGGCCTGAGTGCATCCCATTTCTGTGGCAAGCCCTGCAGGGCCCATCACAGCCTAAATGATGATGTCTAAAGAGAAGGAGAAATCAGCTAGCTCTGTGGCTAGCCCCAGCTAATGGTCTCTGGGAAAGACATAAAAATCATGCCAGGGAAAACAAAATTTGGGTTAACAACTAAAATCATTGGAAAAATAGCGCTAAGACCATTTCTAATAAGGTTGTTAGTATGTAAGGGTTAAAGATAAAGAAATAAACACAGAGAGACAAACAAAATCTTGGCACAGGGGGATGCAGCTTGTAAGGTCCTTGGTGGTGAAATGGATGCTTGCCGGAGTGAATCATAGCCACAGCTGTCAATTGCAGCCTGGCCTAGCCCCATGCCAGCCTCCCCTAATCATTACCTGCCATCTGGGTTCTCAACCACTCCCATCTGAGGACCAATCAGCAACTTGGCCTAACAGAATGAGGAGCTTTGCCTCTGCTCCCTGCAAGAGGGGTCTGGACAGTTCCCAGTTCTGTCTTAAGTCATTGGGCTTGGAGGTCAACAGAAGCCTGTATGCCAGGAAGAAGATTACATTTCAGGTGCCCTAACTAACTCCCATGTCACAGCCAGCTAGGCAGGTCAAGTCTGCTGTGCTAGTCTCCTTTGTGAGTATTTTACCCTCAGTGATTATTAGAGTTCAAATTGGAAATGGATTTTATAGGCCTGTGCTTTAAAGTCTTGCCCGTCAGCTAGGGATGCTCTGGGCCCTATATATAATGGGGCCTGGATGACAGACTTAGGTCACTAGGGGTGGACTTTGAAGAGCATAGCTCAGTCCTTGCTTCTAGACAGCCTTCTGTTTTGGGGTGCACCAAGATTTGAGAAAGCCCCACTGCAAGATCCCACCTTCCCAGACTGAGAGTTTTTTCCCATACTTTACGTATTACAATGGACTGCAAACCTGTGAACTGTGAGCTAACGTACATTTCCTGACTTCCAGAGTTCAGCAACTCCTGGTGAGGGAATGGTGCCGCCAATAACGAGTTGAGTCTTTCCACATCAGTTAACAATCAGGACAGTCCTCCATAGACATAATGCCCAGGCCAACCTGATCTACATAATTACTCATTAAGATTCTCTTCCCAGGTGATTCTCAGTCATATGGAGGTACCAGTCAAAACTAAATAGCATGACATCAAAACCCAAACATTTTCAGGGCATGATGAGCAAACACTCCTTCCAGCGCAACTTAGGATAATTAAACCACTAAACACATATACAAAGCCAGACTTGAAGTCATTCACTCCTTCTCCTGGTGTTTTATTACTACAGTTGTGTCGAAGCATGAGGGTTAGGGCACCGCCATTTACCAGGCTTGGGACAGAGACCTCTAGGTGCAAAGAAAGAAGTTCCAAAGAAAGCTTAATGAGTGCAACAAACAACCATCTACTCTACTCTCACTCCATTTCTCTTCCAGCTTCAGGGTCTTGTAAGTCCAAGAGATAACTGGCTTCTTTCTCTTAGAAAAAAAAAAAAAAAACTTCCTTTCGTTCTTTCAAAAGACTATATAGGTGACCATACTTTGCAAAATACCTTTTAATAATGCCATGTTATGTGCAATATTAATAAAACCTAACAAATTTATTGAAAAAACAAGGTCAATAAAATATGGTAATAACACTCCACCAGGAATGAAAAAACTGAAATAAGCTCCATTGAGTACCATTTGATGTTTCTAAGCCCAGACTTCTTAAGCTATCAAGTGAGAAAATACATTGGGAGGGCTCTAAATCTGTTTACAGTGTTGACATTTTTAGGTCTGTCTCCATTCTTGCTAGCTCTGCTTTCCTTCCTTTTATTTATCACTTATAAAACAACGTCTCTCTCTGAATCTATATTACTCCCAGGGAACAACAGAAAGCCCTCTCATGGTTCTACTTTTTTTAAAAATTATGATTCACAAATGTAAGTATGTAGGCAGATGTGAGGTAGGCAGGTAGATAGATACTGCAAACACAGATACCTAAGTTATTGATTAATTGATCGATTAGCATTTCCCGTTCTAAATCCTATGTTTACCTTTCTGTACCTCTACCTGGGTATCTCAAACTCACCTCACAGGTTCATGTTCAGAAACCTTCCTCTAGTCTTATATCTCTCTGAACAACTAACAGTAAAAATCATAACTCAGATTCTAAAACCAAGAATGGGGAGTTTTCCTTGAAATGTCTTCTTCTAAGCAGTCAGTTGATAGCTTGACTTGTTTATTCTTCCTGTCACCCTGATGCCTTTATCCCGTCATCCAGTCTACCACCAGAGTTTCCTAAAGTCCAATCTTACGATTTTAATAACCACATACACAGGGGTCATTTTTATTTTAAAAATACACTCAATCCAAGTTTATTGCTGCCTGCACCTCCTGACAATCCCCTAATGTCACCCCATCACCTACACACACTTCTCAGTGTGGACAGCCATTTCCCAGGAGACCTGGTAGTAAGCCAGCATAACTGAACACCCAGAGTAATCAAATTCCAATTTCACTTGATGCCAAAATTCACAATATTGCTGTAATGAACACTACTCACTACTCGGAGAATTACAGTAGAATAAAAAGACATCCTAGAGGGAGATGCCAAATGGAGTTTTCACTTGCAGTAGTTCACTTCAGGCCATGCTCCCAAAGCCATGGTCAAGGGCAGGATGTTCTTTGGCTTTGGAGTTGTTTAGACACATACAGAAGTAAAGCAAGCCTTCTTACTGAAGCGTTTGTAATTCTTCATCATCTGATCCACACTAAGACCTCACTGCCTCATCCTCTTCTTCCACTCCTGTGCCACCCAGGGCTTATCTCAACCTGCTGTAATTCATGCATAAAGGTTTGAGAAAGGAGAGGGTACAGAATATGGTGGGGTTACTGAGTCACTGGTGATATAAGCTTGGTGAATTTGGTTGGAAGTAGAAAGATGACACATTTAGGATGAGGTTTGAAAGAATTATTCACGGGCTATGCCATGAAGAACATCACCTATCAAAATAAGACTTATCCCTGTTAGCAGCAGGGAGCCTCTAGGTGTTTTAGATAAGGGAGTGACAAGTCTCCCTGTCATTTAGAAGTAAAAGCTCTGGCCTACATTGTGGTACCTCTGGTGAAAGAACGGTGTATGTGAAAAGCTAGAGAGCAGACTCCAGGCCACAGTCCTCATAAAATACGAAATCCCTAACAATTACCAACAAGTCAACCATGGGCATACAAGCCACACATTTAACTCTCAAGGGTTGGTGTTAAAAGCAAAACAATTCAACCACGAAAGGAACTGTGATAAAGATTCATTTGGTGAGCATCCTGTAGTTCAGTCTTTCAGATGCTCTGGTTAACAAAAGCGCATTCATATTTTTTTAACTTCAACATTTATAAATTTAAAACAATAAGGCAACTCACAGTATGTCATGTTATAGACACTGAGTGCCCAAGATCAAGCTTTTGTACTAGTTTCAGGCAACTTACTCACTTCAAGTGCATTCTGGTTACACTGCATCCAGGATGGTTACACTGAAAACCTGTTCCAGATGGAGACCATTACTGTATTATTTCAAAACCCCTATTCAAAGATGCCTTCTGAAAGAATGCTCTGTCACTGTCACTCAATACAGTTGCATCAGCAAGCTCCATTCCCACATGCCCAGAAGTTCTGGGCACACATGGTCTGATAGACTCATCTCACTATAGTACAAATTTTTTGCATGTCAATACCTCTATTTTAGATTGTAAATTCCTAACAAATAGATAACCAACTGCTGTCACTCCACATTCTTAGCATCCTGCCTAGTTCCTGACTCATATTAAGAAATCAAGAACTTACTGGAGGAATGTGCTAGAGAATAAAATTCTCAAAGAAATCAGACATACTACTCTGATCTATCAAACATACAAGGACACACAAGCCCATTTCATAACCCATATCCATGCTGTAAGATTAGATGTGCCTTCTATAAATTTGGCTTTACAACTAAAATATTTATTTCCCACAAGCATTAATATTATTAGCAAACATTTTAAATTTGTAGGGAGATTAAGAAGCAATCTTGCAAATATACAATTGTTTTAAAATTTAATTCTCTAATAACATTATACAAAGTGAGCAGAAGAAGTTTTAATATTTCTTCTTTAGGCTAGGGAAAAGGTTAGGGATTTAGCTCAGTGGTAAGAGCCTGTCTAAACAGCACAAGACTCTGAGCTTGATCCTTGGCACCAGGGAAGGAGAAAAAAAAAAGATACAGGACTTTAGGGTAGGAGATCCATCTCAGTGGTAGAGCATGTGCTTACTGTGTACAAGACCCCTGTGTTCAGTCTGTACCACCAACTTGCATGTACATTCCCTCTTTAGAGAGCTGGAAGCTGAACATCAAAGTACGTGTGTGAATGTCCCAACCCCACCACTGACCTTCTATTAAATTGCCTTTATTCCTGTTATTAAGAAATTTAATTTAAAGCAATATCTAGGACAATATTTAAGGATATGAATATAAATGTGCCTAGATTTTATTTTATTTTATTGAGACGAGGTCTCATGTATCAATCACACTCTGTTCTCTCAAACTTCCAAATAGTTATGAATGACTTCGAACTTTTGACCCTCCTGCTTCCACCTCCTGAGTGCTAGGATTACAGGTTTGACTCACCTATTTGAGCAGTGCTGGGGAACGAACTTAGGACTGTATTCATGCTAAGCCAGCACTCTACCAACTGAGCTATAGCCCCAGCCCATGCATAGATTTTGATACCCAGGCACCTGAACATGCACTACCTGTTCAAAGGAAAGAAACACAACTTTCTGCCTACCCCAACCTAATGCCTCAGGGACTTGAAGGAAGTACAGACACGAGAGGAATCAAAGTCCAGATCTTCCTTTAATGTAATTAAATGCAATTAATGTAATTCAAATGCAATGTAAAATATGAAAATATATACATATCTGTATATGCATGTGTAATAAGCATGAGCAAGTGAAATAAATTTGCATAAACATAACTTTTCAATGACAAATGAGAGTAGTAAAAACTATAAAGCTAGAACTGGAACGATGGTTCAGCAGTTACAAGCCCTTGCTACTCCTAGAGAAGATCTGGTCAGTCCCAGCACTTCATCATCAGCTCACAGCCACCTGTCACCACTCCAACTCCAGGAGATCCAATGCCCTCTTGTGGCCTCCTTAGACACATCTACTCACACACACATGCACACACACACACATGCACACACACACACACACACACACACACACACACACACACACAATTAAACTGAAGCAAATCTTTAAAAATTAGGCCTAGAACACAAGTAACACTTAGTAAATGGTCTTTGGATGCATAAGTAACTTTTCCCTTTCTTTTAGAAAGACATTTTATTCCTTCCAAAAGCCTTTTTACTTTGTGCTCCACTGTTACCTTGGAAATGAGGACAATGCCTCAACGTGGCTTCATACATTAAGGATTGGACATTATCCATTAGTGGACATTTATGCTGTGCCACACAGTGTTTAAGTGAATTGCCATCATAATCACATTTAAATGATACAAGTGTTGTCATCCATGCTTTATAGATGATAAAAATAAGGTCCAGGGAAACAAATGAAAGCCACTTGTTTGGATTCCGTCGGCTCCTGTCAGTTGCCAGGTTCTGGTTTCGATCCAGATCTGTCTCATTTACAAAGCTGGACTGTGCTCTCTGGATTGCACTCCTTTGCAGAGCGTCACCATGTGTGTTCTACTGTATCCTGGGGTGATTTTGATCTATAGGCTATGTTTACTAGAGCAGCATCATGTGTATATACAGATCCCTTAAGTGGTATTTGTTCTTAATAGTCTTTATACTTCAGGCAGTAGCAAGTATTTAAAAAACAAACAGCAGTTCAAAGAGTTCCTGTGCATCCTCTCTGGCCCCTACTTTCTCTATTATGAATCCCTCATATTCATTTGGTACATTGGCTACAATGCATAATCCAGTACCAATAGTTTATCCAAGTTTTGCAGTTCTACTGATACAGCAACTATGCATGTCTAATTAAATCAATGAGGATGAGTTTTATTTCATCATTGCTAATCTTAATGGTATAGTGTTTTTTAATTTGAACCAAATATGCGAATTTCTGATATATAACAAAAGTACAGAATTTTGTTACATCAACTTAATATGCTCCAACTCTACTCTTGCTTATTAGGAAAATATGATTTTAGCATTATAACACAGTTTTTTTTTAATTTTTTAATTTTATTTTACAATACAATTCAATTCTACATATCAGCCATGGATTCCCTTGTTCCCCCCCTCCCGCTCCCCTCCTGCTCCCCTCCCCTTCCTCCCAGCTCACCCCCCATTCCCACCTCCTCCAGGGCAAAGCTTCCCCTGAGGACTGAGATCAACCTGGTAGAATCAGTCCAGCCAGGTCCAGTCCCCTCCTCCCAGGCTGAGCCTAGAGGCCCTGCATAAGCCCCAGGTTTCAAACAGCCAACTCATGCAATGAGCACAGGACCCAGCCCCACTGCCTAGATGCCTCCCAAACAGATCAAGCCAATCAACTGTCTCACCCATTCAGAGGGCCTGATCCAGTTGGGGACCCCTCAGCCATTGGTTCATAGTTCATGTGTTTCCATTGTTTGGCTATTTGTCCCTGTGCTTTATCCAGCCTTGGTTTCAACAATTCTCCCTCATATAAACCCTCCTCTTTCTCGCTAATTAGACTCCCGGAGCTCCACCTGGGGCCTAGCCGTGGATCTCTGCATCCAGATCCCTTAGTCGTTGGATGGGGTTTCTAGCACGATTATTAGGGTGTTTGGCCATCCCATCACCAGAGTAGGTCAGTTCCGGCTGCCTCGCAACCATAGCCAGCAGTCTATTGTGGGGGTATCTGTGGATTTCTGTGGGCTTTTCGAGCACTTTGCTTCTTCCTATTCCCACGTGGTCTTCATTTACCATGATCTCCTATTCCTTGTTCTCCCTCTCTGTTCTTGATCCAGCTGGGAGCTCCCGCTACGCCAAGCTCTCTTTCCCTTGACCCTCGCCCTTCATTACCCCCACTCATGTCCAGGATGCTCATGTAGATCTCATCAATGTCTCCGTCATTGGGCGATCCCCATGTCTTTCTTGGGGTCCTGTTTTCCAGGTAGCCTCCCTAGTGATGTGAGTAGCAGTCCAGTCATCCTTGTTCCACATCTAGTATCCTCCTATGAGTGAGTACATACCATGTTTGTCTTTCTGAGTCTGGGTTACCTCACTCAGGATGATTTTTTCTAGATCCATCCATTTGCCTGCAAAACTCATGATGTCATTGTTTTCCTCTGCTGAGTATTATTCCATTGTGTATATGTACCACATTTTATTTATCCATTCTTCATTTCAAGGGCATCTAGGTTGTTTCCAGGTTTTGGCTATTACAAACAATGCTGATAGGAACATAGCTGAGCAAGCGCTCTTGTGGTATGATTGAGCATTCCTTGGGTATGTGCCCAAGAGTGGTATAGCTGGATCTTGGGGGAGATTGATTCCCAAGTTTCTAAGAAAGTGCCATATTGATTTCCAAGTGGTTGTACAAGCTTGCATTCCCACAAGCAGTGGAGGAGAGTTCCTCTAACTCCACGTCCTCTCCAGCATAAGGTGTCTTCAGTGTTTTTGATCTTAGCCACTCTGACAGGCATAAGGTGGTATCTCAGAGTTGTTTTGATTTGCATTTCCCTGATGATTAGGGATGTTGAGCAATTCCTTAAATGTCTTTCAGCCATTTGAGTTTCCTCTGTTGAGAATTCTCTGTTTAGTTCTATAGCCCATTTCTTAATTGGACTGTTGGTCGTCTTGATGTCTAATTTCTTGAGTTCCTTATATATTCTGGATATCAGTCCTCTGTCAGATGTGGGCTTGGTGAAGACCTTTTCCCATTCTGTAGGCTGTCGCTTTGCCTTGTTGACCATATCCTTTGCTCTACAAAAGCTTCTCAATTTCAAGAGGTCCCATTGATTGTTTGTCTCAGTGTCTGTGCTACTGGTGTTATATTTAGGAAGTGATCTCCTATGCCAATGTGTTCAAGACTACTTCCTACTTTCTCTTCTAGCAGGTTCAGAGTAGCTGAATTTATGTTGAGGTTCTTGATCCACTTGGACTTAAGTTTTGTGCACGGTGACAGATATGGATCTATTTGCAGCCTTCTACATGTTGATATCCAGTTATGCCAGCACCATTTGTTGAAGATGCTTTCTTTTTTCCATTGTACACTTTTGGCTTCTTTGTCAAAAATTATATGTTCATAAGTGTATGGATTAATATCAGGGTCTTCAATTCGATTCCATTGGTCCACATGTTGGTTTTTATGCCAATACCAAGCTGTTTTTATTACTGTAGCTCTATAGTAGAGCTTGAAGTCAGGGATCATGATGTCTCCAGAGGTTGTTTTATTGTACAGGATTCTTTTAGCTATCCTGGGTTTTTTGTTTTTCCATATGTAGTTGAGTATTATTCTTTCCAGGTCTGTGAAGAATTGTGTTGGCATTTTGATGAGGATTGCATTGAATCTGTAGATTGCTTTTGGTAAAATTGCCATTTTTACTATGTTGGTCCTGCCTATCCATGAGCATGGGAAATCTTTCCATTGTCTGACTTCTTCAATTTCTTTTTTTAGGGACTTAAACTTCTTGTCATTATAGGTCCTTCACTTGCTTGGTTAGTGTTACCCCAAGGTATTTTGTGTCATTTGTGGGTATTGTAAATGGTGATGTATCTCTGATTTCCTTCTCAGCTTCTTTGTCAATTGTATATAGGAGGGCTACTGATTTTTTTGAGTTGATCTTGTATCCTGCTATGTTGCTGAAGGTGTTTATAAGCTGTATCAGTTCCTTGGTGGACTCTTTTCAGTCACTCAAGTATACTCTCACGTCATCAGCAAATAGGGAAAGCTTGACTTCTTCCTTTCCAATTTGTATCCCCCTTAATCTCCTTATGTTGTCTTATTGCTCTGGCTAGAAATTCAAGAACTACCTTGAATAAGTATGGGGAGAGTGGACAGCCTTGCCTCGTTCCTGATTTTAATGGAATTGCTTTGAGTTTCTCTCCATTTAATTTGATGTTGGCTGTTGGCTTGCTGTAAATTACCTTTATTATGTTTAGGTATGTTCCCTGTATTCCTGATCACTCCAAGACCTTTATCATGAAGGTGTGTTGGATATTGTCAAATGCCTTTTCTGAATCTAGAGAGATGATCATGTGCTTTTTTTTTCTTTGAGTTTGTTTATATGGTGTATTACTTTGATGGACTTTCGTATGTTGAACCACCCTTGCATCCCTGGGATGAAGCCTACTTGATCATGGTGGATAATTGTTCTGATGTGTTCTTGGAGTCTGTTTGCCAGTATTTTATTGAGTATTTTTGCATCAATGTTCATGAGGGAGATCGGTCTGTAGTTCTCTTTCTTTGTGGTATCCTTGTTTGGTTTAGGAATCAAGGTAATTGTAGCCTCATAGAAGGAGTTTGGTGATGTTCCTTCTCTAAAATCGACCACATGCTTGGCCAAAAAGCAAATCAGATTTGCTTTGAATCACAAACAGATACAAAACAATTGGAATAACCTCCTGTGTTCTATCAGACCACCATGGTTTAAAGTTTAATTTCCACAACAACAAAAACTACAGAAAACCTACAATCTCATGGAAACTGAATAATGCTCAACTGAATCACCAATGGGTTAAGGAAGAAATAAAGAAAGAAATTAAAGACTTCCCAGAGATCAACGAAAATGAAGACACCACATACCCAAACTTATGGGACACTATGAAAGCAGTGCTAAGAGGGAAATTCATAGCACTAAATGCCCACATAAAGATGTTGGAGAAATCTCACACTAGTGACTTAATAGCACACCTGAAAGCACTAGAACAAGAAGAAGCAAAGTCTCCCAGGAAGAATAGACGCCAGGAAATTATCAAAGTGAGAGGTGAAATCAGTAAAATAGAAACTAAGAGAACAATACAAAAAATTAATGAAACAAAGAGTTGGTTCTTTGAGAAAATCAACAAAATAGACAAGCCCTTATCCAAACTATCCAAAAGACAGAGAGAGAGAATCAAAATCAACAAAATCAGAAATGAAAAGGGGGACATAACAGCAGACATTGAGGAAATCCAGAGAATCATCAGGTCATATTTCAAAAACCTCTACTCCACAAAACTGGAAAATCTAAAAGAAATGGATAATTTTCTGGATAGGTACCACATACCTAAGTTAAATCAAGACCGGATAAACTATTTAAACAGTCTAATAACCCCTAAGGAAATAGAAACAGTCATTAAAAGTCTCCCAAGCAAAAAAAAAAAAAAGCCCAGGACCAGATGGTTTCAGCGCAGAATTCTACCAGATCTTCAAAGAAGAGTTAATACCAATACTCTCTAAATTGTTCCACACAATAGAAACAGAAGGAACATTACCAAACTCCTTCTATGAGGCTACAATTACCCTGATTCCTAAACTAAACAAGGATACAACAAAGAAAGAGAACTACAGATCGATCTCCCTCATGAACATTGACATATCTTTTCTCATAGCCTATCTGAGAGTGAAAGTGGCATCTTCCTTACAAAATCATTTTCAGCACTTAATTCTCTATAGTATATTCTAGAATTCATATTAAAATTATTTTACTTATTTATCTTTAAATAGATTATTTGCCACATGAAATATTTCTATACATATATTTCATGGGTTATTTTTTAATTAAAAATTGCCATGCTTTCCCAAACACTGCATAGTTGGAAACAAAGAAATTGCACTTTATTATTACAGATGATGATCATAAATGAGCAAATATGCTTTGGGGAAATCTGCTAATAACACCTTTTATCATTGCTACAAAATACAGTCCCTAGAGCACTCAGTATCTTTTTGCCATGGATATGTGATGTAAGTTTCCTCTGGCACAGTTGCCCTTTGTAGAAGTACTATTTGGGATACCCACTGGAGATAGAAGTGAGAGCTGCAGACCATAGAATGGAAATGGCCAAGTTGGTATGTCTCATACAAAATGGTCTCAGTACATAGAGGGCTGTAGCTGTTCATGGAAAAATCTATGTGTTTCAAAGGAGTAGTTTCCTCAAAATGTATCCTCTTACTTGTTTGTCCATTTCTTTTATTTAATTGGCCATCCTTGTTTATTGGCCTGCTTCCCAGTGGTCCAGATAAGAACAATAGAATCAAAATTTGCTGATGCTATGAAGAGGAGATCCATTGTTGATCACTGTAGGGAAACTATGTAGTCTGTCATTGAAATCTCTTCTTGCAATGAAATGTGATTCTCCTCTAATTGTTGTCAACCTACATGGAATGGAAAAAAATAAAATTCTGATGTCATACAAGGGACATGTTTAACTTTTAAAAATTTTCAAATAGTGCCAAAAAATACTTTTGTTGCTGCAGCTTCAACTTTCAGAGGCTAGAAACCTTCAAACCTAGACCACAGCATTCTTTTTAAATGTAGTGTTAATTTCTCAAGAACACACTGTTGTCATTTTGGGGCATTCATTCTAGTTTGTTGTTTGTTTGTTTTAGACAGACTCTCCCTATGCAGTTCGGGATAGCTCCCACTTGTGTCTTCCTACCTCAGTCTCCCAATGCATCACCCATCATGGTTCCAAAGTATTTGCTGAGCATTTTTAGGTTGAGCAGTTGCTTAAAGCTATGGGATCTGATCTTGCATATAGACACGGTAAAGACAAAAGAAGTAGAATAAATAAATAAATAGGAATAAACTATAAAAGTTAGTTTTGAGTAGGAAAATCTGTCACTGACAAATTGATGTGTAACAGAGTCAGTTACAGAGAAACACATAAATCTAATTGATATACATGATCAATTTGGGAATAGAGAAATAGTATCTGGATATATGCTTCAACAGCATGTGAATCTTTTCCATGCATTATTATTGCTATTGCATTGACTCTTTGCTTTTGAACTCATTCTCTAAGGAGTAGATAATTAACTAACTGTGTGTCCCTTCTCCATCCCACATTTTCCACAATCTCTTCATTTGTTAGTAAGAATCTGAAAGGAGATGATTATTTACAATGAATGATAAATTTATTTATGCTATTCCTAGATTTTTATGCATCATGAGTTGATCTAGCAAACAGTTCCTAGATTTTCAACCTCAATACATTGTATTATTAATAATTCAGGTGGGCAATTAAATATCTTTAAGTATCTAACTTTAATGAGTTAGATGTTTCTACATTTGTACAGACTATACAAATAGTGCAATAAGAAAAGCAATATTAAAATTAGATACAAGACAATAGGCTATCCAAATTCTCAATTTTAAAACTTTATTTGATCTGTTTGAAAGCATATGACCAGAGTTCAGTTCGTTGTCTTTGGTTCTATGGTGAAGCATGTGTCCTGAAAGACAGAATGAAGTAAGCAATTGTAACATGTATTCAAGATCTCTGGCACATTCTCCAATCTCCTTATGGGTGGCTACAATATTAGCGATCATCCTTCTGAGAAAACATTTCCAAAGGCATCAAACATTGTGTCCATATATATATGGATCAGGCAAGCCCATAGACCCCTAAAAATGTAAATAAAATATGCGTAATAAAAAGAACAAGCTATTGGGAAGAACGCTGAATTCAAGTCTCAAATCACATTAACCCAGCAACCTTTGAAATATCCCTTTATTTCTATGAGTTGCAGCTTAAACATCTGGTCTAAAATTCCAAAGGGCGTTTTTGTGAAATAAGATTATGTGACAATAAGAACCACACAAAGCATTGTTAAGATCGTCAAAAGGTAAGGGAAGCTGTGACAAATAATTAGCATGTTTCTTCCTCCTCCTTCCCCTCCTCTTCCTCTTTCTTTCTTTTAGTTTCAATTGCTCAGCAATCTGTTTACTGAGTGCCTGCTATGTTCCTGTGAGAAACACTAGGGACAGGCAAAGAGAGTGACATGAACCCTGACTAAAGTCATCTCAGGGTGACATATCCGGGAGCTATTTTGAGTACATTTATAAGCAGAACTGGAATGAGCCCTACTTGGTTTACACACAGCTGTATCATTTCAGGTAAGAACTCACAGTGTGGTGGGCAGGGGTGGCAGTAGTGACAGTGAAGGAGAACACAGCTCAGAGCAGGATTGACAACTGACTCCCGTATTTGGCACGGCATGGTATAATTAACTGGTCTCCTTGTGGCACAAACCAAAGCACTAGAATCAACAGGTACACAGAAGGAAGCAAATTCTAGGGAATATTTGAGAGAAAGGGCAACAGGAAAAGATAGTATGAAAGTGAGATGAGATGTGTTTTACATAATCATCCCTAAGAGTAATGATGGACACATGCCCTGAGGCTGGACCAACAGAAATGTGGCTCAGAGTAAGACTTGACCCAAGTGTGAAGAATGGGGAAGAAATGCAGCTTTAATTTAATTTCACGTCTGTGCAAAAGTAGCTGGTACCAATTTGGCCAAGGGTACAATAGGCACAATAGCTCCTCAAAGGTCTGGATTGTAGTAGACTAGTCTAGCACTTGAAGAGGTGAAACATACTAAACTAAAAGCCATGTTTACTTCATACCAACTGTGTGACTAGCATATTTAATCTTTACCAAAATTAAATAAAGATGATACCACCTTATCCTAAAGATGAGAAAAGTGATGCTCAGAAAAACTGAATGCTAACTACCTACCCATCTTCACAACAAAATGTCAAAACTAGGATTAGACCTTCATGTTCCACTGTACTTTAAGGGCTGTAGAATTACATCTGTTTTCGAAGTGGTGAAATTCACCACTGCAAATGCTAAGAAGAAACAGCTAAAACAGTACATATAAGAAACAGAAGAGGATGCATTTCAGTGAGATATTTCAGCCTTCTAGCCAAACCTTGTGGTTTTCTCAGGTTCAGCTATTAGTTGCTAATGTCCCTTAGGCTGCCCTTCAAGACCTAAGGGGAAAAAAGGCAACTTACCTTTTAAGTTTGGGAATCAAAGAAGTATGTATTATTTTAGATGACTCTCCCAGTGTTAGTATGAGTAAATAATTTTCTTTAATTAAGACTATCATCACAAATGCTTACCTCTCCAAACTTTTACCCTTTCAAGTCTGACAAGAATGGCTTTTTTAATTGCAATATATCAACTTCTCCCAGATTTCTTTACTTCTGCAAGCAGCCTTGAACACCATAGAGTTAAGGAAAGCACAGAATTATTTCCCTACAGGATTGAACCTGTGAGTGCCAAATATTCAAAACCACAAATAATGAATCCAGGGACAGAAGACCTTCGGGGAGGGCAGGACTTTACACCTGAAGAATGTATTCTTTGTATGATGTGGAAATTGCTCTAATTACATGCTTTCACCTGGGTTCAAAGCTCTGATTTCTCAAGACTAACCCCCTTTGTAAGTACACATGGTGGTAACAGAGCTCTGGTAATGGGCTCTAGGAAACCAGGAAGCCAGGGATATGACAACATAACTAACTTTGCCCTGTAAATCAAGCCATCCCAACTGGCAAGTTCAAAGGATTATTTGTTCCTTTGGTTTTGTTTTCTTAGGGAGACAGTTAAAATTTGCATCATTGCGTGTTTTAACATGCCACGTGCTAGAATATAAATATCTTCTCCTCCAATCCGTGTGTGTGTGTGTGTGTGTGTGTGTGTGTGTGTGTGTGTGTGTGCACATGATAGATGCTGTCATATGAAGAAAACGAGCATCAGGTCTGGAATCAGACAACTTAAATTCTCATATAAACCCTGTTACTGATTCCTGTGTGACCCTGGAAAAGAAACTTGACCTTCCTCCTCTTGGTATTTCCTAATCCATAAAGTGACTTGATATTTTTAACAGGAAGATGATAAATACATATTATCTCAGAGATTAAATAATTTAATTAATTGCTTTAGAAAATAATGTATACCTCATGCTGGATTGCTCCTCTAAAATACATTATCCTCATCCCAGTCTAATTTGTAGCTCTTGCCTAAGTCTTGAATCATTTCAACTATACAGCATTGTCTTAGAAGTTTCAATATAGAGCTCACAGAGTGTGGCTATGTACACTATGATAAAATCTGGAAGACATGAAGCATTCTGAATTTCATACAAAGTCACAGGTAAAAGAAACACAAATAGAATAAAAATACCATTAAAATTTGCTAAAGATACAAGTATTTTTGCAGAAATAACTTATTTTCATGGCAGTGTGTCTCTTTTTATTCCTTCCAAACACAGGAAAAAGGTATTTCAAGTTACTGATTAACTTCAACACACTGATCTTTGTTTCTGTCTAAGGTCCACAGAAATTGGCTAGATGTCTTTTATCAAATAGAAAACTGTTTTTTTCTTGTGTTTTTAAAGGCCAGATTTTCTATTATCCTGAGGTATCAGACCAAATCTCATTTGTTTGCAGTATACATCATTTATTTTCCCAGAGACTAGGAATTTCTAAAGGAATGCTTTCTCTTTTCTCTCTCTCTCTCTCTCTCTCTCTCTCTCTCTCTCTCTCTATCTATCTATCTCTCTCTCTCTTTCTCTTTCTTTCTTTTTTGGCATTTTCAAGACAGGGTTTCTCTGTGTAGCTTTGTGCCTTTCCTCGAACTCGGAACTCACTCTGTAGCTTAGGCTGGCCTTGAACTCACAGAGATCTGCCTGGCTCTGTCTCCTGAGTGCTGGGATCAAAGGTATGCACCACCATCACCCAGCAGGAATGCTTTTTCTAACTGCATGGCTATGTGTTCTTTTTCAGAAAGAAATATTAATGTCTATGAGTTATTTCCTTTCTCCTAATATTCTTCACTCTTAATAAGTAAGTAAGAGCCATGAGCAGCTGATATGCTTTCCGCCATTGTTGGCGTTGGCTATGAAGGGAAACGAAGTGGGGGACTTTGACTATATATAGAAAAGGACTTTAGTAGGAGAATCGAAATTTATGCAACAAATGGCATTGTCATAACACACGAGATATTACAATGTTAATGAGAAAAAAACATATAAGAAGGTATAAAGAATGCATCTGCCATTATTGTACAACCACACTGGAAAAAGCAGGAGGCTTTAGTAGAGACTGAGAAAACAAATAAGTCAAGGCAGCTCATTTCCCAGAATTTTGATATAATATAAACTGCAAACACACTGACTTAGAGCATCATGCTGTGATAGAGGTGGATCACTGTTCAGAATGCTGATACATGAGCATCCTGGGTTACGTTGGTTCTGTTGTTCATGTTCTCACTGAAGCCCATAGCATCTATGGTGGTTTGTTTGCTAATAATACCTGAACACCATTGCTGTGGGATGTTCTGTATGTCCTGTGGGAGCCCGTTCTCGGGTTCCTCATGGCTTTATCCAGCAGGTCCGCATAGAGGATGATTAGGACCACAGGCCTGAGTGCAGGTGTCTGAGATGGTCTGCACTTGGCCCGTGGTCCTAATCATCCTCTATGTGGACCTGCTGGGTAAAGCCACAGGAACTCAAGAACAGGCTCCCACAGGACATACAGAACATCCCACAGCACACCATACATAATCTAGCAACCCAGCAGAGATCATATTTTGTACAGACTGCTGGGCACATTCCCAAGGCTGTCTTGCACACCTGTTGAATAGACACAGGCATAATTAAAACCACCTTCTCCTTTCTGCTAAACTACCTCTCTCATCTGCCATTTTCCACCCCTTGCATTCCAAGACAAGAAAGGTCCACACACAATGATTTCTTCTTTATCTGGAAGTTCTCTACCTGATAATTAGCAAGTCCTGATCATGATCACTCTTGCTCAGAAATTCTTCTTGAGACTGTTCTCCCAAGTCACAAGCTTCTCCTATTTCATGTCTCCATAAAATGACAACTAAATGACTACATAGTTCCTCTAATTCTACTGCATCATTCTCATTAAGCATCCTCCACACAGATTCCAAAGTTGTCTTCCTTTAGAAACAAAATAGACATAGATTCCTATTACTTATCTGCTTACATTTTCAGATATCTACGCATTACACAATGGGAAAACAAATTCACAAATATGGCATGAAAGAACATTTCAGATGTGACTGGAATATATTAGTTTTTCATCATACTATCAGCTCAAGTTGCATTAATCATCTGATCATATTTTATGTAGATGACCTTGAACAATAGCCACCTATGACCATTGTCCATGCTGTTTATCTGCCTTGAAATTTCCTTTTCATTACTGCCATCAGAATCCAACAAGGCCATGGTGAACATAAATGCACAGCAGCCTTCAACATTTTTTCATGGATGAATAAGTGCCCACGAGGCTCCACGCTCTCCTGAGGAGCTATTGCAAGTTAATGGTTGCCATTGGGGTTGGTGTGTGTGTGTGTGTGTGTGTGTGTGTGTGTGTGGGTGTGTGTGTGTGTGTAGCTGGAGGGCTTCTCTCCAGGTTCCCCAAGCCCCGCAGTCCCACAATCCACTTATAAAATAATCACTCAGACGCTTATATCACTTATAAACTGTATGGCCGTGGCAGGCTTCTTGCTAACTGTTCTTTTATCTTAAATTAACCCATTTTTATAAATCTATAGCTTGCCACGTGGCTGGTGGCTTACCAGAGTCTCTACATGCTGCTTGTCCTGGCGGTGGCTGCAGTCTCTCTCCCTCAGCCTTCCGCTTCCCAGAATTCTCCTCTCTCCTTGTCCCACCTACTTCCTGCCTGGTCACTGGCCATCAGTGTTTTATTTATATAGAACAATATCCACAGCACTTCCCCTTTTTTCTTTTTTTTAAAAAAGGGAAGGTTTTAACTTTAACATGGTAAAATTATATATAACAAAACAATTACCGAGCAAGAATTATAGTTACAATATTAAAGAAGATGTCCTTTCTATCTTATATTTGTGAGTTTAAGGTTTTATATCTAACTTATCTTTTATCATAACTGAGGAAATTACAACTATCTAGTTTTTAACCACATCAAAGACCTGAGAAGGAACATAATGGTACCTGAGAAATGGTAGACGGATGCAAGCAACTTCGGGAATCTTGCAAGAGTAGACCAAGACAGCTGGCAGCCTGGACAGTCACCTGATGTTTCTCAGCATTGTTGGTGCATTCAAATTGGCTACAGGCCTAGAGTATCTGACAGACCATTTTCAGAAGCAGGAATTCTGAGAGACCATCTTACCCTGTCTTGGCAGAGTACAGTGGTCGCTTTCCTTGTGTCCCGCTTGTCCAGAAAGGACAGCATTGCATTTGTACTGTCAGCCGTCAAGGCAAGGGCAGTTCTTTGCCCAGTAGGCCATTTTGTGCCAAAAAGAGAAACTTCCAAATGGAAATGTCTTAGAAGCCCAACATTTTCTCGGGATCAATTGGTGCAGCCAGGAGCAATTGTGTCTCACGTCAACAGAATTTTAAGTTATTTAAATGCCATATTCTCTAGGTCTATGAAGTGTTTGAAGATTACCTATCTATCTGAAATATATCTATGTATACCTAGAAGACTTAACTAACATGGCTACAGATATGATTATCATAGATGACTAATTATTAATCTATTTTTTAATTATCCATTACAATTTTAAATGAGTTATATAAACATAATACCTCAAACAAGAATAGAAATATATATATATACAGTATAACAAAATTAACTTCAAGTTTGTATCAATGAACTAAAATTTATACCAATGTAAAACATTTTAAACATAAACTAAAATCTATACCAATGTAAAACATTTTAAACAAGTTGTTCTTTAAAAGTAGGTTCATTAATCTACCCTTTTATCTTATCATCTCCATATCCTCCTATATATCATATCCCCTTTTCTTTTTTAGAAAGAGATCACATTTATAATCAACCTGTTTTAAATAAAAATATTGGTTTTTCTCTGTCCCACACCAGAGGGCTCTTCTGATTTGGGACACAAGAATCACTTAACCATTTTTTTTTTAAAGCAATATGTCTGGGTTTAGAGGGGGAGTGAGCCAATTCCACCTCTAAAGCCAGCTTGGTATATTTGGGAATTTGGGCGTAGCATCTCTTACTACTTCCTGCTGGAGGGGGGCGCTGTATCTTATGGGGACGCAAAGAAAATTTTAGACCTATGGGGTAGTCCGTGAGGCTGTATTGTGCGAACCAGTTGCCTTGAAACCGCTCTGGATGTTGGATCATCTGGGCCATGGTGTCATCGGAGTCCTTTCAGGGGGTCTTGGCTGGTGAAACCTGATGTATCTTAATCTGGAACAAGTCCACAGCCTCTGGCTTTCTGTGGAAACAAAAGCAGAACCTCTTTTCCAAAGTAACATATCCTTATATCCAAATTTTGAAGTCAAGGTACCTTTAAAATATACATTTTGGCATAACTCAACAGCTTTTGTAATCAAATGTTTTTCTTTAGTTATGAATATCAAAGAGAACATAATCCAGATTCTCTGTGTGGTAGCCATCTTTATGTGGCTTATGTTTTATATTACCTTGAGCCTTGAACCTATTGCTTTAAACTGTACCATTGTAAGCCTGAAACGGCGCTGTGGCTGCTGGCTCCGCCCACTTCAGCTTCCCAACATGGCAGTGGTACGTTTTCCGCCAGCTTTGGGAGTCATCAAGTCTCAGAAATAGTGGGTCTAAGCTTTTATCAAAGCAGCGTGTAGCCCAGAAACCTCTTTTTTTTTTTTTTTTTTTAAATACTAGTAAAGACTAAATCTACCACACAGCTTAATTTGCCGCTGGCAGATGCCTCATTTCCGCCATACTGCCGGTCAAAAGCACCCGCCAGGAACCCGGCAGTGTCCAAACTTGCGTTTTGCCGCATCTAGCTGCCCGTATGAGACAAGAAGCAGGAACCTGGTTTTGGCTCTGTTTAGAATTGGTTATTAAATATTCTCAGGTTTAAGATGAAAATTCGAGCCATTGGGCGCCATTTGTAGCTGGAGGGCTTCTCTCCAGGTTCCCCAAGCCCCGCAGTCCCACAATCCACTTATAAAATAATCACTCAGACGCTTATATCACTTATAAACTGTATGGCCGTGGCAGGCTTCTTGCTAACTGCTCTTTTATCTTAAATTAACCCATTTTTATAAATCTATACCTTGCCACGTGGCTGGTGGCTTACCAGCGTCTTCACATGCTGCTTGTCCTGGCGGTGGCTGCAGTGTCTCTCCTCTCAGCCTTCCGCTTCCCAGAATTCTCCTCTCTCCTTGTCCCACCTACTTCCTGTCTGGTCATTGGCCATCAGTGTTTTATTTATATAGAACAATATCCACAGCATGTGTGTGTGTGTGTGTGTGTTTCAATGTTGCAGACATTGGTCAGCTGCCTGTGCTCCATCGGATGACCCCTTCTCCAAGGAGACATTAGAAGTTTGAATCAAAATCAGTGACTCAAAAAGCATTTTTAAGAGATATGAAAGTAGAAAGGGTATGATTGGGAAGAAGATGAGGTTCAGAAGAAAGAGGAGAGCATAAATGGTGTCAATAGGAGGTGAAGAGATTCCCAATACATTCTGTATATATGTGGATTTTTTAAAAGGGAAATTTCCCTTTTTCTAAATTTAAATACCTCTTCATCCTTCCAGATATATGAAAAAATCAAGTTTTCCATAGCAGAAGTTCTTTGCCCAATGTCCATAGCTTGCATTGCTTCTACCTTTCTTCCACAGCACCCTAGTTTTATTGCAACTTTACCTGTTTATGCATCAGAGGCCTTTTAATAGACAACAAAACTCTCAAGGGTAAGGGACTGATTCCATTGACCTTTCTATTTCCCGTGTCTCTAATTAGCCTGGTAAATGGCATGTGTTCAATAAATGAATGACTGATTATCACTTCTGGATACTGTACAAATAAGTAATTACCCTTTAGAAATAATCGCAATCCAGGCCACAGCAATAAATAATACTTCATGGAGAAGAGGTAAAAATTCAGAATCATCTGGAAGGATTGTTTTGAAAGAAAATATAACTATGCACCTGTAAACAATATAGCTTTGACAGGAAAAGAAGAAGAAGAAAAATCAACTAACATATTTATGGTAGTGTGAAATCAAAAGTCTAATACAGAAGTGAAGCTAGGGACACTCATTCCCTCTAACCTTGGCAATCTCCCTCTTAGAGGTGGTAACTGAAGCTTTGGAATAGGATGAAGGTATCAAGGGATCTGGTGTCAAGAGAGAAGACTACATACATAATCCATGTTGACTCTCAAATTCATCCTAAGGATTGCACAGCTAAAACATCCTCCTGTTTGTTCACTGGCATACATGTTGACCTCTTAACTCTAACATGTCTCATCGCTGACAGTCTCTGATTCATACACAATCAAGAAGAAAGTCATTTAATACCAGGGGTGCTTTTAATTGATTGAAATTCCCTGTTTTTCTCAGTATTGTGCTCAAATGAAAAATGAAGTTGAAGAAAATACCAATGTGCTAGTCTGCCTTTCTTACTTCATGCACACTTCTTCTTCTCTCATTCATTTGAGTAAGTGAAATTGTGATTCCAATTATCTACCAATTATTGGGGAAAATTTTGTTTTCCTGATAAATGAAACTCACATCTTGGTATGTTTGGTAAAATTGCAGCAATGTGCTTCCTAAATTCAACCTGTTCCTCATAATATATTTTCCTTATGACAGTTAATAAGAGATGGTTCTTAAAATGGTTTGAGAGAGGAGAAGTTGCTAACAACTGGAAATAAGAAAGCATTTCTATTCTAGTAGGCCATTCATAGATTGCACTTCCAATTACTTAATAAAGATTTGAGACATCCAATTCTTATCAGTTTCACAGTGCAAAGTGTCGTGGATCTTACACAAAATAAAACCAAAGGAAAAATTGTAATGGGAGTGGAGGAACAAATATTTCCTCTTTTAAAAATTTCTAGTATTTCACATCAATTGTGTCATATGATACTCTCAGTGGTTGAGTGACTTAAAGAAAACTAATAGATCTTGGATTTTATAAAAAAAAAAACAAAAAAAAAAAAAACCCTGGGACTGAATATGAGAAATCCAATAATCAGAGACATGAGAGTCTAGAAAAGAGTCCTTTCTATTACCCCAGTGGTAGTCTAGA
Organism: Peromyscus leucopus; assembly: GCF_004664715.2. Taxonomy (NCBI): domain Eukaryota; kingdom Metazoa; phylum Chordata; class Mammalia; order Rodentia; family Cricetidae; genus Peromyscus; species Peromyscus leucopus. The sequence goes on from NC_051070.1 coordinate 23,892,712, forward strand.
GCCTGCAATTGATTCTTGTTTCAATAAACACATGAATATGGAAATACTCAAAGCTGTTTGTTCCTGAAACTCATTTAGAAATGTTGATAACTCTGAGCCATCATTAGTTCATATATAGTCTGAATTATTGGGAATCAAGCTGTCAGGAAAATAATGGTGGGAACATACCTCATTTATATATAGTATTCTTTATCTTCAACTAAAGGGTAAAGTTCTGGCCTTTTGTCAGAAATGCACAAGGGGAAGAACAGATAAGAGAGAGGGGTGGCTGGCCTTTCAGCTCTTCCTTTCAGGATACCCTGCTCTAGCAACCAAGTGCCTGAAGATCCACTGGGTTAAATCTCCCTTAACTCATCGTGAGCACAATGTATGAGAAATGCCACTGAGAGACAAGATGTTGTGGCTTTCATGTTCCCTCCTCCACAGATGGCAAAACATGGGAAAAATAAAGCAACTGAAATATGCAAGTAAGCACAACACAAAATTAGTGACTGCCATCCCCATCTGACTATGGAGGCCTTGAACACACACACACACACACACACACACACACACACAGCTCAAGCCACCATGGCAGAATCAGCAGCATAGAGGCAAAATCTCACTTTTAATGAGAAACAAAAAACTGACCTAGACTACTCCGAATTGGAATGTATGGACGTTGATGCAGCCTGGCTTATCCTTGCCAGCACACAAATAATGGGAAGTAACTGTCCCAAGCATTCTGGATCAGAGGGATGTCTCTTCCATTCTTGTTCTTACTAGTATGATAGACTTGGGAAAGCCTTCCTGGGTCCCGGAGATGGTTCAATGGTAAGATCTCGAGCCCCAAACCCTTAACGTAAGAGACTGTCCTATTGGTTGGGTATTGCTGGGTAAAATCTGAGGGCTCTGGAGGAAATAAATGCAAATGCATAACAATAAGTCTATTTGGGTGCAGAAATCCTAATACATAGTCTATAATATTAGACGAGAAGCTGAGAGTGCTGGTGCACATCTGCTTCTAGTTCCTGGAGGATGAAACAGGAAGATCATAAATTCCAGGCCAGCATGGGATACATAGTGAGAACTTGTCTCAAGAATCATTAGATTGGTATTTTCCCTAAATTGCAGTAGAATCTCTACCCACAAATGCTTAAATATTATTTGCAATATACTTAGTTTTATCATCTTCAAACAACACCATGCTCAATCATGGAAGGATTTCACTGTGCAGTCTTTAAACCATAACTGAAGGAGACTGAGCTATTTAAAACACTGCTAAATTACCTTTCTTTCCTCTTTTCCACCTAGCACACCATAGTCGGACAAATGAACCTCTTTTGAAATGTGTACAACTCTACAAAAGGGGGCCCATACTTAGATGCTTCTGTCCTTCTTTACTTGGCTGGTATGATTGTTGTTTTTAACAAAATCTCAATCATTTGATTTTACCAATAAAGACTCCAGAGCCAGATGCTGGGGTCAAAGCCTGCTAGCTCAGAGAGGCAGGGAAAGCACCCATCTGACCTTCCTCCTCAGCCACCTTCCTAGAAGCCTTCTTTCTCCTATGCCATCTCAAACAAGACTCTCAAGCTGAATGCCCCTCCCTTCCACTTCCTGTGCATCTCTCTAGCCATCCTCCTGACTCCCTCTTAATCTCTACAGTTTTTCTTGTTCACTTCCTGTCAGCTGGTTGTTTACTCTGCCCGTTGACCTTTTGTTGACTTTTAAATAACGCAATCTTGAGGTTCACAGTGTGATCAAATATCCTGCAACATATGATTCAAAGCATTTTTTCTTTGTTATCTATTTCTTTTCTCATTCTTAAAGACGAATGATGGTATTTCTAGAAAATAAAAATATATTTATTTTTACTAAATTGTTGTTAATAATTGAACCTTTTTTGAGTTTGTAATATATGCCAGGCACTGTGCTAGACTCTGGGGCAATTTAATGAGTAAAGTCTGCATGATTACTACAATTGATGGCTTCTGGGGAAAGGAGAGTTAGTTTTCTTTAGGGCTATGGTCCCTGGTAGAGAGTCCAAACTCCTTGGAATGACCCTGTGCCCATGAGTATGTGTACTTAGTTACCAAAAAGAATGAAATAAATTTTCAAAAAGAGGATGTGGGAAGTAGGAGGAGTTAGGTAGATGGGGTGAGTATGTAAAATGTATAAAATACATTTATGAAATTCCCAAAGAATTGATCAAAATATTGTATTCTAAAAACACAGTATTAGTGTAGGAGTGCAAATCCTGACAGTCCAACAAATGAAATGACTTCATACACATCTTTACACACTTTGCCAAAACAGAGAAACCCAAATATTTATTCAGTTCCCTCCTATGAAACTTGACAAAACATCTGAAAAATCAAAAGCATGAATTATTTTTAAAATGAAGAAAATATAGAATGTTAGTCAGATTTCTGCTGCTGTAAAAAAGTGCTCCAAATAATTTCAGAAGAACAAGTTTACAGTTTGTTTTTTTTTTATTAATTAAAAATGCATTTATTAAAAATAAAATCAGGACATCACATACAATAACAGAAAACTAACTGTAACATGCATAAATATAAACATGATAGGCCTGACTAAAGACATTGGGGAAAGGGAAAAATAAAGCATGGTTCCATTTGCTATGAAAATTCCAGTAGAAATAGGATCATGATTGGCTAGATCTTGGGGTGGTAATGGAGCTTTACAGCAAATAACAAATTTTCAAGACAAATAGCCATGTTCAAAAACTGGAGTATGGCAATGGATGCACAATTCTAGAAGTTTACTGAGTCACTGAATTATTTAATTTTTACAGATTATTAACTTTATCATTAGGAAATAGTATAAAATTTTCTAAAAATCTTAAAATTTTCTGTTTTTCTCATAGCATTCTCATATAAGTGGAGTTTAAATAGGACAGTCTAACAGTTTGGGAATTTTTTTTTTTAAGTAAATTTATTTTACAACATCATTTAGTAAACATAATAGCCACAGATTCCCCTGTTCTCCCACTCTCGCCCCCCCTTCCCCTCCCCCACCCCACCCCCCATTCCCACCTCCTCCAGATCAAGGTCTCCCCAAGGACCGGGATCGACCTGGTAGTCTCAGTCCAGCCAGGTCCAGTCCCCCCCTCCCAGACCGAGCCAAGCGTCCCTGCATAGGTCCCAGGATTCAAACAGCCAACTCATGCAACAAGCCCAGGACCCGGCACCAACACACGGCTGCCTCCCAAACAGATCAAGCCAAATGACTGTCTCATCCATTCAGGGGGCCTGATCCAGTTGGGGGCCTCTCAACCTTTGGTTCATAGATCCTGTGCTTCCATTCATTTGGTTATTTGTCCCTGTGCTTTATCCAACCCTGGCTTCAACAATTCTCGCTCATATAAACCCTCTTCTTTCTCACTAATTAGACTCCCAGTGCTCCACCAGGGGCCCAGCCGTGGATGTCTGCATCCAGATTCCTCAGACCTTCCTTGGATGGGATTTATGGCACAACTAACAGGGTATTTGGCCATCCCATCACCGGAGTAGGTCAGTTCCTGCCGTCTCTCGACCATTGCCAGCAGTCTTTTGTGGGGGTATCTTTGTGGATCTCCATGGGCCTCCCTAGCTCTCTGCTTCCTCCCCTTCTCATGTGGTCTTCATTTACCATGGTCTCCTATTCGTTGCTCTCCCTCTCTTTTCTTGATCCAGCTAGGATCTCCCACTCTCTTTCCCTCGACCGTCGCTCTTCATTGTTCCCACTCATGACCAGGCTGTTCATGTAGATCTCATCCATTTCTCCATGTCTTTTTTGGGGTCCCGTTTTCCAGGTAGCCTCACTGGTGATGTGAGTAGCAGTCCAGTCATCCTTGTTCCACATCTAGCATCTTCCTATGAGTGAGTACATACCATATTTGTCTTTCTGAGTCTGGGTCACCTCACTCAGGATGATTTTTTCTAGATCAATCCATTTGTCTGCAAACCGTATGATGTCATTGTTTTTCTCTGCTGAGTAGTATTCCATTGTGTATATGTGCCACAATTTATTTATCCATTCTTCAGTTGAAGGGCATCTAGGTTGTTTCCAGGATTTGGCTATTACAAACAATGCTGATATGAACATAGCTGAGCAAGTGCTCTTGTGGTATGATTGAGCATTTCTTGGGTATATGCCCAAAAGTGGTATAGCTGGAATCCAATTGAAGACCCTGACATTAACCCACACACCTATGGACATATAATTTTTGACAAAGAAGCCAAAAGTGTACAATGGAAAAAAGAAAGCATCTTCAACAAATGGTGCTGACATAACTGGATATCAACGTGTAGAAGGCTGCAAATAGATCCATATCTGTCACCGTGCACAAAACTTAAGTCCAAGTGGATCAAAGACCTCAACATAAATCCAGCTACTCTGTACCTGCTAGAAGAGAAAGTAGGAAGTAATCTTGAACGCATTGGCATAGGAGATCACTTCCTAAGTTTACAGTTTTGAGGTGTTGCTTAGTTGCATGGTTTTGAGGGTCTGTGATGAGGCAGGAATCATGGGAGAAGCTTTCTGTAGAGTGAGCTGTTAATCTTTTGGCAGCCAAGAAGCAAGGGAATAAAGAAGTGGAGGGTCTGTGATCCCAATACCCTCTCTGTGTCAAGCTTCATGCCCTACCTTTTTCCCAGCAGACTCCACTTCTTTAAATGTTCTCTGCCTCCTAATAGCCCCACACTGAAACCAAGTCTTTAACGCATGGGCCTTTGAGAGACATTTCAAGGCCAAGCCACAGAACACGGGAACTTGTTCTAATGCCAAAGAAAATGCCAATTTGGTGCACTTGAGATCTTGGCTAATTTATGAATCTCTCTAAAATAAAATTAGATTGCTCATTATGCTAAACCAATTATTAATTTGGAATGGCAAGAACTGAGATCATGGATGGGGAAGGAGAACATGAAGGTCAACTTACCCACAGGCAAGAGGATAACTGAATACCTGCAACACACATTGTCAGCTATCTCTTCTCAACCAAATTGTGCAGGTCACTGTGTGAAGGAGAGGAGGGAACCTGAAAGTAGACTTAACTGAGCAGAGACACTTTCCAAAGAAACGACATGAGAGCTCAGGGGTTGGCTATGATCCTGGCTCCATGTGTTATGTGCCTTCCCAAGAAAGGATCAGAAAGGAACAGGCTCATGTAGGAAGGTTCCCTGAAACAACAAACTCCAACCCAAGTAGCAGTTTTCCAAAAGCATGCTTCTGTGAATTAATTGCACCAGCAGATAAAACCACTTCCTTTCAGATGTCATATTGACTGGACTGACATATAGGGCCAGGTCACATAATCTGAACACAAAATGAAGTGATTCCATTGCCTCTTTGTCTCCCAGGGAAAGATAGGGAAAACTCCAGACCAGCTCACTGAACTGTGCATCAGGAAGCCTTCCACATTCAAGAAAGCATCACACACACACACACACACACACCTTTCTCTTCCCTTTTGAGAGGTCACACAGGTAGACAAGGAGCACCACCTCTTTTGGGTCAAGTAGTTCAAGGTTATTGGCTGAGTGATTACCCACTACACTTCCCCTTCTTGTCTAAATAAGAAGTTTCTAAACCTAATACAAAACTATATACAATAAGAATGATTATCAAGTATTTTCCAGGAGAAGGAAAAGGTAACAACAAAAACAAAAATAGAAATACAGCTAATAAGAACAACATCAAGCAAGAAACACATACTAAATGTTCAGACTATAGGTAAACAGCAAATTACAGAGAATACTCCAATAGCTGTCATATACTGAAGAATGTAGCTCTAGTACCTGGTATGTTCTTAGCTAAGATATGAGAGGAATGTAACTGCAACCATCTAATCTTCAACCCCATCAAAGACCTGAAAAAGAAAATAATATTACCTGTGTAAAAGAAGTGCAAGCAAGCAACTTCCAAAACGCAAGAAATGACAGCTGGCTGCCTGGACAGTCACCCAATGTTTCTCTGCAATGCTGGCGCATCCACTTTTGGCTATAGGCCTAGAATATATGACAGACCATTTTCAGAAGCAGGATATTTTGAAAGACCCTCTTACCCTGTCTTGACAAGGTTTAGCAGTCACTTTTTCTTGTGTCCTGTTCATCCAGAATGGACAGCTTGCTTATTGTCAGCAGCCAAGGCAAGAGCCATTCTTTGTACAACAGGCCAATTTTTGCCAAGATGACAAACTTCATATGGAGTATCTTCAATGCCCAACATCCTTTAGGGAGATCAGTGCTGCCAGGAGCAATTGTGTCTCAAGTTAACAGAATTCTAAATTATTCAAATATGTAAATGCCATATTCTCTAGGTCTATGAAGTGTTTGAAGATTACCTATCCATCTGACATGTGTTTCTGTATTTCTAGGAAACCTAAATAACATGACTATGAATATGACAAGCATGGGTGACTATTAACCTGTAATTCTAACCAACCTAAATAACTTAAAGACTAAGGTTTCACATTATAAAAATAAACAATCTGTAAACATATGTATAGTATAGAGACAAAGACCTAGAAGTTGTGACAATCTACAAAAATATCTTAATTAGAGATAGAAATGTATAGTGCAATGTGACAACAATATCCTTAATATATATCAATATACAAAATATCCTAAACAGTGGTAGAACATACATACAATATGACAAATATAATTTTACATTTGTATCAATATACACAATATTTCAAACAGGAATAGGAACATATATCAATATGACAAATATAGTTTTGTATTTGTATCAATATACAAATTATCTTACCCAGGAGTACAAAATAATTTTATATTTATATCAGTATACAAGAATCCATACCAATGCAAATTATCTAAAGCTGATAGTTACTGATTCAGTTTACAAGTAGATACAATAATCTATCTTATTATCCTATCCTATCTATTCCCCTTTTATCTTTTCCAAAAGAGAATACTGAGTCTAAACTTTATTGCTCCACCCCCAACCCTATTACAACTTATAACCAACTCCGAACACATGACAATTATCCATAACCCTGAGAAAACAAAACCTTTTGGGAGAGAGGGCATCATTTTCTTAAAATTGCTTCCTGCTGTCTAGGGAGCAATGGTATCTCTGTGGGACCCTGTGAGAAAACTAAAACAATAGTTAAGCTTCATAAGAACTAGCTGTAATGTTTGTAGCCAGTCTCAGAGTAATGGGTAAAGCTTATCTGGCTAGAGGTATAAGATGATGAATTATCTTAGTTAGCCACCTTGAAACCGACCTGAACAGAACTGAGCCAGTCTGAGTAGTGTTTATCAGCTCAATGGCATCATTATGAACCAGGTAGAATTGTTGTTGTGGGGCCTCGTCCTCCTTCTGGAGACTTCAGAGATTGCTGTTAGGAAAATTTATTTTTCACTGTGGAAAACTTAAACATTATTAATATCAAAATGGAAAGTTTAAACTTTAAGATAGCACTATATCTAAAGAAAGGGTCCAAAGAGTCAAAAATAAGTATGGGGAGAAATAGAATTTTGACAACAATAGTCCCTGTATTTTCGGTTTTCTTCTGCTCCACATCAGTTGGCTCTTCTGATATGAGACAGAAACTTAAATTTTGTTTTGAAACTTATTTTTTAACAACATGCTTGGATTTAGAGAAGGAGGGAGCCACGCTCCAACTCCAAAGCCAGCTTTGATTCAAGGAGCACCAGCTAGGTAGCCCAAGGTCATTGGCAGAGTGATTGCCCACTACCCTGAACCTACTAACCTGAACGAAAAAGTAATGTGTTAGCAATCATGAGAATATACTAGAAAAGAAAGGGGCTAGGGGCATATATAGAAGAAGTACACTTCGATAATGTGACCCCAAGGGGTTGGTAGGACTAAAAATAATAAAAAGCAACAAAAGCTAGGAAGCAAAGAAAGAGTCAGAATCAGAATATATAATCTTAATTTTAAAAAGAAGCTCGGTCTGGGGATGTAGGTCAGTGGCACAGCACTTACCTGACATACAGAGAGCCCGTGGTTCTGTCCTCAGAACCACAACAAGTTAATTAATTAATTAAGGAAGAAAGGAAGGAAGGAAGGAAGGAAGGAAGGAAGGGAGGGAGGGAGGGAGGGAGGGAGGGAGGGAGGGAGGGAGGAAGGAAGGAAGGAAGGAAGGGAGGAAGGGAGGGAGGAAGGAAAAAAGGAAATGCATGAGCGGGGAGAAGTTCATTTAAATTTAATTTGGCTTTAAAGAAAAAAGCAATCAATAGTCCAGAAAATTCATCAAAAGGAATTATCAGAGAAAGCAAAAATATAGAACAAAGGAACATAGAAATAAACAGCAAGAAGATTCCAGAAGAGGTAAGCGTTAGAGCAGTAGTAATAATTGGACTGTATTCCAAAAATGTTGAAACACATTAGCATTAAAGAGATTCCACATTTGGACATATTTTAATGTAACTGTGGAAAATAAAAGACAAAGAATTCTTAAAAGTAACCAGCAATAATAGACAAGTTGGAAGAACAAAAGTTACACTAAGAGCCAGGTGTTCCACATCAACCTTAAGAGATGGTAAAGTATTTTGTTCAGTGGGATGATCTAGAGTCTACACACAACAGAAATAGCATCCAAGAAAACAGTTTCCACAGATGGCATGCTAAACACAAATTTCATCCAAAAACAGAATTAATATGCTAAATGAGTTTATTCAGTTTAAAGACAAGAAAAGGGACTAAATAAAGGCATTTTCAATGACAAAGTACTAAGGAATTTTAAGGTGTATTCTCCTTACATTAAATGCACTCAAGTCATAGTTCCTATAATTCTAATCCTAGTAATTTGTTTCAAATAAACAATTAAACAAGCATGAAAAGCTGTAGTTTCAATGTGTTTCTGGTTATTTACTGAATGTTCCATAAAAATCTTAGAATCATGAGAAAAGTGTGTCAATAGAGGATTATTGAAATCACAGATGATGTATTCATGATTTACATAAGGAAGATTATAAAGGTCCTTTGTACTCATTGAAATATGGCTTCAGTGTTATAATAAGTAGGAAAAAGCAAAAACCGTGTTAGGAAACAGCATGTTTCATTTGATCCAATGTGAGCTTAAAATTATGCATTTCCTTTGAGTAAGTTTGTATATTCAAAAAAGTTGAGACAAGAACACATGACACTTTTTACTGGGATGCAGGACTATGGGGGAGGTCCCATAGTCTTTGTTTTATTTTTATTCTTTCTAACAAATTTTGTTTTATTTTTGTTTATGGATGTGTGTGTATCTGAATCTGTGTGTGGGTATGTGTGCATGGGTAGTGCTGAAAGAGACCGGTAAAGAACAGTCAGGAGTCAGAAGAGGTTGTAAGTCATGTGCTCTTAACGCTGAGCCATCTCTCCAGGATCAGTTCCTTTTATATTCTTTCCCACAACAATAGTTAATTTGGGGACCGACTTCCTGGACAATCCCAGATGTGCTGAGACTTTCCTGCCATGTGACATACTTTTGCAGTCACCGTCATGTTTATTTAGACTTGTCATTTTGTTTAGTGAAGCAGTGCTGTAAAGGAAACCTACCTGGAATCTGCTTCCTGTGTTGGTCAATAAACTGTTTCCAAACGACACTGGGACTCTCCTGGGCACTGTCTATTCCCCTTAAGGAGCCAGGCTCACCAGCCTACCTGAGTCACATGGCAAGAGATATTGCCTGGCTCTTGCTGAGCCTGGGAATGAAAAGAAAATACAACTCAGACCAGGTGAACATAAACCATGAGTGGCGATGTCTCACTTTCCCATGGAGACTGACTCATATCTCGTTCTCTTTGAGAAATTGACCTTTCCTTTTCTCAGACCACCCAGTTCCTGGGATTTGTTGAAGTCAAACAAAAATCAAGTCATCCTGAGGAAGAGTCATTTCTCAGAGCTTCTTGACCCTTCCTCACCTAGTCTTGCCACCTGCTTCTGGCCTGAGGTACTTCATCTTACTTTCATTCTCATGAAGCAACAAGAACTCGGCTGGAGAAATAGCTAGGTAGCTAAGAGAATGGGCTGCTCTTCCATGAGACCATAGTTCTAGTCCCAGCATCATTACCTGCTGCTGACTCACATCAGCCTGTAACTCCAGCTCCAGGTGGATAAAAAGCCTCTAGCCTTCTTGGGTACCTGCACTCATGGGCACACACACACACACACACACACACACACACACACACACACACACACACATTTTCAAATAATAAAAACAAATCTTTATACGTTTTAAAAAATAGACTCAAAAACTAGAGGTTGACCAATCCACAATCTATTACCACAAAAAGGTATTTCATTTCTTTTCCAGTTACGGTGAGAAGCACCAAAAGGAGATTTAATCTCACAATTCTTTTTTTTTTCAAGCCTGTGATTTTACCTCCCTACTTTGCAGCCAGCAAAGTCTTGTAACAATTTTTGGAGTTTGTCTAATAGAGAGCCTGCCCCCTAAGCCTAGTGCTTCATTCCAATCCAAATATATCACTGTCGATTTACAGCCGGAATCACGGGAGGAATTTGAGCAGCTTGTTGGATTGTTTAGTTGGAATATATGGAAAAGTTGAAGTTATACATTCCATCACATCACTGTAAATGATGTACTATGGAAAATCCTAAGCAAGCATTTTAGAATATTCTGGAAAGTATATTTAGAGTGCAGAAACAACACAAAGAGTGGAAGTCTCAGGGCGTTCTCTGTGAGTCTCTTGCAACCTACCCTGGGCCTCTGCGTTTGCAGTGAACGATGTGTCAGTTCCCTTAATCTTGTAGAAGACATGTTATATTTTTAAAATGGCTGTACTCCAAGACCTTACCAAAAAAATCTATTAATGTTTAACATTCTGATAACCAGGGAAAAAAATAAATAACCTCTCCAAAATTTATGGGTTTTGCTTTCCCCCTAGATGTTTTACAAATCTCTGGGTATTTCCTCCCGAGGAACATGGAAAAACTTGGTAAATAAAAGAGTTTTCAATATTTTTCCTATAGACCAGCTTTAACAATTAATATGAAGCCATTAATTTCCATAGAGAACAGGGGTTATGCTTAGTTTTTAAAATCTTTCCTGTCACAACTGTTAGGGCTGCTTGCTGCACAAGATTTTAATTAGGAAGAACATATAGTTTTTGAAACAATCCTGGTTGATTTAAGCCTGTCATCTCTGTGCAATTGTGTGGTGTGTGTGTGTGTGTGTGTGTGTGTGTGTGTGTGTGTGTGTGTGTTTGTATTACTGAGACTCCAACCCAGGGTCAGTGAGTGTTAGGCAAATGCTCTACTGCTGAGCCACACCCACAAACACTGAAATTATTGGTGCTATTCCTTCCCACGGTCACTAACTTAAAAATTATGTAATCTAATTTCAAAAGTTTGAAAGCTGGGCTTGGTGGCACGTGCCTATTTCTCAGGACTCGGAAGGCCGAGACACAACAATAACAGGTCCTGGGTCAGCCTAAGATCCATACCAAGCCAAACAAACAAGGGAGCCGGAAGCTTCTTTTTATGTCTTTCTCTTCGTTATGACTTAGGATCCCTTTGCATTAGAAATCCAAATCAAATACAAAGAAGCAGCACCTCAAAGGCTCAGTGGGGCTCGTGTGCTGCCCAGTTCCCAGGGATGAGTTTCTTCTCCTGGTCTGCACAGTAGGTACCCTCCACTCCTTTCCTTAGATTTGACCCCGTCACGGAAAACGAGTGGACTCAGATGCATTCAAAAGCTCTCCATTCCATCTGCTTCTCCTTTATGTGCTGCTGTACCCAAACCTGTTTAATTTCACAGAGACAGGGGTCATCAGCATTTTTTTAAGAATTAGAAATTATCTATTTTACATTCATTTTGTTCTTCTCTCATACATTGCATCCTTACCTCTGTTTCCCCTCCCCCTATTCTTCCCAGTCGTCACCCCCCACATGCATGCTTCCCTTCTCCCCCAGATCATCTCCTCTTCTGGTTCCCTTCAAAACAAAGAAAAAAAAAGCAGGCCTCCCAAGGATATCCACAAACATGACCTAACAAGATACAATAAGAATGGACACAAACCCTCATATTATGGCTATATATGGCAACCCAGGAGGAGAAAGAGTCCCAACTACAGGCAAGAGAGTCATGGACAACCCCCACTCCTATTGTTGGGAATCCCACAAGAACACCAAGCTACACAACCATGAGGTATATGCAGAGGACCTAGCTCAGAACCACACAGGATCTGTGTTTGTTGCTTCAGTTTCTGTGAGTCCCTACGATCCCTACTTAGTTGATTCTGTGGCCCGTGTTTTTGAGGTGTCCTGCCTGGACCCTCTGGCCACTGCAATCTTTTCTCCTCCCCTCCCCCATTCTGAGAGGTTCCCCTGGCTCTGCCTAATGTTTGACTGTGGGTCTCTGTATTTGTTCTAATCAGCTGCTGGATGTTGCCCCTCTGATGGCAATTGGACTAGGTACTGATCTATGAATATAACAGAATATCATTAAGAATCCTTTCATTGACTTTTGAGTATTTTTGTTTGTTTGTTTTTGTTTTCTTGTGGGTTTTTTCTTTTTTTCTTTTTTCTTTTTTTTAGTTTGTTTTTTTGGGGGGTAGGGGTGGGATTACCAGTCATGTTTGGTTCTTTCCTGGATCTCTAGGCTATCCAGCCTCTGTTTCCTGGCCATCCAGGCAGCTTCAGCCATGGGCTCCCTCTCAAGGTGTGAGCCTCAAGTTGGACCAGTCATGGGTTAGTTACTCCCACAAGTTCTGTGACACCATTGCCCCAGCAGGTCTTGCAGGCAGGACAGATCTAGGTCAAAGGATTTTTGGCTGGGTTGGTGTCCCAGTCCCACAGCTAGAAGCCTTGCCTGCTTATAAAAGATGACCGGTTCTTGGGTTCTGTTTCTTGCCTTACTAGGAGATTTCACTAGGGTCACTCTCCTAGATTCCAAAGAATTTCCAGTACACTGGGTTTCTAAACACTCCCAAATGTCCACCAAATCCATTAGTCTCTCTCAGTACTCTCTCCATCCATCTCTCCCTACACCACCCAGCCTGATACCTCCTGTTCCCATCCCCACGTGTACCGGGTCCAGAAGCAAAATATATTCTATTACCCCTTCCCAGGGAGATCCATGTGTGCCCCCCTCTCTGGGTCTATGGATTGCAGCATGGCTGTCCTTTACTTAACAGCTAATATCCACTTAGAAGTGAGTACATACCATGTTTGTCTTTCTGGGTCTGGGTTACCTCACTCAGGATGATCTTTTCAAGTTCCATCCACTTGTCTTCAAATTTCATGATGTCATTATTTTTAACAACTGAGTGATACTCCATTGTGTAAATCTACCACATTTTCTTTATCTATTCTTCAATTGAGGGACATCTAGGTTATTTCCAGTTTCTGAATATTATGAATAAAGCTTCAGTGAACATAGTTGATCAAGTGTCCTTGTGGTAGGATGGAGCATCCTTTGGGTATATCATCAGCAATTTCTAACTAATCTTGTCTCCCAAATAAAATAGGATTTCCAAATTTTATAGTAGTTGTAGAATCTGGTGTCATGTAAAATATCTAGTGTCTTTATACGGCTGGTTTTTTCTCCTAATTTTTAGTACAAATTAGTACAATTCATGAATTTTGTTCCTCTAATAAATATCTAATGATATTTATTAACAACTTGCATATACACAACATTTATGCATATAAAATATGTGCTCAATATTGATTAGACTCTATTTGATAAAACCTGGGTGATATATATATATATATATATATATATATATATATATATATATATATATAAAATGTATATATGAAATCTATATAACATAACAAGCAAGGTTTAATTATTCTGTGTTCTTTGTAGTGTGGTATGTTGATACAAATCTCATAATCATTTCCAAATTTGTGTCTAAAATACATAAACATATCAGATACACATACAGAGAGAGAGGGAGAGAAAATGAGAGAGAGAGAGCCCTTAAGAGAAAAGATTAGTGATACATTTGACCAAATCTACATTTTAAATTTCCATTTAGACATGACAAATGGAACACATTTTTAGCACCAGTGCCACTGAAACAAAGCTAACTGGGCTTTAAAAAAAAATGTAACTACATATAAACAATGACTCAATGGGGAAAAGAGATTTCAAACTTGAGGAAGACATGGAATTTGAAGGAGTTGTTGGAAGTTTGGAATACTGGATGCCAATGTCAGCAGAGACTGTGGACAATCTCAGACAGTTTCCTTAGTTGGGGATCTATTTTTCTTTTTTACCACAGAGGGACTAGAATGGGCTCTGGGTGCCACTTTTAGTAAACAGGTATGAGGAGTCATTAGGTGTTGAGTCCTGTCTTATATGTTGGAGCACCTGGTGGCTTCCGATGCTGACCCAGAAAATGACCCTCCAGACTCAACAGCCCCAGAAACAGGATGGAGAGAAAACCGGCTGTCAGGAAGTTAAAGAGAGAACTTCAAGTCTATATTCAATGTACTGAGGCCACATTTCTCCCAACCTTTCTGAGTTCCATCGTTTCTATCAGGCCAGGTGTGAGTCTCCAGGAGACTTGGGGGAGGAGACTGTTTTCTAGAAGATCTCTCATCCAGAAAAATCACATACAGGGAGTGACTTTGAAAGAAAAGGCGAGTTTGACAACTAAGTGACCAGGTCCTCAAAAGAGCCATGCAGGGCAACATACACACACACAGAGATTCCATCAGTGCTATGACCTTCTTAGATTAAAAATGTCAAAATTCAAGAAAGGCATTCAGTCTCAGAAAAGGTAGAGATCCAAGCAAACAAATGACTCAACTGTCAATTCCTGGAAAATTCAAATAAAAAGGAACTCAGAGCAAGCAATGTCTACAAAAGCCAAATGAAAGAAAAGTTAAAACAATTGCCCTTGGAGATTTAAAAGAAGGTATTGCAAGATGAAATTATTACAAGATACAATAAAAGGAATATTCAGAGAATGATTTCATTTTTTATTGAGAAATAAAAACAGAAAATGACTAAAATTAAAATGTCAATGTAAAGAGATAGAGGGAGGACTCTACCAGAAAGCATAATAAAGAGATAAATATGGAAGATACAAAAAATATTTAAGGTAATCAAATCAATTCAACAGATAAAATAGACAGGAAATCAGAGTTCAAGAGGGAAAATATAAAGGAGTCTGATGGCTATGATTCCAGCATCTAGGAAGATCTTTAAACAGTAACTGGGGAAATGCCTATTTGAGTGCAGATCCCTATGAAATTTCAAAGGATTGGAGGCAGGCAAATGCAATCAATACCTTCAAAGGGAAATAGATTGTGAATGAAAGAATTTAAAACATGAATATCACCAGACAATTCTACAACAAAATTTGAAGCTGAGAAACAAAGAAATGATGTCTTTAAATTCCCTGAGGAAATGTGCATTCAAACAAATTCTGCTCTCAACCAAACTATGCAACAACTGCTGTTGAAGAATAATCAAGTATGGTAGTATATGAAGATATTTTCAAGCATGCAAACCCTAAACAATATGATCACCCATGTATATTATCTCAAGAAATTACTGAACCATGAGGATGTGTCCTAAACCAGAGTCTTCAAAACAGTAACCCAGAATCGAGGAAGGAAGTCCCAGGTAGCCATGTAATAGCACTGAAGAAAACTAGTCTGTAGAGCCAATGAGGAATAGAGCGCTCCAGAAGCATGACTCCAAGCGACCCTGGGAATGGAGAAGCAGTCATTGGCCAAGTCCTGTACATGTTAACTCAAAGTTCCTTGTCTTTATTAAAGATTGTGCCACAATTATCATAGGATGTCAGCCTGGAAAGAAAAATTTAAGAATTATAATTATTGTAGCCAAAATGAAATATTTTGGCAAGATAGAAATTATAATATATTGCTTTATATAACAACATAAATACCAATTATCAACTGAGAAAACTATTATAAAACATAATTTTGAGAGAATAGGAAATAGGTGGTAACAAGACAAAAAAACGCTAATCCTCATTTCATAAGAAAGAAATGTAAAGTAACTAAAATAAGTAGGCAATTTAAGAAATAGCAAGATAGATTATGAGAAGATAAACTCCCAAAGAATTAATCAGAAGAGAAAAAGGGAATACCATAATCAGCAAGCTCGATTTTTCAATATCTGCTTCATTAGATATTCTTTGCTGTTTATACAATGTACAGACACTATCTAGAATACCTCAGGTCTGGGCGATGGCTCAGTCAGTAAAATGCTTGCCTGCAAGAACAAGAAGAAATTTTATCCCCAAAAACCATTTTATAAAGCTTGACATGGTGGCATACATCTAGATTCCCAATGTTAGGTGGGCAGAGAGAGGAGGATGCCTGGGGTAGTCAGTCTAGTGGAGTCAAGTGAGCCTGGGACCAATGAGAGATTGCATCAAAAAATCAGGCGGGCCATGCTACTGAGGAGGAAAGTCATCCTCTAGCCTCCAAAGGCATATTTACACATGCATAGCACAAACACATATGCACAAAACAAATAAGAGTACTTCAAATGGTCTAGAAATGAATTCAATTCAGAGGAAAGGAAAAAGAAGGCAGGACAGAAGGAGGGAAGGAAGAACTTTCCATCTATGTATCTTAATCTGTCTTGCAGTTATACAATGTGTACCATATGTACTTTTTACAATTTGGTGCAAAAAACCTAATTCTATAATTTTATTCTCATTGATTATAAATGAGATAAAGAAAAGAAAACCAACACACACAAAAAAGATAATTTCTTTAAAAAGAAAAAAAAAAGCTTTCAGAAGCCAGTAATACCCATCATAATATTGAAATGACACTCAAGATGTTAATTACAATTTTTGTCACAGAGGCTGTGGTAGCATACACAAGACTTGCAGAGTTTCAAGACAAGGTCCCAGCCATATTGAGAAGGACAAGTGGACACAAAGTCCCACCTCTAACTGATACCTGCTGGCAAAGGGAAAATCAATTTTCTACAATGGAGTGTTACTGGGTAGGCAGGCCCCATGCCCAGAAGTAGTTGACACACACACACACACACACACACACACACACCCTTCTATTTTTCTGCAAGTGTTGTTTCCTTTTAACATTTTTTCTCTTATAGTTTTTAATGTGTTTTGATTTTCATTTTGCTATGGTTGTTTGTTTATTTGGTATGGTTTTTTCATAAAGAAAGAGGGGGAGGGAGGGAGAGAAGAAGGGAGGGAGGGAGGGAGGGAGGGAGGGAGGGAGGGAGGGAGGGAGGGAGGGAGGGAGGGAGAAAGAACATGAAGTTGCATCGACAGAAAAGTGGGAAGGATCTGGGAAGAGTTAGGGGAAGGAGAAAATATGATCAATATATTGTATGAGAATAAATGTTTAAATAAAAAGTTTTTTTCCCAAACATCACTGGCACATGCCACCTAATGAAAGTGGTATGTTTTGGAAATTCAAGAAATGAATTATTGGGTGATTTTACCATTGTGCTAAAACTAAGATGGCTATGAAGTGTCACTATGTGAGCTAATCTTACTGGACACTGTTGTTCATGTAGGTGTTGTTAAGTGAAATGCTATACAGAATTTAATGGTATTGGGGTGAATAGTGTACCATGGGAAAATAGGAAAAATGATGTTAAGTATATGTGTGAATATATTAGTGTTACTAGATGAGGCCTAAAATATCCAGTTACATTTAAACAGATAAACAACAAATAATTTTTTATTACAAATAAGTCACATGTAATCTTTGGGTATTATTATACTACTTATTTATTTATCTAAAATAATTGTACTACTATTTATTTATTTATTTATTTGGTGCATGTATTTTTTTTATTTAAATCTGGCAACCCTAGTATGTGTGTACATTTGTAAGACAGTCAAATAAAGTTATAGAAAGCATATACTTCTACAACTTGGTGGTAGGGGGACAATGAATATAGATGCAATGCAGGCTGAGGCACCAAAGGGTCCCCTTTTCCTTCCGAACTTCGTTGGCTACCTATCCAACTTCAGTGTAAAGATTTTCAAAAGTCAGACTAAAACTGGGCATTTGTGTGTACTCCTGTAATCCCAACCAACATTCAAGATGTGGAGGCAGAAAGTAACCCTCTGATGCAAGGTGACTTTAAGGCCAGCCTGGTATATATTTGACCTTGACTTTAAAGAAAAAAAAAAGCAAGGTAAGATCAAAATAAGCTAAAAAAGATCATGTCAATTATTATATTCTAACAAAGCAAATGGATCACTGGGTTCTATGCCTGGAATAACGAATTAATTATGGACCATGAAGAATAAGGAACCAAAACAGAGACATTGAAGCTATAGATGCTTCCTACTTTAGAAAACGCTGGGGGCTGAGAGATAGTTCAGTGGTTAAGAGCACTGGCTGATCTTCCAGAGGACCTGGGTTCAATTCCCAGCATTCATATGGCAGCTCACAACTGTCTGTAACTCCAACTCTGGGAGATCTGACATCTTCACACAGACATACATCCAGGCAAAACATCCATGCACACAATTTAAAAAGAAAGAACGAGAGAGAGAGAGAGAGAGAGAGAGAGAGAGAGAGAGAGAGAGAGAGAGAGAGAAGGAAGGAAGAAAGAGAGAAAGAAAGAAAGGAAGAAAGAGAGAAAGAGAGAGAGAGAAAGAAAGAGAGAGAGAAAGAAAGAAAGAAAGAAAGAAAGAAAGAAAGAAAGAAAGAAAGAAAGAAAGAAAGAAAGAAAGAAAGAAAGAAAGAAAGAAAGAAAGAAAGAAAGAAAGAAAGAAAGAAAGAACAACCTCAGGAAGTTCAGGTCTTATGTTGAGCTGAGAATAGCAATCCAGCTAGACTTTATGGTGTTGGAGAAGACATAGATGAGGGACTTAGCATGGCATCACAGTTTAACTTTGAAAGTGGACTGATAAGACTCCATAAGAAAGCTAACCAGGACATTTGTGGGCCATTCACTAAAAACAGATGTTAAAATCTGGCAAGTTTTCGAGCCCTGGAGCAGGGTTTGCTGGTAAAGAATGAGGTGGAAAGGAGCATCATACTGTGCAGTTGAGGACCTCTAACTAGCTCCCTCATTAACCACCATTATTAAGGGAAAATGTGTCAGTCACTGACTCAGAAGGATTTGGGACCACACAGAGAATTCCTGGAGAATGTAACCTCCTTTGGCTTGACTGAACTTAAGCCAACCACCACTGAGGTGCATCTGCTATTACTGCAGGACCTAGATTCAGTGGTGTTGGGAGTGTTTGATTCTTTTCCCTGTTCTCACTTTGTTCTGTTTTAGAATAGTGTCACAGTCCTCAAGTCATGATAAAAAGACTAAATTTAACACAAGTTCTTAGCTATCATTTTCTGTGCAATACTACCCAGTTCAGGGCATCTTTTAAAGATAGCAATTAAATTTGCATATTTGATCAAAGAATGAAAAAACTGTACATCAACTTTATAGCCTGATTCTTAGCTTGCTTCTTTTAACTTTCTTATGCCTGTTTTTCTGTATTACTGTTTCAAATCTTTATAAATATGGGCAAGTATATACAATAAGACAACTATCCTGATAACTTTTGGTTAACTTGATATAAGTTGGAGTCACTTGAGAAGACAGAACCTAAATTGAGAAAATACCCCAACTAGATTGGCCCATGGGTAAGTCTATGGGGCTTTTGTGGATTAATAACGATATGAGAGAGCCCAACCTACTATGGGTGATGCTACCTCTGGGTAGGTGGTCCTGGATGGTATAAGACAGTAAACAAAGAATGCCATGGGGAAGAAGCCAGTAAGCAGCACTCCTCTGTGGTCTCTGTAACAGATTCTACCTCCAGTTTTCTGCTTTGAGTTCCTGCCCTGGCTTCCCTCAGTAATGGACCTATGAGTTGTAAGACTAAAGGAACCCTTTCCTCCTCAAGTTGCTCTTGGTCACAGGGTTTCTCACAGTCATGGAAACCCCTGCTAGGACCATTATGAGCAACTGCTGAGAGCTTATAGCAGACATTTGAAACAGAAGAAGCTAAGCTACACAAAATTCCATCAAGTGTCTATGCTTAGAATTTACCATTTTGCAACTAAAGAAAATTCCGGTCTTTTAGGTGATGCGAGTTGCCCAGCTCACACAATTAGTAAAATGTGGACCTGGGGTTTCCAAACGAGGTCTAAAATTTTAAAATGTCGTTTATCCCTGAAGGTGTATATAAGATTAAAGATTTTTAATACCTTTATTCCTTATGCCAAAACATTCTTTAAATATTAGTGTATTATCCACATAGAGGACATTCTGGACCAGAAATGACTAAAGAATTGCCCCAGTGCTTGGAAACTTTGGTACACATGGATATTTTATAATTGAGTGTTTTATATTCAAATTCAATATCTATGTATTGAATATAATTTTATAATTGAAATGATAATTTTGGGGGTTTTTAAAATTTTGTCCTTATTTTTGAGAAAACATATACACAATGAAATATAGTAACATTCACTCTCCACCCCCAACTCTCTCTCTCTATTACTTCTTGTTTTATGCTACACCAGTTTGCTGCTGTGATTGGTAGTAAGGCAAAATTGGAAACCTTGAGTTGTTAGGTGGCTGTTGTAGTAATCATGGTAAGACATGACATTGTTAAGCTCATTAAGTGAAATGACAACTTTTTAATTGAAAAAGTAAAAAGGATTGGGCATTTGGCCCCCAGTGTTAACCTAGGAAACTCATGTGTCATAGGAAGGAAATTAAGTGGCTCTTACTATAGTTTACAGATGGGAGTTGACACAGGGAAGAGCAGATTCTGTCTGGCATCTGTTGAATACCAATGGGCTTTGTGTCATTATTCCTGACTGGGAAAGAGTTTTAATATGTTTGCCTAAGTGATAAGATTGTAAGTTCCTTAGGTGTTGAGATTATTTTATAAATAGTTCTATATTGCCACAAAACCTGTACACTGCAAAGTCACTCAAGATTGTGTTTAACAGAATTGAGATATAATCTTTTTTCTGCACTCAGCACTCATTCACGGAATCTTTGGATTATCTCTCCTCTCTCACAGCACTCAGGCCACTGAAAAGATAAACCATTTTTATAAAGTATTTACTACTCTCATTCCCAGGACAAAATAGAGCTTTGCTGTCTCTTTCTCCAAGTATTTCATATATTTTTACATTTTTGTTTATTTATTCTTTTGAAATCATGGATCTCATACCCAGACCTTGAATATGAAATGCAACAACACTGTGCTACTGAGCATACATTTTGTTTCTGCTTGGTTTTGTTTTGTTTTGGTTTTGAGACAGGTCTTGCTATGTAGCCCAGGTAACTTTGAACTTATTGAATAACACAGGCTGAGTTCAAACTCTTGACTCTGCTGCCTCCACCTACTGAGTGCTGGGATTGCAAGTGTGTGCCAGAATGTACAGTTTTGTAGGCTTTTTAATACTATCTGTCTCCTGGATTCTAACAGAAATCCACATTAGGTTGAGATGTGTTGTTTAAACATTCAAGAGAAATTCTAATTACACACTATAATATAAAAGTAGAGACAGGAAATACTATCTCCTGGGCTTAAGGAGACAATCTACCTTTCAACTCAGTAACACAATTTCTTTTACTGCAATATCACTCTGAAACACTAACATTAGCAAAATTCTCAAAGATACAAGGATGCTTTTTAAGTCATATGCTTTCAATTTTGTGGTACTGTGTTTTTCTTTTTTTAATTACATATAATTAGTAATAGCTTGGTCACCAAAAGTTCAAATCTCCAAGACATCAAATTGTAACATTCTGAATTGCCTATGGTCAAGGTCATGTTGGAAGTCTTAAGGGTCAGTTCTCTCTCAGGATTTCAAAAGCAGAGTTTAGACAGGTTCCATAGAGAAGAGATAATCTTTTCAATGTGTTTGATTCTAATAAATGAACTTTGAACATTCACATTACTAATGTAGAAATATTATTTCAATGTTCCACACCTTTTGAACCAAAAAGCTATGAGCTCGAATTTGTCAACATTCATGATACCAAAAATAAAATTAACTTCTATGAACTTAAAGTTATAACTACCTTCTTTTTTTTCTTTGTTCTATGAATTCTTTAACCTAAATATTTGGAATACAACAATGAAACAAAAAAATATATCTGGACAGGTGGTGGCTCACACCAGTAACCACAGCACACAGGAGGCTAAGACAGAAGGATAATGGGTTCAAAGCCAGCCTAGATTCTATAAGAAGACTCTTTCAAAAGTAAAGTTCAATTCCCAGAGTTTTAACTCAATGCTAGCCTAGAATGCACAAAGCCTTAGATTCAGTACTCCATCTCACACACACACACACACACACACACACACACACACACACACTTTAATGATGAATCAAAAGATGCTTACAGTTCACTTTTATATCAGAAGAATGCTTACATTTTGCCTGGGGGGAGCAAGAGAGTAGCATCATAGGACTTGCATTTTGTGTTCATCACCATCGTTTCAGGTGGTAAATGGTTTGTGCTGATTTAAGAGACAACGGTTAGACAAAGAGGGAACAGTCGAATCAGCATATGCCCTAGCGATTTGAAAAATGAATGGGCTGTCACTTGATCTGAGGATGGATGGACTCCTCCTTCTGCCACATATGTGACCTTCGATTTCTGTCCTGAGGAATGAAGACTATTATGTTTTCCTGTCTCATATGCCATGCTGTGCATGACTTAGATAAGGCAAGTGAAGCAGAACAAAAGTGCTAATTAGTATATTACTGGAGAGAAGGCAGATGCCAAACGTTTAGGAACTTGCAGACTGGCTTGTAACTCATAACTGTTCTGGGTTTTGTGCTAATGCTCAGGATTAGATGAATTGTCAGTGTGCTGGGTGGCGTTTTGTTTTGTTGTCCGTAATCCCATGCGTGGTGAGCAAGCTGCCTGCAAGAAAAGCACAGTGTGGTTCCCAGTGCCAATTCTCACTGCAGCCTCATTCACTCCCATGCTAGAGTCAACACTTCTCATTTTGCTTGGTAGAAAATTAGCAATGCAGCTCATATCTCCTGGATCAGTGAATGGAGAGAAGGGATAATTTGTACAGATTACCCAATTCCTGTGAGTGAATGAGAACACAAAGAAAGGAAGAGAAGGAAAACACCAGAGTAGCCAGAGACAAATGGCTCACTCACAAGCCGTTGTCTGGAACGTAGGGATTGAGAGTCTGAGGTAGTTGTTTGAAACTGAAGGAGCCCATTGTTTAATAATGTTTAAACACATTTAAGAAGTTCACAAGCTCTAAATAAAGTCAATGTTTCTATAAGGAAAAAAACCAGAGTTGCATACACCCCTTTAAAGACATATAAGATGTAATTATTGTAGTTGGTGTTACAAAGAGTATTCTAAGAACCAGCTAATGTAAAAATTTTAATGCATCCTAAAATAAGAAGGGGTCTGTAATAAATAAGTAATCAAAACATTTGTTTGTTTGCTGTTTTCCTTGAAAATGACATCCCTAGGCTGAATTCAGGTTGGGTACAATGGTAAAAATTATAGTCCACATTAATGAAAATGTATTGTGATGAGAGACAGGAAGCAGGGCCCAGATGGATCTCTTGGTGAAATATTTGTTGCAGAAGCATGACAACCTGAGTTAGATCCCCAGAGAACTCTGAAAATGATAGTCATAAGGCTGTAGAGATGGCTCCAAAGGGCACTTTTGCTCTTCCCAAGGACCCGAGTCTAGTTCACAGCACCCAATACAATGTCTTACAACTGTTTGTGACCCCAGCTTCAAAGGATCCAACACCCTCTGCTGGTCTCTGAGGGCCCCAGCACCTGGGTGCACAACACACAAATAAAGATAAAATGTATCTTCATTTAAAAAAAAAAAAAATGCCAGATGTGGCAGCACATGCCTGTAATCCCAGTACTGGGAGGTGGTCACAAATGGATCCCCAAGGCTTGTTAGTCCAACAATCCAGTTTAACTAGTAAGCTCCAGGCAATGACAGAACCTGTCTCAGAGAAGATGAACAGCCTTCTTGAGGATGACATCTGAGGTTGTTCTCTGGCTAATACACATGTGTACACATAAGTGCCCCCATGTACATATGCACATACAATATACACATGCATGTAAAATGAATGCAAGGAGCAAAAGAGAAGGAATTTGGTTCAGCTGTCATATCCATAATTGTATCTTGACATCAGATATTACCAATGAGACAGCAAGAAACTGAGTTTACCTCATTTGCAAGCTATTAATAACCAGCAACAGTTTTCCTTCCTAATTAGAATCATAAGTTCCCTACAATCCGGAGAAGAGTTTTCTCTTTAGAATCTACCCTAAACTTCCCTGCAGCCTTAAAATTCAGCTCAGGCTTTCCTCAGCTTCCCTGCCCAGAAAGGATCTCCAGTGCCCATATGTATTGGTTTCATATGACTCCAGTTTTTTGTCTTGGTTTTTTAATAAATAATGCAGAAAGAGTCCAGTCATTCACTGTGTCCATAGGACATTGAATGCCATTAAAAGAAGCTCCTTATTCTGCTTTATGTGGTCACCAAGTCTCATATGTTCATGTGTTGAGCTAAATACCATCACTGTAATATATACCTTTTTCTCTTTATACATTTGAGTAACTGAAAAGGTGACACATTTCAGTGCTCATGTGCCTGGCTGCATATCTCATGACTCTCATTCACTCTGTCTGCTTCTTCAGACAGTCCAGGGAAAGAGTCAAGACAGCTGTGATGTTGGGAGAACTGGCTCTTTCTCATGTTCCAGGTTTAGTCACAGGAACTCCATCAGAGCTCATGTTTGCTGCAGCAGAGATTGGCTGGCTATTCTCATTACAATGCACTGTTGGTTTAATTCATTAAAGACTAGTTAGAGAAGTATTAGTGAATTTGCTGTTAGTCTGTGTCTTTAGGGAATTTGCTGTCTAACTTCTGAAGGTGACCACTAGATCAAAGGAACACTTGAGATATCCAGAGATTAAAGATATAAAGAAGGATATATATACTTTTTTAGTTGCTCCAATAAGATACCATGACCAAGGCAACTTACAGAAGAAAGAATTTATTGGTGGTTTACAGCTTCAGACAGTGACTCCATGACCATCATAGTAAGAAACATAACAGCAAGCAGGCAGGCATGGTGCTAAAGCAATAGCTGGGGCTTAAATCTAAACACACAAGTCCAAGGCAGAAAGAGAGCTAGCTGAAAATGCTGTGGGCTGAAATCTCAAAGTCTACCTCTAGTGACTCACCTTTTTCCAACATGTCCACACCTCCTGGTCCTTCCCAAACAGTTCTACCAACTGAAGACAAGCATTCAAACACATGAGCCTGGGGGAGGATATTCTCATTCAAATCAACACACACACACACACACACACACACACACACACACACACACACACACGTACACATACACACACATGTGCAAACAAAACAATGTCAAGATTAAGAGAAGTTCACTTCCCAAAGACAATACTGAAAAAGCAAATGGAAAGATAACTCTGAGGTCACTCTGTGAATCCACCCATGCATAATGATTTGCTTTTGACTAGCTCTTGGCTTTGCAGAAAACTCTTTATACAAAGCACTGGAGACATTGTGTAGCTTCCAGTAAACTAGAGACCAGTAGCTAGCAAGAAGTTACACCACCCTAAGTGGTCTCCAAACTCCCCAGCATGCAACAATCCCATGTAGTCATCCACCCAACCTCAGTTCCTGAGTCCTCCCCAGAAACCTAGGTCTCTGACTCATCCAAGAACCAGACTCACACACAACATAGGCTTCCCAGCATGTTTTCACATCTGATGGTGCCTTGAAATTAGAATTCTTCTCAACCAGTATGGTAAACTTAAATTTAAAAGTCTAGAGGATTTTAGTGGGAAAGATTTTGTACTTATCAAACTTCAGGGGAAATGCACATAAGGGAAATGAAAAGAATCCTTACAGGTATTTTTTTTTTTTTTGCATTTATCAAGAAAATGATTTTGACCTAAGAACTGCAAACACTTCAATAGCTTTCCTATGCCAAGTGCTCTGCAACCAACCCATCAGCTTCTGCATGGATGCTAAGCAGCATCCCTCCTTTATAGATAAAGTTGAACTTCCCCAAAGTAATAAAACTAGGATTTAAAGCCTGACTTTTGTCATTTCTGAGACCATTCCACAGCAGTGATGCTGCAGGCATTGGGAAAAGGAGAGGGCCCCTGCAAAATCTCCCTTCACAGCCTCCGATGGTCCCGTGCTCTTCTTGAGTTTCCATCTTAAGCTTCTAAGAAAAGATGGTATCCATGCAACACACCTAATTACCCAAACATCGCTTCTCCTGAGGCTTTTGAGGCACAATTCAGAATAGTCTTCAAGGACCACATATTTCCTAAGGCTCATTTACATATTGGCAACTTGTCTCTTTCATTGGTCCCTGGGAAAGCCTGGGTATTGGGTAGTTAGCTCCCCGCCTCTGTAACTTGAACACTGGGTCTCCTCCTTGTCTGCCCTGTTGTTTTTTTTTTTTTTTTTTTTTTTTTCCTCCTGGAATTCACTTCATAAACTTTCTTTGCCAAGAACAATTACCAGACATGTACAAGTTTGTGCATGAAGTAAAATCATAACATTACCTGTATTCGAACTTTGCACATTTCGGTGGTAGCACAATCCACTGGCCTTACTTTCAATTGCCTCATCCTGATGCAGAGATTGATTTACCTCCTGTCAGTAATCATACTGGTCTTATTAACAATATTACAGAGGCACCAGTGCTTGATTTTTACTATTGTTACTAGTCATCTAGAAATATGAGAGGAAATATCCAACTCCAACTCACAGCCATCTGCTTGTAGTAGATCTTATTTCAAGGAAGGGAGCCAGCATTCCTGTGCAGTAGATTGAGATGGGCAGTCTAGATGTCTGCTGCTAGACTGCTACTTTTAGCTCTAAACTTATGTTAATATTTACAAAGAGATATTATCCCTTCAATGCCCCACAGTCTTCAAACCAAATATGCTCAGGGGGAAAGGATACAAAATAAGCCACCACTTCTCTATGTCTTTCAGTAGGGCCCTGCCTAACCCAGTCATCTATTCCAGAAATCTAGGAATTTATGAATCCTCCACAATATTGTATTCTGTTATTTTTACTGCATAAATAGCTTTCCTTCAAACTCCCAGGCCATTGTACGTGGCAGGCAAACATTCTACCACTGAGCTGTTATCTCCAGCCTTAAAATTCCTTTCTCTCATCTCTTCCTATTTCTTTTGCTGACAAGCCCTTTGTTGACAATCCATTATTCCATTTTCCACCACTAAATAGGTTAGAGCAAGTGCAGGCTTCAGAAGTCTAGCTTATGATTGATGGAGCATCTTAGCAGGCCTTTCTGTACCTTAGATAGAAAGAAGAGGTTGAGGAGAGTGACCTAGACTTAAAAAGTGGAGAGCAGAGAAGGCTTATTGGGCAGAACCAAGAAATTTGGATGAGAATAATAGTGAGAGAATTGGGCATTTACGGGTGTTCAAGCACAGGCAAGCTAATGTTAGCAAATGTGGTCCATAAATGTATAGTAATGGGGGTGCTTTTATTAATGTTATTTTTATATGCTGCAAACAGAAAGTTGTGGCTAGCAAAAATATGGGGGTTGAGGGTAGCCCTAAAGGCCCAGTGCCTTAAACAGAATATGAATTTATCAGATTATAGAAGATTAAGTCATTGCTTCCAGGATGGTATAGGAAACATCATTGTGCAAAATGAGTAAAGCTGATACTATTCTGCCAGTGTGGAGCTTTAATGATTTTACTTTAGAGCAAGTCTAAGGAAATAAGAAATGGATGCCTCTGTGATGCTTAATTCAACTGTCCACTTGATGAGATCTAGAGTTACTCTAGAGATGGACAGATGGTCTTCTGGGCAAACCTGGAGGGTATTGTCTTGTTTAGGGTAATTGAAGTGGGAAGACCCATTCATTCTGAGAGGCACCTGGGATAGGACTCTGGACTGTATATAGCAGGGACAAAGCTGAGCATAGTTCATCTCCCTTTGCTTCCTGCCTGTTGATGGAATGTGAGCGGCTGCTTCAAGTCCCTGTTGCAGTATCTCCCCCGCCATAATGTGTGTTGTTTATATGTGTTAGTGATTAGCTTCAAGTCACCAATAATGCATCGGTGTCACGTGAAGGAAAGAAATGAAAGCGCTTCCCCTTGGAGTCATTTAATCAAGAGTGAGTTCCCATTTGAACTCTCTCCTTTACTCTCCCTGTATCTTCCATCCTCTGTCTCCTGTATGAGCCTGATGGTGTGCCTGCTTAAAGGCTATTTTTGTGAATCTGTTTGTCCCTGCATCTTTGAGCGTCAGTCTGTGTATGAACTGTGTGTGAGTATGTTTGCGCTATATATGTAGTGTCTCTATATGCCTAACAAAGTCCTCGCTCTATATTTATTGAAGAACATGTGAAAGCATCACATAGGGGAAGGAATGCAATACTTAACAAAATTTTGACAGTTTGACAAAGGATTAAGTCACTGGCTCCATCTGATCCTAACTGATCCAGACAACAAACATCACTGTTTATCAACCAATATCCATAAGTGGTCGCTTTTAACCTTCATGGTAGATTTTGGGAAGTTGCTTTCGAATTCTGTGTTTGCTGCTTTCAGCAAATGATACACAGGCATTGTCTCTGTTAGGGACACCGAAAATACATAATTTAAGATTGCAGTTATGTATTAGCTTTGGTTGTAAAAGTTGATTACCTGGGAAACCCAAGGAAAGTAAGCTTGGTTGTTACATTGCTCTCTTATAGAAAGGTTGAACAAACAGTTTGAATAAACAGTAGGCTAACAGTCTTAAGTCTTAAGTGACCTCAAGGTGTATTATTAACTCTGACTATGAGGTCTAGCAAAAGTTCCAGTCTCTTACACTGAGGTATTTTCAGAATCACAAGGATGGACTACATCATGGAACTGGGAACCAAAATAAACCCATTCCCCAGAAAATTGGTTCTGTCTCAGTATCTTATCACAGCAGCAACACAAAGTAACTCAGGGAGCCCCTAACACATGTGTGTACACACAGTTACACACACACACACACACACACACACACACACACACACACACACGTGCACTCATAGACCTGTTTGAAAGGAAAGGCTTGACATTATTAAGGGGTTATATTTGCATAATAGAAACACAAGAGACTTTTGCAATCTTTCATATTCCTTGAATTCCTCTCCTTCTGCTTCTCTCCTCTGTCACTTCCCCTATCTCTCCATTCTCATTTTCTTACTCCCCCTCTTTTCTTTTTTCCAATAATGTGCACGTACCAATTTGCGGAGTAAAAGAAAAAAATGAAAAGACAAGAAGAAGAGGAAGAAAGGGAGAAGGAAGAGGCAGAGGAGGAAGAGAAGAAGGGAGGATAGAGGCAATAAGAAGGATAAGAAGAGACAGCCAGTGACATTCACAAACACCAGCTCTGGCAGTCTGCCTCCACTATGATTAGACAGGCCGCAGTGGAGAAGCACATGCTCCGGTCCCAGGTAGCCTGGCCGAAAGCAGATAAGGAAACACAGGCCACCATATGACTTGGCTTCAGGAAGCCCTTTCTGTTTGTAACCAGTATTCTGAGACCACTTAAAATCAGATCCAAAACTAATAGTTCCCACTGCTGAATTGCAACGTCAAGCTGAATCGTCTGACTTGCCAAGTTTCTACGGTTAAAATTAATGCTGTGTTTGGCAAAGGCTGTCACACGAGCAATTGGAGCCATCTGAGAGGAGCCAGAGGAGCCTGGCTTCCTCCACTCCTGGGTCCCTCTGAATTACATCTCTGCAGTCATCTGCCTCCCCCACAAATGAAATGAGGTACAGACCAGTCACAAGAATTCAAACGCACCATTAGATCCAGGGATGTGCAAAATGAGAGCATGGGTTTTATAAAGGAATATGTCAAGAAGAAATTAGAGGCGTTGTCTCCGGAGTGTGCAGAAGGCATCACAGGAATATGCAGACATGAATTTTCCATTTGCTTAACCAACGAGTTGATTTGAGAAACTCACACAGGAGATTTATTCCAAGTTGGGGATGAGAAAGGAAAGAGGGTGGAGGAGAAGTACCAGCTTTGTCTAGAAAGGCACATTCTGAATCCTGACACTTTACAACCCAAACCTGTGAGCCAGATTAGGCATGCTGGCAGCACATCTACAAATGAAGTGTGAATTTGTCTTAGGACCGTGGAAGACTAAGGCCCTAAGTAGACAACCCTTCCCAAATAATAGGTTGGGGCACGGAATCTGTATACAGAACTCCTCGGTCAACTTTCTCCAAAGAGTTCTCTATTGGGAACACTGGTCGTGTGGGTCCAAAGATTTTTTGGGGGGGTGGGGGGGAGAAGGGGGCGGTTTCAAGACAGGGTTTCTCTGTGTAGCTTTGTGCCTCTCCTGGAACTCACTCTGTAGCCCAGGCTGGCCTCTGAGTCACAGAGATCCACCTGTATCTGCCTCCCTAGTGCTGGGATTAAAGGTGTGCGACACCACCAACCGGCTGGGTCCAAAGATTTATGTGGTTCAGTTATGACTCAGTCTTCACTACTGAAGCATCAGATAACCAATGGCCAGTCTGAAAAAGAATTGACAGATGAAGCAAAAGACAAGGTGTTGGAGTTCTTATATCTCCTAGTATCCTACTCAACTGTGCTGACTAGATCCTTGCTTGGGCTGATAAACTATCTCATAACCATTAAAACTAATTTAAAGTCTTGGGGACACAGCTTTCTCTTGGTTGAGATTTGAACACGGTGAAAGGGACCATCTATCCAAAAACAAGTGAGTCATATAAGTCTGCCTCTTCTACATAACACAGGAGCATGTTAGTCACTATGACATTTCTGGTAATAGCAAATGTAGCCCGAAATGCATGTGCCACTCCTTTACCCTCCTGAAGTGCAATGAGACCACAAGAACAGCCAGTCTGGGAGAAACCAACTCAGTGAGGACACTAATAAGTCAAACATCATCCCAGATGAGCTGGTTCACAAAAACAAAGAAAATCCTTTTCCACAGGGAGAGCAGGACCATGTCTCTGATAGGGAATGTATGTTGCATATATCAGGTTAACCAATTTTGATTATTCCAGTGTCCAATTTGCATGACTTACCATCCTTTTTTTTTCCCCCTAAAGAGACTTCAGTGAATCTGATCTGGGCACAGATGATCCCTAACTATCAGCCCATACACCCAGCATTTTGCAAGTATGCCCTACATTCTTTTATCTAATATCTCCCTGCCCTTCCTTCTACCACACTAACATAAAAACTTTTAAAACAGTATATCTAATCCAGAAACCAGCCCAACTATTTGTCCTCTAATCTGTCATATGGCACTTAATAAGTGAGACATTTCCTGAGGAGCTAGGAACAAATATTTGTTCTTCCCAGATAGAGAATGAGTGACAGACCAGAGAAATGGTTTAGTGAGCTACTGAGGGTAATAACGAGGGTTATTACAGGAACATTAAATGACTCAGAGGACCCACTGAAAAGCACTACTGTCCATCCACTTGCTCAGGAATTTGTCATCAGTCGACTCATCTGTTAGGCTGTGGTGTCTACACTCTGGTGGAGAGAGCCTCTGCGGCTCCTATAACAAGCAAATTCTGCTTGAGTACCCCTTTAAGAAACGTAACATTCTAAGAGTTCCCTTCAGTCCTCCAGCAAGCCTTAACTACAAGCATTCTATATGCCAGGCATGATTTTCATTGTCACAATTTATTGAGACTGTGGCAGGGTCAACATTGTATGCCCTGCCTGGCAGTAGGAAAAGAAAATGTAGTTTCTTCAGTTTGTACCTTTAATCTAATTTTGCTCTCAAGCTCCCACACGCCTGAGTAATGGTTGACAACATAACTAGTGAATGGCTTATGCAATCTCTTTGGTTCTGGAGTAAATCCAGCCTTTTCCACTTTTCTTTGCCTTTATTCCCATGTTGGTTCTTAGATCTATGGGAGACTCCCATGAATATGAGTTGCAGAGAAAGAGGCATCTTGGCGTCACACCCAGGCCTCAGGAGGGCTGCTGAGGCCAGCCTGCTGGCCCTCACTGACCTCTAGTAGAATGTCAGGCTGGCAGTCACCGGATAGCCTATAGGTCTGCACTGTTGAAGTCTGGCTCTAGCAATTTTGTGAGCGTTTGTACTGGTTCCACCACACCTTAGTTGTCCTTAGAGCTGCAGACCTCAGTCAGTGTCAGCCAAGTCCTTTCAGCCAGTATGTCTTTCCTCTAGCGCTGGCTTAGGTTGTCCAGAATACAACAGGGGTCATTCTGTCGGGCACACTACTAGTTCACGGGTGCTCCATCCCAAGACTTCCCGTGTTTCCTGCATGTCAAACATACATTGACTATAAATCCCTCCATGGTGAATGAGCCAGGGGTTTGTGTAGAAAGATAGTGACTGGGAAACAGGAAGACAGTCAATCAGTCTTGAAAGAAAGAAAGAAAGAAAGAAAGAAAGAAAGAAAGAAAGAAAGAAAGAAAGAAAGAAAGAAAGAAAGAAAGAAAGAAAGAAAGAAAGAGAAAGAAAGAGAGAAAGAGAAAGAAAGGGAGGAGGACAGGACTACTCCTGAAGCATGGAGAAGATTTTTCATTGTAGATATAAGGGAGAAAGCAGGAAGAGGGAAGAGTCCAGGCTGACATGGCTGGCAGACTAAACTGGTCCATGAAAGGAGAGAAAGGGAGGAAAAAGAAGAGAAGAGTCGCTAGACTAAGAAAGGCTGACTTATAAAAGGATCAGGCTGGGGGAAGGGAAGTGGATACCCAGCCCCTGCGAAAGAGGGGTTTAGGTTAAGGCGCAGCCTGAGGAATTCTGGGAAGAGCTGCCAGAAATGAAACATCAGGTACTAAGAGATGCTAGGAGAACTAGGGAGGAGCCTCGGGTACTAAAAGATGCTGGGAGAACTAGGGAGGAGCCACAGGTACTGAGTGATGCTGGGAGAGCTGGGGGGAGCCTTGGATACTAAGGGATGCTGGGAGAACTAGGGAGGAGCCTCGGGTACTAAGGGATGCTGGGAGAACTAGGAAGGATCCACAGGTGCTAAGGGATGCTGGGAGAGCTGGGAGGAGTCACAGGTACTGAGTGACTCTGGGAGAGCTGGCCAGCCTCCACTTTTATATGTTAAAGGCACCTCAGTTAGCCATTTATCCCAGGTTTCTGAGACCTAACAAATCTGGCCCCACACCAGGCCATTTGAAATATACTCTCTAGAACTTCATTCCTCAAGGAGTTTATGCTGAGTTTTCTCTCCTACAAATCCATTGCATCAATATTTTTATAAAATGCAGCAAAAGTCAATTACTAGAAAAACCAAAATGATACATAGTACAAACCCCACTTTCTTCTTCTTTTTTGGTGCCTGTCCAGGATCTCGCTCTGTAGACCAGGCTGGCCTCGAACTCACATAGATCCTCCTAGCTCTGCCTCCAGAGTGCTGGGATTAAAGGCGTGTGCCATCACCGCCCAGCCAAACCCCACTTTCTAAAAAACATACTCATTCAGAGTATCAACCTGGCCTATCAAGTTGCTCTGAAAGTGTCTAGATGCTTCTTCTCCATTTCAGAAGTTCTCTCTGTGTGGATGAAATGATCTTGAAACAGGATGGCCAGACCGTGCCAGGCTGTACCTGGGAATAGCGCTAGCCTAGAATGTGTCCTGTTGGACACTTCCACCAGGCCGTGCCCCGAGCAAGGGTTACTGCTGGAGAAGTCTGTACTTCCCTCTTTTTCTCCTGGTCTTTGACTGCCACACCTAGTTGTGCTTGTTGCCACACCCCAGGGCTTTAGCCTCGAGGTAAAACCAGGACACACACACACACACACACACACACACACACACACACTCCTTTAACAGGCTTGGTCTCTCTCAGGCCCTGCCTCTTCACAATTTAAAGACCAATTTCTGGTCTGTGCTTTGGTATTTGGATTGGAAGTCTCTTCTCTCTCTCTCTCTCTCTCTCTCTCTCTCTCTCTCTCTCTCTCTCTCTCTCTCTCTCTCTCTCCCTTCTTTCATCCTCCCCTTACAAACATTTTACAAAACTCACTCTGGAGAAAGCTCAGTTCCTGCTAGGAACATTTTTTCTAAGTTGGCTTTGGAAGTCCGGGCTGATCAATGCGCTCTTTGTTTCTCGGCATCCGCCCTCCTCCCAGAGGGAGGACTGCCATGGACAGAATGGGTGGAGAGCCTCAGAGGCCAAAAGAATTCACGGGATATGAAAATATTTCATAAAACGCCTATTACACTAAAATCTTGGCAATAAAAGTAGAATAATTAGGAAGGATTTTTATGACTGCATCAGTATTACATTATACTTGCTTGATAATTGCATAAAATGACAATTTGGGAGGAAACCTTTACATATTTCTTTACTGTATACCTATGTCAGCATGAGATAGGAAGAGTGTCCTTGTTATATTCTTTATGGGGAGAGTCAAAAATAATATCAGCACTGTAAAATAAAGAGTGAAAATTGCAAGAATCCCCTCCCCCATCCTCTGTCTTTCTCCAGCCCCTAGATGTAAGCAGAAACATCTAGAGGGGGGAATTAGTTTTTAAGTGAATGATCTTTATTTTACCCTTGGCATTTTAACATAAGTAGCAATTAACTTTTACTATGTTTTCTCAAAAACTAAGTTGCCAGGAGAAAATCCTCAATATTTTTATATATCAGAAAAACAGCAAATTCTAAATAATGCCTTAAAAAATTATATTATGCAATTGAAAATAGCATGCCTAAAGCTACAAAATCTAGATAGCTGTGGTATATTTTCCTTTTGTTTACTATAACCATATAATTAGTTTTGTCATTATTTCCATTTCAATAGCTATCATATATCTGGAAGTTGCTCTAAAAACCAGAAATTCTACTTAAACCTTACCTCTTAAAGCTTAAAGCTAGACACAAGTCATATTCATCTTACATTTTGAAAGTTTGGCTAAGAGGGAAGGATGTTGAAAACGCAAAATAAATGGTCCTCTAACTTAGTTAATTATTGAAAGTGACACCTCAACTTTCTCAAGCTTCTATTGTGCATATTGCCCCTCCAAGTACATGCATTTTAAAATTAAACTAAATTACTTTTAAGAGTACTGAAGGCATATAATATTTAATGCTAAGCAGATATTACTGTACCCTATAATACCTTTTAAAAAATCCACTCCTGGGGTATCACTGCAAGTCCACATAGAACAGTGGCACACTTATACTCCACAGCTTGAGGGAATTTAATGTGTGGGAATCTAAAAATCTTGCAGAAGATGGTACTGCACCACAGAGCAGAACTGTTTGTACCTTAGACTCAAAGGGCCACTGAGACGATATCACAAGGTGAAGAAAACATCGAATGAGGAAACCATGTTTTAAAAGAAACAAATTTTGGTTACAAATCAAGGAAGCATTTTAGATGACACCAAGTACAGAATTCTTTCCCCAGGCTTACTGCTGTGTCCCTTCTGAGAGCACTTGTGACTTTTGTTCAGGGGATGCTGCCAACCTGAACTCCACTAGCCTACAGGGAAAGGGCCTGGGGAATAAACAGCCTGCCTTCACTCTGTTTCCTCTTCCTGATCTCCAGCTGGTGTTCCCTGTTGGCAAATTCCACCTCCAGTCAGTGGCTAAAGAAGCCTACTTAGATGTAGGTCAGAGTCCTAGTTTCCAGAGGAAAATGGGAATGTCAGAGAGAAACTAGAAGTGTAAGGCCTCTAATGTGGTCAACATGTCTTCTTATACTGTGTACTCTGAGAGGGCTTATGGTTGCATATGTGCTCTTTGAAATAGATATTCCCTTCAGAAACATAATAAAATTAATGCATATATATTAAGAGTAAAATAACTTTCAATACTTTTTTTATAATATTTATGGTAACAATAGTTGTGTTAATTAGTTTTCTGTCAATTTGTCACAAACTAAAGTTATTTGAGAAGAGGGACTCTCAGTTGAAAAGATGTCTCGCTGAGATTGGCCTGTATCAGGCAACTGAGAAAAGCTGAGAAAAGAGGTAGTCTTCCCAGAGGAAGAGCACAACAATTGGCTCTCCAGTTCCAAGTGATCAGCCCTGAAAACATACATACGAGTAATATTATACAGACTACACAGGTTATATTTAGAATAGGCATGTAATAACAGCGAGTTTAAAAAAAAAAAAGATCGTGAATCTGAAGATCTGCAGGAGAGTTGAAAGAGATACATGGGAAGGTTTAGAGAGAGGAAAGAGAAGGGAGAAATGTTGGAACTAAATTATAATCTCAAAACTTTTCTGAAGACTGTCCTATAAGCTAGTCTATCTGGCATTTCCTTG
This sequence comes from Peromyscus leucopus, assembly GCF_004664715.2. Taxonomy (NCBI): domain Eukaryota; kingdom Metazoa; phylum Chordata; class Mammalia; order Rodentia; family Cricetidae; genus Peromyscus; species Peromyscus leucopus. Next base: position 23,928,934 of record NC_051070.1, read on the forward strand.
ACTAATGATTGATGTGGGAAAGCCCAACTCACTGTGGATGGTACCAACCTTGGGCAGGTAATCATGAGTTCTATAAAAAAGCTGAGCAAGTCTTGGAGAGCAAGCCAGTAATCAGTGTTCCTCTATGGTTTTCTTTCACTTTCTGCCTTCAAGTTCCTGCCTTGAGTTCCTGATCCCCCTTCAAGTGTGACCTGCTGTGGAATATTGCTTTAATTATGTAAAAGTGTGTTACATTCATTTATGCTCTATTTGTTTAACTAGGTGATGATGTGTTGCTATTTCACCTTGTCTGTCTAAGGCACCTGATTGGGCTAATAAAAGGCTGAACAGACAATAGCTAGGCAGAGGAGGCATAGGTGGGTTTGGCAGACAAAGAAAATAAGGAAGAAAGAGAGGGAGACACCCTGAGCCAGCCACCCAGGCAGCCACCAGCCTGCCAGACAGGAAAGAAGGACATACAGAATAGAAGAAAAGTAAAAAGCCCTGAAATAATACATAGATGAAGAGAAACAGGTTAAAATATGTGATAAGAGCTAGTGGGATAAGCTAAGGCCAAGAATTCATAACTAATATTAAGTCTCTCTATCATGATTTGGGGGCTGGCAGTCCAAGACTGACTGCTACAGTGACCTGAGAGTACTTGCAAGATGATATAAACCCTTTTCTCCCCAAGTTGCATTTGATCATGGTGTTTTATCAGAGCAATAGAAATCTAATTAAGACAGTAATAAACTCTCTTTTTTGGCAGTTCCATTATTTATTAGTACAGCTAGACAACATTAGTTGTTTTATATGGACATCACATTTGAGGCTGTCCTCTTTCAGTTTATGAAATTTTCTTCTGATTCTTGATTCCTAAAATAGAAAGCAAGATTAAGATTAACAAGCTCAGGCATGTCACATTGAGTAAACCAGTCAGACGCACCAAATAAAACTGTATTTGGAAGAAGAAAACTGCATATGAGTCTTCTTTTCCCAGTGAGTGTCCAAAGCATAAGGCAGAGTCCTTTCTTTCTAGACAGAGATCAGAGAAATACAATCTGAGCTCAACCCAGAAACTCTTTGTGGACTCCTTTGTTCTTGTCCAGTCAGGCTCTGGAATCAAAAGAATTTCCGGATATCTGATTTTCAGGTTATCTCAAAGATCCTCCAAAGCCATCCTCTTTCTATTAAAATTAGCAAAATTAAATCTTGCTTTTGTCTTTGGGATTTAACAGAGACCTCGTGTCTACCATGGTTTGAACATGTGTCTTACAAACCAAAGTGTTAGACAGAAGGGCTTTTGGATACTGAACCACACATGTCTACAACAGTTCACTTGTCTAATTAATGTGTTCATTTAAGAAAACTCTAAACATATGATACAATATCTTAGCAATACAAAGATGATTATAAAATATTTTAAAGGAAACAAGATGAAGGAAGGAGAGGAAAATTAAGTTGCATATATACAACTTTGATATTCTTTGCAAATGTTCAACCTTTAGATTGCATGCAAGTTAAGACATAAAACACAGAAATTCATTCAAAGTCATTATTTTCAGAGGTAGTCAGCATCACAAATAATTTTTTTGTCTGTGAGCTTTAGTGGTTGGTCTTGTTAATTCTGCATAAAATATACTTAAACAAAAGAAATCACCAAGATATATTAGATAGTAATAGAGTGTGAGATTTATAAGAGGAAATTTGGTCCTGAAGGTTTCAGTTTCTGTGAATGAAATTAGGTGTCTTGTGAAAGAGTTTAACAAGGAAGTGTGCCTAGCTTGCTTGTTTGGCTGGTATTTCTTGAGGTTATGACTTTCCCATTCCCATAGCTATAACCCCACCTCCCAAGGGATGATACAGACCTCTTCAAACAACTGAACCTGCCAGTGTATTGATCTTTGACTTCTCAGTCTCTAGAACTGTGAGCAAGTAAATTTATGCTCTTTATAATTTAATCAGTCTCAAGTATTTGGAAATATCAGCACAAGCTGACTAAGACAGTATCCATTAACAAATCAGGAGATAATGGAGATCTTTCCAATTAATTTTAGATGTATTCACTTGACTACAGTTCCTGAGTCATGAATATTCTTCTCTACAAATAAAACTTGCCTGTAATTTTCCCACTCCCAGCTCTCAAAACAGTTTCATTAGTGATGTGTGGATACAAAGGGACATAATACCATCAGCACATTTCCTGCGGCCCTTCTTCCTTTACTGCTCTTCTCTTATTTCCCAGGCTGTCCAAACTCCATCAACTATGCTTCCTTAAGGAAATAAAAATGAAATATTTCCCTTACGACAAACATATTTAGACCTTTCCCAGCTTATGACGGTTAACTAGAGAGTTTTAACTTTAAAACAATGTAAAAACATCTCCCAATGAACCACTCTGTTTTTCATATCTGTGCCACATTCAATAAATTACTTGATACTCAATTTTTTGTAGTATAGCCTTCTACTAAATGATATTTTACTCAGCTAATATAGGCCAATGTAAGTGTTCTTTAAGGTAGAACAGGCTGAGCAATGATGTTCGATTATGTTAGGGATTTCAAATTCAAGCTAGGAGACATTATCCATCTTAAGCTGAGAAGCATCTTTATATGAACACCCATCAATGAACACATAGCCAACACAAGCCAAGGATCTCTGTCCACTTATAGTCATTCGTCTAGAAGGCCTCCATGAAAGATAAGAAGTTTATTTAAAGAGCACAAATGTACATGTCTGATGAAGTATGATTTAAAGATGAGCTCATGATCATTGGCATTTTCTTCCTGAGAGCTGAGTCAGAGCAAAGAATGAGAATAGACCCTCTGAGGGTCTGTTGGAAAAGGGATGGGAGCCAGGAGAGGAAGCAAGAGCTACACATATGAGACACTCCATTCTTCCACATCTTTACAGTTTGAGAAGAGATAGCAGGTGGATGGATTCAGGAAAAGGGTTGACACAAAATTAGTCTTCCAGAAAGGCTTTAAGACTGTAGGAGTTGTTATTGATGGTTGAAGTGGGAGAGCATTAGAAAGGCACAATAAATAATATAGGAAACAATATGAGAGGTCCTTCAAGGGTCCCCCTTGAGGCCTAGAGATGAGCCTCACCAAGATGAACAGGTTAAAGTAAAAATAAGACAGAGTGCTATTAGCATGGATGGGGCAATGGATGGGAGGGAACCAAAAAGAAGGTGTCTTCAGAGGAATCTTCCAAGCAAAGGGGACTATCAGACTTTTCTATCCTTTCAGGGGTGGTGGGCAGTTGCGTACTATCAGGTTTAGCTCAACAGAGCCTATGTGATGAAGACTGTGGAGGAGCCAGGGAGTAAGGACATAAACCAGAAGCTGTAAAACCACAGCCCAAAACAGCTTTTAACCCTGAGAAAGAGAAAGAGAGACAGAGAGATAAAGGCAAAGAGAGAGAGAGAGAGAGAGAGAGAGAGAGAGAGAGAGAGAGAGAGAGAGAGGGAGAGAGAGAGAGAGAGAGAGAGAGAGAGAGAGAGAGAGAGAGAGAGAGAGAGAGAGAGAAGGAGAGGGACAAAGGCAAGGGTGTGTGGCCCCATTTCTTCATACTCTGAGATCCGACCTCTTAGGCCGGTGGTTTTCAACCTTCCTAATGCTGAAACTCTGTCATATAGTTCTTCACATTATGGTGACTCCCAACCATAAAGTTATTTTTGTTTCTGCTTCATAACTGTAATTTTGAAACTGTTATGAATCATAATGTAAAGGTTTTCAGTAGAGGTTTGCCAAAGAGGTCGTGACCCACAGGTTGAGACTGCTACCTTAGGGAAACCAAAACCTTCAAGGGCGAGGCACACGAGCTAGCATTTAGTACCTCTTAGGAACAAAAACCTTTCTTAAACGAAAACCCTTTCAACCTACTTCCTGTGTGGAGCCAATCTGAGAGGTAACAAAAAGTAGTGTGTGGTGGTGGGGGGGCAGGGGATGAATAAATCATGTGTCAGCATAATAGGTTTTCTTGAAAAATCTATGTATTTTAAGAGATCAAAAGTCCATTTAAGTCAATTTATATATCTCGCTTGACTATCACAAAATCTCTGGCGCAAAAATAATTGCTACTAGTGCCTTTTCCTTTATATAAACCATCAAATGTCAACTATACCTGTGCCACTGAATGGGCAACTGGCTGCCTTTTTTGAAAACATGCGTGTCACACTATCTAAATACAAAGCAATGAACTCAATTTCTCATGCTGCATACAAAAACCCATTTCATTACCTTGTAATCACATCTCACACTATGTGAAGCCAGAACATACTAAACATTCATAAATCACATTGCAGGGCCATGACACCCTTCAAATTTCTAATATCTTTGTAGCAGAGCCGATGGGCGGTTTCAGATACCATGAAAGTGCTTTGTTTTACTTTTTTGGAAGTAAAACCAGGGGCTATAGTAATTTTTGCAAGAGAAAAAAAGTACAAAATCTAGACTAGCTTAAATGGCTACTTCTAGAAATTTAACAAACTATGGCTTTTTACATTCAGTAAACTTCAGACAATGTAGTCTGCCAAATGAGTTAAGCTGGAACACCCAGTTATAGACTGCAGTCTGGATACTAGCTCACAAACTGCTTGGCCAGCTTTCATTCCGTGTTAGTCCAGTACTGGTGATTTGTTGATCTTTTCTGAGGTGGAGGTGGTGAAGAAGAAGGAAGAGAGCACGAAGAAAGGAAGGAAATTTGGGTCATATTCAAAAGCAAGTGTCTTGATTTGTTCGGCTCTTTGGGGAGAGACGAAACCCTCCAGAGGCCCTCTGCCCACTGCTTTTTGTTTACAAGGTTGAGTTATAGTGAGTCTGAATGTCTGTTGAGGTTTTAAAGTGGCCCAGAAACCTAAAAGCCACCGATACTCAGTCAACACAGGTGATTTGAATTGAAAAGAGAAAATTCTCCATCCATCACCGTTCCTTTTCAAAATGAGCATCATGACGTTTTGAGAGGGGAAGTTAAATCATTTGTGTTTTTACAACAGAACCGCTGAAGGAAAAAAAAAACATTGAATGAGGGGAATACATCATAAAGTCTACAGCGTGTGCATACCGAGCACCGCCCACTGAATCAGCCTTTCCAGTGCTCCAAGTGTGACTTCCAGGGCCTTTATGGAATAACCTGGCTTTGTGAGTCAAGGGCTCCGTACCTCCTGACACATTTCTAAACAGGCCTGTCTACAAGAGCTGTCCAGCCATCCAGTGAAGACGGCTTCAGGAAGATTCCAGGAGCACTCCTAACCCCTGATTTCCTTAGGACAGGGCCTACAGCTCCGAAGGTCAAGTGCTGGCTGTGTAAACACAAGCACCTGGGTTTGGATCCCCAGCTCCAAAATCAAAAGCTGTTAGTAGCATCTCCCATTGTGACCCCACTGTGCAGAATGGAGACAGGAGGATCCAGGGACTCTCTGGCCAATCAGTCTAGTCAAAACATGAGATCCAGGTTCAGTGAGACTCTATCTCTAAAAATAAAGTGAGGCCTCTAAGATGGTTCAGTGGATAATGCAGTATATGCTGCTGAGCAGACAACTTGAATACAATCCCCAGAGCACACATAGCAGGAGAAAACCTATGCTTGCTAGTTGTCCCCTCCACACAGTGTATGCATACACATGTATACATGCACACCACACACACACACACACACACACACACACACACACACACATTGCCACCACACAACAAACCGTAGGAAGAAAGAAAGAAAGAAAGAAAGAAAGGAAGGAAGGAAGGAAGGAAGGAAGGAAGGAAGGAAGGAAGAAAGAAAGAAAGAAAGAAAGAAAGAAAGAAAGAAAGAAAGAAAGAAAGAAAGAAAGAAGGAAAGAAAGAAAGAAAGAGAGGGGGAAGAAAAAGAAGGAAGGAAGGAAGGAAAGAGAAAGGGGAGGAAGGAAGAAAGGAAGAAGGAAAGAAAGCTGACTCTTGCATCGAGGAGCATATGGCTTTCATTAACATCACTTGATACTAGCTTGCAAGAGGGAAAATTGATTGTGTTAGAAAACATTGAAGCCTGTTTATTAAACAGAAAGGGAAAGAAAAAGAACTTGTCTCAGCAAAACACAAAGATGTTTCAGAACCTCGGACATTTGTGTTCCTAGGACACTAAGGGTAGTCAAGAAGGAACACCTTGCATTGTGCTGAAGCAACAGCACAAAAGCCTCAGGTCTGGCTTAGCCAGATAGGAAATGATAAATCAGCCACCTGTGTGCTGTGCCACAGATGCCAAGCCCTTTGAAATTCCCTAGCTCACTCCAAAACAGAATATACTGCTTGTCACATGCTTCCCATAAAACCCTCCGAGACAAGAATTCATTAGGGAGAGAGAGTTCACACTATAATGAAGCAGGCATTTATTGCTCAAATGACTGCTGACCTGGCATTTTAGTTACTTTGGCTCACATTAAGATCCCCGAGTCTCTGATTTCAGAGGCACAATGAGTGTAAGGTGATGTGAGTAGTGCTCTATGCTCCCAGAGGTCACAGGAGCATCACCTCAGACCCCAGCACACATCTGGAAAGCCAAACCTATCCAGAGGGAGTGACATTTGGACAGTTAAACAAACAACTGTCACAACACAAAGACAACACTCATCCTCTTTCTTCTAAAGGAAGGAAAGTTAACATGGACGTTGGAACATTGAACTCTAGCTCTCCACTTTCAAAACTATTGGTAACCCTGGTTGCGTCATCAGGAAAATGTAAATATTGCAGAAATGTGCAACAGTCTCTGAAGATTTAATTGCCACCATATATATGCATCTACCTGAAGCATGAAAGTCTATGAATCAGTGGGAGCTGTTGTTATTTATTTTGAAGACTCTAAGAACATCTTCCAGGCTTTCTTTTACATCTTAACACATTAATAAGGAAACATATTATAAGCCAAACATATTATAAGCAAATACTTCTTATTTGTGCATAAGAAGTATCAGGAAAAACAAGCTAGCCAGAATAATCTAGGAAGGGTTTAGAATACCATCTCACTCTGGCAAAAGCCCCCATTCACCATTAGCCCTCTAAGATTTGAAGGTACTACTGCACAAAGCTAATGTCTGGCATGGTAAAAATGATGAGCAAAAAATTATGTAACTTTGAGGTAAGCCATAAAAGGCAAGGGAAATGTGCAGCATATTCCTAAATGATTTCTGTAACCATTTTACAATTTAAAAAAATTAAGCTAGAAGTGTACTTCAGTGGTAGAGCCCATGCTGAGAATGCTGAAGGCCTTGGGATCAATTCTTACACATACCCCAAATATAAAAGAAAATATTGTTTTCATTTTGAAAAACAATAAGAAATATAGTGTTTGTTCAAGAGACAAACTTCAAATATGAGCTATTAATGTATTGTTTTTCACCTTTTACATTTGTAAACTTCACAAAGTGTGGTTCAGTGCTGCCTTGGGTAGGCCTGAAAGAGGCAACTGTATATATTTTTGGTGGGAATGTATATTATGTAGGTAAATTTCATAATTCCCTTTTAAAACAAAACACATGCTTTTAAGCTCATTAAGTCCACTGCATGAATTCACACTAAAAGTATGTACACACGCATGGGTATTGATACATGTGACAAGATTTTTCTATATGACAATATTTACATTAGGGAAACATTGGAAACTATTATTAATTGATAATGTGGTCATTAAAAAAAGTTACAGAACCTCCGTTTAATGGAATAGTTTGCTCACACTGGGAAGTGATAGGTCACCAGCAGAGTGTACCTACTATGTGTAGGTAATGAGTTTGATTCCAGAACAAAAAAAAAGGGGGGACGTGGGGAAGGAAGCAAAAGGGATAGAGGAAGGCTGAGAGGATGGAGGGGTGGGAATAGAGCAAAGACAGGAAAGGAGGGGCCGGGGAAAGAGGGAAGAATAGAGAGAGGAAGGAAGGGACAAAAGAGAAAACTGGGAGAAAGGAAGAAGGGAAAGAATAGAAAAGAATATTGAAGGATTTTAAAGACGGTGCAAAATTTTTCCATATAAACATGGTGCAACAAAAGAAAACAGAAAATACACATATGTAAGAGTGGGTGAATCAACAATATATATTTGTATATGTTATTTACATAGAAATATAAAAGGTATGAAAAGATACACCAGAAATTAGCAGCACTGGTTGAACTGCTTGGCTGCAGTACTAAAGGGAAGGGTAGATTTTTCCCTCTTTTGCACCTGTTGAAGTTGGAAGCCTTGTGAATAATAGTCCCTGTTCCAAAATCAAAGCAATCAGGTCAGTGCCCTGAACAAAGGATAGAAGTGGAAGAGGGTGACCATAGGGGATGTTGAATGGGGGATATCAAGTGAAGACAGTTCCACATCTAAAACCAGATGCACAAGGTCAGGTAGGTGCACATGTCATCACCATCAGCTGAAACACGAAGGCATCCTTGTGTTCTCTGTACTGAGAAGGACAGGTGGCAGATCTGGACACTGTGGAGGGAAGGAAGTTGTTCATCTAAGATGCATTTGGGGGATCCTGTTGCTGTTCTTACAAAAGCAGATGATGAATTTGTTTCTTGTTTTTTTCTTCCCAGACTGCCATGGACTGTAATTCTTCTATGCATGGCAAATAAATTATAGAATCAGCTTGGCAAACATTTTCTTCCAAATGTGTGTTTGGTGGAGCCAATAATTTTACAGAAGTCCTGCTAGGGAGTTCCACAGTTGAAGGTTTGCAAACTCTGAGTATCGTTTTCATACATGAATATTCATGAGGAAAGGAGTTTTGTTTTTTTTTTTTTAAGGAGAAAAGTCATTTTTGTTTTTTAAGCTGAAAACATGGGCATGATGCCAGAGCAGTAGCTGAGAGCTCACACGTTATCCACAAGCATGCAGCAAAGAGCTAACTGGACATGGAGTGGGCTTTTGAAACCCCATAGCCTTCCAAACAGTTTCACCAACTGGGGACCAAGTGTTCAATCTATCAGCCTATGGCTGCCATTCTCATCGAAACAAGTTGAGATGACCTGCATCGGAACTTCACGATGACGCTCTAAAGAGGGTAGCTTGGCAGATGGAAGTGTGTATGGAAGAAGGTACACATTTTGAGCCAGGAAGGAGAGACAGGACAAAGCCAGGTTTGCTCCACTTATAAACACCCTCAGGCATGTAGGAGCTACAAGAGGTCATCCATGGGCTACCTTCATCTCTCCGCAGAGAGAGCATGCTCCACAACAATGCCAAGACCTCCCTCCAGATTCCTTCACCTCTTTATGTTTCCATTCTTGGGACCAAACTTTTAGCACACAGTTCTCTGGGGGGCAGTCAAAATCATATTTAACCCATAGCATACTGTGAAATTGATACTCAAATCCAAGAACCCAAAGTTCTATGATTTGAAATTTTTTAATTAGCTAATAACACAACTAAAACATGGCACATGTCATTTAAAAAACTATCAGGACATGCGTCAGTCATCATACCCTGGGAATCGTGACAGTAAAACCTGGCACCATTAAAGACAGCTGGTTCCTCTAAGCTAACATTTTCAATAACTTTTCCCCCACAAGCTGTTAGTAGGACTCACCCTCTGAAATTTTCTGTATTTCTTTGCTCCTAGCCAAACTCTTACGACTTAACTCTCTCCCAATATTTTACATCTTCATTAAATCTCATTTCATAATAAAGAAAAATTCCATCATCTTCATAGAAGACTCATTACAGTTTCTTTAAAAATATTCCTTTAGAATTTCTACAATATATTTTGATGATATTTATCCCTTTCCATAACTCCTTCTAGATCTACCCAAATTCACTGTGGTGATTTGCATGGGAATGGTCCCTACAGGCTCATAAGGATAAAGATGTAGTAGTGCCTGCTTACCTGACTGTTGCCATACTCCACCATGAGGGTGGTCATGGACTCACCCTCAGGAACTATAAACCCCAATAAACTCATACTTCCATAAGTTGTCTGGGTCATGTTGTCTTATCACGAGGTAGTGACCCAAGCAGTATTTTTTTTTTTATCGATAAAGTTAGCCTGTCAGGCATTTCACTAGAGTGATGGAAAGCTGACTAATACCTTGTCTTTTCAGCAAATTATTATTATGTCAAAGTAATGTTAGTCCAATACAAATAATCTCTATGGTGAAGTTGATATATTTTGTATCAAACAGAGTATTTTCAACTTCTAGAACAGTACCTAGCACATAGTATGTAGGTGATAATTATTATTGGATGATTGACAGAATAAATAGAACACACTAATACATTTAATAAAACCTAAAAGTCATGTACACAAAACACACCAGATTTACTCAACCACTTTTTATTTCTAACTCCAAATGCACTTTCAGACACTCTGACACACCAACTATAAACTCAGTCTTTTTTATATACACTTTTTTTTAAAAAAGTAGAAGCAGTCGTTTAGCAAATTCTGATCATGAGATTGTCATGTTACTTTTAATGAGTAGTTTTAATAACCACATTTTCTTCTAGCTATGACGGCTTTGCAATGACTCTCAGCACCTTGGGACTGTCCTGGCTTATGTTTGTCAGTATCCAAAAATCATAAAATGTGTCAGACTTGGAATCGTGTCAGAGTGAGACAGTGCCGAAGCAGCTTAGCATGTCCCTGTCAGGTGCCAGAACGAGGGCCTGCTGAGTCATCCTGGCATCTTTCAGGGGATAGGAAAATATTATACAACATCTCTGGCCCCCAGTCATCCCTGAGGCAAATCAAACTCATGCAAATTAATTAGGTCGTACTTTCATTCAGTCATTTGTTAAATATTTACTAAATGCCTACTATGCTCCCCCATGGAGTTCTGGGTACTAAATCATTCCATATAGGCTCCCAAATACCAACAACAAAATGCAGTGAGTGTTCCCATGTACACAGAACTGGAAAGATGGTGTCTGTACATGCTGTCTCGTCCAATCAGAAGCAGCCTTCTGACGGCTGCTCTCAATTTCACATGTTCCGATCCAGGCAGCAACAGCCAGTGAGGGGTTGCAAGCCCACTGGCACACTGCTAATGAGAGAGAACAGGGTTTCTTTCTATTTTTTTTTATTAATATACGAGGCAGCAAGTTTAATTATGGCATTTTCATGCGTGCTTGATTTCAGCTAAGCCTCCTCCATTGCCCCTCTCATCTCCCACAACCTGCTTGTACAGTCTGTCCCCAGTCCTCCAGTGTTCTCCTTTCGGTATTCCTGTCTCGTGTGTTCGGTAACTCCCACTTCCCATCTTTCAAGCCGCTTTTTCTGTTCTCATGGTCCCCTTTCTGGTTCCCTGACCTCCACCCACCTTCTGTTTACCATTCATCATTACCAATTAATCTTGATAAACATCTGAGCTGCCTTGACTTCTTGGCTTCTGTAAATAGAACAGCAATAAGCATGGGTGAACCAGTATCTCTGTGGTGTGATCTAGAATCTTCTCCTGGGTACATAGATGGCAGGATATTGGATGCAGATTGGGTAAGCCCTGAACCAACACCCTTTACTCTTTTGCAATCATGGACTCTGCCTTCCTAAAAGAAAGCATTCACATTCTTATTCTAACACAAGAATAGGTAAAGTTTGGGGAATCACCTACTGAGCAGTCCGTGTATTCTATGTTTTGTATGGTATATCAATGAGGAAAGAGTAAAAACTAAGAGCACAGATTTTTTTTAGCTAAACTGGTGGTTAAATTTCAACTCAGCCATTTCCCCACTATGACTATGACCCAGAGCTAATGCCTTTACCTCTCTGTGCCTCTCTGTCCTTCCCTGAAAAAGGAGGCAGGGCATGCCTTTCGCAGTCAGGGTTATTCAATGACTTGCTATGTAAACACAAGACGTGGGCCATAACTGGCACAGAGTTACATTGCATGTCTTAACTATTTTTTAACTTAAGTAGAATGTAGGTAAGCGAAACAGCAAAAGGTACTTTCAGAAAAAGAAATTGTAAAGATAAATGAAAGGGTTGGAAGAAAGCTGAAATCCCAGACTGTACCTTGGGATATTATGCACTTGATAATGGTAGCTCTCTGCATTAACTGAATCATACATCTGAATCTCCATATACTTTTGGTCTCCATTAAGGCACCCTCCATACCTTAGAGATGAATCCGCAGACACCTGATCCCAAGCTGCCCTAGCTTTCACAGCTACTGTGTGTTCTCTAGATGAGGAGGACTCAGGCCCAGGCCTCAGCTATCCATCCCATTTTCTGAAAATCAAGTTCCATTGTCTTCATGGTTCTTAATATGTATACATATTTGAAAGGGCCAATGGTTAAATAAGAGGACTCGAGCCTCATACATTTTCAGTGGACCTTGCTTTAATTGTCACAGATTCAACTGAGACTACCGTGGAAGTTTGAAAGAAAATGCCCCCGAAGGGAGTGGCACTGTAAGGAGGTGTGGCCTTCTTGGAAGAAGTGTGTCTCTGGAGGGGCAGATTTTGAGGTCTCTTTTCTCAAGCTTCACTCAGTGTGACAGTCAGTGGAGTTCCTATTGCCTCTGAGTCAAGACTTAGGACTCTCAGCTCCAGCACCACATCTGCCTGCATTCCACCATGCTCCCCATCCTGGTGATAATGGACTGAACCTCTGAAACTATAAGCAGGCTGCCTCAAATGCTTTTATTTATAAGAATTGACATGGTCACAGTGTCTTTTTGCAGCAATAAAAACCCTAACTAAGACAGAAGTTGATACCAGGGACTGGAGTATTGCTGTGATAAGCCTGACCAGGCCTTTGTTTGGAGTAATATAGACTTTGGTACTTCGGGTTAGGAAAGCAGTGAAGTTCATTAAGCACTGCTTAATGGGCCATACTAGTAGCATGGAAGACAATGGTGCTGATAATGATTTGGAATGCTGGGAGCTGGCTCAAGAGGTTTCAGAGAAGAATTTTAGAATGGCGCCTAGGAATCATTCTTGTAATATTTTGGTGAAGAAAGTGACTGTCTTTTGCCCTCATCCAGTGAGTGTGCCTGGGGCTAAAGTGAAGATGAAGAAATTCATGGCAGAAAAAAATCTCAAAACAGCCTAGTATAGATTTTATTGTGTGGATATTAGTGGTAAATCTAATGAAGATTTATAATTAAAAAGAACAAGCTGAGCAGGATGAATTATGAAAAATAAACTTTGAGGAGAAAAAGAACACCAGAAAGTAGAATAAATCTAAATTATGTGTTCAGGGAGATAAACAGATTAAGAAATGAAATGAAGGGAGTGGTGACCTCAGGCCAAGATCCACCCAGCTAAGTTTCTAACTTGTGAAAAGGAACCAAAGAAAAAATTTAGAGCCCGATTTGGTGATGTGCACCTTTAATCCTAACACTGGGAAGGCAGAGGCTGGAGGATTTCTGAGTTTGAGGCTAGCATTAGTCTAAGGAGCAAATTCAAGGGCAGCCAAGCTTAAGCAGTAAAAGAAAAGAGAAAACTGGTGAAGATGTAATTAAACAAGGGGGGCATGTTCTAGCCCCACTTGGGGGTTTTGGCCACTTTAGAGTTAAGGACAGGTTATGGAATTAGCCTCAGTGCCTAAAGAAAGCTGCTGAGGCCAAGCATGAGTCAGGGCCTCCTGAATGGAGGCCAAGTAGAGAGATCATTGTATGAAGCTGTAAAGTTGAAGCCTGTACTTTCTCAGAGAACCCAAAGTGTTAGAGCTGCCAGAGTCTCAGGATACCTTTGGAGGAGAGCTGCTAACAGGGAGTGGAACCACTCCAAGAGAAAGAAGTGTGTTTCAATAAACAAATATGAATGAAATTGAAGACCTGTAGAGCATTTTGACATTAGGTGTGGAGATGCAGAGTTTGGAGTTTGTCCACCTGGTTTTCAGTCTTGCTGTGGTCCAGTATTTCCTTGCTTTGCTCCCTCCCTATGTTTTGGAATGGTAACATATATCCTATGACATTGCAGGTTGGAAGTATGTGATCTGCCTTTTGATTTTTATTTTTACAAGTGATTACAGTTAAGAGATTGTCATGTGTCTCAGAAGAGATTTTGGACTTTGAAATAAATTTGAGACTGTTATAGACTACGGGACATTTGAAGTTGGATTGAATGCACTTTTTGTATTATGGTATGGCTATAAGCATTTGGGGACCAGGGACTAGAATGTGATGGTTTGAAAGAAAATGGCCTCCAAAGGGAGTGGCACTATTAGGAGATGTGACCTTTTTGGAAGTGTGTCTCCTCCAACATGATTGGAGGAAGGTACAGACTGGGACATCTCTTTTCTCAAGCTTCACTCAGTGTGACAGTCAGTAAAGTTCCTGTTGCCTCTGAATCAAGATGTAGGACTTTTAGCTCCAGCACCACATCTGCCTGCATGCCGCCATGCTCCCCATCCTGATAATAATGGACTGAACCTCTGAAACTGTAAGCGAGCCACCTCAATTAATGTTTTTATTTATAGGAGTTGTTGTGGTCCTGGTGTCTTTTCACAGTAATAAAAACCCTTACTAAGACCACTACAGAAGAAAAGATGTTTCCGATCTCCTAAGGCAGAAGTCAAGGGAAGGGAAGACAACAGTTACAGCAACCTTAGAAGAAAATAGTCCTGAAGAACATTATGTTCTTTTTCTGGAATCCTCATAACTGCTCTATGATTGTTTTTTAAAGGCTCCATTATCAACAAGTGCATGCCAAAACCTAAATGGCTTCCTTAATCACTGGTCACTATAACAACCCAGCACATCTTAGTGCTTATTAGAGTGACCTGTGGAGAACTTAAAAGGTCATAGGCATTATCTGACCAGGGTTAGCACCATTCCCATTCCGAGTTAAAATCAAGTTCCACGATGATTACTTGATCCGCTCTGCCTTTTCCCACTAGTCTGCACAACAGCCCAAGTTTCTACAACCCTCAGCCACACTGAGCCTGTAGAATCACAGTGTATAGCCTGACAAAGAAGGTCACAATACCAAATTGTTGATGATCAAGTTAGAAATGATTATATTTACTTGACTCTCTATTACTGACAAACTGGTTATTTTATGTGGCAGCATTACACCCTTTCCATTGTTTCAGAGGCCTCCATGTTATCTAAAGCTTATTATTACAGATTTCACACTGTTTAGGAGCACTTGGAGATGAGAGAGAAGGATTGGAGAAAAGGATTTCTTAATCAGTCATCAATAGATCAGGAATAGACATGCATTTGTTATCATTTGTTTCTCAATACAGCTCAAAGAAAAGTCAGCAAATGCATAAATTGTGCAGGGATCCTTGGCCCTACCTTGCTTGACCCAAACTAGAATAAATAAGCATAAACATTACAGAGTAAGCAAATCCCTAGGTTGTAGGGCCATCTCCACTGACATCACCAGTACCGAGGATAGAGAGATACTTAAATGTACATTTTATGAAGATGAAGTGTTTACATCAAACAGGGATGTAAAATGAGTCCCGTCTGTGTATTCCAGTAGAAAAAATGTCCAATGTCTCATTTACTAAAGTAACAAATTATTCTGTTTTCAGATAAATATTATAGTTCCTCCATATAAAAACTGGTTGAAAAAAATAAATTAGCTAAAATTAAGAGCAAATTAAAATTCTTTCTGTTTGGGCCTACTGGTCAGTAGAATTCTATTGGTTTCTATGTTAGTGGGTGACGAGCCTCTCGGCCTCAGGACATTGTTGAATTCTTCTATGAATGCAATGCAAAGGCTAATGCGGCTCACACTAAGCTTGCATGAATGATTGCAAAGTCTCCCATAATTATGGCTTATCTGAGCAAACTTCTAGATGTTTCATAATGGGAAAAGTATTCACTGGAGAAAGTTCTCATCAAAACATGATTTGCAAGAATGTTGGTTACACAGTTATTTCCTAATGCATGGTACTGTGTTCCATAAATAACAGTGTTGAATGTACCAACATCTTTGGGAATTTATCAAGTGGGAATATGGTATCCAACCTTTTTTTTTTACATAGTCTGGGAAAACCAACATCTTGGTTTACCATATTCAGTTAGCCACATGCATTTCTGGGCTCTCATAGAGTTTTTTCATCATTACAAGTCAGTGAACTCTGGGCTGACTAACACTACATTTTAGTTAATTTTTTTAGAAAAATATTTGTGATGGATTTTCACAGTAGATCTTGGAAAGCACAACATAAAGAAAAAAACTACCAGCCATACTACTAAAAACATTTTTGTGTTTAAACACTGGTACTTGGGGCTAGAGAGATGGCTCAGCTGTTAAGTATGCTCATGTCTCTTAATGAGGACATGGGTTCTGTCCCCAGTATCATACAGGAGCTCACAGCTACCTGATACTCTAGTTCAAGGTGGCTTGATGCCCTCTTCCTCTTCTGCCTTCTGGGACTCCTGGGTGAACATAGTGCACATGAACACATGCAAGAACACATATACACATAAAATAATAATTTTAAAACACATGCTTTTATTTAATGTTTTTTAAATGTTATCATACATAGAAGTCATCTGAAAATCCAGATGGAATCACTAAATAGACATTCTGGTTCAGGAAGGCTAAAGTATAGTATGAAAATGTGTATTGTTTTCAGCCTCAGTGTTCCTTAGACTGATAGTACATGGATCTCATCTTGAGCAGTATGGCATATATTCATATTTGCTGCTGAAAATTTATTAGAATACATATAAATGTTTTTGAAACTTTTTATAATTTTCTCAAATATATTTTGGGATGAATTCTTTTAATTTTTAAGATTTATCATATTTTTATTTTATATCTCTGAGTGTTTTGTCTCCCTGTATGTAAGTACATCATGTGTGGGCAGTGCCCATTTAATATCACGGAGGGCATCTGATCTCCTGAAACTGGAGTTGCCTAAGGCTGTGAGCCAGCATGAAGCCGTCTCTCCAGCCCCTCTTTTCTTTTTCTTAATTACCCTGAAGTGATAAATTGGTACATAGCTTGGTGTTCATGATATTTCTTTCCTTTTCTTTTTTTTTTCTTTCTTTCTTTTTTTTGGGGGGGGCAGGGGGTTGAGACAGGGTTTCTCTGTGTAGTTTTGGTGCCTGTCTTGGATCTCGCTCTGTAGACCAGGCTGGCCTCACACTCACAGAAATCCTCCTAGGCTCAGTCTCCTGAGTGCTTGGGATTAAAGATGTGCTCCACCACCATCCGGCTCATGATAATATTTCTATAGCCAGAAAAACCATTCCTTTTGATTTAAAAAATAGATTGGCAAGCTTGATCACCAGCATGGAAAAAACTAAAAAACATTGAAGTTGCTTCTGAATTTTCATAAATGGGGATTGGCTGAGATTAATGTTGCTGATGATGGGACATTTTAAAAAGTGTTTTAGAAGTACCTACAAGATACTAGTGGAAACCTTTAAGACCAAAAAAGCTGAAGACTGAGATTTATATCAATAACTAATCCATGACAAATCAAAACTTCTGGGATGGAGGAAAAGATGCAGAGTTTGTCAGAAGGCTGGACCTTTTAGCTACTTCTACTGCATTTTATCTGCTAGGGCAAATCACTTAAGGTGTTTGTTAGTCCACTTGGTACAGCAGGTTAACTCAATATTGGTCAAAGGCCCAGGATGCTCTAACAGAATTCACTAATACCCATTACTCTCCGACCTCATGTACAGATTCTTTGATAAGGCTTGTTTTCTCACAGGTAGGCAGGTGATGATGGTACAGAAGACACCCAGAAATATTAACTATCATTTTGTTTTGTTTTGTTTGAGACAGGGTCTCTCTTTGTAGTACTGGATGTCCTGGAACTCAGTATGTAGCCCACACAGGCCTTGAACTCAGAGATTCACCTGTCTCTGCCTCCTGAGTGATGGTACTAAAGGCATAACCACTATGGCCCACAGAAATGATAATGTTGTAGCACTAAAATTTGACATAATTTTTTTCTGATAAGATTATACTTGAACTGATATGATCTTTCTAGGCACAAATGAGAACAGTGTCCAACTTAAGGTCGCTTTCCTACTCGGCCTGCTATGTTTGTTTGTAATTTTTACACAAAGAATGAATTATTGCATCAGTTGGAATTGTATACCCATTTCAGTACCACTTAAAGAAGCAAAAATGCATGAATGTATTGTTGTGTTTAATGAGGTCTGCTAGATTTCTACTGTATATCTAGTAACATGTTAGGTAAACGAAGATAGAAAAGTGTGGTCTCTCCCTAAAATATAGTGGGGGTGGGGGGAAGCAACAGTGTCATAACCATGGTGACATCATGGGTCTATTCCTTGAGAGGAATGAAGGAAGATGTCAAGAGAATGTGACAACTGAGACATCATAGGTAGATGACTGCCACAATCTTGCTGCACAACAGGCACTGCGGTGTGAACTGCAGGAAACACACCTGATGCCAAGGCTAAGTGTCAACAGATGGGTACAGAGAGCGTTGTATCTAATGAGCAGAATCTCCACATACAATGTATTGGTAATCTGTTTTGAGAAACAAGACCTACCCATGAGCATATCTAACGGTGCATGATTCAACACAGACGTATCCACAGGATAAGTGAATACTAGGCAAATAGACAGTAAGGAGGGGAAAGAACCTCGGATTTTCAGCAGGAGGGCGATGGTAGAACATAGTAGAACATCCATTCGAGGAAAGGTGCCTGGCATGGGATCAGGGAACACATTACCTAGGATGTCACAGGCAAAAGACACAGAAAATCTAAACCAAACCTTCTTAAGCAATGAAGGAAATGTGTTACCCAGAACTAAATGTTGCCAAGGTAGATTGGGCACTGTAGTGTTAGGTGTAAAGGTCTTGCTTGGTTCCATTCTTTGTCATGTTTACAGCCCCGTCCTCCTCTGTCTTCAATAGTTTGTTTTGTTTTGTTTTGTTTTGTTTTGTTTTGTTTTGTTTTGGTTTGGTTTGGTTTGGTTTGGTTTGGTTTTTAACAAGTTAGCCTTATTCAAAGCAGTAGAAAGGGCTGCAGGATTTCATGAGATACAAAGTCATAATTACAATATTGCAGGCACAATAGCTGAGATTCGTTCTAGGTGGGCTGGAGTTAGTTCTTGCTTCAGGATGTGAACTTGTTCAGAGGGGTGAATGTTAATTAAATTTTCTCTGGGATAGTCACCCTCCGAGACAATGCAGGGGTAAGAGGGGGGGGGCAAGAAGAAACAAGAGGACAGTGGAAGGTGGAGGTATCACACAGGCAGTCAGTGGGACACACTACAGCTCATTCACAGTATATTTTCTACCCTCTGGGCAGTTGTCCCCGGTCTTTACTGAACTATAGGGTGGAGCAGCTTGTTCATACAGCTTGTGAATACTTATTCTGACTGTGTACATCCTGTGTGTGTGTGGCAGAGTACAAGCTTTATGAGGGCAGGGATGTGTCTCCGCCAAATAATATGTAAGCACATAGGGGACGCTCAGTGAATCATTGCTCTTTGACAGACAAATACCCAAGGAAACTTCGATATAAAAGGGCAGGCTGACGGTATTGTGTACTTGGTGCTTGACTTGAAAAGGACTTCTTCATGGACAGCATTCTCCAAATTGTGTTCCCAGAGATACTAGTCTCACATGAGGTTTGTGGCAGAGTTTGGGAAAGACAGTTTTGCAACTTTTGTGCATGCCTTGGGGAAACGAGGAGATGTTGAAGGCATGCCTAAGGAGGACCCAGCATATCTGACATGCTCCCACTTCTCGCACTAGGAGTAGTGGCTCTTAGTGTTTTGTGGAAGTAATGCTTCATGTCTATAAGGAAATCATGGTAATGGGAGAAAGCCAAGAACATGCCTCTCCCTGTAAAGTTCTCACAACTAATGGGATTGCTCTTCTTTCCCCTTTATATCACACACAGAGTGATTACAAAAAACTTTTGGCTTCCCTCAGCAGCTAATAATACCAAGAGGGGAGCCAGATCCCAGGATTTCATCTTTGCATCTTTGTAAAAGTAACAGTAGGAAGTAAAGTCTTGCACTTCCCCTGGCATTCGCTCCAGCCGGCAACACATGTACAGGAGGAGGGAAGGGATTGACTGAATAAATTTACACCCAGACTACTTTGTTGAGGCCAGCGTGTCCACCTCTCTAAAAACATAGCGAGCATGAAAAAGGACATCCCCGGACCAAAATGACTCTGGTTTTATATTTATAGCTCTAAGAAAAATCCCTTGTTAAGAATGCCAAAAGTAATAAAAGAAAGGAAGTCATTTTCAATTGTTTGTTTGATTCTTTCTGAAGCATTGAATTGAGAGTTGGGCTTTAATTGTGGATATCTTCAAAGTACAGGCGCAAGCAGGAATAATAGTGTGAAAATATCTTTCAACTTATCAGCCATTAATAACATTCTCAGTTAGTTTTCACTTACCTCCTCCATCATTGTGTTTGCTTTCTAGCTTACTTTAAACCAGTCTGCAGATACTGTGCCATTTTAACTGTGAATTCTTTGCTGTGTACCTCAAATAAAGCATTTACATAGCACGATACATACTGTATCAAATTTTGGCAGAGACCATACAAAATTAAGCAGACTAGGTGTTTCAAACTTCTTTTTTTTAATATTACTTTTTTCCTCGACTATTTGTTTATTGGGGGAAAAGAAATGTTTAGAAATCATCATTTCTAAGTAATAAATATATTGCATAATCATATATTCATAGAATTTATCATTCTTTTGGATGGAGGACTCCAAACCTCATTGTCTGATTCCCAGGTGTAAGTCTCAAACGTGATTAAGTACAGCATAACCATAAGTGTGCTGCACTGATAAATTTTCGAAAGACCCAACTCTTCTATATAGAGTTCTGATTTTTTTCATTTTTATTATTAGTTAAATTTACTTTTAACTGATACACAGAAGATAAAATAGTAATGGAGTACCATGTTACCTTGTGAAAACAGTATCCATGTGTGTTTCAATCTTGCACATGTCAGGACTGCAAAGAAACTGAACAAAATAAAGCCTGAGAGTTTTCAGAAGCAGGATCAGACTCTCACCAAGGGCACACCACCAGCCACTCCCATTTTGAAAAATATACCCAGGTTACTTTATTGGCAAAGACAGTGGTTTCTGAGCCTTCACTTCAAAGCGACGAGAAAGGAAAGATAAACTGTAAGGAGAATTAGTACCACAATCTTTCAATTGCAGGTATTCCAATTGATTAACTGTCAGAACAAGCATTTCCCTACCTTCAGCACACCCATTCAATTTGTCTGTCGACATGCTCTTTGCAATTCATTAAAGCCTTTTGTCTAATCAAGAACATTTAGAACCAACTGTTTGTTAGTTCGGGTCTGATTTGTAGGTTACAACTGTGTTCTAGACAAGAAGCTGTACATTGTGTAACTCCACAACCCAGTTAACCAAAGCCCTAACTGCAGCCAAGGGAAGTGCCAGAAATTCTCAAAGGAATGTGGAAATGGCATGCAAATATAGTGATATCATTGTCTTCCTGGCTTGGGAAGCCATGTTCCCTCCTCATACCGTCAACTTGAGAGAGCTCCCCACCCACCCACTCCCTGCCCCCACGCCCAGAAGAGACTCCTTCCCACAGGAGTAAAGGAGATCTCTTCCCTTTATATAGAAACAACTCAGGCATCCATTCAACACTGCCAGGTGATGATTTGAGGGGCAGTTTGGAAGGAAAAGGCTAGGCACCTACAATCTCTCTTCTTAGAACATGTTCGAGTAATTTGAGTTAAATTCCACCTATTTACGGCACAAAGAGGGACAAAGCGGCCCATTTTTCAGTGTCATGGAGTATGTGCTGTTTCCCAGTGTTGATTCTGATAAAGCAACCTTAATGTTGTGGGCTGCTGAAAAACTAGCATTTAACCAGCTGGGGGAAGAACCGTGGTATCAATATGTCTTAAAATGAAGGTCAGCCAGACTTTAAATTACTGACTAAATGGATAAAAAAAATTCTTTCCCTGGAGAGGCAGCCTCATCTTTCAGTACATCTCCCTGGAAAATGATGGCACCATTTGTTTAAATCATTTCATCTCTACATCTTCCTTCACACTGAAAGGAACACAGGTAAGATGTAATGCTGGTGTTTAAAATGGCAGTAATCAGTAACAACACCTTCCTGGACACATTAGTGCTGCCGAAGAAGCAGCCCTCTCTCCTAAAGGACAAGCCAACCCATCATATTGGACTGTGAGTGACACACTACATGCTTTTTATTCATCTCTGTGAAGAGGCCTTTCTTGGCCCCCGTGGCTGTCCAATGGGCTCTTGCTCTGCACATGAGACTTTCTTGTTTCTCTCTCTCTCTTTTGTTTAGACATGGGCATGGGTCATAGAATCTAAAGCCTTTGAAAGGAAGGATTGAGTGATGGATGTGACAGCTCAGGCTGATAGTCTAGATTTGGACTTTGCCAAAGAGAAAGAGAAATCAAGGTCTAGAGACATTTATTGACGGCAAAGTAGACACACAGGACAGTAACACTAACGACAAGCAACTGACTACGTAAGAGCCATAGACTCACTTTTCCAGATGAAGTTGACAGGACTGAGAGATGCTTTAGATAGAGCATGTACTGTGCTCTCCTAAAATACCCGTTTGCTTCCCAGCACCCAGATCAAATGGCTCACAGCATCCTTAACTCCAGTTATGGGAGACCCATGTCCTCTCCTGGCATCCCTATAATAAACATTCATTCACAAGTACATACACGTAAATAAAAATAAATCTTGAAAAGAGACAGAAGTTATATGTTAAAAACTAAAAGGAAACTGTAACACTGAAAAATAACAGATGATTAACTATTAATAAGCCTAAGGACGGTGAATCCCCAAAGGACTCCAGTATGTATACTGAGTTACTAGTGAAGCAGATATGACACCCACACTCGGGACCTGGAAAAAATTAACCGAAAGTACTCCCCCTAACAACCAGGAGAGCCCAGCCTCAACTTCAGACAATAGACTGAGACACATCAAAAAAGAAAAGAAAAGAAAAAGAAAGAAAGAAAATTGTGCCTGCAAGAACTAAGATAACTGTAACCGTGAGTCCTCTATCTCAGGAACACCACACTGAAAACAAGGGGAAAGCCCTGGTATTTCCAAAACAGAGAATGTCCAAATTATTAAGATACACTCTCACTTCTCTGTCCGCTCTTACAGCGTACACTGCTAAGTGATACCATTCCAGCCTCTTTTGCTTGTTAAGAGAACTCTGGATTTCTTTTTCTGGCGTTCATGGATATAATGGGGGAAAACCCTAAAAGAAAAAAAACCCTTTTCCAGGCGTTCTTGCCTCAGAGGATTCTGTAAAGACGCCTGGGCCCACGGGGCAGACCTTATAGACACACTGTACAAGGAGCGGAGTCAGCCATTGTGGCTTCTTTGCCTTGCAGTCTTCCCCGTCATCATTCACTCGGGATACTTCCCACATGCTCACTGGCCAGTGGCCATGAAGCAAGACCACACATTAATAAAAACGGCAGAGCTGAGAGTGGAAAGAGCCGACTCTGCACTATTGTAGAATCCTGGAACTAGTTACGCATCACCTGGCACCAGATACTTTTAAGAAGAAAGAGTTTATTCTGGCTTCCTGCTTGAGAGGGTCATTCCGTAATGGTTAGAAAAAGAGGGAAAGGGATGGGAAAGGCAAGGCAGGAGCGGTAGTGTCTCAGTCACTGTCCTATTGCTGTGAAGAGACACCACAACCAAGGCAAAGAGAAAGCATTTAATTGGGAGCTTGTTTACAGATTCAGAGGGTGAGTCTGTGACCATCATGGCAGGGGAGGCATGATGCTGGAGCAGTAGCTGAGAGCTTACATGGCAATGCAACAACCAAGAGGCAGAAAGAGAGATGCCGAGAGAGCTATCTGGAAATTGCACAGGATTTTTTTAAGCCCCCAAGCCCGACCCCAGTGGCATACCTCTTCCTTCCAACAAGGCCACAACTCCTAATCCTTTGCAGACAGTTCCACCAACTTCAGGCCCAGAATTTAAATAAGTGGCCTTATGGGGGCCATTCTCATGGAAACCACCACAGGTAAGCTGACTAGTCACCATATTTTGTCCACAGTCAGGAAACTCCAGGTGCTTTTAATGTGAGAAAATACAACTCTTAAAATGTTTCTAACTCAGTTTCAGAAGTTTCTGTTATTTATTAATACAATATCCAAGTGTATTTCATTCATTAATATATCATGGTATACATACATACAAGCAAATTAACATTTGATGACATAAAATTTTTCTGAAGTACAAGTTACTAGTAGAAGATCTAAGGAAATTGGCTAGCATAAAGTCTTATAGTTATCTAGAGTCTTACACCACACAAGCCCAGCTTTTCTGATCTCTTCCTCCATTTGTCCCATTGTGGCCTAGAGCAAGTGGATTGCTAGGAAGGTCTTCTTTCTTCTTTCAGCCTTACACATCAATTTACATATCCATCAGTTCTTTACTGAATGTCTCACACAAAAGAAGATTCTAGGTGGAGAGTAGGGTGATGGCATAGATAAGCTCGGGATTTTCATGTTTAATGTCACCAGTGATCTTCTCAGAGTGTATTTTCACATGATCACATCATCCCTCCTTTAAAAACTAAAGTGCCCCTGATAACCTTGAAGAAGTAAAAGGAAAATCTTTGAATTTCAACCACAGTCTTTAGGAGTCTTAGATTATGCCAGCTCTTCAGTCTTGTGCTACCTCCTCTCATGTGTTGCCTATTTTCAAGTTCATTGAGCTGTGAGCTCGGTAATGTATGTCGAGTGTTTCATGCAGTCAGGTCTAAGCAAAAACAGTCATTCATAAAATGTAGCTCAGACATATCACACTCTTCCAAACACTCTTACTTGGCATATCATTTTGCTGGGTATTTCTGTACACCTTCCCTCCCAGTAGGTCCTCTGCTCCAGTGGTATGAGCCCTAACTGCATCTAGTGACACAGAGAACAGATTTTATATTTTGTGTCTCATGCTCATATGCTAGAAAAGAAAAGTTACAAAACTGCTGAGGAGAATTATTCATACCTCCACTCATATCTCATCAGATAGGTCAGGTTCCAGAAAGCTGCACACTGATTAGAATGCAGTCAGAGAGCAAGGAAGTTCCTTTAGAATAGGCTATAATTGGAAGCTGATTGTAGCAGACGCCTAGTAATCTGAACCATTCAGCTGTATAGTGTTCAGAGACAATGGTAGTACCCAATGCAGCAACATCAACCAGTTTAACTTCATATTTATTATGTACCTAATATGTGCATCTTAGTGGAGCTGTTAAAATGAGGACTTTTCAGGGGACTTGGGAGACATGAAATAGGGTAGGTTTGATGTGCAAACTCCTGGTTTTAGATTTTTTTTAAAAAAGGAAATGAAAAAACCCCAGTATTAACAAAACTCAGAGAAAAATAAGAAATAAAGCAACAGAACGTCTCCACACAGCCAACTAGTCAGTATTGTGAATGTAGTGTGTGAAAACGCAAGAGAGACACGGGACATGGTTTAGAATGGGAAATGTGAGGTGAAGGGTTCAATGTCCAAGGCATTTGGGGGAAGAGAAAGTCCACTGAGCAGCTGCGAGTTCAGAGTGCAGTGAGAGCTGAGAAATACTGGAGGTGAGGGAGACAGCAGACACCATGAGGTAAGGATGTCAGTCATTTGCTCCCCTGGACAGACAACGCTTCCAAAGTAATCACTAGATTCGAGGTAAACAGTAAGAATCAAAGTATGGTGGTTAATCTTAATTATCAGCTTGACACTGTCTAGAGACAAGCCTCGGGGCACACCTGTGAAGTATTAGCTAGATTCGGTTAGGTGCTGGTAACACCTGTGAGGGCTAGCTCGATTAGGTTAACCCCTGCCATACCTATGAGGAATTATCGAGATTAGGTGAGATGAGGTGGCAGGATGCACCTTAATTTAGGAGCCACTACGCCGTGGGCTGGGGTTCTGGACTAAATAGAAAGAAGAAGGGGAGTCGATCACTACTGGCTTTCACCACTCTCTGTCTCCAGACTGTGGATGCAATGGACCCCTTGCAGCTCAGACTTTCTTGATGCTGTGGAACTGTGACTCAAAATAAACTCCTTCTCCCTTAAGTTCCTTTTGTCGGGTATTTCATTACAACAGGAAACATCAAATGAAAGATTCTACATTGTTTATGATAAGTCATAAAGGGTAACAAACCTGAACACCTTAGCCATGATGGGACACAGGTACTTACACAATGATAGGAGAACAATACTTTGGAAGCAACACAGAATATTCCCCTTTCCTCCATCTCACTCACATATGTGTGCCACAGTCTAATATGAAGGGAAAAAAAGAAAGATTTGTTTTTATTGAAATGGTCAAGGAAATTGTGTTCTGGAAAAAATATAAAACTTAAATTACTTTCAAGAAACTGGAGTGATGCCTGTGGGCCTGAACCCATAGCTTTTCAGTGATGCTACTGGGAGAGGGAAAATACATTTTCCTTAAGGGTATACCCCCCAGGAAGTCAGCCACGCTCCAGTGGAAGGCCACACATCCAAAACTATATGGGCAGCCCAAATTGGACTTGACAGGCATAAAAGTGAAAAAATAAAAAAAGGACACAAAGTTGAGTTGGCAGGGAAAGGGGGCTGTCTTAGTGATCTTTTTATTACTGTGATAAGATACCATGACCAAAGCAATTTATAGACACATGAGTTTATTGGGGTTTATAGTTTCTGAGGGTGAGTCCATGACCATCAGGGCAGACAGCCATGTCAGCGGTCAGGTAGGCAGGCATGCCACTGGGGCTTACATCCTTATCCTTACGAGTCCCATTCAACTTACCACGGTGAACCTGGGTAGATTTAGGAGGAGTTGGGGAAAGGGATAAATATGATCAAAATACATTGTATGAAATTCTAAAGGAACTAACTTTTTTTTTTTTAAGAAACTGTAATGAGTCTTCTATGAAGATGATGGAATTTTTTTTCAGTATTGAGATTTCATGAAGATGTAAAATACTGGAAGAGAGTTGAGTAGTAGGAATCTGGCCAGGAACAAAGAAGTACAGAAAATCCTTGGCAGAAAAATACGGAGAACTGATAGCCAGAGGAGTTTTCTTTCAGGCACAGATGACAGCTTGCGAGGCACAGGGGAATTAGCTGGCATCAGGGCTCCCAGGGAGCACCAGGGATAAGAGCTTGGGAGGCTGGCTCAGGCAGAGCTACAAGTGTGTGTTAAGAAAAATGGTGTTATTCTTCAGTGGCCTTTGCTCTGAGCTTGCATGTAAACCTTGTAAGAATTTTTTATAGCATGTCTAACCCAGGTGGATTTGAGTTAGAATTCCATTGCCTCCAGGTTTCGACCTCTTTCTGGAAACCTTCAAGGAGACTGCCATGCCTTTACTGGGTCCCATCTTGGGCATGCTCCTGGAAGCTTTGGTCAGAGATGAAAGCCAGGAAAAGAATAAGAAAAAATTGTTCATTAATGGATTAACATGAATTTCAGCTTTTAAATTTATATTAGAAAATAGTAGTTTTGAAAGTATATTTTCAAACTGCTAAGAGGACAGTAGGAAATCTCCATCATTCTCTCTGACTGTCCTCTGTCTGAATTACTGCACGAACCCAAAGAGATCCTCTTTTATCTACTGTAGTTAAAATGAATACAGACCTTGGGCCAGACACATAGTTCAGTTGATCAAGGACTTGCCTAGCCTGTAGGAAGTCCTGAATTCAACTTCTAACACTCCATAACCTAGGTCTGGTGATGTATGTTTATAATCCTAGCACTGGAGAGCTAGAGGCAGGAAGATGAGATGCGCAAGGTGATCCTTGGAGAAGAGTGAGGTGGAGGCCAGCCTGGAGCTGCATGAGACCCTGTCTCAGAAGAAGAAAACAAAGAAAGTGAGTAAATGAGTGTGACTGAGCAGCCATAGTTAGGAATTTGGCTGGGAAGCTGTAAAGCAATCGATTAAGTCCTCTGTTGCTTTGGAGCAGAGACCCCAGGCTCCAGGGGGCATTAGCCTTAGTGGTAATGGTAGGCATATCAATGGATGCCTTCTAATGAGATTTTCAGGAAAGATGTGGGCCATATCAAAGACGGTTTGACTTGAAAAGGCACATACCTCTCATTTAAATATGAGTGAGATCTCTGGGAACAATATGGAAGGAGAAATCCAACCCCTGTAAGTTGTCCTCTGATGGTGACCTGCGTGACCACACACATACTCATACAAGCAAATAAACAAATGAGTGAACAAATAAATAATAAAGTTTAAAAAATATGGAAGGATGAAACAGGAGATTAGCAACAACAGATAAATGTGAGCCAAGAGACAAACTTAATCTTCCAGGCCTGCCTTAAACAATTTTTATAAAGTTGTTTCTGCCTGAAAAAGAGAGAAACCCAGCTGGAAAAGATTGGATTATGGGTATTGCCTTCCCACCCAAGGTTATTGTTTTAAATTGCCTCAGGGCAGAGGTCATTAATCTGAGGTCTAGGAGGACCAGCATCATGTAGAAGCCCCTGGCATGGAGTCAGGAATTCTCAGACTCACAGTCTATTTCTAGAAAAGATCGTTGGCCATGTTATTAACCATGGAATTGACTGGAAACACCTGAAGCCTACTGAGTTCTTACAGGAATTGTATTACCAAAGAAAGCCCAAGGTTAAAAAACAGTGGCCTGTGACCACTTGGATATTAGCAATTCCCCCAACTCCTAAATTTTCACCAACAGTTTGTAAACCACTAAAGGCTGCATAACCCTGGAAAACTCATTTTCTATGTTCATCTCCAATCTTTTACATGAAAGAGAGTTATGTTGTTCTGGTTGGGTAACTGCCAAAACAAATAGATCCAGTGTTTAAATATCTAAAACATCATAAGAATTCAGTTCCCAGTTGCATAACAGAACTGAGGCAGCATGAAGTTAGATGGTCTAGAAGTCATCCATGTAGGAATTCAGGAACCTAGGCTGAAAGAGGCTGTACCTTACTGAATGTGTGTATTTTAAACCAATCAGTATCTCACCAGTGAACCAGAAGTGTGTGTATGGATGGGGAGGTGGGGGTGGTAAATACATGTTGGTGGTGTTTTGAGCCCAGCCAGCAAGTGATACATGACAGTTCCACTAATGTTCTAGAAAACAGAACTCAGCTTCTGTAGCTAGAACCAAATGCAGGGAAGTCTTAAAGAGTGGCTTCCCTGGGTCCCACTGAGGAAGAAGGAACAAGTATTGAAAAGCAGAAAACTATCTCTGGCCTCTGAGAAGAAAAGTTCATCTACTGCTGGTAGGAACTGCAGCTGTACAGTGGTGTGTTCAGATCCTGCTCTCTAATGCCAAGACAGAAAGCCCTCCTCACATCTAGCAGGACGCAAGTGCTCTGAAGCACTGGTGTGTTGTTGCATCCTAGTGCCCCCTTTCAGAATCACAGGTGACAGGGCCAGCTGTTCCAGGGAATATTGGGTATACTGGCAAGAAAACTTTGTTCTGAACTACGAATTCCCAGACTGTGATGGCAGAAAGGAAAACGAAAGGACAAGAAATGTCCGGTGTGAAATGGGATGTCGACTGATGAGATTGTGCACCTTTTTTTTAAGGAGGCATGAGGACCTTTTATGGAGACAACCACATGTTTGATCAAATATAAATGGAACAAACACACAGACATTTGGAAGTCTGTTGAACCAAGAGTGACCCAAAGAGATACTCTTGATTGCTTATCCAACACCAATTCCCTGCTTCTGCCTTTTAGGCAGAATTAACATTTTGTTCAGGTGACCTATTATATTCCTCTTAATTATGCCTCATCAAAACTCATTATCTCTCTCCCTTTGCCTGTGATAAAGAAAAACAGCATGTTATGAAATCTAGTCCTGAAAAGTAGGGGAGGGAAGGGGAACTGTGGTTGGAATGTAAAATGAAAAAAAAAATTAGGAAAGAAAAAAAAGAAAAGTAGGAGAACTTCACTATATAGCTTTAGCAAAGGATTTCCTATGAATAATAATAATAATAAAAGATTCATAGACGTCAGTCCCCCTTTTCTACCTGATTGTTGTACATGTATACAAGATCCAGAACTTAGACAACACTGTGTGGTTAAATGGGATCTGGACAGGAGTGAGGTCAACAGATGAGAGAGAGAGAGAGAGAGAGAGAGAGAGAGAGAGAGAGAGAGAGAGAACACTTGGGTTGTAGCTATATCTTTAAGACATTAACTAACTGCATTAGCATCAGCCAATAAGAACTTCTAGATTTCTTAATATATATGATGATCCATTTTGATTACTGGTTATAGCATTTTGAGTCATGTTCTCTATTACTTTTAATTGAAAGTATCTGTCCTAGTCTACTTTGAGTTTGTATGACAGAGTACTACAGATCAAGTAATGTACAAACTAATGTATAATATTTCTTATACTTCTGGAGATTGGGAAGCCCAAAACTGAGAGCGTCATTGCTAACAAGGGGCTCTTGATGTCTCATCCAGCATTACAAGGGAGTATGAGGAAATGAAACAGCCTACCTCACTCACAAGGTAAATGCATTCTTGTGATTAAATCCCAATACCACAATAACAACATGAATCTAACCACGAGGACAAATACTCATGACTTAATGACCTCTGAAACATCCCATGGGGTGGAACTAGAGAGAGAGTTCAGCGGGAAGAGCCCTTGTGCTGCAAGCCCTTACATCAGGGTCCGAATCTCTAACATCCATGGAAAAAGCCAGGTGTGGGTGCATAAACGAAACATAAGGAAGCTAGCTGGGTCCTGAAAACTCACTAGCCAACCGTCATGGTCAAATGGAGAGCTTCCAACTGGATAAAACATCATGTCTCATGGCAATGTGCAATAGAGAGAGATACCTGCTCTCCTCTCTCTCCTCCCCACAGTCCTTCACACACACACACACACACACACACACACACACACACACACACACACACACACGAGGACCTCATGGGGGATTACATTTCACTAGTGATTAAGGAATTAAAAATTCTAGTGTATCAACTTTGGGGAGCACATTCAAATCATTATAGCCTCTTGACTAATATTAATAAAAATTTTTAGTGTTGTCCAATCCTAATACAAAATATTACACACAGGGGTACACCTAATGGGTAGTATCTTTTCTTAGAAAATAAGGAATGTTTTATAACTGATAAGTACACACACACATACACACAAAAACCCTTTGTAATAGAACATGGCATTAAGGACACATGTAAGTAGATAAAATCTGTGTGTATCTCTTTCATGCCAGTAATATGTTTAAATTGATCCATATTTATTGTGTCAATCAGTTCTGCATGCAACTGAGACCACATATTTGGTAACTAGTGTCAGTGATGTATGCTTGGTTATGATCTGGGCTGTGATCATGTCAGAGAACCCACTATAGTGGCCTCCTTAGGATGGTGAGCTAACCATCAGAAGGTAGGCTCATTCTAAAAGGAAGTCCTACAACTAGAATTGTTTGAGAATTTTATTTCAGGTTCCATTATACAGCAACTATTGCTTTGGACAGATAAATAGAAGCATAAATAGAGACTTGCAGATGTGGGTGGCTTACACAGTATTTTAGGATCAGTGTTTGTTTGGAAATTTGTTTTTTTATTTGTTTGGTTTTTTTAGCAACGGAACATTTCCTGTGAATGTTTCTGAAGTCATTGCAGATCATTTTCTTCCCATTCTATTCTTTTATACTCTGCTTCCACCTTTCAATTATTGTGAATATGTAATGATGAAAATAACTACTATAAATAATGCACTGACTTTTTATATCATGTTTCCAACAAAGAGAAAAATTCATGCTGAGCTGCAGGGAGAACCGGGCGGCAGCTGCTGCGGTGTCTCAACAGGATAAGACACATGGACTGTTCGGAAGGAAGCAATTGTTCCTCTCATCTGGAAAGAGATAGGAGGGGATGCGCAGAGCAGGCTGAATGTTTCAGGGTCCCTCCCATCACCTCACCTGCCTAGCACATCTCCCTCCCCAAGGCCAATCTCCTGGATAAATGTGTGGGGCATCTGGGAATGCCAAGTATGTCCTGCATTGCTCTTCCTTTAAGGACCTATAAGAAGACAGTAGGAACAACATCATCGATTTGCTCAGGCTTAGACAGCAAGCATGATAGTGTCACTCCCAAGGCAAGACATTAATTTGATAAACTCTTAGCTCATTTTATTCTCAAGACATGGAACATTCTGGAAATAACATGGGTTTTTACAATCAAAACTTGAATTGAAGCTTCTGGCTCATCACTTAAGAACTTTCCCATCTTTATTTCTAGGGATTTATCCCAGAACCACCCATATACCTCCCCCATCCACCCCAATCACCCCAATCACCCCATGCACCCCATCCACCCCAATCACCCCAATCACCCCATGCACCCCATCCACCCCAGCCACCCCAGCCACCCCAGCCACCCCATCACTGTCTCTTTTTAAATTTGTCTTTAGTCAGGATCTCACTAAGTGGCCCATGCTTGCATAGCACTCATAATCTTCCTGCCTTGGCAACCCCCAAGTAACTTAAAACAAAGACTGAAGGCAGGTGACATTGGCCTGGCTCATTTGAGTTCATATAGCTTTGCTTATCCCTAAAATTAAAGCAACACAGCTAACTATTTCATTCATTTATCTATCTTCTCGTACTACCCTCTTTTGAATGTTTAAATAGATATTTAGAAAATAATATATGTAGTAATCACTTGAGGTTCATGAAACAAAAGTAGAAAATCCGAATGCAGAAAGAGGAAAGTGTGTTGATGATCCTGTTTGATGGAATGGCTGCAATGACATTTTCTTGTCAACTTGACACACTTGAGAAGAGCGATTCTCAACTGAGGAATTACCTCCATCTGGCTGGGTTAGAGGCATGTCTCTGGGGTATTTTATTCACTGCTGTTGGCATGGGAGGATCTATTTCATTGTGGGTGGTACCATTCCCAGCCAGGTAGGCCTGGGCTATATAAGAAAGGTAACTGAACAGAAGGGAGAGAGCAAGCTAGCAAACAGCACTCCTCTGGGGTCATCCTCCAGTCCCTCATTCCACATTCCAGCTTGAGTTCCTGTCCTGACTTCCCTCAATGTGGGCTGTGACATAGAAATACAAGCCAAATAAATGCTTTCTTCCCCACAAGTTCCTTTGGGTCATGGTGTTGATTACAGCAACAGAAAGCAAACTAGAGTCCTGGCCAAATGCTTTAAAACTTTAGAATTTGAAGTTTCCAGAGCCAGGGAATAAAGGATAAAATGGGGTTGCATGTATGCAGTCTGCATTAAAGAGAATTAATACAGGTTACTTTGACAATGCACATAATTTCTGGACCTCCAAAGAAATTCATACCTCTAAGCTTATGGTACACAACTCACAGGCTCATATATTAAATATATTAAAGCCTTTATTCACTTTAAACTATTGTTTAATAGCTTCAGTAGTAATTGTAAACAAGAGAAAACTCTTACTGAATAGAAATTAACTTATGCATCTTAATTGCACATATTTTCAGACAGTGGGGTCGAAACCAGATAGTTTTAACATTAACATTTTAGCATCTTCAGTGGAAAGCTTCTCTGTAAGACACTATTCACTTTGCTGTCCTTTGGGGAAGATCATGTAGGACATAATTTCTTTTTCAGAAGGGACTTGGGAGATCATCATAAACATCGATGGCTCTGGCTTATAGAGTCTTTAGCTATAAAATGTGCATGTGAAAAAATTATGCAGCATATGAGGGTGGACAATGGGTCTGTCACATGCTTTCTTTAAAAAATCACCAGTGTATGTTTTCGTTTAAACAATTTGACTCTCATAAAGGTGGGATGAAGAATGTACAGCTGTTGACCCCTCAGGCAGTGTAGCACAGCTGGTTTTCTGTAAAAATAATTAGTAAAGCTGAAGTTGAAGCAAGCTGACTTTACCCAAGTGATTTTCTCACCCTCCAGACAGCCTTCAGATTCACCATGTCTCTGCTTTCCTGGCATGGCTCAACACCATCTTTTGTTTTGACACTGTAATCCACTCAGTGGTCCACAAACATATTCTTGTCTGCTTCTCCTTCTCTTTTACTTCATTTACACAGTCTAAGGATGAGCTGTATGAAGAACGTACTTCAATACTCTGCCAACCATGCAATGACATCACTTTAAAATGTGGAGTATTTTATTCCTCATCATTTCATGTCATCCTCACAGCTACTGTGTGCTCATTCTCACTTACCTTTAAATTGAAGAAGATAAATCTAGACTAGGATTCCAGTTCTGCCTCTTATTAAATGTGGGTGCTTAGATAACTTGTTTAATTGTTGTTTTCCTGAGGTTGTGTCTCACATGTAGCCCAGTTGACTTGAAACTAATAAAAACAACTGTCTACCTCAAACTTGAAGGTCTTTCAACTTCCCGAGTGCTGAGATCACAGGTGTACATCATCACCCATGGAACAAACTATATAATGTCTGTGTAGGCTAATGAGCTCACCTGTAAAATAACAAGGGATCTTCATGAACTAGATGACATGTGTTAAGTACCTTTTACAATGTCAGACATATTATAGATACAAAATAGTATCTGCTGATAATTATGTTATCTGAACAGAATTCTTACAGCCACAAATATTACATTTCACATTCACCCCACCCACCCCACCCACCCCATCCACCCCATCCACCCCATCATCACTGTCTCTTTTTAAAATTGTCTTTAGACAGTTTTACCATTGAAAGTCACAATAGTGGTCTATTAAAATACTTTCTTTGATCATATTTTCACTTAATAACATGTTGGTCCATAATTGGAGCTAGCAGATAGCATTGGTTTTAAGTAGTCTCCAACACCAGCCCTTTCCCCCAGAATAAGCTGTAAAGTCTTCTAGAATTTATTCTACAGAACTACCAAAAGATCACTAAATCAGCCAAAGGCATGGCTAATTTCAGCAGTGATTGGTCTGGGCTCAGTTCAGGCCAGTAAATGCACAGCAGCTCCCATACTAGGACTGTTAGCTTCAACTCCTAACACTTTCCCATCAGAACCTCTACAGTGAGTGCACAGACTCTTTTGATTTATCCCATGGGCATCTGGTTATCCTCTAGGTTTCCTTTGGATTACAAATGCCAAAGCAATCCCGCTTCTCTGGGTTGGTAAACCATTTATAGATGATTAATTCAAAAACAAGCACCCTGGGAGATTCCCAATTTGCTGATGCTTTGTCGTGAGCAATGGCAACTGGTAACACACCTCATTTTAAATTGCCAGCAATGGCCTTGGGAAAACCCACATCCTGTAGACACCATTGGCTAACATAACCCAGCCTTTTCAGCCTGAGCTGGGTCAGATGTGGAGGGAGCTTTGATCTTTTCCCTGAGAGGCACGTGGTCTCCTTGTTGAATGTGACCATTGAGCTATTTCACGAGTTGTTTCACTCAGGTTGGCAGGAGGACCAGGCAGAAGTTAAAACTTTGAAGTGTACACAAGTACCCCACCCCTAAGCCCAGCATGCTTGTGTCAAAAGAAAGCTGTAACCCAGGCAGATGATGTTAGGGTTTTATAGCTGTAAGTCAGAGCCACGAGCATGGCAACTCTTATAAAGGAAAACATTTAATTGGGGATAGCTTAGTTTCAGAGGTTTAGTTCATTATTGCCATTGCAGGAAGCATGGCAGCACACAGGCAGACATGGTGCTGGAGAGGTAGCTGAGATCTGTATGTCTGGATCCATAGGCAACATGATCCATAGTCAGCCACTAGGTCTGGCTTGAGCTTCTCAAAGCCCACCCCCTAGTGACACATTTCCCCCAAGGCCACACTTATTCCAACAAGACCACACTTGCAATAATGCCACTGCTTAGGAGTCTATGGGAGCCACTTTCATTCAAATCACCAGAGATGATAAGACCCAGAACCCAAGGACAGAGCAGAAACACAGCTGCTGAAATACTGTTCCCTGCTAAAGCTGTTCTTGTTGGACAAACTTCAAGAAGAGCAATAGACAGCATATATCCCAGGCATCATTTACTGCAGCCACAGATGACCCAGTCTTGATGTTTTATCTGGTAAAGACATGTAAAAGCTCAAAGGATGAAAGTCAGTTCATTTAATAATAATAAAGTCATCTCAATTTATACAGGAAACAAAACATTCAGTTCATTGTTGGTATAACTACTGCAATCCATTTTAGAAACTTTTGAATTTCAGTAGCTTTTTTAAAAAAGTAGACTTAGGGGACTGGAGCAGGGATATATCTTAGTGGTAGACTACTTGAATACTGTGCTTGAGACCGTACATTCACCCCCCCAAATCATTTTCTGCCTAAAGTACTTCTATTTTAACTCATATGGCTTAATACATGCTTATGATACCTGTGGAGGTAAATCATTAAATGCATTTCTTATTGAGTATCTTGAATCCTTTTGTACTTTCAAAAATGAAGTGTATATTAAGCAAATGGGCAAATACCCTGTGTGTACCCACTTATAAGGCACTGATAATTTGATAATAATAAGGAAAGATTTGTTATAATGTTTTGATACAAATGCAGGAAACAATGAGATGCAGTGAAAGGTGAAATTCAACAAAGGATCAAATTAAAAATAAGGTTAGAATAAAGTCATAGTACCTGGCACATTTTAGCTAATTTGATTAATATTTGTTTCTTTTTGAGAAATGCATTCTTAACTCTAAAGTTGACTTTGACACTTCATGTGTCTCAGACTCACCAAATTTTGTAGTTCTCACTTTGAATCTTGTCAACCTTTCTATGACATAGAGGTGATCAAGAAATATGTCATTTTATACACTGAGAAGTTCTGATGCATTTTTTTATTGTCATACCTCTAGTTAGAAACAGCCTCTAGAAAAGGGAAGTGTTTCCTCTGAACCCTATGCTGGTTCCCATGGACATAATACCAAACCTCTAGGTATTTGTTCTAACCTACTGCCCCTCTGTAAGCAAGGTAAGCAGGTATACCAGATGTTGCAAAGATTGCCTCGTCCCTGTGGGACATGTTGTGAGTAAAGAGGCACATTCAGCCACACTCAGGAACACTCTTTGCTGAAGCACCTGTGTATGAAGTCAGAGGCCAGATAAAAGTAAAACAAAGGGAAAAGAACAATGTTCAAAGTCAAGAGCATCAGAATGTGAAAGTAGACATTGTTATTTATTAAAAGAAAAAGGAAAAGGGCCAAGGTGAGCAAAGAAATGGATCAATACACAGGGCTTGTTTGATAAACAAAGAAAATATGGTTTTGTTTGTGTGCACTGGCTTCTGCATAATTACAAAGGCACAACACTAGCAACAAATATCTCCGAAAAGGAAGATTGGAAAAATGGAAGTGTCTGTGTTTAGCAAGGAGGAGAAGATAGGAACCCAGAGAGTACAAATCAACATGATAACAATTTTGGAGAAATGGAGTGGGGAGAAAAACAATCGTTTTGTGCATACATTGAAGGAGTTTAAAGAGGAGGAACAGAAGACTGTCAATAAATTCTTTAAATAACTCATTGTGGTGCTATGCATTTATTCATTTGTTGCTTTCTTTTTAAGTGCATTTTATTTTTATTAATTTTAAAAATTCACCTACACAATAATGCATTTCAGTATAACATTTCATTTTTTATTTTACTATTTTTAAGAATTTCATACATGAAGACTCTATTCACATCTCTCCTTCCTCCAACTCCTCCAGTATCCTCCCACTCCCTTCCAAGTTGATGACTTCTTCTAAATCGGGGGTTTGTTTCTAGAGAATACAGAATCTTACTCTCTCAACAGTCACTGCCTAGAGCTCTTCATGTGGGGTGGAGTCTTGTGACGTTCCCCCTATTGAACTAGCATGTCAGTGGGGTGTCATTGTGCCAGTCTTATTTAGGCAAGCATATTTTAGAGATAGATTGAGCGCAGCATCCCTGTTATGTCTAGCAGACACTACCAAGCAGCAGGATCCTGGTCATGTTGCTTGTTCAGCTTTTCTCTCTACTCCTTCACAATGTTCTCTAAGCTTTGAGTATAAGGGTTACATTGTACATGGATCAGTTGCAGCTCTGTACCTTATGTTTACTTGTCCTCTGCATTCTGACATTTTCAAACATATATATTATATATATGTGTGTATATATATATCATGTACATCATATTGGTACCCCACTATCCTCCTCTTCCCTTGTCTTTTTCTTTTAATCTCCCTCCTCTCCCCAAGTAATCCCCTTTGATTTTAATGTCATGTATGTATGTGTAATTTTGTGTATGGATGTATATGTATATATTTTACATAGATTCTATGTGTGAGATAAATCATATGGTGGTATTTGTTTCTTTGAATTTGGTTTATTTCACTTAACATAATAATCTCCATTTTTATCCATTTCCTGAAAGGAAAAATGACAGTTTCATTCTTCTTTATAATAAAATTGTGATGTGCAGTAAATATTATAGCAAATCAAAAAATATAAATAATGAAACAAAACTAAAAAGCAATGTACAGATTGAAACAAATGTGTGTGGGAGAGGAATTTGTATAAAAATAATTTCATTCTATTTTTGCAAGTCACTAGAGAAGAGTTGTCCTGAGAACCAGTTCTGCTCTGGGAAACATCAAAGAGAAACCTGGCATTCCCTTCCAGGCTCAAAAGCAAAATGCAAGAGCTATTCCCTTCCTGTTTGTGAAACTCATATGAAGACATGATGCCTGGAGAGGCAGCAGCTGTCTTGCACACGGGAGACACTAGGTAAAAACATGAAAATATGGAAAGCTCACTGAGTATGACAAGGGTTAAGAGTTGGGAAGTCAAGTTCTTTAGAGTTGAGGTCATTTCTGCTGCTAGAAACATTTAGACATGTAACTCGTGAGGACCACTATTAAGAAAGATTGTCTCTTACTTAAACTCGAAAGCATTTAGTGTCTGGATCATATCTGGACTTGGCAATGAATGTGTAACCTTCACTGTGTTTTTGAGGGCTTCCAAATAAATTGCATCTTCAGTAGTCCAAGAAACTACTTAAATAAACAATTTCAAACTAACATTGTTAAAAGTAGCTTAGGTGCATTATCTTATCATCATAGATCCAGATAGCTTAAGCACAACAACGTTGTTCTCTTTTCAGATATTAACATGTTCTACTAGAATAATAAAAGAAAAGAATACATAAGTAAATTAAAATAGGAATAAACATGATATTTAGAAATATCATTTCCAGACCAGGGAGATGTCTAAGTGAATAAAAACCATAGTTGCTCTGGCCTAATGATCCAAGTTCTATCCCCTGAACAGATATGTACTAGTTACTCATCTACTACTGTGATAAAACACTATGCCAGAGGGCAATGTGAGGAAGAAAGGGTTTATTTGAGCTTATGCTTTCAGAGATAGAGTCCATATAATACACTGGGAGTTGAGAAATCACATCTTCAACAACAAACACAAAGCAGGGAGCCTACAGGAGTTATCAAAGCCTGACTCTAGGGATGCACTTCCTCCAGCAAAGCTTCACTTCCTAAAGGTTCTACAGTGTCCCTAAATAGTACCATCAATGGGGCAACACATGTTCAAACATGTGAGGCTATGGAAGGGCTTTCATATTCAAACCGGGACAGAGCATAAAAAGCCAGATGGAGGGCCCACATCTGTAATACCAGCAGTCCTACATAGGGGTGGAAGGCAGAGACAGGAGACCCATCAGCTATTCTCCATGGTGACGTGCAGCAGCAATAAGGTGGAGGGAGAGAGCCCAGTATCCAAGCTTGTCCTCAGATCTCCACATATGCGTGTAGCGCAGACCATCCACACTCAACAACTAGGTAAATAAATATTTTAAAAATGTAAGTGATATTTCTATACTGGCTCTTTAGTAATAATTCTAACTGAAATATATTTAAGAAATCCATAAAGCCATGGCTTCTTTTAGAGTTAAAAAAAGAAAAACTATAAATATGTTTGCATTACCACTTGCAAAAGTAACATAAGAGTTCATGGATCTGTTGGTAATCTTTCTCTTAGATGTTGATAGGCAAGCTAGGACACAGTCCTTTTAGATCAAAGCTTTTCTCTCCATATTACATTCACTTCCAACTGGAGACAGGAAAATGATCATAGTTCTTGGAATTTTTTAACGAGAAAACAATGGACAGTTGTGACTTTTTCTAAAATTTAATTCCCTTAATTTATAGGCACAAATTCTTTTATTTCTTATTCTTACTATATTTGCAATACTCTTACTATATTTGCAATACATTTTCTTTTCTTATCTTTATCTCTTTCTGTGGTCACTACTCCTTTTTTTCCTCTTCTGACTACTTCATTTTCATTTATTAATCTCATGTCTCTTATCTCCAGTCTCTCTTATCCCTGTCCATTGAGCTCAGAAGACTTTACCAGTTCATGTACTCACCGTTTCTTTTCTTAATTGTTATTTGTGTCTTTTAAAACTATTTAGCCCACGTTCTTCTTTAATATCTTTTCTGACAGTCCCTTTTATCCAATGCCTGCTTTGCCTTCTGCTGTTTTCTGAAGTTAGCAGAGTAAGAAAGATCATGAAGGACCTGAATCTGGCTCTCCCATCAATACCTCTACATTCCATAGTGAGCCCTGCAGACCCTTGCCAGGGGAGGAGAAGAAAGGCTCTGCACATGCTGAGTACGTGGATGAGAACAGGCAAGCAGAGTCTCAAGAGGCAAAGGAGAGGTGAAGGGAAGAATGGAAACAGAGGGGGAAACACATCATTAAAATTATGTTATTCCACACAGAGAGAATATACAGCTTTGCTGACTCATAGGATGGAATGTTGCAGGGTTGCGCAGGGAATCCCACCTCTCTCCATTCAGGGATCAAACCTGAGGAGGTCATTGAGAGGACAGAAAGAACCTGGGCTAGAAATGAAAGACACAGTGGTGTTGGTCAAGGTATCTCCAGGGCTGAGCAAATCGCTGTTGCCAAACAAGAGGGTCTTCTTGTGGTACTATTCACCCAGGATGGCTGATGAGGAGAAGGCCAAGCCTAGAAACCAGGAGTAGGGCAATACTGTTTTTGTGGAATTGATAGCTGTGTTTACAAAAAGGTGTCTTGGTTTTGTGTTGCAGTCATAGTCTTGGCTAATGAGTCTGTAGTCAAAACTAATTTCATTTAGAAACAAAAGTGACCTCTCCAGATTGATTTCTAAAGAAGAGAGATGGGATTCTCTGTTGCTGACTGACCCCTTTCCAGTGTTCCACCCCTTCAGAGCATTTATGGACTATGAACTCTAAGAGTTAGAATATTTTCTTTATAAGTAGTTGTTAAAACCTGGGCATGGTGGCACATGGCTGTCATCTCAGCAACTGAGGACACACAAGCAGAAGATCAGGAGTTCAAAGCCAGCATAGGCTACATGTGCCACTGTCTAAAAACAGGAAGGAGAGCATTGAGAAGGCTCAGTGGGTCAAGATGACTCAGGCTTGGTATACAAGCCTGGCTGTCTGAGCTTGAACCCCTGAGCTTATGTAAAGGTGAAGAGAAAGAAAAAAAAACAGTAAGCAGTTCCCTGACCACAACATGCACACTGTGGTACATGTGCCCCTATAGACACATCAAGCTCACATGGGCATGTGTGTGTATACATACACACTCACAAAGTGCACATGCAGTAAAAATAAATATAGATTTTTAACAGTTGAGATGATAGAAATTATATATGAGTGTATTATAATCGTATATACATATATGCTTTAAATAGAATGATCAAAGCACACCATCTCTGGGTTAATCAGAGAAAGAAAATAAGTATATCGAATGTTTCTTATGACTTCCCTAACTTTTAACTCTTGTACTGTAAACGTTTATAGACACATGGCCTGCTTGTGTGTATGGAGTGGAGAGGAAAAAGGTGAGGCAGAGGGTAAAGCACCCTTAGCTCAAGAGTTCCTGAGCTCCGCACACATCCAGTGCCAGCACCCAGGAGCTGGAGGCAGGAGGACTGAGAGACCAGACCGAGGCCAGCACCAACTTCACTGCGGCACTCTTCCTCTCTCAACAAAACAGGGCCTGCCTGCAATAGGACTCAGCAGATAAAGTGCTTGCTGCCAATTCTGTCAATCTGAGTAGTTCTCTTTCCTCAACAAGAAAGGATTCACACACACACACACACACACACACACACACACACACACACACACACACACTGTGACATGCATACAAAAAGAACTATGTTAAAATAAGTAAGTAAACAAAAATTTCAGTTCAATAGATTAATAATAAATATGCAGTCATTTTCATACAGACCACCCTGGGCTAGACCAAAAATTGAGAAAAATGAGTTATATATCTATTTCCTCTATACTATATAATAATTTGTTACTGCAACCTTGGTAAGTTAAAGCGACAATTTTTTTTTTCTCAGTGCTCAGGTCAGAAGTCCAAAATGAAGGTGTCTATGCTGGCTAGTTTAATGTCAATTTGACACAAGCTAGAGTTACCAGAGAGAAGAAAGTCTCAATTAAGAAAATGCCTTCCTAAGACTGGGCTGTAGGCAAGTCTGTAGGGCACATTCTTAGTTAGCAATTGATGTGGGAGGGCCCAGCCCATTGTGGATGGGCCATCCCTGGGTTGGTGGTCCTGGATTCTCTAAGAAAGCAGACTGAGAAACTCATGAGGAGCAAGCCAGTAAATAGCATTCTTCCCTGGCCTCTGCATCAGCTCCTGCCTCCAGGTTCCTTCGTATGTGGGTTCCTGTCCTGATTTCTTTCTGTGATGAACTGTGATGTAGATGTGTAAGCCAAAGAAGCCCTTTCATCTCCAAGCTGTTTTGGTCATGGTGTGTCATCTCAGCACTAGTGACCCTGACTAGGATAGTGTCAGAAGCTGTGCCCCCTCTGGATCTAGGTAGGGGAACATGTTCCACCCTTTCCCAGCTTGTGGGGGTTCCTGGTGACTGCTGACATTCCTTTATTTGTACCACCAACATGCCGATCTGGCTCCATCTCAACATAGACTTCTTCCTCTGAACGCCACTGTGTGCTTAAATGCTCTTCTACAAAAATACTGATAATAAATGATAAGGATGATAAATAAACATTACTCATTTATCTTTATAAAGACTTTTATTTAGAGCCTACCCTCAGTCTAAGATGGTTTATTTTAAAGCCTTAAAATTTTCCTTCTCAGTGGAGATCTTTACCTAAACTTAGAAATAAAATTTAAGTAGGAGTTGCTAGAATCCCTAGCCACTCCCCCATGACCACGCATGCCCTGGCAAGACGCTTAGTCATCGCAGGACCTTACATAATCTGTGTGCTGCATGATCACATAATCTGTGAGGAGCATGATCATGCAATCTATGCGCATGCGTGGCATTGCTATGTAAGCCCATATGTGCATGTATGTGGGAAGGGGGGAGAACCTATAAAAAGCGGGTTCCATTGCTCCACTTAATAAATAACAGGAGCTACCTTAAGGAGACTATACTAACCAAAGTTGGGGTTGGGAGATGGCTCAGATGTGAAGAGTGCTTGCTGCTCTGGTAGGGAACCCAGGTTTATGTCCCAGCACCCACATGGAAGTTCACAACCACTTGTAACTTCAACTCCAGGAGATCTGATTCCCTATCGCCTTCCTGCACCTATGTGGTACACGGAAACTCAGATAGGCTGGAGAGATGGCTCAGCAGTTAAGAGCACTGGTCGCTCTTTCAGAGAATCCAAGTTGAGTTCAGTTCTCGGTACACACATGGTGGTTCACAGTTGTTAACCTCCTCCCAGCCCAGCCCAAACGTCTTCTGGCCCCCACAGGCACCAAGCCTACAGGAGATGCACAGACATACATGTAGACAAAATACCCACACAGGTAAATAAACCTTTTTAACATCATAAAATAGTTAAAGCAACTTAACTATCTTAGGATTTCTATCACCGTGCAGAAGAAAACACTTCCCATGTTACCCTCGAATGTGCTGAGCAGATCGTGGAATCTCCCCAGCTCTCGCTGTCACTGTTCTCTGTGGGGAGTGGGCTCAGGTCTTAGCTCTATTCTGGGAAACTGAAGGGTGGGAAGCTCATGTCGGGTTTTTCATATTCAGGTAACCAGAAACTGGGGTGGATTTACTTGCTAATCCTCCCCAGCAGGACGCAAGAGGCTCTTGTCAATCAACTCTGGGAGCTTGTTAAAATTCTGGTTTTTAAACAAAATCTTCATGGATTGAAAACTGGACTTGATCGGCTAGGGACATATCCCAGCAGCAGAACACTTGCCTAGCATGGGTGAGACCCCGAGTTCCGTATCCAGTGTCACAAAAACAGAAAGGGACAAACGAAACACCAAACTAGTAAATGATTCACTGAGGATTTATTTTTTTTTTCTTTTGGGGCTTTTTCATTTTGCTTTTTGCAATATACTCAATAAACCAGTTTAGAAAACCAACAAACCAGAAACCTCTCTGATGGTTTCCTATGTAATCGTTCAGAGAACATTCGCTGCAAACAGCCTGTGCCGGACAGCTTACTCACCCCTGCTGAGCTTGTTCTCTGTATATTCTTTTTTTTTTTTTTTTTTTTTTTTTTTTTTTTTTTTTGGTTTTTTGAGACAGGGTTTCTCTGTGTAGCTTTGCGCCTTTCCTGGAGCTCACTTGGTAGCCCAGGCTGGCCTCGAACTCACAGAGATCCGCCTGGCTCTGCCTCCCAAGTGCTGGGATTAAAGGCGTGCGCCACCACCGCCCGGCCTCTGTATATTCTTATATCATTTATTCTGTCCCCTCCCAAAGCCCTACTACAAGCCTTTTCTCATTAGCCTCTAATCGTCTCTTTAAATCTTTTTCACATTTCCTCTGCTTATGATTTGATTGCCCCAAATTTTATTTGTGTGGGACTCGCACTTATTTCGCTCGTTTTTTCTCCTCTGAAAGTAATCTGCCCACTGCTTCTGCACTCCGAATTCACGAGTTCAGGAGGAGCAGATCCTACCAGGGAGGCCAG
The DNA here is from genome assembly GCF_004664715.2 of Peromyscus leucopus. Classification (NCBI taxonomy): domain Eukaryota; kingdom Metazoa; phylum Chordata; class Mammalia; order Rodentia; family Cricetidae; genus Peromyscus; species Peromyscus leucopus. The sequence continues at coordinate 23,973,686 of NC_051070.1, forward strand.
GGGATGAGTAAGGGATCCCATGAGCCACTGCTCACCTGAACTCCAGCTGCCACATCTGCGGCACGCGCTTCTTCTGTATTCTCTGAGCTGTCTGTGAGTCCGTTCATCCCAAGAACCTAGACCTCCACTCTACACCCCGTGAGAATCCCCCACAGGGTGGCTGGGAAGGAATCCAGCCAAACGTCCTTCCGCTACACATGTCCTCGTTCACACGGCAACCACAGCCTTCAGCCTTCACAGATCACTGCTATCACACTGACCTCTGGATGCCAACCTCTCAGACCACCCACAGGGCACCCCCTGAAGTCTTCAGCGTGCCTCCCTTGCTCTCTTCCATTCATGCTCAAGCTGTACCTTGCTTATTCCACCAAAGTCATGAAGAAAGAAAAACATGGTTCTAAATGGGGTAATATTTGAAGCTGAATAAGAACAAGCCGAAAAAGTGCAGCAGGAGAGACAGCATCCCACACAGGGACGAACACAGAATATCTGCAGACTCTGTAAACATTTCCTCTCATACAAATGACAAGACCTGATGTAGCCATTCCAGCTTTGGTCTGGAAGTTCCAACCCTCGTTGAGGCTTCGGTAACTATCACGCCTACAAGGCGGGGCCAAGAGAGGGCCCTGAAGACCATAGATCTGGATGTGCCGCCCTCTCTCTGTTCCTGGACCCTGGACGGTGGAGATTGACTGAGCAGAGTTTTCCAGAGAACACCATCGGACTGCGACACATCTTCCCCAGACCTTGCGACCTACCTATCCCTTTATTTGTAAATTACACCACTAATAATCTCCCTTTTAACTATGTGGAGTGTCCTTAATAATCTCACCAATATCTGGCACCCCAGATGGGAATCGAAACCACAATCCCTGGCTTAGGAGGCCACCACTACAACCCGAGACAACTCAAATTTCATGCTACAAACTCTTTTGAAGATAAAGAGTTGACCTCTCCAAGCAGATTGGAATTCTCTCTTCATATTTTCCTAAAGTCTCAAATGGCCCATGCAGAGTTCATATTTACTACATAGGTGAGAATAAACTTGAACTTCTGATCCTCCTGCCCCAGCCTCCCCAGTGCTGATCGTATAGGTGTGTGCCACCATGCCAACTGTCTGCATACTGGTCTCCAACCCATGCTAGTGTGCATGTTAAGCAAATACTGAACTACATCCTGAGCCCCTCTGACAGCAGCCTGAGGGCTAATGACAGGGATGAGCCACAGCTTAGGGGTTTGTTTGTTTGTTTGTTTGTTTGTGTTGTTGTTGTTATGCTAAACGGTACCATAAATTGATCATGTTCTGCCACCACTTGGAGTGTTGCCTTCTGTGCCATGCCCTAGGATCTGTGTCTACCACGTCGTGAGCTCCTGCTTAGATCATAGCCAAGTTCTGCCCCTGTATGTTTCCTGTGAACCTTATGTGGCCAATGTGTTGGACTGCAGATCCTCATCTCTGCCCATTCTCTCCAAGTTAAGTCACAGCAGGAAATACATCATTTAAATATAACACTTGCTTTGCTACACAATCATCTTCTGATCCACAGATTTGATTGTGCAAGTGACTTCAACTTTGCTATAGGAATCTTTAGGCTGTAAGCAAGTCAGTGTTTGAGCATGTAAGCCCAAGAAGTTTCATTTCAGGAATCTGTCACTGAACAATAGTTAAGGAGAAAATAAACAGACAGGTACAAAAATATTGATTACACCATTGCATCTATAAAATTTCCTAAATAAACAAAATATCCATTGACTGATAAATTTACATAATAAATACTAGGCATCTTTAAAGGTGTATGTCTTTATTTATTGATTTAGAAAGTGTTCACTGTGATTCATGTTAAAATGAAAAAATGCATAGTTGGCCTCATTAAAAATAAGTTTATGTGACACACTGACCTATACACACATGCAGATAACAACATTAATAAAAATGTTGAACATCCCATCAAGGGATTTCATTCTCTATTTTTGAATTTTCTAAGGCATGTGAACAGTTTTTAGGAATTAAGGGAAACACTTAGTTGTCCTTAGTTAAGATAAGAAAACCATAGGAGTATTATAATAAGATGGGTGTCCATTCAAATTCTTATTTTCTGAGAAGTTCATGTAACTATCCTAGGCCTACAAACAGCATCCACGTAATAGCCCCAACCAACACAAAAGTGCCTTCAGGACACCACTGGAGAGCAGTGGTGAACTCTTCTGAACTGTCAGCTGTTGTCTCCTTCCTTCTTTCTGTTCCTTCTGTAGGCCGGAGCTCTTCCAATGATAAAACTGCAGCAGGGTAGCTAAGATGCAAACCTCAGGAAAGAGATGAAATCAAGGACTATCAGGAAGAAAATATACAGGGATGGACACTCACATTTATTTTCATTCTGAAATAATGGTTTGAGACAACAGATTTGAAAAACTAAGTGCCACTTTCAAACTTTCACTTTCTGTTTATTATATGTTTTCATAATGCAAGCAATTAACCTTAAAATAAAAGGCATTTGATTTTTGAGAAGAATGGTTGATCTCAGGTTTCAAACAGGTCTACAAATGAGTTCAACTATCTGTTACATGACAAAATGTTATTTAGTCAACAAATGATTCTCCACCCCATTCCCATTCCTCTGGACACTATGAATGTAGCACAAGGGAGAAAGAAATTCTTGTCTAGTTTCTAAAGGCAGCTGCTTTCACTAGGAAATCTGTTTTACAAGACAGTCATAGATAGCAGGTTTATTGTCAAGTAACACTAATATGTAGTTAGCTGGTAAGTTACAACTGATTTAACACCAGTGGAAGACAGCTTGGTACTGTGGCACGGTGGTGAGCACCTGGGGACGCAGGAGTTCCTGTGTCTATTCCTGAGACAAAACTTTTCCATATATATATATACAGATGTTTAAACAAGACGATCTGTCACAACATTAATAGCATGAACAAAAGGATGGATTAAAAATTTAAGACTTTTCCCATAGTGGTGAAAAAAGGAACTCAGCTGCATGGAGCATTGGGAAATATTTGATGACTGGGAATGCTTTCCAAAAGTGGGCACAATGATATTTCTAATCTCAATGCTTTCCCAGAGCTATACTTCTAACTTCTCTCCACTTCCCTCATTAAAATGTGCACTCAGTGATCCTTACCTTTGGCTTTAGCTAGGGCTTTACAGCTGATTGGCTCCTAGGACAGATGATATGTTGCTTCTGAGATTAGATGACACAAATGAGCTGATTTCCACCTAGACTTTGGAGTCCTTATTTGTCTTGTACAGAGCCCATTTCCCCAAAGCTGACAAACTGGAAACATGCAACAGAGAGAAAACAAAAATCTAGGAGGGAGGTGCTATGGTAGCTTGAATGGGAAATGCAACCCAAAGGCTCCTGTATTTGAACACTTCATCCTCACTTGGTGACACTGTTTAAGGTTGCTGTAGGACCTTTAGGAAATGTAGCCTTGCAGAGGAAGTACATCATTGAGAACAGGATATGAGAGGTTATAGCTTGGACCCATATCCTTCTGTCTTTCCATTTCCTGTGTGTGGATGAAGTGTGATCATTCTGCTTCCTGCTCCTATGACCATTCTATGCCTTCCTCACCATCATAGACTTTGGAATATCATCTAAAATGACCCTTTTTTCATTAAGTTACTTTTAGTCATGGTATTTTGTCACAAGAACAGAAAAAGTAACTGATCCTGGGCTACTAAGGGACTCTACTTGAACCAGTTCCAGACAGTTCTGTTACTGGTGTTCCATCATAGTATGAATGAAGACATCTAGAGGGGACTACAGTCCATCAATCATCAGGGCCCACATACATCAGAGTCCTCAAGCCATAAATGCCAAACCAGGCTTCTCTGGCTTCTTGACAGTGAGATGATATGTCTATGTATGTCAGTCCATCATAAATGATGGTGGTTGTATTGAAATATCAAGTTTAAGAATCATGTGTATCAGAGCAATGGGTAATAAAAGCTGATACCAAGTAAAAATAAGCACATTCAAGGGAATTTTTATCTGTACTGAAATAAATTTTTATCTGTATTGAAATAATCTTATGGTGCTAAAATATGGAAAGCAGAAAAACTAAATTTTACTCTAAAAAGGCATGTAGGAAGGTGGTAGGCTTAAATGGGGTAATACTACATTGTATACATGCATGAGAATTTCAAAAATAAGAAAATAATTAAGAACAAAAACAATAATTGAAGAAAGCTGGGGGTGTTGCTCAGTGGTAGTGTGTGTAAGTCTCTGGTGTCAACTACCCTGTCTCCAATAAATGACAGAGGAAAAAAACTACATCTAGATTTTTGGTTAGTCCCTGATGTTACTGTGTTGGAATCAGAGAATAATTCTTTCATTTCTGTTTGTCAAAATTCATTTTCTTTTCAACATACTAAGTAATTCATTTTGGTGAATGAGACTTGAGCCACTCAAATGTATATTTGCCATATTAAGACCCAATCTTTGATATATGAATATGTGAACATATGAAATCTATCATACTAATTATAATATTTGAGTCTTTGAAGTAGCTGTGGTCTGCCAGAAAGGTGACTATATTATTAATCAGAGTTCTCCAGAGAAACAAAACTAATATAAGACATACATCTGATTCAACATTATACAATGTGGGGAAAGAAAATACCATCTGCCATCTGCAAGCTGGAAAACTCAGGGAGGCCAGGGGAGTAAGTCCAATAGCCTGAGGAACAGAGGAGCCTTTGATGAAAGTCCTTGTCCCGGGGCAGGAGAAGAAGGGTTATAGGTGTATTAGCTCCAGCTGGGAAGCCCTGGGAAGCAGGTAGTCTTCCTCCCATAGTCTGTAGTTCAATACAGCCCTTCAAAGATGGGCTAATGCCCATCACCAGAAGGCCTGGGCAGTATACCCTGAAAAGTCACTCTAGCCCAGAATCATCATTACAGACACATTTGAAAGCAATGCTTAATGTAGGTACCCACTGCCTACTCCACTAACAGGTAAGCTTAACCTATACAGGAAAATGAAGGTCTGATGTTCCTAAATACACTGCTGACTATGGCTTTTTGCATCTTCATTTATCCTTCAATTGTATTTTGCTCTTTTGGGGGTGGGATAAGGTACATAAACATTCATACTTGTTATCTCTGCTGTCAATTATAAACCATCTTTATTTTATTTTATATTGTTTGGCTTGAAACCCATTCTATGTAATGCTATGACCCCAGGTTTTGTAATTTTTATTTGCTATGGCAGTTTGAATGGGAACTGTTGCCCATAGGCTCTTGCATATGAACACTTGAACCCAAACTTTTATTTACCTTTGAGTAATAATTTTTATTTATCTTGCATGTAGTATAGCTCTGGTATTTCTTTAAGATCAGTCTAGTCAGGCATGGTGGTGCACACCTTTAATCCCAGCACTCGGGAGGCAGAGACATACAGATCTCTGAGTTGGAGACCAGCCTGGTCTACAGAGTGAGTTCCAGGACAGACAAACAGGGCTACACAGCAAAACCCTGTCTCAGCAAAAAGAAGAAGAAGAAGAAGAAGAAGAAGAAGAAGAAGAAGAAGAAGAAGAAGAAGAAGAAGAAGAAGAAGAAGAAGAAGAAGAAGAGAGAAAAAACAAAAACAAAGTAATAACAACAAAAATTCGTCTTAAATCTTTGTCTTTTCATACAGAGTAAACACAGTTGGTCTTTGTCAAATGAGAGCTAGCTTAGTTCTGTCAGTTACTCAGTTACTGCTTATTGTATCTATGGTTAATCACTTCTACATCACCCCTTTGGTACATAGAATGTATTTTCATAGATAAGCCTTCTTCTATTTTTATTTCTCTGTAGCTTGTAACCTAATGAGGGAAGAGAGACACTAATATAGGACTGTGTTTTCCTTTGCATTGCTAACTTAAGTCTTTAGCTCTATGGCCTGTTTTATTTGTGTCTGTTTGTTTGTTCAGTTCTCTTGTTAAGAATTTTGCATTGCTGTATAGCAGCAGAGGAACCTTTATAATTGTAGCAACATAATATTTATTTAGGCAGTGTCTATTAACTTTCTATTATGAACAATGATAAAAAGTGTGCTTTTTATTGCCTCCCTTCCTTTGCTCCCCCTTCTTTATTACCTTTTCTATTGTTTAATAGTATGTTATATGTGCTATTCTTCCTGTCACTTGACCCTTCATCTTTCAATGATATCTCTTGACTCAACTATCACAGAGGACGTTATCAACAAACCCACTTTCCTGTCCCTTTTCTGTCTAAATTCTCATTAGCTAATACTTTCCTCATGTGGAGACACACCATGTATTTCTGTTCTGTCTCTTTACACTCTCACATTTGAGTTAATTTTTCCTTACTCTTGAAGAGATGTAGTGTTCCTGGAGAATATCTCAGACAAAGATTCCTAAAGCATCTCTAGGTATTTCATCAAGATTTATTCATTGAAACAATATTCCCAGTGTCTTCATGACTCGAACGTTCCTCAACTCAATCTACAAGTGGTGGGACATGTCTGTGGTCTCAGCATTCAGGAGGCTTAGCTGAGAGGATGGAAGTTCAAACCAGGCTGAACTACATTGCAAGAACCAGATAGAAACTGAAAAAAGAAAGAAGTGCCTCATTTAGTCAATTTTCTGTATCTGTAATAAAATAGCATGATCAAGACAACTTACAGAAGAGTTTACTGGGGCTTACAGCTTAAGAGGAGTAAGACTCATCTCAGCAGGGAGGTTCAGCAATAAAGTGGCCTATATAGTGGCAGGAAACAGAGATGGGAGATTATAACTTGTAACCACAAAAATCAGGAAGAGTGAAACTGGAAGTGACAGGAAGTCTTTCCACTCTCAGATGTAGGCAGAGCTTTTTGTTGGGACCACTGGCTCGCAAAATAACCACAGAGAGATATAATATTAACTACAAATGCTCAGCTGATAGCTTAGGCTTGTTACTAACTAATTCTTACAACTTAAATTAACCCATATTTTTTTATCTACACTCTATCACATGGAGGTACCTTTATTCAACATAGTATTATTATCTCTTACTTCCTCTGCATCTGTCTGGTGACTCCTCATGACCCCACCCTTTTTCTTCCCAGTATCCTCTCAGTTTGGCTCTCCCACCTAAACTCTTCTCACCTAGCTATTGGCCAGTCAGCTCTCTTTATTGAACCAATGAGAGTAATACATATTCACAGTGTACAAAAAAGGATCATTCCACAACACTCAAAGCCTGTTCTGAGTGATGTACTTCCTCTAACAAGGTTGTACCTCCTATACCTCCCTGAACAACAACACCAACTAAGGACCAGGTGCTCACATATCTGACCTAATAGGGGACATTCTTGCTCAAACCACTACATGCCTGAACTGGGGACTTTCTCCATTAAAACTGAAAGACAGTTTGACTGGATATTTAATCTTTGGTTCATGTTTCCTTCTATGAATACCATGTAACAGTCGACATCTGTTCTTTATCAGTTGGTAGAATTTTACTATTCTATTACATATTTTTACTTTTCTGCTCTTTTATTAAGAGTGTGACAATTCCTCAGTGGTGATGTTACTAAAGGTCATAAAGTCTGGAAGTCCACAAAGCAGAAGCCCCCCCTTTCCAAGTTGGCAAGAAGTAGAGTCTTCCTACACCAGTGGCAGTCCATACAGTTTTAATTTAGCCATGTTTCCTACTCTAGTTAGTTTGTCTGTTATTCTGATAAAACACTGACGAAATATGACTTGGGAAAGAAAGGATTTACTTGGCTTACACTTCCCAGTTACAGTCTCTGATAAAGGGAAGTTAAGACAAGAACTCAAGGAAGAACTGAATCAGAAGTCATAGAAGAATGCCACTTATTATTTCACCAGCTCATGCTTATCTAGCTTTCTTAAACAGCCCAGGACCACCTGCCCAGGAGTTCTATTCCCCACAGTGGGTCAGGCACCTCTGTATCAATTATGATTTAAGACAATACTATATAGACATAACACAGGGCAATCTAATCTGAATAATTCTTCAATTGGAGTTCCCTCTTCTCAGATGATACCACGTTGTATCAAGCCAACAAAAACAAAACAAATAAACCAAAAAATTAATCGGTATACTTCCTTTTCATAGCTGAGCCAAGTGAAGCTAGAGGTGTTCTGGATGCTTGCCAGCATCCCTAAACTGTGCTTCTTACAAGTGATACAGTGTTGACCCTCTAATGAGGTAGGTAAATCTCAAATGGATGGTCCTTTAGACTTCTTTCTATTTCCTTCCTGTTTCTTGGCCACTTTTACATGGTTTAGATAGTAACTAATTATATATGAATACTAATTTCTTAAAAAATAAGGTAGTATAAAAAATAAGGTTGTAAGGACTTTTTTTTTGGTTCTGTGGTTTTTGCCTTTTTCCTAAAACAAAAATGGGTAAAAAGACTTATACAAAGCTTTTCATGTTAAATATTGTAAAGTTTATTTGCTTCATAAGAATTGGTAGATCTAATGAGAAAAAAAGAAATGTTCAGGTTACAGAGATCCAGAGTATGTCTGTTGCAGATAACAGTTTTATACAATAAATTGTATTATAGACACCTCTATATGACTACAGGCTGGGTTCACTATCCCGGAGATAAGGGAAGAATTATATGCCAGAATGAACTGTAATGGTTTTTTTTTTTTAATTCTTTTTGGGTGCCTGTGACCCAGCTCCCAAATAAATACATGGGGATTTATTCTTACTTAGGAATTCCTGGCCTTAGCTTGGCTTGTTTCTAGCCAGGTTTTATAACTTAAATTATCCCATTTATCTTCAACTATGTTTTGCCTCTGAACTTTTTACTTTCTCTATTCTATATATATTTCTTTCCTTCTTACTCCATGGCTGGCTGTGTGGCTAGGTAGCTGAACCCTCATCCTCCTCTCCTTCTCCTTTTCTCTCCTCAATCCTCTCTTGAGTCTAGATTTATCCTCCTATTTATTCTCTCTGCCTGGCAGCCCAGCCTGTCCCTTTCTCCTGCCTAGCTATTGGACATTCAGCTCTTTATTAAACCAATCAAGTGTTTTAGACAGGCAAAGTAACACAGCTTTACAGTGTTAAACAAATGCAATATAAAAGAATGCATCATCAAACAAATATTCCACAGCATAAACAAATGTAACACATCTTAAGCTAATATTCTATAACATTTCCCCCTTTGTTTAAATAAAAATGTCTAAGTAAAACTATATATAACAAAACAGTTATCAAGTAAGAATTACATTTACTATATTCAGTCTATTTGTGTTTAGCAATTTCAGAGAAAATACTCCACTATCTATCTTATCTTAGTGATTCCAAAGTTTTATCCCTAACTTACTTTCTATCAAACTAAGGAAAACTATAACTCTAACTATTTAGTCTTTAACTCCATCAAAGATCCCAGAAGGATATAATATTATCTAACAACAGAGACATCTGGCTGCCTGGACAGTAACCCAAAGATCCTTTGCAACATTGGAGCATCCATCTTTGACCTAAAGGCCTAGAATATCTGGCAGGCTTTTCAGTGAAGCAGGAAATGTGAAGGACTGTTCTGCCTTATATTGACAAAACTTGTCAGTTGCTTTAAAACTCAATGCCCTGCAGAATATCTGGAAGACTTTTCTGTGAAGCAAGACTCTCGAAGGGCTGTCCTGCCTGGTTTTGGCAAAGTTCAACAGTCTTTTTCCTGTGTCTTACTTGTACAGTCTGCACAGCATACTGTCAGCAGTCAAAGCAAGAACAGTTTCTTGCCCTATTGACTAGCCTTGCCACATTAAAAGCAAACTCTATGTGGAGTTTCTTCAATGCCCATCAACCTTTTATGAAGTAGATTGGTGCTGCCAGGAGCAGACATGCCTTACTGTCATGAAAAGTCGTATGTTAACAAAACATTTTAAATGCCATCTTCTATAGGTCTTTGAAGTGTTTGAAGACCATCTTTCTATCTAAAATATATCTCTGTATAATCTTGAAAACTTCCCTAACATATCTACAAATTTGATAGTTGTAGGTGACTAACTACTAACCTGTGTTTATTGATTATTCTAAATAATTTATAACAATAGCTTTCAAAACTAGAACTTTACCTTACATTTTTAAATGAACTGCATAGGTACAATACCTCAAACAAGAGTAGAAACATATATACAGTATGTTGCAACAAAAAAACTTTAAAATTTATACCAATATACAAAAATCCTTTAAACAAGGATAGAACCATTTATACAATATCTTATAACAAAATATCCTTAAACTTGTATCAATATATAAAATTCCTTTAAACAAGAATAGAAACATATATACAGTGTAACAAACATAACTTTAAGTTTGTATCAATATACCAAAATCAATGTCAATGCAAAATATCTGAGATTAATAGTTGTCTCTTTATCTTATGTTCCTATATTCCCCTAAATGATAGCAAACATCCATAATCCACCAAATAACCAACGACTACTCTTCTCACCTCTTGGGAATGTGGGTGTTGTGTTCTCTAGACTGCTTCCTGTTGTCTGTGGGTGAAGGCATCTTTAGGGGGCCCCTGAGAATATTGAGATCATGACCAAGTTCTTGGAAAACCAGCTGTATGCTTTGTTGATATATATCACCTGTCAATATTCAGGTCTCCCCCAGTCAAACCTGGTCCATATTAATCCTGAAGGAATCCACAGCCTCTTGTTTCCTGTGGAAATGAAAACATAACCTCCTCCCCAAAGCATTTTTGACTTCCATTTGACAAGTATATTTTTGACTTCCATTTTAAAGTTAAAGCATTCCTAAAGTGTATAGGCTGGTTTACTTCAGCAGTCCCTCTTTCAATCTCATGTCTCTCAGCAGCTGTTCTTTGCTTATCGGCAAGCAAAAAATTTCAAATCAACACAATACTACTATATAGGATACAGTCTCCCTGTGTATTTTCTGTCATTATGTGGCTTTTTCTTTTATATTACTTTTACTCTCTCTTTAAAGACTTTATTATTTTTAAGTTATTTCTTTCTCTCTATAACTGTCTGTAGTCTTACTTTTTTTTTAGCCTATGCACATTTTTAACACACTGGAACCAGTTTTGAGAGTTTTTCCATCTTGACCTCTTTTACTGCATGATCCTGGAAACTTAGCAGTTTACAGCAGTACAGCTGGGACCCTGGCCCCAGGGTTGGTGGCTGGCTCTGCCTGCTTCTAGCATCTCTGACAGCCAAGTCTAAACCTCAATTGCGTGGTTGGAGGTAGGTGGCCTAGAACTGCATTCAACCCCCCCCCCTTCCCCGTCCCCAGCTCTGGAATGCCAGTGCCCTACACTGTGGCAGGAATTTTTTATTTAGTTTTATGTTTCTACTTATCCTGAAAAGGGTTGTTTAAGTGCTCTGTTGTATGGCAGAGACTCTTAAAAGAGACTACCTTTTCTTCCCCAGATTTCTCATGCCCTAGGTGGATATTTGAGCCCCACACTGGGCACCAAAATGTAGTTGGTGTTTTTATGCCTTTGGGGGTCCTGCCACACAGCTCCCAAATAAGTCCGTGGAGACTTCTTCTTATTTATAGATGCCCAGGCTTAGCTTGGCTCGTTTCGAGCCAGCTTTTCTAACTTAAATTATCCTGTTTCTCTTTAAGTTCACTTTGCCTCTAGGATTTTTATCTTTCTTTATTCTATGTAACTTCCTTCCCTTCTTACTCGGTGGCTAGCTGTGTGGCTGGGTGGCTGGCCCCTTGCCTTCCTTCTCCTTTTCTCTCCCAGCACCTCTTTTGAGCCTAGATTTCTCCTCCTATTTATTCTGTCTGCCTGGCAGCCCTGCCTATCCCTCATTCCTGCCTGGCTATTGGACATTAGGGTCTTTATTAGACCAATCAGGTGTTTTAGACAGGCAAAGTAACACAGCTTCACAGAGTTAAACAAATACAGCGTAAATAAATGCAACATATCTTTGTATCATTAAGCAAATATTCCACAGCATAAACGAATGTAACACATCTTAAAATAATATTCTACAAGAATGAACTGATTTAGAGAAAACATGACTAGATCATGCAGATGCCCAGATTTTTGCACTAATTTGTAATGAATATTCTGATGAGGATTAAAACCAACACAGACCCTTCATTTGGGGGAGCCTCTTAAAGTAAATACTCTATGATATTGTTTCCCAAGATAGATATTTGGGGACCTGTATTTAGAATAGGTTTCAATGCAGCAACGAAAGAGTAGAAAAGAAGGGCTGGGGAAAGTGTCCATCAAAACAGTGATAGGCAAACTACTTCCATGAGCATAGTAATGGCACAGAAAAGGGTACGTTCCCAAGAGAAGATGCCATGGAGGCTGTGAAACCAGCAACAGAACTCACGGCCCTCCTATAGGGGCTACCAAAGGTGAGTTTTGCCTTACTGGAGACCAGCAATTGCAGGAGAAAGTCTTCAGGCCAAAATCCCTTGCCAGTGCCAGGACAACACAGTATCCATTTCAACACAGGTTATTCTAGCAGAGAAAGAGGGATGGGGATGGTTATGCTAATACTGTCAATTTGAGAGGATCTGAAATTACTGAAGAGATAAGCTCCTGGACATATCAGGAAGGAATTATTTAGATAGCGATAACTGAGATAACAACTCTAAATGTGAGTAGCACCACTCGTCGTCGTGGGCTGGAGTCTCGGGCTGCAAGAAAAGGAGAAAGCTGATAAAGCACCTGGCATGCACTCCTCTGCTTCCTGATTGTGGATGCCACGTGATTGACAAGCTCCCTAACTTTCTGGCAGCCATGTCTTCCCCACCATGACTGAATGTGCTCTCAAACCATGAGCCATAACAAATGCTTCCTGAGGCTTGAGAAGTTTCTCAGTGGGTAGGAGGTACAGCATGAGGACGTGAACCTGGGTGTCATGAAAATCTCGATGTGGAAACACAGGCCTTGTAACCCTGACACTTTGGGGGCTCAGAGACAAAAGTCTTGCTGTCTGACAACCTGGCCAAACAAAAACAAAGACAGAAGCTCCAGGTACAGGGAGAAGCCTTATCCCAGAGGAATAAGAGAGTGTTCGAACGGGCCTCCTGGCATCTTTCTCTGGCCTGTGTATGTGCATAGGCATGCTCCTACACATATGCATGTACACACACATAAAATAAATGAAAACTGAAAAATCAAACCCTCTCCTTTTCATAAATTACTTGTGTTGGGTGCCTTGCCACAGAAAGGTAATGAATCCAGGACTAGCCTGCCAGCTGAACATCGCTGATGAGTCGCCCTGAGAAGCTGTCCCTCTGGCATCTTAGACATGTGAACCCTATAGATGACTTAATTTCTCATGTACACAAATAAGCAGCGTTCGAATTTTGAGCACCTGGGTTAGGGACTATCAATTTTAAACTGCAGCATGTGGAAGCATGCATGGGATTCCAGAGGACCTTCATGCAAAGCATGCTTGCACCATGAACTAATTCACAGCATAGACAGGACTCGGAGCAAGTCAGAACCATGCTCTCCTGAGAGGGATGTTTGGGACCCTAAGCCACGCTGTTAAGAGCATTGAACAGATATTAGCAGACAGCATAGAAAAAAAGGAAGTGTCAGAGAAAGTTACGTCTCATGAGATCTGACTGAAATGTTCAAAGAAAGAGACAAGGAAAGAGGGCAGAGGGCAGGAGAGGGATGGACAGACAGAGATAGAGACGATAATGCTATGGAAAGGCTGGCAGGCATGAAACAAGCATTTAATAAATGATAGCTGTCCATTATTATTAATACTATGATATACCTTTCTTCTTGTATTTGAGCTTAGGCTTTAGGTCTTAAGAATTCCTTTAAAAGCAGACATTTTCTAATGTGTTGCCAGTTAATCAGGTCACACAAAAAGCACCAGTGAAAATATCTTTGGTTCTTAGCATTAGAACTGTGGGAGTGTGGGTGGGTAAAATTCTGAAGGTCTAGACTAATGTCTTGGTAGGGAATTTTCTAGAAAAATATACTTGGGTTATTATTTGGCTTAAATGAAAAACAATTTCATTTGGGCCCTAAAATGTACATAAATTATTTGTGCCAAATTGACAAATAAATAATGAGGACTATTGCTTAATATTCATGCTGAACACACTGTTTTAAGAAATCAGATTTCTCCACACAGTTCAGTAAAGCAAGGACCAGAGTCAATTGAACATTATTTTCATTTCAGCAGCAGCCTGGTTGTGTTACTTTTCTCCATTAATGGACCTGCCATCAAGGGCATCAATTTTTATTCCAAAGCCAGGCCAACCTCTTGCTCAAAACATACTGCCAAACATGAATCATCTTACATTATTAATTAGCCCTTTTCATTCTCCTAGAATGCACTGGTCTTTACTTCACGATAATCCACCTTATCATTCTTTTCAACGGATATTTTTAATGTGTCATTGTCTAGTGAGAGCCATTTTTACCCTTAATAATATTACACCACCATATAAGGATATAGCTTTTACTTCAGGTCATTACTGTATTCTGCTCTACTCACACTGGAGGTTGGGAACTACTACCCAATACGTTTTCTGCTTTAAGTACTCCCAGCTTCCATTTCATACCTGAAATTTCTTCCTGTTTCCTTTGACTCTCTCTAGTTGTAGAGATTCTTCTTCGTTTGGGCCTTACAGCATTTTGTCTCCATGTTAGATATCTAATCATATTTTATTTTTGGCTGCTTGGTTAATGGGAGTGTAAAGTAATACAGAATGTCTCTTTCAAGGCCTGGGATGAAGCTCAGTAGTTCAGTTCAGTAACAGAAGTTTGCCTACCATGTACAAGACCCTGGGTTCCATTCCCAGTGCTTGAAAACAAAATGAAAATGTAAAAGAATAGAGTCCTTTATAAACTATACTTTTTTTTTATGCTATCTTAAGACCCATCCTGCACAATGATTGTTCTCGGTTTTCTCTCAGTATTTGAAAGCCAATTCTTAGTCCACACTTATTTTAATTAGTTTATAATCATTTAACCAACTACAAACAAATTCACTACCTATATTATAAATCGTAAATCCTAAAATATTTCATCATGACTAATAATGGTTGCAGACTTTTTTAAAAATTTTTGTGTGTGAAACAAGATCATACTATGTAGTCGAGAACAGCCTGGACCTATCTAGCACAGGCTGGCCCAGAACTCACAACCTTCCTATTTCAGTCCAAGTGCTGGGATTGCAGGTGCATGTTATCATTTCCAGGAGGAGTTTGTTTTCAATTTGTGGAAAGAGATTTCTTATACCGAAAACACTAATGTTCTGTGGATAAGCGTGAAACTTTATGGACTGTAAGTATTTGTTCAATTATATAGTAGGTGTCCATTCATTCCAGAATTAACTCAGGGGTGATGGCACAAGCCTGTTATCCTAGCGGTGAGGAAGCTGAATCAGAAGGAATACAAGTCAGAGTCTAGCCTGTGAGTGGGGTTGGGGGAGGTTGGGGAGACAGTTCAGTTAGTAAGGCACTTGTCACATAAACAAGAGGACCTAAGCATGACTATCGGAGTCCACGACAAAAGGCCCAGCGTGAGATGTGCTTGCAATCCCAGTGCTGGGGGGCAGAGCTAGGCAGACTCTTGGGGCTCACTGGCCACACACCCTCGCTTACTTGTCCAGCCCTCGTCCAGTGATGGAAACCTCATCTCAAAAACTAAAGTGGGTGGCTCTTGAATACTAACACTGGGGAAAACACACATGTGTATGAGCATATACATGCACATACATGAACAGAGAGAAATACAAAAAGAAAGAATGAATTTGTTCAGTAGATATACCAGGCACTCTTCTGGATTATGTAAATGTGTCACTGAGCAAAAAAAAAGTAAAATATTTGTCTTCACAAGATCACAGCCTAGCAAAATGTAAACAAATTATGTTTATTGACCGTGTTGGTGAACTGAGAAAGAAAGAAAGAAAGAAAGAAAGAAAGAAAGAAAGAGAGAGAGAGAGAGAGAGGGAGGGAGGGAGGGAGGGAGGGAGGGAGGGAGGGAGGGAGGAAGGAAGGAAGGAAGAGACCACTCTATGAATTTGTTCCTTCAGAAACTCAGCCTGAAATTTTATTGACATTAGCACAAGGATGAACTTTTAATAATCCAACAACCTATTAAAAGTCAACGTCTTTTTTGAGGGGTGGGGTTGATTTTCATGGGGTCAGATTGATTACCTAGAGAGCAAGTTGTCAGAAAGTGAGGATATCCGCTGTTTTTGGTCTCCTGCTTTTCCTCCCATTTTTCTCTATGAGTTGAAGCAGCATGAGGCCCTCATTGGAAGCCAAACAGTGGATGGTATCATGCTCCAGAAGTATAAGCCCAAATATACCTCTCTCTTTTATACATCCACAAGTCTCAGGTGTTCTGTTGCAGCAACAGAACACCAACACTGGCACAGGATAAAGGAAGAAGTTCTTCTCTCATAATTATCCAGAAAAGCCTCATTGATACCAAGGGGGGAAATTAATGTAATAGGTACTTATGTCATGGCAGAACACAGCAAGCAGAAAGAACAAGGCAAGAGGCCTGCTGTTCCAGAAATACATGGAGACAAATTGGGATAGAAACACAGAGGGCAGGATATAGAAAATAGAACTGGAGATGCTCCAGGTACCCCTGTTTGGTTATGACCTGACAACTGGATGGACTTTGCCCATAAAGTGAGAAGAGTCCCCATTGTGAAGGCATGAACAGAGGGGTGGCAAGATAAGCCCTGACATCCATTACAAGAGGTTGCCTCTGGGTAGTGTTCTGGAAAGGAAAGGAAATCAAAGTGACCCAAGTGAAAGCAGGGCTGTAATGATGGAGGTGAGAGAATGTCAGATTCTGAATATAATCTGAAGGTGGACGTCAACAGGACCTGTTAAGTGGCCACAGGAGAATGAGGCAAGGATGATACTAAAGCTTTTTGCCCTAACCATGGACCAAGAGAAAGAATTTCTATAAGATAAATAAAAAAGACTATAAAAACACCTAAGGCCACCAGGGCTGTATAAGCTCACTGAGAGGATGGCAGAGATAATTAAGAGATCAAGTAATGACCATGCTCACACTTACATTGAAAAATCCAGACAGACAGACACTGTGGTACACCTTACTTCTCAGTTTCCTGGAAGCCAAGACAGGGGCTTGTGGAAGTTAAGGTGTTTAGGGACAGCCTGGTCAGCAAACCCAGAAAAGACAGAGGAAGAAAAGAAGAGGGGGAGGTAAAGAGAGTGTTCTGAGAAGCAAGAAAGAAGCTGTTTAACTCTGTTTAATTACCAGTCAGTGTTAGTCTTATCTTCTTGACCTATCAGATATAAGTGCTACAGATGGGACAAGATAATGAAGAGTGAACATTCCCTTTAGGTTGAACTGTGCTCTAGGTTTCCTCGTGATCCTAATCAGTGCCAAGTTAGGACGCAGGCAGGGATCAAAGTCATACTGAATTGGTTTCAAGAGAGTTTGAGTAGTACAGGTACGAAAGTCATATTTGGGGCACAGTTTCATTATTACGAATAACAGAGATATGTGGGAGCTGAGAGAGGCCCTGTGGTCAGGAGAATGGCGTTTTCATTTAGCATCTAGGGCTGGGTAAATGATGTTGCATGCTGAAGCGTGTGATTCAGTGGAGAACGAAAACCTGCTGGTGCAGAATCCAGGAAAAAAATTATTGGACTAAAATCCATGAATCTAATGCTGAGAGTGGAGGAGTCGATCTCAGAGAGGAGCACCAATGTGTTGTCCTGGGAGCACGGAGAAGGCCGAGCTGTAAGAGTCATAGCAATTGGCCTCGGAGGACTCCTGTCTTCTCAGGACACAAGAGGCAAGGCAGTTAGTAGGGCATGCGGATGGGAGAGAGCTATTGGAAGTTTGAGGAGAGACAAGGGGTTGAGGTAGTACGGGGGATGACTCAGTAGGGCAGAAGAAAGTCTCAGGCTTTCTGGGCACTGTTTAGTCTCCCAAGGAATATTTTACATCTTAATGTCCCAGGATAAAGATTGGAAGAATATTTAAAAGCACACTTGAAGTAGGGGCTGGTTTTGAATTTTGGAGAATGAGTTATATACCATGTGGCCCTGCCTTGCACAGTCATAATGTCAAGTAACGAATTAATATCCTTGCCATTCCATTTATAAGGCACAGTGTCTAAAATAAATGAAAACGTAATAAGTTAGGATTCTAGGTAAAGATTAAAGAAGAAAACTCATTAATTATTTTTTCCCTGAAGCTCCTTACTCAGGAAACCATCACAGAAATATATAGAGAGCCTTGATGGCAAGTTAGTCTGATGGAAAGAATGTATCGAGATCTAGGAACACAAGCTCAGAACCCACAGAGTAGGTGGCCTTGCTAAGTCTCTAACACTAAGAGCAAATTAGCCACACTGATTATAAATAGACAACCCACAGTGACAAGAATACTTCTTGGAGTTAGTCACTGAAGGCGAATTGGAGTTCCATTTCTTACCGACTATGTGTCCTAGTTAGCTTTCTATTATGATGATAAAGAGCATGACCAAAAGCAACTAGGGGAGGAAAGGGCTTATTTGACTCACAGTGCAAGGCAAGGCAGGAACACAAGCTGGGCAGGAACCTGAAGGCAGAAACTAAAGCAGAGCCCCAGAGGAACCCTGCTTACTGGCTTGCTCCCAGGGCTTGCTCAGTTTGCTTTCTTATAATACCCAGGACCACCTGCCCAAAAGCAATACTTCCAAGAGGAGGCTAGGCCCCTCCACATCAACCATTTTACAAGAAAATGTACCCACAGTCTCATGTACAGGCCAATCTGATAGACTGTTTTCTCTATGGAAGGTCCCTCTTCCCGGGTATCTCTAGTCTGTGTCAAGTTGTCAACACAAAACAACAACACTGATCAGTACACTGCTACTCTGTTCTTTGCTACAATTAAAGAATGACAGAAACAGCGTATAGAGTTTATGTTGGCTTCTGATTAGAGGAAACCATTCATCATGGCGACCAAGGCGGGATGGAGGAGGCATGGTGGCACTGGGTAAGGTGGGTGGTCCAACTGCATTCCAGTGAGAAAGAAGAGCACCGTGAATGCTGACCAGCAACCTGAATCTCCTCTTTCTTCAGCCAGCTACCTCAGCCTGTGGAATGATGCTACACCTGTGCGGGCTAGGTTAAACCAGTCTAGAAACATCCTCATAGATGCACCCAGATGTGCGTTCCCATGGTGACTGAAATCTAGTCAAGTTGACAGTGAAGATGAACTGTCCTAGTCACCTTGGAAACAAGTCAACCTCTGCAGGCCTCAGCGTTCTTCCTTAGAAACTAGGGAAGGAAGTAACACCCAGTTTCCTGGCTGTTGTCAGGGATCAAATGAGAAAACACACAACAAAAGTTTAGTGCATTGAGTTTTACACATACCTTGCAACCAAAGAATGAGGTAACTAGTAGGAAATGGTATTTTTAAATGAAAACCTACATGAAATTATAAAAAAAAAAAAAACCAGCATGGGCTCTTCATTAATAGCACAGAAATGAAAATTAAATTTGATTCTAACCCACTGCTCCTTAAGTCTTTAAAACCCAGTATTACTAATCTGTTTCTCTTCTCCTGGTATTTTGACAGGCATCCCCATTACAGGTTTATCAAGCTTGTGTTGCGTCGCTGCAGAAAAGAATGACTTCTCTGCTGGGGATAATAATACTGACGACATCCTGTTTTAAATCTGAGAGCTAGCATTTCCTTTGTGAGCAGGTATGACTCCTGACAGGAACTGCAGGGTTACACATAGGTTAACTGACTTTAGTGGAGGTCCACATCATGGCCCAATCATTCTGCCTGTCGACCAGTGGGAAAGTCTGTCCATCTGACATATTTATAACTCCGTGGTTAAGATGTTTGCTTAATGCTCTTTTTTATTTAAAGGTCTCTGACCACTTAAACCTCTCCCCTTTTAACTTAGACATGCTTTGCAGACTATAAAAGCCCTTTAAGTACTTTCTTTATACTCATGTTACAATCTGGACCTAACAATTTTCAAAGAGTCCTACTTTGACAAAATTCCAAGATAATTATAGCAATTGCTTTTTAAAAATGGGGAAAAAAAACATGTTCGTGTTAAAAATAAAACCTTCCTTTAGATTTGAAATTTCAAGGAATTTTCTTTGCTTGCTTGCTGTAAGACACAATTCATATATTTGTGTGTGCTAAGGAAAAGAGCGGAATTACATTTTCACATATGTCTCAAATGTGTTTGGGAATGTCTGTTATTAACCTTGGACCTTGGTTCAAGACTAAGTTCAGAAATTGGAGGAAAATAAGGTTCAGGTTTGATTGCCAAATCTGTAGAGAATTATGAATTTCCTTTTTAACTTTGAGGCTGCTAGGTAAAATAGTCAAATATATTTTGGCTGGTTAATTACATGCTATTAAATTTAAAAAAATGATATTTGTAAGCAATGTTGGGGCTAAGTAATACAAATATCTATATCAGCCGATGATAGTAAGAGATCCTCAGTGTAAAGGGACATGAACGGGCACAAGTCCACACACACTCACACAAAGAGACAGGGTTCCTCTTGGTGCATGTGTCTAGATTTTCACAGCAGACCTGGCCATATGTTTCTTGTCTCAGTGGCTGCCCAATGAACTCACGCATGTGCATGAGAGTTCTAGCAGACAAGAAGTCATGGAAGCAATGAACGTAACTCATAATGAAAGAAAGAGGTAAACTAGCAGCAAGCTAGGTCACTATAATGAAGAATTTTAGACTTCTTTAAGGAGTAATGTAGTGAATCCCATACGCTAATATAGTCATCAATTGTTTAAGACAGTATGCATTCATATTGTAGGGTGTGATAGCCACCTCCATCTTTTGATTCTTTCTACCTGCATTTGTTAGAGCCTCTTTGTAGATGACAGGACAGGCTCAAGCCTAACACTGACTAACATCTTAACAGTGGCTAAAATTCTGTGAAATAGTCTGTTGGCTTTTTTTTTTAATTCCAACAATAAAGAGCTACTTGTAGAATCCAAAACAATAAGAAACAGGGTTTGAATTCACCTTTTTGTTATGTAATAAATAGAATGAATACCTTCCCCTAGTGTGAGCTTGGAGTAAGTATTAAGAAGCTGGAGAACTATGTTCATATAGAAAAATTTATATATGTTAAAAGCAAGCTTTACATTTCACCAGACATTTTCTCCTAAGAAAATAGTTACCCTGTTTAATTCAACAAGAAAAAAAATATTGAATAATTGATGAGGATTTCTGGAGTTGAGAATTGTAAACAAGACAGTATTTCAATAAAACAGCTTTAAAGTCACTGAGTAGACTCCCTCTGTTGTATTTATTTATACTTCCTTTAGCACCTATCATCTTCATATTGAGGCATAAAAACACCGGGCATAGTATGAGAATGAAAATATTATGATTCTCTCTAATTTGTCTCTCAGTGAGAGCTGTATATACATTTCTCTGTTTCAAGGACTTAAAATGCCTTATGGACTGCAAACACACAACAACCATTATGTATGAAGCAGGAAGGAGTGACACTACATTTGAACTTGAAAATGACTTAGTAGCTCACTTCAATACAAACAATATACAGATGTGTAGATGTAATAGTGGTGATTGATGGCCCTGTGCTTGATTGTTCAGGTCTTGGTTTCATTATCATCTTGGGCGAAGCTTTCTTCACTGTCGCCATCTTGTCCTTGCCAGTTAAGTTCCTGAGATGTGTAGTCAACTGCTAAGATGGTCAAGGTTTTAAGCTCATACCAACATGCAATATATGATATAATTTATAACCAGAAAATAACAAGAGTGTAAAACGTGCAGATACTAGCACATGCCTGCATGCATACGTGTTTGCCTGCACAGGGGTGTGTGCATATGCATGTGTGTACATGTAAGGTCAGGGGTCAATCTCAGATGTTGTACCTTAGGAACTACCAGCTTGTTTTTGAAACAAGGTCTTTCTCTGGCTTGAAACTCACTGACTGATTCATCTTGCCCAGTGGCCCATGAGTTCCAAGGACCCTTCTGTCTCTGGCCCTCTAGCCCAGGGTTTACAGCAGCTCAGCACTAGGACTGACTTTTATAATTGTTGCTTTGAAGACAAAGTGACATGAAAACGCCAAGGACTCCAGTTTCTGTACATACGCATTCTCAACTTGTTTATTCACAAGTCTTTATTGCGTGTCTACTTCACGCTAGGTTGATTCCTGCACAGCGGGCTCGGTAGAGAACCTGATAAAAAAAAAAATGGTCCTTCTGGGGCTCCTCATCCTGGCGGTGAACAGCAGAGAGGCAGGAAGACTGTGTGCAGCAAGAATGGCGTGGTATGTTAGGTGGGGATACATGCTGAGTGGAGGAAGGTAAAGGGACTAAAGAACAGGGAAGCTTGGAGGTTCTGTGGGTTACTGTAGCTTGGTGAGACTCATCTTGTGAAGGTGAGTGAGCTGCCGAATGCTCTGCATGGCGTGCGGCACATGGTAAACACTAATAAACATTAGTTTAAAACGGAGGAAGCGAGTGGCATCAAAAGCTGTTTTGAGGAAGCTTTTCAATATCTCTTTATTTATTTGTTTGTTTAATTATTTTTTTCTACAGTGATTTTCCTCTATTTGCCCTGACCATTTCCCTCTGGACTTGAAGTTAATTCTGTGCTTAAACAAAGATTATTTATGAACTGAGTGAGGAACTGGCAGATCAAAACTGTCATGGGCGAATTATCCATAATCTGCCCCTGTCTTGAGGAAGAAGGGTTAGGGACAGGAGTGGAGCAAGGGCAGAAAGCAGAGGAAGACGAAGAAAAAGTAGAATTAGAAGAAAAAGAGAAGGAAAGAAAGAAGTCTATGTAAGCCTAAAGTTGTCTTACGCCATCGATGTTAACTCTGTGTACTCTAATTGGAGGTTGGGTCAATTAAAGCCAGATGTGTGCCAAATCTTTGTAAATTTAACTAGCTGGCTCTAAATAGTTTTCAGAACTGAAGTATAGACACATGAATTTCTTTGGATTATTTCTCACTACAAAAGGTTTCAGTAATTTAGTAGGGGGTTGTACAGAGATATATTTTAATAGTGAACAACAGTTCTTCCTGCTGAAAAACACTAATGATTCCAATACCGAAAGGGAATAGTAGCTGGGCGTGGAGGTGGATGCCTGTCACCTCAGCACTTGGAGGCAGGAACACTGCAAGTCTGGGTATCATAGCTTATCCTGTGGAATAAAGGGAGGTCTACACCAAAGAAACAAACAAAAAAGAAAGAAAGAAAGAAAGAAAGAAAGAAAGAAAGAAAGAAAGAAAGAAAGAAAGAAAGAAAGAAAGAAAGAAAGAGAGAAAGAGAGAAAGAAAGGAAAAGAAAGAAAGAAAGGAAAATAGTTTCCGGGGCATGTACAACATGGTGGGTCTTTGAAAGATGATTTTCATTTGCCTCTCAAAATGGCAGTTTTGAAGACTGGCATGTTGGATGCTTACGGCTTAGTCTTGTAGATGAAGATATGTAAGAGTTCAATAGGTTTTCCCATCCTTGCAGAAGTGTGACCCAGTTGTACCTGGAAGTCAAGTGACACCGACATGAACTGTGTCAAAGGTGTCACAATCAAGCAGCGACATCTGGACTTGGTTTGACACCTTCTGGCTCCCAGGCACTAGTTCATACACTGTTGCCTTACGAATATCTGAATCTGAAATGAAAATGTAGTTAATATTTTAGAAGACACAGATTTACCTTTCTAATTAAGACTTGCTTATTCACCTTTTAAAAAAATAGTATTTGTTCTTTCAAAGGCATGTTAATCAGTGGTGTGGAAAGATGAACCAAACCAGACTGTGAAAATTGATGAAGCAAAAGCACTATTCATAGTTTGTCTTCAGTAAATCATACGTGAATTAATTCAAAATTGACTACATTATGGTTTTGTAGACTTTAATAATTTATTAAACATACTGTGTGAAAGATGTATACTAATAAACACCACAAAATATTTTAAAATATAGGTACGAATTAATGTCCATAAAAAGATGACAGAAATAACTTGTAATTTTTCTTTTTGTTGCCTGCTATCAAGAATTCAGTAGAGGACTGTAACTATATTGTAATAATAGAATGCTTTCCAGTTTAAGACACAAAGCATTATGTAAGTTATAGAGGAAAATGCAGACACAGTTGGGAATCTCCAATTCCACCCAAGAGGGCCTTCACCATGCCCACTTCCTTGTGATTGGTCTGCCTGGAGAAGCCAAGTGATTCCAGTTCTGTTGCTTATTTACTATTTCATTATTCTAGATCTGGATAATGAAATAGAAGTAGTTGACAGGGGTGAGACTTCTGCAAAACTATGTATGAGTCTGTCCTTGACTTTGATTCCTTTTCTTCTGGCCATACAGAGAGCCATACTTTGAGATGGGTAGCAAAATAATGAAGACGAGTAGACCGTGCTCAAGAACCGGAAGAACAGCAGTCTTAGTCTTGAGCTGTAGGAGCCGAGCTGTGGATTTTATCGTTGCAAGGGGAGGGAGACAATCTGTCTCCCAAGTGGCATTCGTCAGGTTGGCTGCTTTCTGCAGGTAGAAGGGACTTTGTGAATACCACATGCTTCCTCCTGTCCCGTCCTCTTTTCCTTATTTCCTGTTTTTATTTCATGCTACTTTATTCTCAAGTTTTAAAGCGAGGTTTCACATCTTTGTTCCACCCCTCATTCTTCCCTACCAGTTATCTAATTAATGTTAGCTTCAACTATGGTAGATCTATTTAGATCTGTCTGAGTGTATCAAAACTAAAACCAACTGAAAGCTCCTGAATTAAGGCTTGACATATGAGCGTCAGACCCTTCTCTCTTTTCCACGAACTCCTTCCCCAGAACAAGTTGCTGAGTATTAGGTATGGATTTGTAAGATCTTTTAGGCCGTGGCAACCTTCATTTTTCTGTCAGAACCATTCTTCTTCAAAGCTTTATGATCTATTCACCTGGCTATGGCAGTAGCAGTTCCACAGAGCCCAAGCTCAACAATGTCTCATCTATATTCCTGGAGTTCAAAGACTCAAACCTCAAGCCATTCTTGTTTAGTGTCTTTTTTTTTTTTTTTATCTCACTGTTAGCAAGAATAAAAGAAAAATGACACTCTAAGTATGATGGTGTCGATGCAAATAGTAAGATACTTCTGAAAAATAATTTGTAGTATGTTTCCACCAGAATAAAACAACATTTCTGTCTTATTAGTCACTGAAGTGAGGGAGGGGCAGTTTGCTGCTAAAATTTTGGCTCTTTCCTGGGGGCTAGGTATTATCTCCAGTTTTGCAGCCACTGCTGAGTCCACCAGCTCCAAACCCACGGTCACAGAGATGGCTCTGGTTAAATTCGGAGGGCCGTGAAACATAACAAACAGACATGACGGTGAGAAAGAGATTTGCAAGGAGGAAGGAGCAAGACAGGTAGGTGTGTATGGCGGGGGGAGGTGGGGGGAGGGTGGACAGTCTGCATTATGCTAATATGTGAAATTATCAAGCAGGAAATTTAATTAATAAAAATAAAACTGAAAACTACCTCAGGAATACAATAGGGGAAAAACCACTGGCTAGATTTGTTTACACCTCTTTTACTAGAGAAGTTCAAATCCTTCCTATAAAATAAGCATGACTGGGCTGGAGGGATGGCTCAGCCATTAAAGGCCACACTTACAACCAAACACGTAAGTAAGCATGACTGCAACATGTTGGGAAAACACTTTAATGTGGTGGGATACATTAGGTGAATAGTGGCAATCTACTATTAGGAAGGATGGCAAAGGCTTGAAGGCAAGATTCAAAAATTAATAAAAGTTGCAAAAAAAGATAAACCTTAGTTCAGAAAGTAATTACTCCATGGACAGGAGAGGGATACAACAAACAACCACCCAGTTGCTTAGAGAACATTGGAAGCAATTCTGTATCTCAAGTTAAATAGTACCTAGAAAGACAGGCCTTAAGACAACATGATGTCAGGTGTACATACGATGCACAGAAATTGCTCAAAACACTCATTCACATAAAAAAAATTAAAAAAGAAAACATGATGTATGTTATTTTCCATATATGACAAACTTCTTGTTACGAAAATTACCTATATTCTGACATTCCATTTCAGTGTGATGTTTCTCTGTTGACTCTTTCTTTCTTTTTCTTTTTCTTTTCTTTTTTTTTTTTTTTTTTGAGACAGGTTTTCTCTGTGTAGTTTTGGTGCCTGTCCTGGATCTCACTCTGTAGACCAGGCTGGCCTCAAACTCACAGAGATCTGCCTGGCTCTGCCTCCTGAGTGCTGGGATTAGGGGTGTGCGCCACCACTGCCCGGCTGTTGATACTTGTTAATGTTTCTAAGTATATGCAACTTTGCCCAGAGTAGTATTTTAATGTATGTCATATTATAGTTATCCTTAAATTTTCTAGTGTGTGTGTGTGTGTGTTACTGAGGATTCTGAATGCTAAGTGAGCACTCTTACCACTGGCAACATTCATGGCTCTCTCTGTAGTTACGCACCATCTCTTCATAAATAGGTATCTGCTATATCTAGGTAGTTCTTTTTCTATGATCTGAAATTAAAGTGGTGTTCTGTATTGTAACTCAACTACAGTCTTTCCATGAGGGTACTGTTTACACTTAAGTTTTTAGGTGATCTTTCCAATAGTATATGCTACAATTGATTTCTCTTTCAAACTGAAAAATTGAACTTTTTCTAATACAGTATGATGTGATACAATTCTAATAAAAAAATGAAAAGTAGAAAGGATTAAGTACTTTTCAAAGAACTAAATGTGAAAGGGACAGTAAAATTAAGTAAAAATTGTGGAGTAAAAAAAATTAAATAAGTGGTTAAGGGTTAAGACACAACTCTGATTCTCAATGTATCATTTGTAATAGGTGAGCTAAGTATAGTTAGTGGAAGCATCAGTGTTTATATAACAGAAGGATACAACAGGAAATCAACATCTGTTGATGTCTATTTGGCTTAGTCTGTCTCACATTAGTCCACATAAACATCTCATGGGGGGCGACTTTCAGTACAAGGAAAATATTTAAGTAGGTGGGAAAACTGTGACTCCCCTAAACACGCACGCACGCACGCACGCACGCACGCACACACGCACGCACGCGGCGCGGAAGGGCTTACATACTAGTTAGTGATTGAGACAGTCTTTGTATTATATTTTTAAAAAAGCTCTAAGAAGGGAGAGAGAATGTTTTCGATGACTGGATAGGCCATGCCTATACGTATGTGGGGTGCCATGGAACCATATTTGGAAGAGTCAATGGGAAGAGAGAGAAGAACCGCTTGATAAAGGCGTCCGGGGGTGGCTGGGCCGTGACGCACCGCTGCAAGAGAGAACATGAGATAAGAAAGTCAAAACAAAATTCTTACATGCCATGGATGATGCACAGTCGTGCCAGCTCCAAGTCGTATGTATGTATGTGTAACAGAATTCAGGCTTTGTCTAGGGAAGTGTGGCGCAGACCAAATAGGAAGTCCGGAAATGTAGAGCTGGGGGATCTGAAGAGGCTCTGATATTAATGGCACCAAGGCTGAGAGGTCTGAGGAAACTGTGAGAAGAACTTGGAAAAGTGGATATCTAATATGTGATATTTAAACCAGAAAAAAACCAAAGCTGTGATGATTGTGACAAAATTATAAAATGGAATTTTTCTCTCCTAATTTTCAGACAGCTCACCATCCAAATCAAAACATGCTGTTTACTACATCATCACATAATATCACCAGCTGTTTGCATTTGTACAGAAGACTCTAAACGTGCCTTTCTCATACTTGAAGAGAATTCCCCTTTGCTGCACATTATTGCCAAAATGCGACATGTGAAAAATCTGTCATATGCATGTTTAGCCCTGGGAAAGAGTGGGGCTGCTTTCTAAACTTCATTGAGAACTGTGGGAATCACTTTTATTTTCTCTTCCAGTTGATTTTAATCTTTCAGCAATGTCCTGATTTCTGAAATGGACCCTAGCTCTACCCAGAGATAGTGTTAAATCATCCCTGCAAATTTATGCCCTCTTTAATACAAAGGATTAACTACTTTTCATACATTGAAGAGAATTTTTGCCAGGCAGCACTTGGGGTGTGGTACAGGTTTAAACTTCTTTATACTGTAAATAGTTTCTTTCCCAGGGTACTGATTTTTCAGTGAATTACTACTAGTTAAGTATGAGGTAAAAAAAAAAGGGGGGGGGAGAGGGGGTTGTGGGTAGAACTGTCTGCTTTCCTATTATTTAAAAACCTCCAGTTGTTAGATTTACTATATAACTGATGTCCGGTCACTTACATTATGTGCCTAGCAGGATTTTGTCACTTTCTCTTCTTTTCTGGACATTGTGTTGGGTAAATAAAATACAATGTGTATATCGTGTGTAGCTCAAAATAATACGTTTTACCCCTTTGGTAATTCATTTTTCTTCAGGTTAAAGACCATGTAAGAAGTAAGTAGGGGAATGGGCCATTATCCTTGACCCAAAGCTTTTGCTTTTAAATAGTATTGAAGTTTCCTGTGAGATTAGATTTCATAAATAGTTTCAGCCCCGAAGTCTTAAGATTCAGAAATTTTTCTCTACAATATCAGAATTGTGCACTCTTGACAAAAAGAACTTTGCTATTTTTTACTTGTTCTGATTTTCTACATCTCTGAATACTCACAGTAAAGTAGAAAGGTCTAAACAACAAAAATTATACCCGTCCTTCTCTGGTAGGACTTTTTTCCTTGCCTCCCTTCCTCCTGTTCACACTTCAAGTTTTCAGTTCTGTACCGAGGAAGTGATAGACACTCCATTAGAAACAAAGGCTTGCACACACACACACACACACACACACACACACACACACACACACACTATAGAGATCCCTTCATCCCTTTGCAGTTCTCCGTGTTTGCTTTTCCACACCCATCCCTGTTCGCAGGATAAGCCTCCCTTCCAAGCCTGTATTTTCCTTTTCATACCCCCGCCCCAAAGCTGGGGAGTCGCCATATTTTAACATCTCCAATCCCTACTTAAAATTATTTTTTCAAAATGCTGCTAGCATTTTTCCTAATAGTTGATCTATTTCCTTCCAACCATATGCCCTATTCAGACTCTAGACATTAACCTTGACCTGCCCTTAATTTCCTTCTCCTTCTGGAATGAATTCTTGCAGATTAAGTTTCAAACGTCATCATTTGACTAACCCGCCTAAGGCTGTTGCCACAGGGAGGAGGCATTTTGTTTTCCCGCGCATAGAAGTGTTCACTATAGAATATATTGATGATATGCTTCGGCACTCAGCTCTCTGCGAAAGCTCTTAGCACAAGAACTGCCAAGATGACATAATTTCTCAGATCGTCCTTCCATCCTTAGTTAAATTCACTCCTTGCCTATCCCGGCCCCACCTGCAGGGAAATTTTACAGTGATTCCAGGAGAGGAGAGATCTTCCTTTAAATAATGCACATTTGTTGATATTCTGCAATTGTTCAAACTTGGGTTTGCAGCGTTCTTTCTGCAAGAAAGTGGAGAGGGGCTTTTTCCCTCGGACCAAGATCAGATCAGGTCGCGGTTTTGCAGCTGCCAATTTTTGGAACAGAGACCCCCATTGCAGCAGTGAACCCTTCAGCCTCTAGGACCCATTTCCTCTCTGGGGGCCTGAGTCCCACATCTCCCTGCTCCCGCTGTTTTCTCATTTAGAGCTATGTCTCTGGAAGAGTGTGCTACACAAATTTCAGATACTTTCACACTTATCTCATTTGTTCTTCTTAGAAACCGTAACACTGGGACACACTGTCTCTCTCAATCCTGTTTTACTGCTAAGAGGACTCTGGGCCCGCTGATACATCCTGTCCTGACTAGGAAAGGACTGCTGCTCCAGTCCTCTTCTGGATCGACCACCTTTCCCTTTCGCCTCCTGCAGCAAACGTGGCAAGGGCAAAGCCCAACCAGCCGGTGCCCCGCCTTTGTTTTCATTAATAGCGCACCTGGGCCTTAAGTGCTCGGCAAATGCCACGGTGACACACTGATGCAGAAACTGGCTTTTCCTGGCTCGAATTTGCTCCTTCGCTCTCATTTCCTGTTTCTCGGCCTCCCCACGGTTTCTTTTCCCAACCCATTCCACTCCACAGAGCTGTAATTCTTTTTTTTTTTTTTTTTTTTTTTTTTTTTCTCTAACACAAACTTCCCCTTCCAGCCTCCCACCTCCAGGACGGTTTCCCACGCACGGCCGGCTCAGAGGCACTGGGTAGGGGTGTCATGCCCCAGGAGCTCACCTAGGTTTCAAGAAAGTGGTACCCACAGTCCCCTGACCGTCAGCGACCGCCCGGGGCCAGCCTTACTCCTGCACCCCGCCGGGCCCTTTCCGCTTCCTCCGCTCCCCGCCCCCGCTGACCCTCCCGGGCGGCTTGACCCGGAGTCCTCGCAGCCGCGGCGGGAACAGCGGAGCCGCCTCCTCCCTCTCCCCGCCCAGAATCTCGCGGATCCTCTGCCCGGTGCGCGCAGGCGGGGCCGCCCGGGATGGCGTCCAGCGCCTGGCTCCCCTCTGAGGACCGAGCACCGATCTGTCCCTGCTCGTGTCCCCGGCGCCCTGGCTGGGGTCCCAGCTCAGCTCGAGCCTCCTTTCCACCCTGCGACATCGACTTCACTGCTTTCCTAAATAACCCGCGCGGTCAGGCGCCCCGGTGTGCCAGCGCTGCCGAGAGAGGCACACACACACCCGCACCTCGCCCCCATTCATCCCGCCAAGGTGAATCGCGGCCAGCGGGGCGCCCCTGCCTTTCCCGCAACGTGCCACACACTCGAACCCAAACAATGATTTCCCCCTCGTTGTTAGTCGAGTCTCCTGGCCCGCGCCACCCGCGGGGCAGCCCCCGCCGGGACCCCATTGTTGCCCAAGCCGCCGGGCGCCCGGGGGCGGACCCCGCAGACTCGGCCGGCTCCGCCCACACCTTTCCCAAGTTAGCCGCGGGTGAGCCGCGGGGACAGCTTGGGCGCGGGGCCCCCTCCTCGCTCGCCCCCACCCACCCTGGCTGCGGTGGGGAGTGGGCGAGGGCCACGCAGGCTGGCCGCTTTAATCGTCTCCTAATTCTCTGCCCAAGACTGCCTAGGCGCGTGGTGACACAAAAGAGGGGGACTTGGTGGCAGCTCGGCAAGAGTCTTGCCCCGGAGAGTTGCCATCAAGGGGTTCCTCTCTCCGCGACCCCTAGAATTCCCCCCAGCCTGCGGCTACAGGAGTGGCAGGGGCCATGTGTGGGTTATTTAGGGTGCCGCAGAGAGGTGGTGCAGGTGACAGGGTGGCGCGGCAAAGGCCCAGGGGCGGGGGTAGGGGTGGGGCGGGGTGGGGCGGGGCGGGGTGGTGGCTCCGCGGACCCACCCCCTGCCGCTGGCCAGGCTGGCAAGGCGAGGGCTGGGCAGTGGGTGTTGCGTTCTACCTCTGCGATCGGGGAGGGGTTAGTTTCCCACAGGGGATTTCAACCATCACACTCAGAGCCCGCCTCCTAATCCTCCGGCGGAGCGGCTCGGGGCCCCATTTTATGGCAATAAAGCGACTTAGCGCCTGCTGAGCGAGCCCCTCCCCGCCGCCGCCCCCGCCCTCGGCCCACCCCGGGGCTCGCCCGCAGCGGCGGGGCTTTGTTTCTGGGGAGGAGGACCTGGAGCTCTTTTGTTGGGGTTTTCTGTTTTCACCCCCTACCCCACCCTACACACACCCCAACCTCACCCCACCCCGCCCCAACCCCCGCGCCTCTCCGATTTCCTGAGCTGCGGGCTGCAAAGGGAGGAGAAGCGGCTTCTTGCAACCCCCTCGGCTGGGCCCCGGGGTAATTCGATGCGGGCCTGGCGAGGCTCCCCACGTTAGACCTGGGCTAGCGTCTCGGCAGCCTCCACCCACCGGCCCACCCTACATTTAGCGCATCATGTGATCTGGGTAAGTCATTTGCAAGTACAACAGTTCCCTGGGTTGCCCCCCATTCATTTCCTGAGAACTGCAGAGAGCAGCTGAGAGGCTCTGCTTGTGCGTGTGCGTGTGAGTGTGCGCGGGTGACGCCGTGTGTGTATGTGTGTGTGTGTGTGTGTGTGTGTGTGTGTGCGAGTGTGTGTGTGCGCGCGCGCGTGTGAGAGAGAAAGGGCGAGAGAGAGGGGGACTCTGTGTGAGGGAAAGAAAACAATTTCTCCTGCTCTGCAGCTTCTGTTCAGGTCTGTGCCGATTCCGTTTTTTATCAAAATAAACAACCCCCTCCTATTTTTTTTTTGCCATCCCAAATCAGATCGTATTCTCTTAACGTGTTTTATTTTCCTTCTGTCATCTGCTCAAGTTAAATCATTTTGGTTGGTCTGTGTTCTTAAATGGGGGGAAAGTGTTGGGAAGCGGGAGGGGGCCGGGGAAGGGCGATGCTATTGCCGAGCCAGGAGCGGCGGTCGGATTCGCGGAGAAGAAAGAGGGAGGTTACTTGTCCCACTCCCTAAACATTTAAAAAAGAACTTAGCAAGTAACGTGAATTAAGCAAATGCTTTGCTCCCCCGACTGGAATTGTTGGTTGCAGTGTTTTCCTGACAGTTGCCAAGGATGAGAAATAAATCCCCAGGGCTGAATTGGTGGTGGTGGTGGGGGGTGGGGGGGGTGTCGTGGAAGTAGTTGGTCCTCAGCAATGGATGGGCTGGATGAATAGCCGCACCAGGGCTGTGCGGGCAGTGTGTGAGCACTGGGGAGTGGAGGGGAAGGGGTTAAGGAGGAGATTACATTGCTGGCATGAATCGTGGTCCTGGCGCTACATTCATTATTGTCTCTGGTCGTAATGATGTGGAACTGTCACTTGCTACCGTGCCTGGTCCATGGGAGTAGCCAGGGGATGGCCTGTGGCTGTTATTTTCAATTCTGAAGGACCTGGCTGGAGTTGACAAGGGACAACTTTGTAAGGCCACCTGGGCCAAGAAGCCAGGGAAGCTGGCCTAGGAGCCACTTCTGGCCTTAAGACGCTCAGCTCAGAGGGCTAGGACTTGACCTCCGGGACATTAGTTGGTGTTCATGTTAGATGCTCTCCTACCGGGAGAATCAATCCTGCTTTTGTTGGGTGGAGAACTGCCTCTCAGAACTTTGCAAACTTTTATCTTTGGGGGAAAGGGTGGGGTGCAGTCAACAGTTTTGTTTCTCCGTGCGTTTGAGGAAAATGCTTGGAAAAAGTACCAATTCCTTTGTTAGATGTCCTGTAGCTTCCCTGCCCCCTTCCCCTGCTCTTCTAGTTTTACATACTTTACTAGTAATTGCCCTAATTCGGCTGATAAAAGCTGACTTTGTTGAGTTAAAGAGTATTAGTACAACGGAATGTGTAATCTGGATAAACAGTTTCTGTGTTTAGTATTGTCAGCTCTCTAATTTAACTGTACAGATGGCTTAAGTCTCTGTTCTGTATGGATTGTTTTAAATAATTCTGCTGGCTAATAGAATTCTCCACCGAGCACTAAGATATTTTAACTTGGCGTTAATATTCTGTTTCCCTGTAACACCGGAGAGACCGGCAGAGGATCTATTTACATTTAGTGCGTGTGCATCTAGTTGCTTCTTAGACATCTGCCAATCAAATACACGTCATTCCGCAAATCCACCTCGAAGCCTTCATGCCCCTTTCTTAGTGGAGGAGAGAGTTGTTTGGATAAGTAAATGCTGTGAAAGACATTTGGTGGCTTTCAGCACGCAGCAGCTTCTGATGTGAATAGGAATGGTCACTTTGATGAGAAAATAAACTGTCAAACAAGACATGCTTTTAAGACTGGCATTTAATTACCACAGGGGGACCCTTCCTCCCTTAGAAAAAAGCTTGGTCTTCTAGTAGGTCCTCGTTGGATATTGGTTTCATTTGAAAAAGAGAGAGAAAAGGGAAACAGGTAGAGATTGGTTACGTAAAGAGTATATTTTTAGGCTTGAAAAATTTTAACTGTAGACTCTTGTTAGAAATAGGATGTTTGAAGACAGACATTTCAATTGCCTAAGTCACGTCTCTATCGATGCTGCCTGGTCAATCTTGATACTCGACTGAACAGAGTATGCCCATTTGAGTCTGGGAGAGAGCAATTTGAGCATTTAAAAATTGGCAAGAACATATCATGCATTTAGAAAAAAAGGTTTGTTATGCTAACTCATAGTTAATGTGAAATATACTTAAACCAGCACAATTAAAATATTTTCACATGAAAACTCAATAATTTATGAGCTGCATCTATTTAGCTAATGCAGCTGTGTCGGGGTCTACGACACATTCTTAAGGATTTCTCTTGATTACTGAAGGCTTTCAGTTATTTATCTACTACTTATACTTATTTCAAAGAAACTTTGGTCAGTTCAACTTTATTGGGGAATGCTTTTTATGACTGTTTTTGAAGGAAAATTGTCTCCTACTAGAAAGGCCTTTTCAAGAAACCAGGTTATCTGGGAGGAAATGGTCCTGGTCTAGCTGTTGAGACCTTGACCTTAGCAACTCTTGGCTGGTTGTTTACTCCAGCTGCTGCTTCTGTGTGTTCCAAAAGTGAGGCAGTGGGAGCACCCTTTCTCCTAGGGTGCTTGATGCTCAGTCCTCAGAGCATGCACACAACCCAGAGTCTATAGTGTTCTGGTCATACAGAAATTTTCTTTTGACTGCTTGTGAAGGGGAAACAGGTTTTCAAAGCCTCTGAGTGTCAGATGGTATGGCATGAAGCAGTCTGTTATCAACACAATGAATTTTTTTTTTTTAAATCTGTGTGTGTTTTATCTTGGCAAACGTGATTTAAGTCCTGAGTTCTCCAGGCCTGTACTGAGGGCATTTCAACTGGGAAGTGTTGGTTAATTTGGAGTTGTGAGAAGCCTTATCCAGGGATGTGATACTTTAAAATAGCTGACAACATACAATTGTCCTGGGCATTTTTTCCAATAAATACAAAATAAAAAGTACCAAATTTCATATTTGTGTAAGTTAAATAACATTAAAACAGTTCTATAAAATTGGGGTGTCAGATGATTTGTTTGCTTATATTTAGGAGAGGCATTCTTAAGTGTTTTGGGTTCATAAATGTTGTTGAAGTGTGTGTATTAATACGAAGTAATTGCACAAAATTAGTAATGGCACAAACATCATAATTATTACTGTTAGTAGTAGTATGGATGTTCTACCTGTTGTGCTTGCTGGTGGATTAATGAACAAGAGCTAGGAATCTCCAAATCAATACCACTGCTGTCTTTTTGTTTAGGAAACAACTTTGATTTTTGTAAGTTCTGAAATGGACTACAGCGTCTGTCTGGGCCATTTACATTTTAAAAAACAGTACCCTGGCAGACTGGAAGTACCTGTATTTTTAACTTCATTTTCCTCTTTTTAATGTAACCCTGGCAGGCCTTTCACTCACTCTGTAAGTGCCCTTGAACTCCTGCTCCTCCTGGCTCCACCTTCTGGGTGCAGAACAGGCATGTACCCCCACACCCAGCTTATTTTCCAAAAAAAGAAAAAAGAAAGAAAAGAAAAGAAAGAAAGAAAAAGAAAAAGAAAAAAAAGGGAAAGGAAAAGAAAAAGGAAGAAAAAACAAAAACCCTGAAAACTTTCATTTTTCAGCTTGTGAGTTTCACACAGCCTTTAGTTTTAAATGTGCATAAAAATGTAAGGGTAAAAACATTGAAGTTAAGTCCCTGACAACACCCTCTAACCACACAGCCTTAACTCATCTACCACACCCTCTCCACTCCCAGATGCAGAATGGGAGCTGACAGATGGGCCTTGCCCTGTGCCTGGAAGGTCAGCTGCCTGTGGCTCTGTCAGACCTTCTTGGGTTCTAACTCCCAGTGACTTCAGTCCACCAGAATTCCTTCTTGAGGGCCCACACAAACCACACCCAATCCGGCGTCAGCTACTGAGTTCTTGTGGTAGACACATGCTCTGGGTTAAATGGTTGCTTTCTCTATATATTCTCAGTAATTAGGTTACAAAAGGATTTCTTGGTTGGATGTTTATTGTCACAAAGTGGCACTTGAGTAATTATACGGCCCTATAAAATTTGCTTTGGTCTACCAGCAGATTATAGGCTATTCAGTGAAAGAGGGGCTCTGATACTGTCTTTCTTCTTTTTACTCACCTTAAAGCCTCTTTGGAAACATTCATTACAGATTTGCAGACATGCACAGTTTATTTATTTTGTTATTTTAGAAGAGTTTCTATTTTCACAATTTCATACATGTATACAATGTATCTTTTTCACAATTTCATGCATGTATACAATGTATCTCCATTATTTCCATCCATAGCAGCTCTTTCTTCCTTCTGCCTATGGACACCCCAACACACTCCTTTCTAAGTTCATGTCCTCTCCTGATTGATCTTGTTGGCTTGACCTTGTACAAGTCTTGTGCGAGTAAGCGTAGCTGCAATGAGCTGCAATGAGTTTGCGAGTCATGTGCAGATGACTACATTTAATAGCATTCTTACCTTCTTTCCACCCTCTCTTCCTTAATGTTCCATGCCATGGGTGGCATGGGTGGACAGGTTGTGATGTAGATATTCCAGTTAGTGCTAAACACTCGCTGGTAGTACATATTTGTGCGTATACATTTGTGTACTTATTGAGCTGGTCCAAACAGCAGTGCTGTCTAGATGTCTAGATCCTGAGAGAGTAGTAAAGAGCCTTTATGGTGGTCCTGCTACCTATGGAAAATGAGAGAACAAGCATTTGGAGTGTTCAGAGACGCTTTTCTTGTCCATTGAATGCATGATTATTGCCTACTGGCTTTGACAGAAATTATGGCCAAGATACAACAGTTACTATGACTTTCAGAGTATGTAGCTTCTCACAATTTTTTGTGATGATACATATGTATATATTACATATGTCTGTCAGTTTGCTATGCATATATTTAGTATTTGTATTTAGGCATGTGTTTTCATATTCTTTGTCTGCACTGGTATCTTATCCCCTCACACCATGGCCATTATGACCAATAATTATAGTAAAATGTGACCACACACAGGAAATATTCAGCAGGTCTGTTTAACCAGATTCTGCATTGAGTAAAAAGCTACTCTCACAATAAGATTAACAAGCTAATTTATACAAGAATATAAAGTAATTCATAAGAAAACATAAAACCCACCCTTTCTTAAAGAGAACAATCAAGATAATTACTGTAAATTTATATGTGTGCTTTTGCCTGAAGACAATCTGGATAGATCATTGTAAAACACTGAAAATAAAAAGCAAAGCACTCATTTTTGTGTCAGGTGCCCTCTAAGAGCAAGCACATTTTGGTAGCAGACATGTCTCAATTTGAATCTGTTTTTCTTGCTTACTGATTCAAGATGACCTTGGTCAATTTTTTGAACCATGGTGAGGGTTACATGAGGTAATGTGAATAAAAGTCACTCTGGAGAACTATAAGGCACTGGGGTTGTGACCAATTTGACTGATGACTATTCTGGACCTCCACTCATCCCTCCCCACTAAAGAAAAGAGATGGGCATTTCAGCTTCTCAAAGTGACACTCATAAGTGACACACAAGGAGAAGGAGTTTCCAAGGGTGAGTAGACAACTACTGACTGTCCAAGGTCATGGATTCCATCCCTTCCCACCCCTTCCAGAGACTTGCGGTGTGACCTTGAAGAAGCCAAGTCTTACAAAGAAATTTCTGTGGAACTGGTGTGAAAGTAAC
The DNA here is from genome assembly GCF_004664715.2 of Peromyscus leucopus. Lineage (NCBI taxonomy): Eukaryota > Metazoa > Chordata > Mammalia > Rodentia > Cricetidae > Peromyscus > Peromyscus leucopus. The sequence goes on from NC_051070.1 coordinate 24,011,248, forward strand.
CAACTTGTTATCATGTGTGTAATGTAGGTGACCCATCTGAGCTTTTCAAAACAGAAATATGCGAAACACGTTCGAATGACATGTAGGGAAAACTGAGAGTGGTAATCAACAAGGATTATTTGTAGAATGAATAACTTGCAGCTGAGGAGGTGGCTCCGTTTGTAGAGTGTCTGCTGTACAAGCGTGAGGACCTGAGTTCGGATCCCCAGCACCAACATATCTGTCACACCAGAGATATAGGGGAGAAGCGGGTGGATCTTTGGGACTTCCTGGCCAGCCCAGTCTAGCCAGTCTGAGCTCTTGGTTCAGTGAAAGACGCTGTCTCACAATACAAAACAAAACAAAACAACAAAGAACACCAAATAAACACATTCACATATACACAAATTTTAAAAATAAAATTAAAAAAATAAAATCTTTAGAATTTTTTAAGGAGTTTCCTGGAGTTTCTATTAGCTGGTCAACCTGTTTAGAGAAAAACCTAATTCTTGTTTGTGACTCATTGTAGAATGGAGAACAGAACTGCACATCTCCACCTATCCTAGTAATTAAGCTGTGTCTCATGCATGGCTTAGAGAGCGCAGTGAAAAGTTATGGGTAGCAGTGGAGCGGTTGGTGAAAATTTATTGCACGTTTTACTTATAGTCACGTTTTCCAACCATGTGTGCTTCATAACATACACAAATTTGAGAGTATGAAGACCACTAATTGTCATTTCTCCCCAGCAATATTTTATCAATTTAAGGAAGCAACAACAAACTCAACTTATACTCTGCATAAACACTAGCATCTTAAGAGCCCAGAGAAGCACGCTCTAAGGACCTCACCATCTATCTAATGCATTTCGGCTCTTTCCTGTTTGGGTGAAAACTAGAACTGTGAGCATCACTATCATGTTCTGTGGGGTTCTGTTGTAGTTACAACCTGCTCTTTTGTAATTCACCGGATTCCAGTCTGTGTTCTCTGGTCCTGCATATGGGACTTCTGTTGCCTGTTTGCTTTGTTTTCTTCCAGTAACAAACACCTTGAGAGGAGAAAGAGTACACTCCTCGTGGATCTTTTACTTTCTTCTCACAGAGAGCCTAACATGATGGCTACCATGTAAATACTGAAACACTCATTGAGAGAACTGATTTGAGGGCAGTCCCCACGCCCTCCATCCCACAGCCCATTCAGTAGACAAACATCCTGTCTGTAGTCTCTTCCCTCCTAACCCACTTGGTGCTCTCCAGTTGCACACATTCAGCTCCATCAGTTGGACAGTCCTCTGTTCACGCCTTTTCCAGAACTTACAAAAAATTCTTATTGTTCAAAGAAGCCCTGTAGTGTGCTAGGATCAAGCAAGATAGGATGTAAAACATCAGACTACCTAGTTCTTAGCTGTTGAATCAGGAAAGTTAATTCTTTCAGTTTACTCACCTATTAAAAACCCAAAACAACTTATCTCAACAGAGTGGGTTTGAGGATCAACGTATACAGAGAGCATCCAGTGGAAAATTTTGCATATGCTTAATAGTCAGTAAATGCTTGTGCTCCAGTGTGTTGATGCCTCCTTTATGGGTGAATATGAACTGTGCTGGCTGGTTTTATGTCAACTTGACACACTTGGAAAGGAGGGAACCTCAATTGAGAAAATGCCTCCGTAAGATCCAACTGTAAGGCATTTTCTTAATTAGTGATTGATAGGGAGGACTCAGACTATTTTGTGGGTCTATTCCTGGGCTGGTGGTCCTAGATTCTACAGGAAAACGAGCTGTGTGGGCCATGAGGAGCAAGTCAGTAAGCAGCAGTCCTCCATGGCCTCTCCATCAGCTCCTGCCTCCAGATTCCTGTCCTGCTTGAGTTCCTGTCCTGGTTTCCTTCCATGATGGACTACAATGTGGAAATGTAAGTCAAATAAACCCTTTCCTCCCCCAACTTGCTTTGGGTCATGGTGTTTCATCACAACAACAGAAACCCTGACTAACACACTAACAAAATGAAAGGGACTCATTGTCGCGGTTCATCCTCTATGATGCACAGGTTAGACAGATACGTCAGCTTATGTAATTATTCTCTTGGCAAACAGATACCAGTTACGCTCAGCTTTATAAAAGGTTGATTCTCAAGTAATCAGCCCATGACTGGTTGTGTGGTGCTGCCGTTCAGTTATCTTCAGCACACTGCATTTGACTTACTAATATTTAATGGATGAATCTTTCGGGCTGTTGTGGATGGTGTTCTTCTGCCAAATAACAGCCCTTCTCCCAACGACTTTGCCACTTTAGACAATAGATTAAAAAATGACTTTGAAACTTGTATTTTAACAAAATGAATGGAAAGTAAAAGTGCTGCCTCTAGTTATGAGCAGCAGGGCTTGTTACTTTGATGCGTAGCGTGGACAACAGTCATTAAATGCAGAGAGTGATGCATCTTTATTGAATGAGAATAATGGAAGTAACTGATGAATGTGAAAAAGACTAAAGTTACAGAACATAAAAAATTTTGCATTTTAATTATTGTACTTAACAGAATGTGTAAATTATGGGTTTTGTAATTTTCCTTTTTTGCAGACTAGTGGGTCATTAAAATTTAAATTTGTTCCCTGGACTTTCACATATTTGAGGTTTTTTTTTTTTTTAAGTTTTGATTCTAAAACAGAAATTTCTTCCTTTAGTGAACAAGTATTCATTGATGTTTCATCTGTGTTTTTGCCATATAATATGTGTATCTTATATCAAATGGCATGACGTAGGTATGAGCTATTTGTATTATGTTATTTCTATTTTGCTATGGATGCTGGTCAATGATTTCTATCTTACTATGTATTTGATAACACGAGTTGCTCTATTTCCAACCTGGACTCGTTTCACCCCTATTACAAACCCAGCGGTCCCCTACTCCTGGGCACTCACCATATTGATGCCGAAATTGATGTTCTTCTCAGATCAGCATAGCCTGCTACAACCCAGAGCTCCTGGCCTCAAGCAATCCTCCCGTTTCAGCCCCCCAAGGAGCTGGAACTGAGTACTACACTATGATTTTGTTTTCTGGAGTTGTTAGCAAATTATGATCAGAGTTAAGCGATGTATTGATAGCCAATAGCCGGTTAGCTGTAGAGTGGAGATTGGAACCTGAGAAGGCCCCTGAACTTTAGGTACTCTTGGCTCCCATAAGCACTTAACGTGACATTCCAGAGCTAGTCTCAAAGAATAGGGCAATCATGGTAATATTATACAAATAAATACTGTTTGCAGACTGTGCTATTTTATTGGCTATAGATCATTTTGGTTTACCACCTTTGCCACAGCGTTTTCTCCAGTAGAGAAGCCAGTGGTTGGCTGCTACACATACAAAAACAAATCACAAGGCCTAACGCCCGAACAGTGACTTTAGAAGGAGGCTTCTGCAGGAAGCTCCACGGTTGTGATAATAGTAGAGCAATAAATTCTGGCTAATGTCCATTCTGCTAGTAGACAAGACTATTAAAGCAGGGGGATAGTAAAAGTAACAAAACATTATTTTTAGAAGGAATGTTGCAATCCTCGTTTGACCTCCACTTTTTTTATAGCTCCCTTGTATATGTAAGCATGCTGCATAATGAGTTTGAAATGATCATTTATGAGGTGGAAATCTGACCAGGAAAGTAAAGCTTGTGTAGAAAATTACAGAAGAAAATTTGTGAGGTGTTGGAAGTTGCTTGAGCAAAGTACACAGGAAGAAAATCGTTTCTTGCTGGATAACATAAAAGATTTCAGGGTTTTAGTGGGTGTGTCCTGAAACTCATCTATAGATAGGGATAGTTTATTTATTTATTTATTTTTAGATTAAAAATAGTGTTTATTAATGTGTGCATTTTGGGTGTTTGTGTGTTGGGAGGCACATACCATAGACACCTCCATACACTTGGCAGTCAGAGGACAACTTGGGGGCATCATCTCTCTCCTTCTGCTATGTGGGTCCTGAGGATCAAACTCAGGTCATCAGCCTGGGCAGCCAGTGCCTTTACACAGTGAGCCGACTCACCAACCCAAGCTTATTTTTCAATAGAAAAGTAAATATGTGCATGATGAATGCAACCCAAAATATATTTGGTGGCTGTGGTGCTTTCTCCCCGGTCTGCTAGGACTGATGGCTTTTGTGTGTTTGGGCAAATGTCTTTGTTTGGCAATCTCACCAGAAATTTCTCTTTTCCAAAACTGGAATCTCCTAGCACGAGCAGGGCCATTAAGACATACACTGTCCTAATGAGTTTAGGAAAGTCTTATTTGAGCTGTGAAAAGAAACCAAAATGAATGATGACCGATAAAATTAAAAAAAAAACCCACACTTTATCCAAACCTATCTCTTCTGTGAAATTCTACTATACTAACTAGGGCATCCGGAGTATAATAGGACTTTTATCCTTGACAAATATGTTGTAAATGTAGGAAAAAGAATTCTTTTTAAGGGCAGGGACAATAGAAGGAAAGACTTACTGACAAAAGTTACAGGGAGTCACAATGCATTGCAATGGGTCAAGTCTTGCTGGAAAGAGTGTCTGGGAAGAAAGCTTCAGGTGAGTGGATAGTCCAGAGGTCACATTCTGTGGATATCCATCGCTTCTTCTGCTTAAGTGTAAATACAGAAAGCCCACATAATCATCTTCATCTTGAGACAGTACACCATGAGATAAACTTTTAATGAGCCTTTGCAGAGCCTCAGTGGGCTTTATATTGTACACTGAGCTCTTTAGAGTATGGGCTCGTTAGTGTGACATACTACATTATGGTAAACCTCTAAGCTGAAGACTCAACCATATTGTATTTAGGCAGCCTGGATATTAAGAGGGTTGAGAATGTTTGAGAAGTATGGGCTACTACAAAGTGCTGAGTGCCTGGTGGCTTACCAGTTTGAGTTTGGTCTTGATAGTCCTTTCAGGTGGAAGGGACACATGATATCCATTTTATTGATGCAGCTGTTAAGAGAAGAGAGGGGAAAATAAGCCAGAAGGCGACAAAGCCAGAACTGGAATTGTGATTACCAACACCAGTAAGAGTGGGTTTTAGTGCAAGTTTTCCTTTTTCTGTTTTTTATTTCATTCCAACACAATCTTCTTTACATTTCTTTGGCCTCAAGAAGCCAGAATTTTGAAAGACCACCTTACACAAAAGAAGTCCCACCACCTACTGTGTGGTGCATGGGAGATGTACCATCTGCTTGAGATGCAGTCTTATGTAGACAGATTTTTCTTTGGCCCACCAGCTCACAGAAAATGACATGGAGACTTATTATTAATTATGAAGCTAGGTTGATAGCTTAGGTTTGTTTCTAACTAGCTCTTATAACTTAAATTAATCCGTATATTTTCATCTGTGTTCTTTTATGTGGCTTGGTGACCTTTACTCTGTATTGCCCATCCTGCTTCCTCTACATCTGGCTGGTAACTCCACCTTTCTTCTTCCCAGTGCTCTCTATGTCCAGAAGTCCCTGCTATATATCCTGCATAGCTATTGGCCGTTTACCTTTTTACTAATCCAATCACTGTGACATAGCTTCAAAGAGTGTAAAGGAATATGCTAAAGCATTTCCCCCTTTTTGTCTAAATAAGATGGAAAGGTTTTAATTCTAACACTGCAAAACTGTATACAGTAAGGACAATTACTGTGTCAGACATACATTTACAATGTCCAGTCCATTAGTATTTGGCAAATTTAGAGAAAATAAGCCATTATTTGTCTTCTCCTGATGAGTTCAAAATTTTGTACCTAATTTACTTTCTATCATGACTAAAGGGAAACTGACTATAGCTATCTAGTCCTCAACTTCATTAGAGACTGAAAAAGGATATAATATTACTTGAGTAAACAGGAAATATAGAGCAAGTACTTCCAAAACTATGAAATGATAGAGACATCTGGCTTCCTGAACAGTCACCCCAGGGTTCCTCTGTAACATTGGAGCACCCATCTTTGACCTACAGGCCTAGAATATCTGACAGACTTTTCTGTGAAGCAGGGATTTTGAAGGACTATCTTGACAAAGTTCAGCAGTTACTTTCTTTTGTGTCCTGCTTATCCAGTTTTGACAACATATTGTCAGCAGTCGAGGCAAGGGCAGTTTCTTGTCCAAATGGCTAGCTTTTGCCATAAAGAAAGCAAACTCCATATGGAGGTTCTTCAATGCCTATTGGTACTGACTGGTCTCACTCTCATGAAAAGCCTTATGTTATTAAAACGTTTTAAATGCCATATTCTGCAGATCTTTGAAGTTTACCTATCTATCTAAAATAAATCTCTGTATGACCTGGAAATCATACTTAACATGACTACAAGTTTGATTGTTATAGGTGACTAACTACTAAACTGCATTTCTTTATTGCCCTGAATAGTTGTAATAGTAACTTTCAAGGACTAGAGATTTACATTACGTTTTTAAATGAGCTACATAGGTACAATACCTTAAACAAAAAGAAATATATATATACAGTATATTGTAACAAAAATAACATCAATTTTTATCAATAAACAGAAATCCATACCAATTTAAAATATTCGACACTAGTGGTTGCTTAAAAGTAGATGCAGCAATCTACCCTTTTATCTCATCATTTCTATGTGGTATTTCCCCTTTTTCCCTTCAGAAAGAGATCCCTGAATCTAATGTCCTTTGTTTAGCATTTTTTCCTGGCCATGACCAATAATAACTTGTAACCAACCACCCTAAAGGATGTCAAATATCCATAACCCACCGAATGACCAAAAACTTCCCACTCCACCTCTTGGGAATGTGAGCATTGTGTTTTCTAGACCGCTTCCTGTTGTCTGGGGATGCTAGGATCTTCAGAAGACCCTGAGAAAAAGATAGTGGTCAAATCTCAGGAGAGCTAGCTGTCGTCTAGTCCTGGTGGGATGGAAAAATATAGGACTTACCTGAAGTCAGGCTAGAATAGTCTGTGAGGCTGGACCATCTCAGCCAGCAGTCTTGAAGCTGTTCTGGATATAGAACTCTGAGGGAACTGCAGCAGAGGCATCTGAGAGGCTGGGTCCCCCGAGCCCCCCGTTTTCACTTTTGTCTGATCCCTTGCTCTGAAAACACACCAATTTTCAAAGGTAACATGCATATCTACATTAACAAGAATGGGCTGCGTGCTGTATACAAGCTAGGCAAAGGTTGTTTTGGGTTTTATGTTTGACTAGATAAAATATATGTCACCTGTCTTGTAATTTTTCTAGGTTTGTTTCTTTATGTCGGTAGTCAGCTTTTTCAGGGAGTCTCCCCTCATCCAACCTGGTAGTCTTTAATCTTGAATGAATCCACAGCCTTTCATTTCCTGTGGAAACAAAAACGTAACCTCTTCCCCAAAGCAATACATTTTTGGCATCCATTTTAAAATTAAGGCATTCCTAAAGTATCTAGATTGGTTTGATTCAGTAGTCCCTTCTACAATCCACTGTCTCTCAGCAGCTGTTCATTAGCATTCAAAAAATTCAAAGTCAACAAGACTCCATATAGGATCCAGACTCTGTATTTTCCATCTTTGCATGGATTATTCATTTTATATTATTTTATTCTCTCTTTAAAGACTTTATTATTTAGAAACTATTTTTCCTATGACTGTCTATACCCATTTTCTTTTCTTTTTTAAGCCTATATACACTTTTAAAACATATTGTACCTTTTTAGAGGTTTTGTGTGTCTGGACCTAGCTTTACTAAACATCTGCAGAATTCTCTGATCATGTGAGACAAATCTTAAGCTGCTATGTCAGCCGATGGTGTAGCTCAGCTTAGAGCATCATGCTGGTGCATGGCACCAGCAGCTGACTCCATCTCCCAGACAGCAGGAAGTAGCCACGTCTCTGTATGCCTCTGAGCCTACCAGAGACCATGGTCACCAGGAAGTAGCGTTTGACACTGTGTTTCACATTTTTTTAAAGCTTTCTTAGGCTTGTGTGAATATACGTTGGGCACCACATGTAGAAAAAATGACATGAAGATTTATTAGTAATCATAAAAGCTTGGCCTTAACTTAGGCTTACTCTTATAACTTAAATTAACCCGTATTTTTAAATCAACATTCTTTTATGTGGCTTGGTTACCTTTACTCTGTTTTGCCCATCCTGCCTCCTCTTCATCTGGCTGGTGACTCTACCTTTCTTCTTCCCAGCTCTCTCTGTCCAGAAGTCCCTGCCATTCATCCTATTGGCTATTTAGCTTTTTATTAAACCAGTCACAGTGACACATCTTCACACCATGTAAAGGAGGAATATTCCACAACAGTCTTATCCCCTTCTGATTTGCATCCTAAGCAAACTCCATATAGGAAAGTGAGAGAGCAACCTGAGGTGATTTGGAAGAGTGTCCAGGTAGAATCATCTGTCCTCCGGAGGTGGGGAGGGAGGCAGTTTATCACTGCCCCTTACCAGGGTTACTACTGGGTGCTGACTCTAGGAAAGCCCTAGAACATGAGCTTCAACCTAAAGGACGATGATCTGGAAAACAGCTGTGTAACTCAGTCCACAGAAAAGGCCAAGTTAGCACATTCTGAGGCAGATTGCTTTCCTTCTTTAGATCATCAATGTGCCTAAAATGCATCCCAGATATTTTAAGTTTAGTGTTTCAGCCTTTTAAAAGTACTTTTCATCTTATCTTTATATATTTTTTGTCAGTATGCATGCTACATATGTACAATTTAAATGGCCTGTTTCTAACCCACACGCTGATAGTTCTGCAGGTCTTTAAATGAGACTTTATTGTTCAAGGCTGAGTACTTCAAAGGAATACAACTCAAGATCCACAGGAAGTAAGCTTTATTTTGTAGAAACTCATCATCATGGGGATATTCAAACTCACAAATAGGTCTTTCCGAAAAGAAGTGAGTGTTTTTAGGGCTGGAGAGATGTCTCAGTGATTAAGAATGGTTGACGCTCGTGCAGAGGATCACAGCACCCATGTCGTGTGACTCAGGGCGGCTAGTAACTTTAGCTTCAGGGGATGCAGTGCCCTCTTCTGGCCTCTTCAATCACCTATGGCATACACACACAGACACACGTACTTACACATTTATAAATGTGTGTGCATGTATGGAGCCGTTAACGTACAATTGTTTCTTTGAGTTTCTTTCTCTTTCGCTTAGCTTTCCTCCCCTCTCTACCCAGCAGCAGTATTTCTTTTGTCTCTAAGTCAGGCCCCAAGAACATTATGTGTCTCTCCATCGTTTCCTTTCTGTCTGTAGGTGTTGATAACATGGACAGATGCAAGGTGGTTTTGGTCACTGCTTACAACAATGAGATCTTTTTTTAGCTCTTCCACATTTTTTTTTTCATTCAGTACTGCCAAAGGGAAACCTTTTAATGCAGCTGCTACAAAACGAACCCATTAAAAGCACTGTGGTGTGGTGTCTAAATATATGGTTCCTCCACTGTTTCTTCTGTTGTTCATTTACTAATTGGCAGCATTTTGTGTCTAGAGCTTGCCCTGAAAGCCAGTGCTGAAATGTCTTTAGAGCTGTGCCCTCATAGCCCTGTGTGATGGATTCCCAGGGAAAGCGTCTTAGCTTCCTTTGTCTGGTGCTGGGATAGAGTACTCCAACAAAAGCAGCTTGAGCGAAAAACGGTTTCTTTGGGCTCACAGTTGTAGGTTACATCAGCAAAAAATGGGGGCAGCTGGTCACATCCTACCCACAGTTAGAAAGGGGAGGGAGAGGAGTTCGGCTAACTTCCTTCTTGTACACAGTGCAGCATCACAGCTTAGGGAATGGTGCCACTCACAGGGTGGTGAGACTTCCTACCTCAAGTAACCTAATCAAGATAATCCCCAACCCTCTGTGGACAAACAGAGGTCACTCCCCAAATGACTGTAGAACTCTTCAAGCTGACAGTTAAGATTGACCATCATAGAGGTATTATCCACTCAAAATCTGCACGTGACTTTGGTTCTCTTGAGAGTTATGACATGGCTTGGAAAAGGATTTAAGAGTCCCCATCTTCCCAGCAGTACAGGCAAGTACCCCTACCTGGAAACCTCTTTAGCGGAAGTAGACATTTTTCCATTCTGGTAGTTGCATGGCGGCATGTGCTTTGGAATTCAGTTACCATTTCCCAATGCCTAGTGATGCTGAACATCTTTGCATTGTAGGGAATTTGGGATTATCCTAAGAATTGCCTTTCGTGTGCTTTGTCCATTTTTTTTTTCTCCTCAGTAAGTTTCCTTTTTGTGGAAATTTGTTATATATCTGTCTGATATTTGCATTGCAAATAAATTTTCAAAAATTAATCATTTCTCTTTTGTCTTGTTAATAAAAACATTTAGTATTTTTATGTGAATCATTTCTGTCTTTGTCTGGTATGCTATTTATCTCAGGGTCTTCTCCAGTGGTGAAATACACATGTCCTCCACATCTAGATTTACAGCTGCCAACTTGTTTGTGCTCTTTGAACTTGTATGTGATATAAAGGCAGGGGTCTGGTTTTACTTCTAGATGCAAAGCTGTACTGTTGTGTCATCATTTTTGAAATTTGGTGTCCTTTACCTAGAGCAGATAAATTCCACATCTGTCATATCGTATGTTCTCATATATTCTCTTTTGCTGGCAATCTTCCATAAATTATTTCCTTAGCGGTTCTCAGAGATGTACTTAAAGTACAAAGAATATTTAACTCTTCTTCTTACCTCCCTGTGACAAGAAATCATCCAAAGCAAACAACCAAACCTACCCATTATGATTAAAAATAAATTACATTTAATTGTATATAACCGAGATAGTAAACATTTTAATGTGTTTATAGTGCATTGTACTATCCTGATTTACAAATGCTCAAATTTCTGTTTGCTCATGCTTTATTTTTTTAGACTTCAGAAATATTTTAATATTTTCCTTGTGATGGTCATTTCTCTTTTAATTAAATTTATTTCTAAAACCATTACAGTTTTTTTTTTTTTTTTTTTTTTTTTTACTATTGTGTACATGTTATGATGTAGTTTTCCTTTATAGTTGGTTCATTTGCTGAATTACTTCTAGGTTTCTATCTACTAGTTTTTGGAATATACTTTTTATAAAATTGATAGATTTTTCCATTAAAAATATGAGAAAATTCATCAACGAATCCATCTGAGGTTGGATTTTTTTAATGTAAAATTATGTAGTTAGTACTGAGAGATGATTCAGCAGCTGCTCTTGTAGAGGACCTGAGTTCACTTCCCAGAACCCACAACTGTAGCCCTCAACCATCTCTAACTCCGGATCCTTGGGATCCAGCTCCCTCTGCTGGCTCCTGTGGGCACCTGCATTCACATGCACATACCCACACACATATGAGCATATAGGATCGATATACCGGCAATTTTAAACCATAAATTCAGTTTGGAAAAGCAACAGAATACTTAAAAACTGTAAATTTAATCTGTACAGTTGATAGACATTGTTTCTTGGATGAACTTTTCTTAGCTTGTGGCTTAGAAGGTAATGACTTTTCCATTTGCATTACAGAAGGCATTGATACATGTCCACACCTCTTATTTTTCTGTTAATGTCTGTAGGGCTAGCAATGATTCCCTAGCTGTCTGTCTCTGCCCCACTTTCTTTGTCTCTATCCCTCTCTGTCACTTATAGTCATGTCCAGTAAGTTTTCTTATTTCCCTCCACTTTGATTAATCTGGCTAAAGTTTGTGAGCTTTATTGGAATTGTGAAATGACCAGCCTTTGGCTTATTGATTTAAAAAAAATATTTTTCTATTCCCATTACATTGGTGCTTTCTTTTCTTATTTTATTCTGTCTGTCCTTACAGATTGAATTCACTATTTCTATAGTTCTTTAAAATGGATAAGAATGATGATTTGAGAACTTGTGTGATCATATAATGTGAAAAATGATACTTTGAGCATGGCTAATTTAAAATTTCATTCAGTATACCTGCTATTTTACATTCTTATTTCATCTTAGATCATGGATCATGTTGTCAATATTCAGATATTTGAGGATTTTTTAAATGATATCTTTATGTTGTTTATTTCATTTTTCACTGATTCTCTTAATTTTTTTTTAAAAGAAAACATACTTTATATAGCTGTAGTCCTTTAAGACTCTTTCCAAGATTTGTTGTGGGTCACAGTGTGGTCTGTTTTGGTAAATATTACACATATAATCAAATCCTTGTTTGGGTGATGAATATACATACTCTCTCTCTCACTATATATATATATATATATATATATACATATATATATATACACACATACATACATACATACCCACATATATACACATATATAGGTGTATACACACACACACACACACATATATATATATATATATATATATATATATATATATATATACACACACATTCAGCTGAATGGCTGAATTCCATCCATCTTTGGTGACACACTGCATATCAAAAAGAAGATGGAAAGTGGAGGAAAACCCCTGGTGTGAACCTCTGGCCCCAAGTGCACATGCACCTGCATATGGACATGTACACATGGACACATGTACACATACACACCAATGAATAAATTACATAAAGTGCTGCTTTGCTTTCAACAGCAAATCACCTTTAAGAGAGTCAGCATCAGAGCCGTGAAGGTTTGGAGCATAAGCTTGTCTCTTTGCTTTTCTAATTATGAATTTTCTAGTGAGTCATTTATTTCTCTAATTTTTCTTAGTTATCCTAAAGTGATTGGACAAATATTTCCTACCTGATTCTCATCCCCCTGGAAGGCAAACCAGACTGTGATGTACGACCATGTCGGGAGGCATCCCGTGTTCATATTTCATTTGATCCAGGACCACAAGTGTTGACTCCAACAGTGTGCATTTTCCCTCCTTACTGAACCTCTCTGCTCACACCCTCATAGACACACCCAGAGGTTGGTCCCCCATATAATTTTAAATCCCATCAAGTTGACAAGCATGGTTAACTATCGCAGACCTCCTTGATCTTAAGTGTCGTCTTACATGGCCCAATTTACACCTGTCTGCTTCTGTTTGGACACACATTTCAGTCTAACTCTTAAAAGGTTAACCAGGAGAACTCTGGGGGCGTTTCCGTTTCTTCTTTCTTCTCTTTTAACTGTTAGATCCTTTGGAGCACTTTTGGCTCCTCTTCGTTCTCTTTATTTGTGTTGATTCATTTTGGATGACATTTTTATCTCTTTTTGTAAGTCTTCAGAGCTTATTCTGCACATACCTAAGTAATCTATTTTTGACGTGACTATTTACATAATGGCTTATTTCCTCTTGCTTCCTTTCCTCGTGGGTCCTTCTCCGAGGTGCCACTGCTACTCTGATTCACTTGTTATTTGGTTAGAATGATTCAGTATTTATATTAGGAAGACTTGGCTAGTATAATCATCACTGAATCCTTGCGTATCCTCAAGTGGTCTCAAATATTTCTCACATCAGTGACTTGTACTTTGGTTCGATTTCCTCTTTTACACACATCACTCTAGAGCAGTGTTTTTCAATCTTCCTAACTCTGAAACCCTTTAATATAGTTCCCCATGTTGTGGTGAGCGTGCCGCCCCCCCCCCCAATAAAATTATTTTTGTTGCTACTTCATAACAGTAACCTTGCTACTGTTATGGATTGTAATGTAAATATCTGATATGCAGGATATCTGGTATGTGACCCCTGTGATGGGTTGCTCAACCCCCAAGGGGTCATGACCCATAGGTTGAGAACCAGTGCTGTAGAGTATTTCAGCATCTTCCTGGGCTTCTTACTTGTAATGATAAGTTTGATAATACTCCATTTGTTTTCTTTGAATTATAGAGGCACACCTTTTCCTTTGTTTCTTCTTTATCGCCTTCCATCAACCTTTGCTTTGGTTGCCTATGACACCCTGTGTGACCTGTCCAACCTTTTTACACCCAAGGAAATGCAGAGAGCTATGGGAAATTTTTCATTTTGTTTCTTGAAAATGTGAGACACAGCCAGGCAGTGGTGGCGCACACCTTTAATCCCAGCACTCAGGAGGCAGAGGCAGGCGGATCTCTGTGAGTTTGAGGCCAGCCTGGGCTAAAGAGTGAGTTCCAGGAAAAGGCATAAAGCTACACAGAGAAACCTTGTCTTGAAAAAAAAAAGAAAAGAAAAGAAAATGTGAGACACTCTTGAAAATAATAGATGTAATATTTGACATTGTTCCCTGCATCAGTGAGCTCAGGAACAACAGAAGGAAACTGTCCTAGTAAGTACATCAAAGAAAGGAAAAAGAAATGGTTCAGTGGTGGCCTTGAACAGCTGAGCCATTGGGCTAACTGACCTCAAGAAAAATAAATGCCGATTTAAAGCCTTGGGGTTAAGCTGCCTTTCATTGTATTTGATGCATCTCTAATGGCTGTAATGATAGCTTCTATTTGGAAAGCTTCTTTTGTTTGTTTGTTTTTATTTATTTATTTATTTATTTAATTTAATTTATTTATTTATTTTTGGTTTTTCGAGACAGGGTTTCTCTGTGTAGCTTTGCGCCTTTCCTGGAGCTCACTTGGTAACCCAGGCTGGCCTCGAACTCACAGAGATCCGCCTGGCTCTGCCTCCCGAGTGCTGGGATTAAAGGCATGCACCACCAACGCCCGGAGTTTGTTTGTTTTTAATTACCTTGAGAATTTAGGAGTTTTGCTGGGGTATAAATTTGTGTATGTTTCTCATTAATCCTCTTAACTCCTTGGTGACTCTTGAAATCTTCAGAAACTTGTTGTCAGATAGAACTTTTGTCTTGTGTTGGTACCAGGGTCTTGTTCATGGCTCCACCACCGAGCTGCATCTCCGGCAGAGCAGGCAATCTAAAAACATCGTCTCTGTCTCTTTCGTCTCCATTTCTTCCTTCTCTTTCATCGTAGCCCGTTTGACCTTCTGGTTTTCTTCTCCAGGTACTGTACCCCCCTTTCCTTTGCTCTCCTCTTCCCTCTCCCCTTTCTTCCCTCTCTTTTCTTCTAAACATGTCTGTGTAGTTGCACTTTGTTCTTTAGGAGGGGTGTGTGCGTGATCATGCATATGGATGTGAATGTGCGTGTGTGTGTGTGTGTGTGTGTGTGTGTGTGTGTGTGTAAATGTTTACTTGTGCAGCAGCTATATTAGTCACCCTTATCATGTTGAATTCTTCACCATTTTCAGGCATCTTGTAATTTTCCTGATAAGACAAATCTCAGTCATCACCTAATTTTATGTACAGACATCTCACTATACCACTTTTGCAGATCAGGACTTTTAAAAAGCCATCAAGGAGAAACCCACCTTATGGAACTACCAGGGATGTGTGTCAAACTAAGAATCCAACACTGATAACCATCCATGATGCAGCTTTCAACGGTTCTTTCATTTCTTAGTCAGGATACAAATGAAACTCTATATTGCATCAACTATCATGTTTGTGTCTCCCCCCCCACACCCCCACACCCCACCCCCGTATGTGTCCATGTCCATGTGCATGTGTGCGTGTGTGGTGTGTGTGTGTGTGTGTGTGTGTGTGTGTGTGTGTGTGTAATTGTTTCATGTTTTTTTGACTTCCAAGACCTTAACCATTCTGAAGAGCTTGCTTAATGGTCCTTTTTATAGGATATTTGCTGTTTGATTTTAGTTTCTCTGATGTCCTTCCTCATGATTAGCCTGGATCATGGGGTTTTCAGAAATCATGTAAAGGGAATGCCCTTCTCGGGGAATCCTATCAGAGGTGTCAACACACCGGCTTCCTAACATGGTATCCTCAAGGTACCTTTGTGATTGTAACCTTGATGACCGTGTTGAGTCGAACTCGATAGTGTCTTCACTGTCAACTTGTCATACTCTCAGTCTAACCCACTTGATAGCCACTGGTTGAGATTAAGTAGTAACTACATGTAACATTTGCAGTTCTATAGGCATTTCTCTTCCAATCATCCGCTTTAAAATCTGCGTTAGAATAGACATGCTTATGCTTAGCTGTAAATGGATTTGTCATTTAATGTATAATTTATTTTATTACTCTGATTTTTCTAGTTAGGGCTGTAGAGCCTTTTCAGATTTATTTCCTTATAATCATCTTTCCCTTTTTCTAATGAGCACATTCCTACTTGCATTACATGATTCTCCAAGCAGATTGTGTATTTTCCTGCCAGCAAATCAGCTGTGGTTGTCTTACTGGTCTCTGGTTCATTCATTTGATAATGATGTTTAGAACCCAGGACCTGGGTGCCAATGTTCTGCCTTCTTAGTACGTTGGGTACTGTTTTTATTGTTGAATGCAGTTGCTCACAGTTAGTCAGTTTGTTTATTTATTTGTCTGTTTTTAGTAGACTGATGAATAAAGGCAATACCAAGAATTCTCTTTGCAAGAAAACCCCACTTTGATTCGTTACCTAGAAGTTAGTTCAAGTTAGCATGCTATAATGAAAGTAGGAAATGGAGAGTTTTACTCTGCCTGGTAGATAGCTGCTGTTTTCCTTGTCCCAGCCTTTGTTGGTTGTTATTATGGTGGCCTGGTATGGTTTGGAATGAGGGCTGTTTTATGCCAAGTTCAATCTCTAGATACATTGTATTGCTAGCACTATTTTGTAATTTGATGAATATTTCCATATTAAGAGTTCTTTGGTTTCATAGTTACTGTAAACTTTGAGCAGAAGAAAATATTTCAGCTCTAATGATAGTTTTACCAGGTTTTCTAATTGTGTCTTAGTTTCTAACACTCTCCAATAATGGCTATCTGATGTAAAGTACTTTGTGAAAGTCCTGTGATGACATTTTTTTTTTTTCATCTCTGTAGGAGGAACAATCACAGGCATGGGAACCAGCTAATTTCCTTTGAATGCTTACAGTATCCAAAGGATTGTGTTCCACTTAAAGCCTAAAACCTTGAGAAATATAGCTTTAACATTTGGGTAGCTTTTCTGTAAGAGTGAGTTCTTTATAGTTTGACTTTTTACTACTCAGGCAGAAGCACACATATGGCAGAACATTCCTGACCATGTATAAAGAATTGAAAGGAATCAACAACTCACTCAGAACAAATCTTTACAAAATAACTGTGTGGACGAGAGAGTACCTTTGGGAGCTAGAACCTAGTCTTTCCCTTCTAGGATCAAGAGGAAAGTCTCCACTGGTCTGTTGGAGGGCATTGTTAAAGTATTCCTAGCCCTGGGCAGGAAGACGCTGTGGAAGCACTCTCTCTATGTCTCAGTAGTTCCTTTTGAAACAGGATAGCCGAAGAAAATAAAGTGGGGTTTTCTTCTTCAATTTCCAATTTTCCTTACTTTTTGGTTTTTCTGTGAGGTAAGTTTATTTAATTTAGATTCAAAATTAGAAATGCTCACTGAATTCTTACAAGATCTTTACAAAGATATGTCCATGCCTAAATTCATGGAACATGTAAGTGTTGCCTTATTTTAGGAGGGGCGGGGATTTCTGTATATAATTAAGAATCTTGGGTTGAGAATGTTCTGGATTTTTCTATACAGGAAAAGTTCAATATTAAAGCGTCTTTTAAGAGTCAGAAAGCAAAAGCCATGGGTCCACTGAGCACAGTTTGGAGTGATGCAGCCACAGGCCAAAGAGTGCCTATGGCCAGCAGAAGCTAACAGAGATAGGAGGAGATTTTTCCGTGGAGCTTCCAGAAGAAATATGGCCTTGCTCATGTTCTCTAGAGATAGGATAGTTCTTGTTATTAGCCACCAAGATTGTGGGAATTTGCTTGGGCAGCCAAAGGACTCATAAATCCACCACAGGGAAGAGGAAAGCATTCTTCTAGATGATCCCTATCCAGGGTACAACATTTACTAGAAATTCTAGTTTTCGTAAAGTAATCAAAAACATTATAAACCCATACAGTAATCTGGGTAGCAAAGTTTTGTGTAGAATATTTTGAAAGCGTTGATGGGTTGGGTCAGCCTGGTTTATATGGAGGACTAAAGGAGGCATGGAGGATGAAGCACTTAATGTATAGGGCTGAGTAGGGATGAGTGTCCTGAACAAAGGGCGTCAAGCTGGGAAAATTACAAGTCCTTCTCCTTCCCCGCTGTGTTGACATGAGCCACAGTCGACCTGAACCCTCCTGATGTCGCCTCCTGAGAGCAGATCAGTTTCTTGAAGGCAGTTGACTGGATGCAAACATCTCAAACAACTCTTCTGGCTTGTCAGTGAATACCATTTAAGAAACTTAAATTTATCCACTCACTCCTTGGTCACTTTGGGTCCTTCTGGCCACTTTGAGTACAATATGACCTCAGAGGCCACAGTGTTAGACAAACAGCTCCATTTCCTGTGATGGAGTCAACAGACTGTTGCAGATGTGCCACACAGTGATGCCTTAGGGTTTGCCACATAAAGATTCCACAGACATGGGATAAGTACACTTGTCTCTTGGAATCGTTAAGGAGCTGGATCTCACATCCTGGTAACATCTATATACATCTGTCTGTATTCGTTACATCATCTACAATTTCTTACAGCCCCATAACACAATGATGCACATTCATGGGAAAATTACAATAAAAACTGTCTATATAGGATTAGCATCAATCCATGTTAGTTTAAATCCAAGGTTGATAGGATTATAGGATACAGAGACTGCAGATGGAGAGGACCAAATGTTTGTGCGCTCTCTCTCTCTCTCTCTCTCTCTCTCTCTCTCTCCCTCTCTCTCTCTCACTCATGTTTTTTAGAATCCTTAAAATGTAAAAAACTATCCCTAGGGTTCAGGCTTTATAGAATGGCTTGTGGGGTCTATATGGTTTATGGGCTGAAGTCTACTGCCCTGTCCTACGATCACATTTTTAATTAGGGATTGCTTTTCTCTTTTATAGAAAGCATGTGTTGCTGCTGAAAAGAGCAAGTATTACTCATAAATAATTTAAAAATCTCACCTCAGATATGTTTGCTCACAGCTTTCTAGTCTTAAGTATTGAACAAATTAGAACTAGAAAAACACTTAGGTTTTTCAGAAAAAAAAAAATCTTTGTCTTCTGAATCAGATGGTCTTTAGAAGGCATATATCTCAGAGTCCTAGTAAGAAAGAGGAAACAGGGCACATGATTTCTAAAGCCTTTTCCAGAGGATTTGTTGCTAGTTTGGTAACTTGGAGCACTTTGGAAAGAATCTCTTTCACTGCCATAGATGTTTCTCCATGAGTCGCATTTCATTGAGTATTTAGAAACACTTCAACAAAATTGTGTTCATTGGGGTGAGTGGTTAATTGGGCATTTCCAGATCATCATCAGAGAGCTTTGATATTAGATTGTGTGCTGGCTGGTTTTTGTCAACGTGACACATATCTGGGGAGAGGGAATCTCCATTGAGAAAATGCCTTCATAAGACTGGCCTACTGGCGAATCTGAGGGGTGTTGTCTTGATTAATTATTGATGCGGGAGGGCAGAGCTTACTGTGGGTGGTGCCACCCCTGGACAAGTGGCCAAGTAAGCCATGCAAGAGAACTGGGTGGCAGCACATGGCTTCTGCTTCAGTTCCTGCCTCCAGATTCCTGTCCTAACTTCCTTCAGTGATGGAGTGTGACCTGAGAGTTGTAAGATGAAAGAAACCCTTTCTTCTCCGTGTTGCTTTTGGTCATGGCATTTTATCATTGCAATAGAAACCTCACTAGAATAGATTTTCTTGTCTCTCTTTGGATCCTGCTCCTTGAAACCTCGGAAAGCGTCCAGAGGATCATGGACTATTTCATTTGAAAATAGATGGTGCCAGCAAGTTCTATTGGGATTATTTAAAATCCCACTTGTGCCCTGTCCCCATTGTCCACTGAGGTAGAGAAAAATCTGTAAAATTTGCTAAAGCAAAAAGTAATTTTGGAGGGGAGTTAGGTCATTGAAATCTATCTGAGATGCAGAGTTGGAATCCTCAGCAGCCAGTGTCTTCCTGTGGTTCTCTCATGTTCTATTTGTGGTTTACAGATCCTTGCCCCCATACCCTGAGGCTCATTCTTATTTTAGCCATGTCTCTCACCTCCCTGGCCTCCCCAGCAAGATCCCAGTTCATTCAATTAAATTGAGACCAACAGACTGCAGCATTGTTGGTGAGGCTGGGGAAAAAGAATTTAGAATCTTGCTTTTCCAGAATCTATTTAGTTGGCTATTTAATTCTTTGGGTACCTCATCATCTGTAAAGTGGAGATGACACAGATTTTGTGTTTTCTGAGCCCTCACAGAGGCAGGTACAAAGGACCACATCAGTGCTTGGCACACTGCAAGGCCAAGAGGTAGGAGCTGGTGTTATTAGTGGACTCCAGTTTCTTTTTCTCCATTCCAGAGCCAGGGCTACAGCACATGTATCCTTCTGAAGTCAGGCTGTGGGGAGAACTGTAACCCTGGAAGCAGAACAGCTCTGAAAATCCCTACCAGAGGTCCCATGGATGCTCTGTAGAGGGATGGCCAACCAGCTGCCCTTTGAAGGGTGGGTTCCACTTGCATGGGTGGAGGAGAGGAAGGGCTGTCTAGACACAGGAAGCAACTTGAGCTGAGGGTGAGGCAGGAAGTGCTGGGTGTGAGCCAGGCGGAGGTTCATTCTGGCCACTTGAACCCACAGAAGTGCTTTGGGAACATGCAGTGCTTTCAAAGATTTAAGCCTCCGGAGAGTCAAAGGCTATTTACCTTTAAAACCCTCGATTTCCATTTTTTCTTGAAAATGTTATGGATCTTATTATAATGATAGATTGCAGCTTTCTATTCTAACGTAGTCCTTAGTGACTTTAGTTACCACGGTCTAAAGCTTTTGAAATATTGTTAGGCCCCTTTTGTTTTTCATTTATTTACTTGTTTGTTTATTATTTTAGAGATTGAGTCTCATCTTGCCCAGACTAAACTTGATGTGTAGCTGAAGATGACCTTGTATACTCAATCCTCCTGCTTTCACCCCAAGTCTCTTTGAAAAACTGCCTCAGCTATTGTCATTAATTCTTGTATATGCCATTTGGAAATATACTGTTTCTCTAGAAACAGCCTGTGTACTTCCATTTTACTCTCAACTTTATATTAATGTTAGCAAAAGTTGCCATTTTCCATGATTTAAAACTCTCAATATTTTTATATTTGCAATTATGACTATCAGTGTCCAAAAGGCTTTTTGTGTGCTCCTTGCCTGCTCATTGGGGGATATTTCTGAAGCAGCTGTCCATTGAGTTTGACTGATTCATTTGCTGTGCTAAGAAAGTTCATTACTTTTTTAAAAAAATAACAGTAAACAGCAAGAATAGATTTGGAGTTTTGTCAAATGTTTTTGAACATATTATATTATATTATGTTATAATTTTCCTCTGAAATATTCATACTTTGACAGTATAGTGATTTACTTTTAAGTAATGAGTTAGGAAGTCTCCTGTGTGGAAAAAGATGCATTTATTTTATCTTATGTGATGAATGTCCTGTACATTTGTGTATTTCATATGTGCCTGGTGCTCTTAAAGGCCAGAAGAGGGTGTGGTTTCCCCTGGAACTGGAGTTGCAGATGGATTTGAGCCTCTTTATGGGTGCTGGAAACTGAATCTGGGTTGTCTGAAAAAAAAAAAAAAAGTGCTTTTGACTACTGATCCTTCTCTCCAGATCCAGGAAGTCTTTTGTCATTTTTTGGCCATCTGTTCTTTGGAAAATTATTGCAATGTATGCTACCCATTCTTTAAGTGTTGGAAAAAAAATAATTTCTTGCTGTGTCCTGTTGGATTTTGTACATATATATTTTCAGTGATATGACTTTATCAGTTTTCTTGTTCCATTTAAATCAATATTGGCCTTTATAGCTACTTTCATAATCCTTTTGCTGTTTTCAGATTCCATGGCGTAAGTTTTAAGATAATGTATCTAGTGTTTGTAAGAAATTCTTATCTTTGATGCCATGGCTTTAACTTAAATTTTTATGACATTGATATATGTTTGTGTGACTGAACATGTCATGGCACACGTGTGGAGGTCAGAGGGCAGCTTTTGGGAGCTGCTTCTCTCATTCTCCCCTGAGGGTTCTGGGGACTGAACTCAGGTCATCAGGTTTGGTGGTAACTGCCCTTCCCTACCGAGGGAGCTCATTGGCCTAGTTTTATTTCGTACAGGTAGTTGATACATTTTTGTTCAGCTTTCTAGTGTATAGCATGAAGAGGAATAAAAAACAGTTATCTTAGTCAGTATTTTACACAGCAATAGAGCAATATTTTAGCCTTTAGGGACTTCTAAGAGAGTGTAGTTCTCATAAGACGGCACCCAATGAAGACATTTGATTCTTCCCTTACAAAGATAACAAACACAATCGTAACAACTCATTCCATAAGCTTCAGGACCACTTCCTGTCATTGCTACTGCTGTTCAAATCTGAAGGATTGCTGTTTCAACCAGTGTCCAACAATTCCTGTTTAAAAATGAGTTTTTCACTGGATGGAGTTTCGTTCAGCACACTCACCTTCTCTTTCCGTTAGTGGAAGTGGTTTGCCCCCAGCTAGTCTCCACCTAGAGGACACTGTTTCCTCTCCTCTGGCACCTGACTTAGCATTTTCTCCTTCTCTGAACTGGTATAAATTTCCCATAAAAGCAGCCCTTGCTTGGTATATTCCTGTATACCAGCTGTGAACTGCTTCCCTTTGGGTAGCATGGCTTTATCTCCTTGATTTCAAATATATTTGATGTGTTTTCACAGCCCTCATCTGGAGTTGATGCAGAATTGGCCTTCTCTTCATTAAACTTCCCATTTTTCACCCGGCCACATCACACTTATTTCAGTACTATAGATTGTAACCAAATGGTCCTTGCTATATTGACCATGTTATTGACATTTCCTAATAATTTATGCTTGTAGGGACCCCTCCTTCATAAGCCTCATTATAACATGAATCTTAAAAGTTCTTATTAATAAAAAAAAACCAAACAAACCCAGAATCAGATAATGGGGTGAAAGCTGAAAGATCAGAGAAATAGAACAAGCCAGCCACATTCTTACCTCTATGAAATCCTCAGCCTCAAGAGAGATACTTCCTGTTTACTCATGCCTTATATACCTTTCTGTGCCCTGCCATCTTCCTTCCTTCCTAGTGCTGGGATTAAAGGCGTATGCCACCATGCCTGGCTCTGTTCTTGGTGTGGCCTTGAACTCACAGAGATCCGGATGGATGGATCTCTGCCTCCCAAATGCTAGGATTAAAGGCGTGTGCTACCACTGCCTGACCTCTGTGTTTAATATAGTGGCTGGCTTTGTCCTCTCATCCCCAAGCAAGCTTTATTGGGATACACAATATATCACCACACCTCATATCACGATCCCCATTTTTCTAGAAGTCAGCACTCGGATTCCTGACTCTGTATGCTTCCTCTGCCTCCCACCTTAGTGGAACTGTGTTCATCTTCAATTTTCAGAGCTCCCTCTTCCCACTGAGGATTCTAACTGACCTTTCACTCTATGATGACAAGCTTCTTTTCCTAGGAAATAAAATTGTTCCCTACACAAAAGCAGGGGGGGCCCAAGGGACAAGAATGTGGCTCAGGAGCTCGCATGAGGCTTCTCTGGCCTCCCGAATTTTTGTATTCTTTTTTTTGTTGTTGTTGTTAGTTTTTATTTATTCTTCTCACATATATTATATCCCAAACACAGGTTCCCCTCCCTCCACTCCTTCCATCCCCGCCCCCCACATCCACTCCTCCTCCATTCCTCTTCAGAAAAGATCAGGCCTCCCAGGGATCAACCGAACACAGCATAATAAATTACAATTTTCATATTCTTCTATCTTTAAAAGTAAGTTGGTTTATGATTTTTTTCTGATTATTTGACAGTTCGCCTAATATGTTTTCTGTTGCATGCTCTGTTTATTTTGAAGCAATTGACTGGATTTTCCTTTGGTGATAAATTTTCAGTTTGAAATTATGGCACCTCATTTCTGTCATTTGCATTCTATTATTTTTAGTTTACACTGTTTATTAAATTTAGATACATTTCTATACATTTTTGAAAGCAGCATATTTTTTGAGTTTTAAAATTTAACAGGAATGTGTTAACTGTTGTCTTTTGCTTTCCATAAGTTTGATTTAGCTACTGAAAAGTAGTAGAATTAACACAATGTAGAGTTTCAGCAAGAGTTACAGAATCAGGGAAGTAAGTCATATTGTAGCAGCTCTCCAGCCTTATGGTAGTGTTAAAAATCTGGTTCAGAGAGGCTGAGAAGACCAGAGTGATATCAAGATTAGGGGGGGTCACTATTATTGCTGTTACAGAAGACAGAATTGTCTGTAAGGTGAGTACTATACATTCAAATAATTCAGAGGGTGGTATTCCATGATCAAAAGTGTCTGTTAAGTGTCTCTAGTACATTTAGTTTTTCACAAGGAAGATGAACAGTGCTCCAGGTGAAAACATGAAGGATTTAAAAGAAGGGACCTAACAGTGCAACCGAGATGAAACTCACATTTTCCTAGAATGTATGTTACTAAGACAATTATATTACCTCATGACTGAGCATGTGTCCTAAGTGACTTACATTTTCTGGAAACCACTTACAGAGCTTCTGGCCTGACCTCTTGTTGGTACTGGGCTTTGAAGGTCATCTCCCCCTTCTTGTCTCAACTTTTTCCTCTTTATCATCTCTGTCTCTGGCCCACCGTATGTAGACCATCCTTACAGCACAGAGCAAACCATAATGGCCAGGCATAGTGTCTTTGATTTCTAGTTTTTCATGTGTGATTTATTTCTCTAGACTGCTGTTTGCTCTTTAGCTTGATATAGTGTGCAAGATCGTGTGTGCATGAGTGTGTGTGTGTGTGTGTGTGTGTGTGTGTGTGTGCGCGCGCGTGCGTGTGCATGTGCATGTGCATGTGCATGTACATATATAGAGAGAGGGGAAGTGGGAGGGAGAGGGAGGGGCAGGGAGAGAGAAGCCAACGGTGAGTCTAGGAGTTTCAGATGACCTGAGACTGATGACCTGACATTATTTTCCTGTTAACTCCTTTGGAAATCCCTCCTTGAAATGCACCTTGTTCATGTCTGTTAGTGTAATGGCCCTGCCTTTGTAAGTTCTAGTTGGAGGTCTGGAAGGAAACCTTGATAACCCTGGGTCCCTGCATATAATATTTAGAAATGGAATCCTGACCCAAGCTTAGAAGCACCTGCTGTGGTGCCCACTGGTGTCTCCCAGCCTCCCATGTCACATGTTGAAACTGAGTTCTCTCTGTAGTGCCATTAAGATGTGGATCCTCTGGGTGGCAATGAAGTCATAAGCGCGCCACCCTTGATAGTGATTAAGGCCATCCTAAAAGAGGCTGAAGGCTCTGCCCTTGTCAGTGTACCTTCTTCTAGTATATGAAGACATGCCAAGTGCCATATGAACTACCATATGTTGGGTTCTCAGACACCAGATCTGTTGGAAACTTGGACGTCCTAGCCTTCAGACTGTGAGAAACGAGTTTCTGTTATTGAAAAGTTTGTCAAGCCCAGTGGATTTCATAATAACAGCGCACACAAACTTGAACATCTGAAACCCCCCCCCCCCCCCCCCCCCCCCCCCCCGCATCCACCAAGCTTTTTTGACTTGGAACTAACTTCTTTGGGAAGACTTTACTGTCGTAATACAGAGGAAGAGTAAGGAGATACTTCCTGAATTATTTGGTTTAAATGTATTCTGTGGCCATTAGAGAAATAGATTTGAGATGCTATGTACGATTTCAAGAAGAAAATAGCGTTACTGTGCTTGTGTTGAATCAGGTGTCTAATGTTTAGACTAATAATATTGTTGTTGAATATTATTCATGATCTTTTGTTTTGTTTTGTTTTGTTACAATGTGTCCTGTTGTTTTAAACATGCTTCTGCCTTGTCTCCCAGGCTGGCCTCGAACCTGTGATCCTCTTGCCTTAGACTTGAAAGTATAAGAATGACAGATGGCTTCAGTGCATGGCTAATGCATGGTCTTCATAACCACTGAAGTGCAGAATTTTGGTGCATACAGATTGTGTTTGCTTTAGGCATGCAGAAAATGTCATTATTGCTTGTTAAGAAAAATAGAAAATTTAAAGATATTAACTAATCAGTTTATTTTTGTTTTTGTTTGTTTGTGTAGACAGGATCTTAGGCAACACTGGCCTTGAACTCCTGATCCTCCTGCCTCTGCTTCTAAGTTCTGAAATTACATGCATCCTCCACTGTGCTTGGCTTTAAATAATATTTAAAAATTTAAAACTCAAAGCATAGTGTTCACTATAATGAAGTGGGATTTTAGCTACAAAGAATGCCGAGTGGATCATGATTTTATCTTGTTAGACAATATTCATTTTTCTAAAAGTATGAACATATTTTATATGTATTTAGAATAATTCTAAATACTCTAAAATTTAGATATTTTAATTCCTTTTTACTCTCTCATGTCCAGTTTAAAACAAGTATGAACTGATGCTGAAATGACCATATTGTAATTGATTGTGAATAGGACTGTCTGAGGCTTTGCAAGTGTTTCATAAGTACAGGTAAAGTATAGATGAAGGCTTTTATGGCTATCATGCATCAGATGGGATGATGAGGTTAAATCAACTGTGAGATAAAATTGTTCCTACCAGGACAGTGTTTTAGAAATAGCCTCGAAGCCTCAAATACTTTGCTAAGAGCTGTAGGGTAGGACTGGATCAAATTTGTGATATGCATTGACTCTCTCTCTGTTAATCCCTCTGTCTATGTTTCTTTCTTCCCCTTTCCTCCCTTTTCCTCTTTTTCTTCCTCTCTAGCCATCTCCTCTCCCCTTTCTGGAATGTAGTTTTAACTAAAACTGTAGTCAAAAGTCAAATATAAGTGGAAAATTCCAGAAGTAATGTTTCAAGTAGTGTGTACTGTTTTAAATAGTATGATGAAATCTCATGCTGCCCAACTCCATCCTTCCTGGGATGTCTCCCAGTGTATTCCTGCCATATAGTCTACCTGCCTCTTAGTCAGTTAGTGTATCCCTCTGGAGTATCAGCTCTTGTCACATTGGCTTAGAATTGCTATCACTGTGGTCATACAACCTTGTTTTAATTTTTGGTACACAGTATGAAAATAGAGATACATACTGGCAATTTTAATATACTGAGAATATTGCTACAGTTCTATTTTTATTAGTTACTATTGTTATCTTTTACTTTAACAGTTTATAAATTAAATGCCATAGAAATGTATTTGGGGGGAAACAAAACAAAATAAAACATAGTTATACACAAGGCTGTATCCTTCCCACAGTTTCAGTCATGTAACAGAGACTTTGAACACGTACCCTTGGATAAAGGGACGTAGTTTGTCAAACTAGTTCATGTTTTGTGTGATTTTGTTGATTACGCTGTCTCACATATAACAATATAGTTAAGTTTGTTTAATCCTTGCTTTTAATCTTTCTTCATTAATCAGTTTTGTATTTAAAAAATAAACAACCTACAGTCTAGTTAGAGCCAGTTCAGAGCAAAGCTGTCCTCTGTTTTGGATATATAAAACTCATGGTTACATTCCTAGAAAATATTCCTACTTTCAGAATTCTGAAAACTGCTAAATAGCTTAGTATTTTCATAGGTGGTATATCTCCAATTTCCATCACAGTTGTATAGTTATTTACAACTTACTTAAAAGGTGCATGACTATAGTCACTCTAGAAACTTTGTATTATTTTTATTTACTACTTATATACTTACTTATTTTAGGTAGCTTTTCCCTACACAGCTCAGCCTGGCCTGAATGTCACTATGCTCTGCCCAGGCTAACCCTGAATTAGGGAATCTTCCTACTCGCACATGCTGAGTGCTGGGACAAACCATTATCACCTGACCTACCCTTGTTTTATTTAGAGAAAGAGCAGATCTCTCTTATTAGCAGTGGAACAACCATTAGCTTTTGCCATGCTTGGCCCTGGAGGGCGGCCGGAGCATAACAGTGACCCAATCCACTGTGGACTCGCTGTGCAGCTTACAGCCTTAACAAATACAGGATCTAAGAAGCAAAAACAAGAGTTAATGTGAATGGGTGGAGAGTTAGATGAAAAAGCGCATACTGCCATTGAGCAAATGTGCAGGCAATGAAAAAGGGAGAGGGACCTAGCCCATTTCTAGATGATTCCAAAGTAGGAGAGACTGCACACTATGTGTTTTGTCTTCTTATTGTCTCCTGGTTTTAAAAATTAAATAAAAAGTTGTTGGTTTAAAAAAAAATAAGTTGTTTTTGTTGTTGTTGTTGTTGTTGCTCTGTTGCAATCTTAGAAGTTTGCAACTTAGAAGCCGATATGTGGATGTGGATATACACATATTCATAAACTTACATTCTAATAGTAAGGAAACAATTTTTTTAAGATAAGGCTCATGGTGCTGAGGATGTCTTCAAAGTTGCTGTGTAACTGAGACTGGCTTTAGAGTTCTGATCTTCATGTTTCCACTTCCCAAGTGAGCTGTTGGCATTATGGGTGTGCATCATGACACCCAGATTGGAAACGGGTTTCTTGTAGAAATTTACTGACATATTTTCGGTGTGGAAGACAGGCAAAGTGGTGGTACTGTTCACAAGAAAGCAGAGAAGTTTGGGGGCACTAGTGATACGCCCAGGAAGCATGCCATCACACCCACACGAGAAAGTGGGGTCCTTATCACTGAAAACTCAGGGGGGGCTCCCTAACTTGTGTTGTCCATTAAATGCCGCTGGCATCAGACTGGATCAGAGGACTTGGATGCGGAAATGAGCATCTGATGCATCTTCATGCATCTCAATTGATGTGAATGTTCAGAAATATCCGACTGTAAAGTTATGGTTGACTAAACATTGGCCATTTCAAAATAGGAATTTAATCACTCACCAAATAGTCTACCTTTCCACAGAGAAATAATGATAGCCTACTTGACACCGTCTAGAAACAAAATGTACAAATCACTGAAATGGTGCACTAAAAATGTGTTCGAATGCCATGACTCACAGGCCCTCAGATCTCATCTGGTAAATTTCCATGTGCATCCCTATTTTGTTTTTTTCTGAATGGGATGTTTTTAGTTTAATAAGGACAAAATAAACGTTACAATTCATTTTGGAGAGATAATTGTAAGCACTTGGAAGACTGTTCTCACCTTTCTATATTAAACTTGCTTCTTAGAATCTCTTACATTATTGGATTTCACCTAACCTCATGTGCTTCTAATGAGCTACCATTTGTTTCTGAGTCATTATGTAAGGTGACGCTGTGTGTACTGTGTTCGTGAGTTATATGCAATTTCTGAACTTTCATTTATGGCATTAGCCCATAATAGAAATAGTAGACCAAGCTTTTGAAATTAGGCACCATTGTACTGTGGCTCATCACTATGTATTATTAGATATTTTGGAGCTGTCTTTCTCTTTTTGAGATAAGGATTCTGGTTGCTCAGGCTTGCCTATAGTACTGTGTAGCCGAGGATAGCCTTGACCTTCTCATGCTCTTTCCCCTCCAATAGCTGCTGGTATTACAAGTGTGGATTACCATTATGCCTGCTTTTCTTGCTGATTTTGTTGTTGTTTTGTGTTTTTTTTGTTTGTTTTTTGAGAGAGACAGTTTCACTGTGTTGCTAAGATCAACTGGTCTTTGAACTGCTGTGTAGCCCAGGCTAGCCTCATATTCCAGACTCTTCTTTTCCCACCTCCTGAGAGCTGGAATCAAAGACTGAGGTTGTCTGTTTAGTTTGAAATCATTCAATTTATTTAACTTTTTCTCAAGAAAAAAAATCTACAAAGTTATCAAAATAGCTTATTATTATGTGGGGACAGTTTTGCCCAAAGGTGTGTATTTTGTTCTTCAGAGTCCCCTTTGGGCTGTCCCTGGGCTACTTGGTTTCTTTTTGGTTTCTTTGTCTTTTTTTTTTTTCTTCCGGAGCTGAGGACCGAACCCAGAGCCTTGTGCTTGCTAGGCAAGTGCTCTACCACTGAGCCAAATCCCTGGGCTACTTAGAATGCTGTCTATTACTAGCTAGTTTAGCTAGTGCTCACTTTTTCCTGGGACCACCCCCCCTTTTATTTCTGTGTAGAAGTGCGGCACCCTGGAATGTTTTTTCCAACTGCATCATTGATGATACTTCTCAGCACCCAGCTAACATCCTTGACCACAGAGCTTTTTAGAACGTTTCATTGTTTTCAGTGGCCACTGTGGGAAAAAAGCCTTAGTGATCTGCTCAAATGGCACAACCATTTAATTAATTTAAAAAAAAAAGAAGTTTTGGATTGCTTTTTAACAGCTGGATGAAATTATACCATGTCCCGTAGTCTTGACATAAAAACTGTGAAATAATTTTTCGAATCTCTTACTGAGAAGTAATTTTAAACTGATAAGAAATTAATTGCAAGAGTGCCTCAGTCATTAGCATTTCAGCGTGTTTGTGCTGTCCCATTGCCTCCTGTTTTACTGTGACTTTCATTGGAACCTCGATGAGCAACCTTTAGACATTACGTCAGTCTTCCCTGAGTGTGTCAGTGGGTCTTTGCTCAAAGAAGAGCAACACAGGATTCCAATCCGAGTCCAACCATTCGGCTGACAGGCCCTGAGATACTATCAACTGTCTTCATGAATGTGTCTAGGTGTAAGACTAGCTGAAAGGAATGCCTGGAGAGTCGAGGATTCTGCATGTATGTCTCGCAGTTCCACGAGATGTTAATAGTCTTGGTTGGGGAGTAACAGGTTGTGTTTGTCAGTTGAAAGATTTTGTATTGTAAAGGCTTCATAAACTTAGGGGAATCGATAGCAGGACAAAGTGAGTTTTAAAATTATTGAAACATTTCCTTTGGTGGTATAGTTACTGATAAATAACCCCTAACTCATGCTGAGAGCCATAATTAAACTCACGAGTCAAAAAAGAAAAAACATTAAACTGGTGGAGGGATTGTCGGGAAGGACAACTTCAGGGGTGCCAGGAAGGAGAGAAAGTGGTGGAGGTGGAGGTGAAAATAACCAAAAATTTAGAATATACATGTATGAAAAAATCAAAAATAAGGAAATAAACTTAAAAAAACTGAAACAATAAGTACGCACTAAGTCCATTAGCAAAAATGTGTCATAAACACTGCCCTAATATTCATATAAATAATATAGTACAAAAACATGAACTTTTTAAAAAGACCTATGGCATCTAGCATAGCAAACTTTAAGACTCAAAATGCATTAAGTGTTGTATGTGAACATGTTTACCTGTTTGCTTAGAATTATTTCCATTTAATATGTGATTGCTGTGTAATTATTTAATACAGCATAAACTAGCTACCCAAATACTTTCTAACACCTGCTAAGTGGATTGTGAAGAGTCTATGTGAAAAGTCTACTTGAAAGTGTGGTGGCACACGCCTTTAATCCCAGCACTTGGGAGGCAGAGGCAGGAGGATCTCTGTGAGTTCGAGGCCAGCCTGGTCTACAGAGTAAGTTCCAGGAAAGGCGCCACAGCTACACAGAGAAACCCTGTCTCAAACCCCCAACTCAAACAAACAAACAAAAAAACTTGAAAGCAAAGGCGACTAGTGTCTTCTTTTATAGAGAACACTTCTTTCTTGGAGTGTTGGCCAAATATCTGAGAAGTACATTCTTGCCCTGGATTAAAATAGACGCATGAGATTTGGTGAAGCCATTTATTAATTCATATGCAGATCTCTAGGGCATTAGAAAAAAAGACTCATGGAAATTTGAGGGTGGTTTAGACTTTTTTTTCTTTTATGAAAGAGTGTGATCTTGGACACACTTGGAATGAGTAACTTGGACAAGGTCTTCAAGCTTGGATCTAGTAGCTATGGAACCTGGCTAGAAGTTGAATTCTCACTCTAAGTGCAGACCCAGCATCTTAGTGCTCTGGCTTTAGTGATCTTGATGACCCCTATTATTGCTGTTATTCTAATTGGTCTAGCAGGTTACAGCACAAGATTGTTCCCTGAAGCAGTAGTGCTGCTTGATAATTGTGTGGACCTTTCTCAGTCTTTAATAAAAACATACACTGTCCCCCTCCCCATAATTTATGATTCTGAGATTTGAGTTCAACACTAATGCATGATAAATAGCAACCCAATTATCTTCAGTATTCTGGCTGCAATGCTGATTCCTGGCATCAATATTTCTGTTTTGTTTTGTTTTGTTGGAAGCAGTGAAAGCTATGGAAGCGTCCCCTTAGAGTAATGATGGCTTCCATGCCTCAGTGTCTACCTGGTGGTAGAAGCTACCTGGAGTCTGTAAGAAAACATTTCTCTGCTTGGTTGTTGTCAGTTTTTTGTTGTTGTTTTCTTTTTTTTTTTTTAACTCTCCTTTTTAAAAAAAAATTTATGTGTTATTTGGAAAGAGTAGCAAGTTGAATTCTTACTATCTGTGTGCCAGGACATTAGATGTACCTGTAAGTCAAAAGAAACTCCATTTGCTGAGTTGAAGATCTGTAGTATGAAAACTAATGAGTTGCTGCTTAAAAAAATAAAACAAAACTGCTGTGCAATAGAAGACTTTAAATCATAAAAGTGCATAAATAGGTGTATGAGGTTTTTATATTTTAAAGCATACCGTGGAGTTTTATATGTTTGGGAAAATACTTGAACTTTAAAATGTGCTAAAAATTTATGGGAAGATGACTCAGTCAGTGAAGCATCTGGTGCACAAATATGGGGACCTGAGCTCAGATGCCCATTGTTCATGTAAAAGCTAGGTATAGTAGCATGCTTATAATGTAGTGCTGGGGATGCTGAGGCAGGAAGATCCATCAGCTCATTGGCCAATCAGCACAGCTGAATTGATGAGTTCCAGGTTCAGTGTCTCAAAATATAAGGTCAAGAGTGACCAAGGAAGACGCTCATGTCAATTTTGATGTCCATGCATACACATAAGTACACACATCTATCCATGCATGTGCATACACACACATACTCCTATGAAGAGAGAATATATATATATATATATATATATATATATATATATATATATAGAGAGAGAGAGAGAGAGAGAGAGAGAGACAGAGACAGAGACAGAGACAGAGAGACAAAGACAGAGAGACAGAGAGATACAGAGACAGAGAGATGGGATATAGTGTCTGGATTAGGCCAATTGGCAAATCTCAGCAGCTCATGTTTGACATCTTCATACCATGTGGTCCTTGACTCAGGTACTCTACAGCTTGCAATGGTTTGATAATAATGGATTATAAAAGAGTGGATGCTTTGTAAACAAGCTCTGTGCACACACGTTACTCAAACGTGCTGTGAGTAGTGACTCCGTAGTCCTTCTGTACTTGGCACTGCTGGAAGCTCAGCACTCTTCGGGCAGCGTCTCAGCACAGGTGAAGTACCCGAGACTGTCCCCTCTCAGTGTCCAACAGTCACATGCAGAGTTTATGGAAGGGACACTACTGAGCTTTTGAGAATACCATTTCTCCATGCAAACCCTTGCAGACGACTACTCAAAATAAAAACTTACTTACTTTATACTCATCAAAAGCTCATTAAAATCTACCAAGGCAGTTTTCCCATCTTTGAGCATAGCTTTTTAGATTCTCTGTAGGGATAAAATTAGTTCTGAACTCAATATTTTGCATTCATTTGTGTTTATATTTCCACAATTTCCCCCAAGGCTGGCTATCAATCCCAAAAGCCTTGGACGCACGAGGCTCCAAAATATGAATTTTAAAAGTTGTGAGCTATGGTTCAGCGAGCTTAACTAACTCACCCAAGGGGAAAGATGTGGAATTTGAACGCAGAAATGTCTGAATAACAAATCTAAGTGTTGAACTCTTTTTACCTCAAAATGGCCATGCACTGTGTTGGCCACATAGGAAGCAGAGCATAGACCGCTCTCCACCTGGAGCCCTGTGCAGGTTTTTGATTTTGTTAATCTGTCACTGTTAGCACAAGAGGCAGCCAGAGGCATTGGCATTCTCTCTTCTTTCTTATTCTGTTGTGACTTTCAATGATACTAGAAGGTATTTTTTTTTTCTGCTAGTAAGCAGTGACCACCGCATGTGTGAGCCAAAGATGGAAAAGAAACTGGGAGCAGTTTCCTGCTTCAGGTGTTACCAACTTAGTTTCCTCGGAAACAGAAGTGAGATTTACAAATAGTGATTTTTAAAAGCTTCAAGGAAACTCTAAACCCTTGTTTCAGCCACTAAAATAATTTCTCTGAAGGGATCATGTTAAAAATTGGATCTTGAGTGAGTACCTTTTATTTAGAAGAATCATGCATAACAAGAGATTCTGCGAAGGTTGGATGCAGGATCATCATGACTGTAATCTTTCCTACGCATCTCCGACTTCTTCTCCCCTCCCTGCTTCCTTCTCATCTCCCATGCCCTTTTCCTCTTCTTCCTTGACCACCCCCCCATCTTCCTCATCCTCTGTATATTGCACTGAATAGACCTCAGGGCCTTGCACATTTCAGGTAAGCAACTGTATCACTGCATCCTAGCCCTTGTCTTTAGTTTTTTGCATTGGAGAAAGAGGTACCTTATTTTTTTATATATAGCTATGTTTAATGTAACTGTCTAGTCTATGATTTTGTGAGAACTGTGCCCAGTGCCAACAAAAGAATGGCAATAGCTTAGACTTTAGTAATGAACTTTTTTTTGTTCCTTCTATAGAGAACTTTTGGACTTGTTGGAACTTAATACCTTTCACAATCATCAATTTACACAGAAGCTGAGCTTTTGTAACTAGAAGAGGGAAAAGAAAACCTTCACAAATAGGCTCTGATCATCAGGCAGAAAATAATACAAGAGAAAAGTGTGGTGATATTTCATTTGTGCTGACATGTGATTTTATTTGCATGTTAATAAATGAAGTTTGCCTGGAGATCAGAGGTCATAGTGGAGCCATAAACAGAAGTCAGGTGGTGGCAGCGCACGCCCTAAATCTGATCACATGACAGGCAGAGTCTCTGTGTGGTCAAGGACACAGCCAAGTGTGGTGACACAAACCTTTAATCCCAGTACCAACCATAGAGACCTGGAGGTCTGTATAGGCAGGAAGTGACAAGGAAGTCATGTGGCTGGGCTTAGAGCCAATGAGAAAGCAGAACGGGAGGGCAATAAAAGTGCAGGTTAGATAGCAAGAAAGTTTCTCTGGGGAAGCAACAGTGAGGTGGTAAGCTAAGGCTAGTTGTGGCTATTTGCTGTTTCTGTGATCTCTTCTGCTATTATCCCTGTATTTGGCTCTGTTTTTCTTACTTAATAAGACTCTTTAGAAATTTGTCTACAGAAAAGTATTGTCTAGGATGTATATAAAAGCTGAATTTCATCACATCAAATCAGTGCATGACATAACAGAAGAGGTGGGGAATCTGATGGTGAGAAGATCCCACTGAGGTGTAAGAGTTCCCGGGCATGTGCTAGTGTGTGCAGCTGCATGCCTTTGACAGTATCAGAACAACACCCTCCTGAATACAGCCCAGCATTCCCAGGATCCTTCTGGAGTCAGATCTGAGGCTGGGGAGACATAGCTTCTCATAATACCCAGTGTCAAAAATGGCAGCTGCAGTGACTGGGAATAGTATAGCCCATGTAAGCAACTGGAAAGATGTAATGTGGCTTATCAACATTCCCCTTTAAAATTATACAGCACTGGAGATTTTCCCAGTAACAAAAATTCACTCATCTCAGATGACAGAGCGCTAAGATTCACTGGGTACAGATTTATTGTTGTAGACCTGCTGAAGTTTCTACCTTAGAGTCCCATGTGGGGTTTTAAATCATATCTCAAGAAAGACCTGGGTTTGTAAAGAAGGAAATGAACTGATATTTTGTTCTACTCAGAGACTTGAAGACTGTGAACTTTGCAGTTGAGAGGATATGTGACTAGAGTCCACAATGTGCAGATTTTGTCATCGAATCTGAGGAATCGCTACTGGAATTGAGTTTGTCTATGAGACTGGAAGCCAGTCTACAAAAGGGAGAGGAATGGCCAGCATGAGCAGAAGGCAGCAGGCTGCTTCTGGGAACGTTTGCCTTGGAAAATACCTAACTTTACAAGTGTGTTAGCAGTAAATGATGGGTCTAGAGTGTGTGCTTGTGGGAAACAAACACGGACTGAGAAATTCTTGTGTGTCAGACATTGTTTCTGGGGTTCTCTGCCCCGCCCTTTCCCTGTGTGGGGACAGCAGACAAATGGGTGCGTATTCTATGACTTGTATGGGGAACTGCAGAGTACCATGGAAGCCCATAATGCCGTCCATCTTTTCTTTTGTACACATGCACATGCAAGTTTTGAGATCACAGAGCATCATCTCCAGAAACCTCCAGATTTTAACATTTCTTTCTCCTTTTAGTAAAACTACTGTCCCCTGCTTTTTCACATTCCCAGAAATAACATTAAAGTACAACTAATTTGGATGCATGAATAAGGTTATAAACTTTTTATCCTGTCTCTCTCTCTATTTCTCTGTGTGTATATACATGCGAGAGATAGGTGTTTATGAGTATAAAGATAGGTGTATACAGTGCTTAAAATCACACTTTCAGAATCATTTAATTGATGCATATTAATTTAAATGTTTAAATGCATACTTGAATAACTTAATTACAATATCTTCTAGTTGTACTAGTGTGCCAAGCAAGTGCTGAGATCTTTGGGGAAAGCAGTCATTTTCTCGGAAGTGAGTGATTTTTTTAATTGTTCTATAAGTAACAGGTTAAAATCAGAATGGCTGGTTGATATTTAAATCAATACAGTGTTCACTCAATTTATATTAGTTTGTTATATTGACTGTGGTCTTATGCATGTTCTCTTCATATGTGTACACACACATACAAATATACAATGCATACTTATCGAATTTTCGGCCAGTTCTTAACTCTACTTATGTTTTTTATATATTCCTTAAACCCTAGAATCAGCACTGAAATATTTTTATAGTTTAATATAAACTAATTATTTCAGGCTTTTCACAAATCATAACTATTGTGGTTGCTTATAATTTATAACATTTTTTAAAATCAACTAGAACCCTACTGTTGGCCTATCCATGAATTTGACATTTTATTTCTTTATATTTTATTTTGAGTAGTATGCTCAGACTGTCAGATTCATAGAACTAGGGTTCTAAAATATTGGAGCTTGGAAAAAAAAAAACACTTGTGCATAATCTTCTGGATGAAGCTTTGAGATGTATTCACCACATAGGGACAATATGGTTTTCCGTTCTTCAAAAGTAGCCAGTTCAGTACTGCTGCCTCTAAGATTATTTTTCTGCTCCATTTACCCACTAATATTTTGTTTCCATTCATGTGTTGATAGATATTTGGATTGTTTCCATCTTTTGTGAATTGTGAATTATGCAGCTGTGAATGTGTATATACAAGTTTTGTGTGAACACCTCTTTTCAATTATTTTGGGTCTATATTGAGCAATAAAATTGCTGCGTCGTGTGATAAATCTATGTTTGTGTTCTTAAGAGGCTGTCATTCTGATTTCCAGATAGGTTCTGCTATTTTCATGTCCAGCAGCAGTTAGTGGAAGGTTCTAGTTTTTCCACTTTCTTGTCAATGCTTGTTTCATTTTTACCCACTTCTTTTTCTATTATAGCCATCCTAGTGGTTGTAGGTGACACCCCACTGGTTTTGATATGCATTTCCCTGGTGACCAGTTATGTTGATTCTTTTTTCATGTGCTTGTTACCTATTTGTGTATCTTCCAGGGATAAGTTTCTGTATAAGTCCTTGCTTCTTATCGGGTTGTTTGCCTTTTGTTTCTGAGTTTAAGAAGTTCTTTATATATTTTCAGTACTAAGCCCTATCAGAGATTTTTATTCTGTAGGTCACTTGATGATATGGTATCCTTTGCAGAAGTTAATATTGATGAAATCTAATTCATCTTTATTTCTATAAGCCTGATTTGTTTTAGAGTAGTTTCTAATCACTGGAAAGTAATGGGAAATATGCAGAGAGTGTTTGTATTCCCTGTCCACATTTATGCATAGTCTTTCTTGTCAGTATCCTCCACCAGAACTGTACAGTTGCTGCAGTATTGGCACATCCTTATCACACAAAGTAAATATGAGAGTCTTGGCATTGTGCTTCTCAAGACTTTGGACAAGTGCTCGCTTCGGCAGCACATATACTAAAAATTGGAACAATACAGAGAAGATTAGCATGGCCCCTGCGCAAGGATGACATGCAAATTCATGAAGCGTTCCATATTTTTGACGCTTGGCTCAATCTGGGAGGAGGGGACTGGACCTGCCTGGACTGAGTCTATCAGGTTGATCACAGTCCTCGGGGGAGACCTTGATCTGGAGGAGGTGGGAATGGGGGGTGCCCTGGGGGGAAGGGGAGGGGGGCAGGAAGGGAGAGAACAAGGGAATCTGTGGATATTATGTAGAACTGAATACTATTGTAAAATAAAAAATAAAATAAAATATAAAAAAAAAGACTTTGGACAAATTTATAGTGAGAGGCATCTACTGTTAGTATCATACAGAACCTTTTCAGTGCCTCAAGAAGACTTTGCATTCTGTCTGCCTATTTCTTTCTTCTCTTCCTCAGCATTTTGGGAGCCATTTATCTATTTATATCTGCATTCATCATTGCCAGAGTTTGGAAACAACCCAAGCCTCCTGTGTTATATGAATGCATAAGTAAACTTTGATAGATAATGATGTGTCAGTGCAAAAAAGTGGCTGTCAACCTGACGAGACATGGAGGAAACTTGCATCCATATTATTCGGTGGAAATGGACCGTTCTGCAAAGGCAGTTATGACTCACTGTGTGATCATCTCCAAAGACAACATTGCAGACACAGTGGAACTATCACGTCATGCTTTTTTTATTGTTAGCTGTGGATTGGATGTCAGACTTTAAAACCATTGCCAGATCTGAGGTCATGAAAATATATTCCCTATATTTTTGGCTAAGAATTTTGTCTTAGTTTTTACACTTAGGCCTTTGATCTATTTTGATAGAATCTGTATAAACAGTTCAGGATAAGCACCTGTAATCACACTTTTGCATATGAATATCCATCTTCCCCATCACCATTGATTAAAAAGACTGCTCTTGGGTTGTGGGTGCAGCATGGAGGCCCTGGATTCAATCTTCAACACTAAAACATGAGATGAGGCTAAAGGAATCCCAAACTATTCTTTTTCTGTTTGATGAGCTTGACACTTGTTCAGAAATCTGTTGACTGTCAACACTTGATACTACTTCTAGACTTTTATTTAGGGTCCACTTCCATTTATCTTCCGGCATGCTCTTATTTGCCTGTTCTTTCTTGTAAGTTCTTTATTTTTTGTTTGTTTTTAAGATAGGGTCTTATATCTCATACTGGCCTGACTTTCCATATCAGGCAGGTCTTGAACTCATCATCTTCCTGCTTGCTGTCTGGGCTGCACCACTACACTGATCACTTACAAAGTTTGAAACTAGTTCATTTGAGCCTTCTTTAGTTCTTATTTTTGAAGATAGTTTTGGCTTTTCTGGGCCCCCCACAGCTTCATATGAATTTGAGGATCAGCTCCTCTCCTCTCTCTTACCCCGCCTCCTTTCCTCTGTCTCTACATCTACCTAGGAGCTGGTACCACAAGCAACCACCTCTCCAGTGTGCATTTCTAAAGAGAAATCAACTGGGATTTTGGTACAAGTGCATTGAATCTGTAGTCAGTTTAGGGGGAATATTGACATGTTTATAGTATTAAATATTATTAATACTCAAATAAATTAAGTATTAATTAATGCATTAAGTATTAATTATAGTATTAATCCAACCATCTACTTTTTTTTTCACTTACACAAATCTTAGTTTCTTTGAATGATATTTTATAGTTGCCAGGGAACAGAATTTGTAGTTTCTTTGATGTATTTTTACCTATTTGTTTTTGAGGCTATTGTAAATAGTTATTTTCTTAATTTTGTTTTGGGGCACTCATTGTAGGTATATGAAAATATAGTTTCCTTTTGTATATTGATCTTGTATTCAGAAACCTTGCCAAATGCACCTATCAGATGGAACTGAAATGTCTGCTTGATTCCTCAATATTTTTGTTTACAGGACCATATCATCAACAGTAGTTTTATTTTTCCTGTCCAATCCAATGACCGATGACCTCGATAGAGTCTCCAGTAAACTGATAAACTGAATGATAGAAACAGATGTCCCTTTGTTTTCCCTATTCCCAGAGGAGAAGAGAGCATGTAGTCTTTTGTCATTCATTTTGATGGTAGGTGTGTTCGTAGATTTTTTAAATCCTGTTGAAATTTTTCCTTCCCATTCTTATGTGAAGAGAATAGTTTTATCAAGAGAGATTTGAATCTTGTCAAATGTTTTTACTGGCTCTATTGATATGGAAAGGTGTTAACTGATTATTTTTCAGATGTTAAATCAACCTTGCATTGTTAGGATAAATCTCACCTGATCATAGTATACAATTATGATCTTTGTATGCTGCTGGACTTAGTGTATAAGTCAGTTTGTTTATGATTTTAGAATATTTTTCTATCCACATTCATAAGAGAAATGGTTTTCTTGTGATGTATTTGCCTGATTTTGCCTCTTGGGAAAAAGGAAGTTGGCCTGTGAGCATGTCTATGGGGCATTTTATTGATTGCTAATTGATGCAGGAGGGCTCAGTACATGGCGGGCTGGGGTGGGGGCAGGGGTGGAGGTGGGGCAGGGGCCACAGTGCCACCTTTGGGCTAGAGGTGTGCCTGGAATGTATAAGAATAGTAAATGAATGTGAGCCTAGGAACAAGCCAGTAAGCAGCACTCTTCAATGGTCTGTGCTTCAATTCCTGCCTCTAGGTTTCTTTCTTGGCTTCCCTCAATGATGGATTGTCACTTGGAAATAAGAGAAGAACTCACCCATTTTCTCTGCAAGTTGCTTTTGGTCAAGGTTGTAGCCTAGCAATAGAAAAGCAAGTGAGAACAACCATAATTTCCCATGAGTGATTTAACATTTCAGTATGTTCTTGTACTCATGATCCATTCTTGTTAACCTCAAATCTCTATAAAACAAGAGTCATAGAATTAACATTGCCATCTTCACTTGCCAGAAATTAAATCTGGGTATTGAAAAACCTCTTGTAGATCTGTCTAGTGGCAGAAAATATCTTTCATCTTTAAAAAGGCAGCCCTGTGCTCTTTTATAAATCAGTACATATTTGTACATTGAAGTGCCATCTGAGCCCATATGGTTTCCAAATGATTCTTTTTCTCCTTTGTTGGAAGAAGGCAGTCACCAGTCACTAACTTTTTTTTTTTTTTTAAAAAAATGTAGTTGTTTCTATGGCTTATTAAATGTCTTCAAGAATGGTCTTTATCATTAGCATGCTTGCTAAGTAGTAAGAATTGGATGATATTTGGGCTCAGCTCAACGTGTACCTTTCATAGAATTTTATCCGACACTTATCTCATAGGAGACCAATGATGCTGAGAGAGTACAGGGCCATGCTTTTGTTCTGTGGTCTGTTGAGTACCATTCCTTCCTCCAATCACTTACCCATGTCAAACTTCTGGGAATAAGAGACTATAGTAAAATTTACCCTAAGCCATGCCCCTCCTGAGCACTGTCTTCTCTAAGCATGCACTTGAGTGCCCTCACACATGGCTCCATCTTTTTCTGCTCATCGACTATTTGCACATCGTTTGGGCTTTATTGATAGCCCACTTCTAGTTATCTTTCCAAAACACACCAAAGCATACTAGTTCATCATGTATTAGTGTCTTAGTCTTTGGGAATACTCTCATTTGATACCACAGCTGAAGAACTTGTTACTTTCTCTACTTTACAATTTACCACCAGCACGCCAGAGTTTCAGGAACTTGGATGTGTCTTTAAGAAACACCTGGTTAGAAGGTGGCACAAGTCATCTGTCCTGAAGTATTGAAAACTCCTTGGGTATCGAGAGCACACCTCAGTCTGTGTTACCTCAGTATCAGGCACATAATTCACCATATAATTGGAGCCCGGATATTATGTTGAACAGATGTTTAGTCTTTGGTGCATAGTATGCAGCTAAAGCCACCTCTGGTATCATGAATCTGCCTAAGCAGAAGACACTGTGCTTTGGCAGTCTACCTCAGGCTCATTGGGCCTGGTGGGCATCGGCTACTTTCACGGGTAAGAGAAGATCGTCTACTTTAAAACCATTCTCCTCTCTAGTTCTTACCTATACCTCTGACCCAAGTTGACTCAGTCACATGCTTTTAGTGGTGGCTGAGGTTCTCATCCATGTGCTTCTGATGCTCTTCTGATGTATGTAGCTCTTGAAGCTTCTCCAAAACTACCTCCTTAGGTTTTTGCTGTCTTTCCTCTGTACAGCAGGATGCATTGTCAGAATTAACTCTGGGATTCTTCACAGTCCTGTTACAATGTCCCTTTATCCTTGGTGACATAGAATTAAAAGATTCTAGACAATACATGTTTAGAAGGTGCAGAGGAAAGGCCAAGACTTAGAAGAAAAATGCTAGCTGGTGCTCAAGAGCCTCCTTCAAAGAGAAAATGTTAGTGATTGGGGAAGAATCTTTCAAATGAAAATTGTTTTCCAAGATGTTAAGCCACTATTTTATATTTACATGAAACATTTAAAAGTATACTTTCATAATAGTCTGTATAATTATATATAAAGATATAAAACAGCCTAAAAGTAATATTTTAATAATTTCCTACTTTTTTTTTTTAACTTTTTGGAGATAATCATATGCTTAAGTTAAGGGTTAAGAAATTTCTAATCCAATAATTACACTTTTGCTCAGAAGGCACATTGTGTTATAGATTTCTCAGTGTTATGCTGACAATATACACCAGAAATGCTTAAAATGTGTGTTAAAATGCAGAACCCTGGTCCTAATCCCAGAGAACTAAGTCAGAATCGCTGAAGATCGTGCCAGGGTTTGGCACTTTATCAAGTTCTTCTTTGACTTTTGGCAGACTTCAGTGTCAGAAATGCACCGGCCATCGGCGAGTGGCTCAGCCCCGGCGCTCGGAAGGTCTGGGCTGCGTTCCTGTTGTCACTTTAAGGACATTTCTCAGGCCTCTGCGAAGATGTTTATGTCTGGAAATGGGAAGGATGCTAACAGTAACAGTATCATGGAGGTGTGGGAATTCAGGGAGTGGCTGCTCTGTGAGCCAGTTAGGGTCATGTGGTGTGTAGCAAGGGCTTATGGGCCGACAGCAGCAGGGCACTGTGGCAGTCTTGTGGTACTAGTGAAGTCCTTGCCATGCTGGATCTGCCATGGGACTTAACTGGGCAAGAAATTCTAGGCTGTGTTTTGTTGCTTGTTAGTGTTTGTTTGGTGTGTGTGTGTGTGTGTGTGTGTGTGTGTGTGTGTGTGTGTGTGTGTGTATGGTGTTTGCATACCTACACATGCTCATGCCCATCTGTGGCTGTGGAGGCCGGAGGAGGACAGTTGGTGTCCTGCCCTGTCACTCTGTCTTATTCCCTTGAGACAGGTCTTTTCCCTGAAACTCCAGCTCACTGCATGTTTCTAACTAGTCTGGCTGGCCAGCAAGCCCCAGGGGTCCCCTTTTCTCTGTCATCCGCAGCACTGGGGTTACAGGTGCAAGGGAGCCATGCCTCACCTTTGACATGGGTGCTAGGGATGCAGACTCAGCTTTATGCTAGCATAGCAAGCATCTTACCATCAAGCCATCTTCCCATCTCTGGACTGTGCATCTTATGTTTAGCTCCAAATATTATTTTATGCAACCCTTGGGAAAAATCATGAGGTAACTCCAGGTATATAGAATTCTTTAGTAAAGTGCTTTGAAAGAACTAGCAGATAGATCGTTAATCTCTGTTGCCCCACCCCCACCTCCAGGTTTGTCTCTGTCTCTCTTTCTATTGTTTAGTTTATCATCATCATCAATTATTATTATTATTATTGTTTTACCATCCTTGGTGTTTGGATCTTTGGCTTCTAGCTTTACTTTTCGCCCGTCTTAATGGTTTAATGGTCATGGTATCTAAGTATAGTCTATTACTTTGGGCTAATAACTACCGCACTGTTTAACATTACTCTAAAAAAAAAAAAAAAAAAAGAAGAAGAAGACTTGTAAGGGACAATACTGCAAAGACTTGATAGCCCTTTGGTGAATGTTTTATTAGCACATAAACTCTCCAATAAGAGAACACAGTTCCCATGCCCTGTTTGTCTGGACCTTTGTATTACTGGCTCAGAGAGTTTATTGTTTGATAGAGAAGATAAAATTCCCCTGATATTTCCTACTTAGTCTAAGTTTGGACTACACCTACAGTATTTTTGGAGGCTTTATTGTTTCCTCGACTATTTAAATACTGTTCTAAAGCTTACATGGAGCACTGTTATCCTATCTAAGAATAATGTGTGTAGCAGAGCAGCAGATTGTATTTCATTACCATCTTTATAACTAGGCACAGACCAGTGTTCCCACAAGCCATTCGGTAAGTTCTAGTGACTTCAGTCTTGGTATATGTTTAGTGGTGACTTTTCACCATCTGTTTCAAAAATTGATGGGAAGACCTGGACTTTGAAAAGGATTATTGTTGAGACAGAATCTCATGTAGCCAAAGTTGGTCTTAAACTCTGAACTCAGTGTTTAGCCAAAGATGATCTTCCAGTCCTGCTGCCTCCCCTTTCTAGTTAGGGTATAGGTATCTGCTCCATTTTCCATGGTATTAGTGAGTGAACCCAGGGCTTGGTGCATGCCAGGCAAACACCAAATCAGTTGATCACCACCCCAAGCCCAACCTTAAAGTTTAATAGAAGATTTTCCTCCTTTCTTTTTAAAATATATTTATTTATTCTATGTGTAGGGGTGTTTTGCTGCATGTATGTCTGTGCAGCATGTGCGTGCACTGCCTGCAGAATACAGAAGAGAGCATTAGATCCTCTAGATCGGGAGTTGCAGATGGTTGTGACCTGCCAGGTGGGTACTGGGAATTGACCAGGGTCCTTTGAAAGAAAAATGAATGCTCTTAGCCACTGAACCAACCATCTCTCCTGTCCTTAATGGGGAATTTTCTAAAGCCTAAGGTGGCTAAGTAGCCGTTAAGAACAGCAGTCAGTGGGAGAGCTCATCACTGAACAGAACAGAGTGATTGAGTCCACTTAGCTCTGTGATAGAATGAGGACTTGGAATGTTATATATCGAGACT
Source organism: Peromyscus leucopus (assembly GCF_004664715.2). Classification (NCBI taxonomy): domain Eukaryota; kingdom Metazoa; phylum Chordata; class Mammalia; order Rodentia; family Cricetidae; genus Peromyscus; species Peromyscus leucopus. The sequence goes on from NC_051070.1 coordinate 24,056,176, forward strand.
AACGTAGAGTTAAGAAAGTACATTCCTTTTAAAGGAAGTGAAGATCTGATGCTCTTATTTCATTTTCCTTTTATAATTTATCAGAAAGTGTCTAATATTTTCTCATGTCCTTTGACTGCCAATGTGACGTATCCTAGGGTCATCTGAGGAAGGGTCACAATCGAGTGATTTCTCAGACTAGACTGGCCTGTTGGAATGTCTGTGGGGAATTGTTCTGATTGTCTATTGATGTAGAAGTAAGTGGCCCACTGTGGGTGGTATCATTCCTTGGGCAGGTAGGTGCCTGTGGACTACAGAAGAAAGCCAAGTAAGCACGGACCTGTGAACAGCTTTCCACTATGGTTTTTGCATCATGTTCTGGTTTGTGTGTCTACACGGACTTCCCTTAATGATGGATTGTGACCTGGAAGCATATGCCAAATAAACCCTCTCCTCTCCTAATCTGTATTTTGTAAGAATTTTTTTTTTTTACATTAGCAACAGAAAGAAAACTAGAACACTGAGCATCCTATTTAGCTGGGTTCTAAGACATAATCAGTTCCTGAGTTGAGTCTAAATTACTAACGAGCTTCACATATTTGTTTCATATGAAGAAGATGATTTTGCCATGTCAGTTGTTCTACACTTTAGGATCTTCTGCTTCTGTTCATAATTTTCTCTATTTTGAATCCTCCATTTACTAGTCATCACCACCACCTGACATTTTCTCTTTTAATGACGTCAGCTCTACAAATGTCATGCCTGGTTCAGATGCCACCACCTCTAAGAAGCTGTCAAGGTTGGGAAAGGATGGGGAGGTATGTGGTACGTCTAGGAGACATTAGGGGAAGGTTCTTCCTATGCTAGGGCATGTAGAGACTATTGCACATAAAAACACATCCGGTCCATTCTTGTTGAAATGAGTTCAAGTAGGTTTATGCAAATTACTATTAATCCTTTTAGGAATGGGACTCTAAGAGACTCTCAGAAAGGCATGTGCACTCTGAAGGCCAGGCCTTTTAAGTTGGAGCTTTTGAGTGCTCTGCGTATACTTGGATAGTTGGCCTAAACATCTTAGTATCATGAGGTAACCAGTGGTAAACCTCTTCCCTTTAAGTCACTGATTGTCATGGTGTAATTTTATACTGGGTTATTTTGTTGAAATAATTTTTATATCCTTTGTAGATACTTGCCATATTTTGCTTTTCTTTATTTAAAAATAATAATTCTATTGTGTTCTTAATTTGTTTCTTTCTTTAAACACCAGCCTGACTGTCGCCCCAAGGTCTGTTAGAATGGTCCCACCCCTCCCCCGCGGGCTTTGTTTGCTTAATCATGGAAAAGGAAAAGTCCTTTCCTTCTTTTGAAGTTGGATTCTGTGCTTGCAGAAGGGCCAGTTAAATCACAGGAGATAAAAGTCATACTGACAACCTTCGATGGTCCCTGCCCCTTTGCCAGAAATAGCAAACGAGATACTCATCTTGCACAAAAACATGTACACATTCATGCTCACTCAAAAGATCTTGTATTTGGTCATTCTTCAGGAGTGAAATTCAGCTCTCCGTGTGGGAGCCACAGGGTGCAAGGTTAGGCACTGCCTAGGATTGGAAGGGAAGGGTTTCAGGAGGAAGGAAGTATTGTGCCAGATGAATGGAGAACATTGAGTTTTCTCTTTATTGGCAAGCTGCTTGAATTAGTATGTAAAAATATTTCCTACATACTGATAATGCAGCATAATTTCCTCAAGATTCAGTTTTGAGCTCGCTTACACATTTGGCCAAGCTGGAAATCATTTTACTTTGGAAAGACAATACAATCTATGAATATGTGAATGAATGTGTGTTACAACAACACGTGTCAAGAAGGCTCTGTGAATTTATTTTTGAAGGAACAGGTTGACAGATCTCATAGTTTAGTGAAAACTTGTTGCCTTCTCAGCCTTGGCCGTTCACAAGCTTTCAGGTATGTCTAGACACTTTTAATTTTCAGACTGACTCACTGAGGGGGCTGGGAATGGGATACTGTAGTCTATCCAGTTGAAATTGGTCATTTTAATAATTAAGAGGACTCACTTTCCGACACTTTGGCAGCAGCAGAGCAGAAGAACTGGCTACTGTGAAGGGAACCAGGGAGGCCTTTCATGTCCTTGTTCCCACGTTGTACCATTACCATCGCTCAGCTCCCCACTCTTTTTCATCTTGCAGAACTGAAACTCTGCAACTGTTTAACCAGGAACTCCTTATTCCCTCCGGCTCCTGTCAATCACCTTTCTACTTTTGGTTGCTATGAATGTTACCATTCTAGAATCTTCCATTAGTAAAACTATGTAATATTTTTGTGCTCGGTTTATTTAAATTGCAATAGCAAATACCTTTTGCTAGATTTTAAAATGTTTCTTTAAAAATTTTTATTATTATTATTATTCATATGTGTGTGAACCTGTGTGAATTTATGTGCACCACATGTTGGAGAGCCATACAAAGACTAGAAGAGGCGTTAGATGCCTCAGAACTGAAGTTACAGCCAGTTGTGAAGTGCCCTCTGGGTGCTTGGAAACAAACATGGATCCTTTGCAAGAACAGTGAGTCTACTTAACTGCTGGGCCATGTCCCCAGCACTAAAACTTTTCCTTTACAAAGGATGTTTTCTTGGCCTTTCCTCTCTACCTTTGAAGGGAATTTAGCATTATCTGACACTTTAACATTCAGGGACAGCTGGGCATGCACCTAAGGGGCTGAAGAAGGAGGATGACCAGTTCGAGGTTAGCCTAGGCTACATAGCTAGATGTTTCCTCGAAGAATAAAAATGGCATAGGTTTTGGTTTTCATTTATTCATAAAATATGGTATGCCTTATAATCTCAGGAAACTTATTTCCAGTGAAGGTAGATAGGGTGATTTTTTTTGCGAAGGGGAAGTGATTAGTGGGAAAACATCAATTTGGAGGTGCCCTTATGATTTCCAGACTGTAAGTGTTTTAATTTAACTGAGGAATGCAGAGCTATTTGGCGTCATTAATCAGTGCATTGGAATCATCATTCTGAATGATTCTGCTTCATTTATTTTGCGTCAGAATGTTTTCCACACAATAATAGAGAATAAAAGTACATCATTAACTACAGTTGAGAGACTCACACCTGTGGGTATATGTGCGTTTCCATTGTCAGACAATGAGTGGATTTAACATAACAATCCTTATAAAAAGAGATGATGTAATTAAGTCTGTATTAAACTCACTATGATTTACAATCATATCTTCAGTTTTAAGCAATGCTGAAGCAAATTTGTTGAAACTGTGACCCAGCCGATGTTTTCTATCTTCAGACGGAAAGATGTTTTAGTAATATGGTTGTGCCTTTTGGGTTAATGGTTGCCATGTTTTAGAGAAGAGTGATGTGGTTCTGAAATAGGGTCCATTCCCTTGCGGACCAGCACTGGTATGATGAGGGAGAATTTCACACAAGAATCAAGGAGGTTTAGTTTTGGTCCTTCTTCTTAGATTTAATAAGCACATTTGGTGAAGTATCAGGATAGAGTCAGTGCATAGAAACTGACAGCTTTTCTATTTGAAAATAATGAATTTGCTGGGAATAGTTGGTGTGGTAGTTTGAAAGAAAATGGCCCCCCAAGGGAGTAGCACTATTAGGAGTTGTGGCCTTGTTGAAGTTGGCATAGTCTGGTTGGAAGAAGTGTGTCACTTTGAAAGAGGGCTTTGAGGTCTCACATATGCTCAAGCCACACCTAGTGAGTCAGACCACTTCCTGTTTCCTGCAAGTCAAGATGTAGGACACTAGGCTCCTTCACCAGGACCATGTCTTCCTGCATGCCACTGTGTCACACCATGATGTCAATGGACTAAACCTCTGAAAATGTAAGCTACCCCATTTAAATGTTTTTCCTTTATAAGAGTACTGTGGTCATGATGTCTCTTCACAGCAATAGGAACTCTAACTAAGATACTCAGGAAAATAATCCATTAACAAAAAACAAAGACCTGCAAATGCTCCAAACAACGTCCACCTAAAGTTAGCCAAAGATATTAAAGGCCAGTGCAATGTAAACAAATGACAAAATGAATTTAAAAAACAGTGGAACAGTGGAAGATAGAAAGCCCCATCTTCATGATTGGTAGGATTTATGTTGTCAAAAATGGCTAAATAACTAAAATGATCTACATATCTCTTTCATAATTTCTATTTTTCACATAAGTAGAAAAAAATATGTGAAATCTATATAGAAACACAAAAACAGCCTTAGATAGCCCAACCTGTCTTTACTATAAAGCCATTATAACAAAACAGCATGGTTCTGGACAAAACCAGATGAGTACACCAAGAAAACATGTTATCCAGAAAAAAGCCCATCCAGCCACAGCCACCTGATTCTTGACAAAGGACCAGAAACATACATGGGAGAAGACTCTTTAAGAGGGGGTGCTGGGAAAACAGTAAAAACATGTGAAGGGCTAGATCCCACCTCTCACTCTGCACACAATTTAACTCTAAATGGATCAGGCCTTAATGTAAGACCTGACACTTTGAAACTGTTTAGAAGAAAATACAAGGATTTACCTCAAGATTTCTCAGATTAGGGCTTTAATAGCCTGGGACATAGTGGCAAACATTGACAAATAGGATTTAATCAGATTAAAAAGAAAAAACTTCACAGCAAAAGAAAGTGAGGAGACAGTCTAGAGAAAGGGAGAAGACTATTTATCCAGTAGAGGATTAGTATGTTGTATACATAAAGATCTCAAAAAGTAAACATTAGGGGCTTAGAGAGATGTCTCAACAGCTAAGAGTGCTGGCTGCTCTTACAGAGGTTCTGGGTTCAGGTTCCAGTTCCCAAATGTAGGCTAGCAGCTTTCTGAAAGCAGTCATACATGTTAAAAAATATTTAAAAAGTAAACACCAAATGAACAAATAGTCCAATAAATACATGACCAAATTAACATTAGACACTTATCAAATGAAAAAAATCCCACAAATGACCAATAAATACATGAAAAAAATGTCCAACATCTTTAACTATTAGGGAAATGCAAACAAATGCAAATAAAAATACACCGAGAACCTATCTCGTGTCAGTGAGAATGGCTACCATGAAATACATAAGAAACTGCAAATGTTGGCAAGGATATTAGGAGAGGGAATGTGTGGTTTTGATAGGGATGTAAATTAATATAGCTTCTATGGATGTCAGTATGGATGTTAATCAAAAAATTAAAATTTGAACTACCATATGCTCCATCTCTATATAACTTGTGGTGAGCATATACTCCAAAGTCAGCATAGTTAAAGGGAAAAGTCCAAACCCAAGTCCATTGTAGCATTATTCAAAATAGCCAAATTATGGACTCAACCTAGGTGCCTGTCAGTGGATGAATGAATACAAAACACATGGTATGTATACACAAAGTTGTTTTATGTAAAGAAGAATGAAATTGTCATTGCAGAGGAATTAATTGACCTAGAGATCACTGTATTACTTGAAAAAAAGTTGGCCTCAGAAAGACACAGTTTGCGTGTCTTCTCTCCTATGTGGCATTTAGTGGGCAAAGGTGTGAAAATAAAAGGGAGCTAATCAGGTGACATGAAAGGGAACAGGTTGGGACAGTGGAAGGGTCCCAGCAATGTGTAGAAGTGGTGTGAATATAATCAAAGAATGTTATGTATATATATGGAAACTTGGGGCAATGATATGCTAATGAAAAAGAAGGAAAACTCCCACAATTCGAGGTGCTTCCAGTAAGAAGCACTCACTACATTGCTTTTCTGGGTCCAGACTCCCTGAATTTACTTCTCTCTTACTGTTCTTTTCCTCCTCCTTTATCCTGGATGGCTAAGACTCCTGCTCAGAAGAACACAAAATCAACACAGTTATAATGCTGAGCTAGGCATGGTGACTCGTTTAATCCCAGGGCTTGGGAGCGGGAGGATGACACATTTAAGACTATCCTGAACCAAATGAAGAGTTCAAGACCATACTTAGCTACATGAAACATTGTCTCAAAAATAAGGAAAGCAATGCTCCCCAAACCACACTGTTTATCGTAAGGTTACGAAATAATTTGTTTCTTCTTTAGTCTAAAGGGCAGGTGAAAGAGGTGAGGCCACCTGGCTGTATTTCTGAGTTTAATAATTGGTAGAAGACAAACAGGCACTTTGTGAAAGAGAAAACACACGGGAAATGTTAAGCAGTTTAATACTATAAGCAAAAGTGGGTGACTAACTGAGTTTTTGAGATTCATAGAGAAATAAATCTCCAGAAACCCATTCTTTTTGTTGTTATTTTTTTTAAACTACCACGCAGTTATCATGTGGTTTCTTGCACATTGCTTTGATTTATTTTCATACTGAACTTGTGATATACAACTTTTATAGCTCTTTTGAGTAATTTACCAAGGCATGCTCATCTCACAAATGAAGTGGTGCAAACGGGTATACAGAACTTCTGGCTCTCGGGCCCCTATCTGTGTATAGTGATTCACATTCCATGATTAGTTGGCTAAATCATATATTGGTCTCTGCTTACCAATTATGGCATCAGTAATGACAGCATGTTAATGCTTATCTTCATACTTTTCAAATTTTTGTATGTAGATAGTGGTGCTTAAAAGGGGCAGAAGCCAAAATCCTCTCAGTATGGAATGCACTCTGGACAATAGGCGAATTAGAAAGTGAGGAATCTTAAACTGATTTATATTACTGTGTTGTGGAATACTTCTAGTCCATCTTTGGATATGTCTCCTCCAAAATTCTGGTGTTGAAATAGTGTTGGTGGTATTGAGACGTGGAGCCTTGAAGGGATGGTTAGGTTTTGAGGGCTGCCTCTTATGAGGTAGAATTAAGGACTACTACAGAGTATTCTCTCTATATTCTGCTGACTTGGTCTCTATTCCCTCACCCCCTGAAGACACAGCATTCCTCTCTTCTGAGGATACAGTCACCAGGGGCCATCTTGCAAGTAGAGAACATTGTCTATTAGATGACTAAACTTGCCAGTGCCTTGATGTGGACTTGCAACCTCTATAAGGAACTTACTACATTTCTGTTCATCATAAATTACTCAGAATCAGGTAGTGTGTTATAGAAGCATAGACTAGGACATACAACTGTGAAAACACTTGCTGTGCTGGTTAGTTTTGTCAACTTGAGATAAACCAGAGGCATCTAAGACAAGGAGACCTCCATTCAAGAATTGCTTCTATCAGACTGGCCAGTGAGCATGCCTTTGGGCCAGTCTGTTGATTAATGACTGATGTGGGGGCCCTAGTATATTGTGGGCAGGTGGTCTTGGGCTCCATAAGTACCAAACTGAGTAACTCATGAAAAGTAAAGCAGTAAGCAATCTGCTTCCACAGTCTCTACTTCAGTCCTTGCCTTCAGATTCCTGCCTTGAGTTTCTGTCTTGACTTACCTTGAATGTACACCCAAGTAAAGCCTTTCCTCTCCAAGTTGCTTTTAGTCAATGTTTTATCACAATAGAGGAGCAAAGTAGAACACATATATTTTAAATATAGTTAAACAATACATCTTTTAAACTTCAAAACATATAGTGAAAAAATTGAGAGATCATTCATATACCATGCAGTTCACCTAGTGCAAACCCACAATCTTGTCATTTTTAGGATAGTCACAGAATTGGGCAACAGCACAATTAATTTGAAAACATTAAAAAAGCTTCCTTTTCAAAGTATATGTGGTATTCAGACACATTTGGCCTGTTTTCAATTTGGGGCTACAAAGGAAGTGTTTCAAAGTATAGGCAATTATAACAAAATTTCTCCATTAGTGTCAGAATTGTGCTTGCAAACCTTTCATTACATTGTGATTATTTCTCAGACCTTTAGAGACAGTTTCTGTTGCCAGGCTGGACAAGTTTCTTGTATAGAGTGCTTGTGTGGACACGTGCCTCTTCTCATGTTGCTGAATCAGTGTCTTACTATTTCTCTTCTTGTGCTTGTGAGTTTAGTGTGGAAGGAGAAGCTGATACTGTATGAGTTTTATACAATGTTTTGAGACGATAACTGTGCCCGTAGTTCTTAAATGTAGGTTAACTTTATACTTTATATTATCAAATCCACAATAGATAATGAACAGAAAATGTTAACTTAAAGTTTGCTTTGAGGTTTGGGTTGAGGATGTCAGTCAGATAGTAAAGTGGTTGCTTAGCATTCACGAAACCCTGAGTTCAGTCCCCAATCCTACATACATGAATGGTGAATGGTGGTGAGTGCCTGTAATCCCAACATTCTGGAGCTGGAGGAGGGTCGATCAGAAATTCAAGGCCACTGTAAGGTGTATACTAAGTCTGAGGGCAGTTGGCATACCAAAAAAACCTTGTCTCAAAAAAGACTTAAGAAAATGTAATGGAAACTGGAAGCTTCTTTTCTTTAAGCTGGTTTATCCCTTTTGTGATTTGATCTGTCAAGAAAAGTGAGTGATTAAATCAAAAGCTAGCTTAAGAAATGGGGAATGGTTCCTGATTAAATCACTGGCCAGCCACCACTTTAAGTCCTTGTTGCTCAATTTATCTTTCTGTCCTTGGTACTTAAGCTAACTGCTTGTCCTGCAGGGGTCTCATCCTTCTTGTCTTCTTTTTATCATTTATTAAGTGCTTATTGTTTTTTGTTCCAGCCCTGTTTTATATCCTACAAATATAAATGTAGTTTGGAATGCTTCTTACATTTGAAATGGCAAAAGATGCCCAGTAAATATTTGTTGAAGTGAATAGCATTGCAGCTGAGTCCTCTTAAACACTGCTGAGCTGTGCTCCTGAGATCCTTTGTGGAAATGCCGCCTTTGGGTAGCCAGCAACATTCCAAGCATCCTGTTCCTCACTTGTTTGCCTCTTTGCCCTCCTTTTCAAGGAGATGCCACATTGGACCAGGCTTTAGCCCTCAGGCAAGTTGGGTAGAAGTAGTAAATTTGGTCATAACTCAAAAGCCCACTTGAGCTGGGCAGTGGTGGTGGGGCACGCCTTTAATCCCAGCACTCAGGAGGCAGAGCCAGGTGGATCTCTGTGAGTTTGAGGCCAGCCTGGTCTACAGAGTGAGCACCAGGACAGGAACCAAAATTAAACAGAGAAACCCTGTCTCGAAAACAAACAAACAAACAAAAAGTCCACTTGAGATCCATCACCTCCAGATTTTTGAATACAAGTAGGGTCAAGTTAGATAATAAAGAACGGCAACAAAAGAGATCTAGTGGATCTTAAGTCAATGGAGGCTGTCTCCCAGCATCTACTGTCTTTGGTCTTGAAACGTTTTCTTCTCTGGAGGCTGGTCAGAGGAAGGCATGCTGTGGCTCTGCAGGGGTCCAGCTCTCACTGGGTGGCCACTGCTCTCTGTGCTTCCCTTCAGTTGCTTCCATCCGTTAGAGATGTCATGGGAAACGGGAATGCCCTGGTCCCGTGTTCATGTGCACGTGTACTTTAAAGAATGAGAAATTAGCAAAGCATGGGGATTCTTTTCCATGGCTACGTCAGCTTTTCTAGGCTCTCAGCACACAGAAAATATCTTCTATATAGGAAGAAACAGCACACAGGTCATATTGCTGGGTTATAGATGTTGCTGTGGTGGCCTTATTGGAGGTAAAATGAGATAGGAAGATTAAAAGTTTTTTTTTTTTTTTTAACTAGGAATTACTTTTCTTTGGACCTTAACTTGTACAGTCCCCATGAGTGGATTTATATATGTAGAGTTAAACAGAATTAACTGGGGTCCCAGTCCCACAATTGTGGGACAGTATTTCCATGAGTTCCAAGCACAGCAATGGGAGTTCTCCAGATGTATTTCTGTCTTAGATTTGCATTGGTTCTGGGGTCCTTGGAGTTGGTTATTCTGTTTCACAAATTTGTTCTGTGGACATGTGTACATGTGTCTTTTAAGGCTGTGTTTGCTTGGGAACCTTTTAAGTGGCCCAAGGGAGCTTCCCTGTGGGTACTATTAAAACACTACTTCCTAAGTCCCCTGTCCCCAGCTCAGCAGCTTGGCCAGCTGAATTCAAAGACTCAGCACAGCCTAGTGACTGTTGACAGAGCATTTCCTTGAGCAGGAGGTAGCAGAATTTGGCACTTCCCATGTCTCAAATAAATCTGAGATTTAGGAAGTGCAAAGGTCAGCATGCCTGCCTGAGAGTCCAATGTCTCTCCCCAGTCCATGGCAACAGACTCTGAAATATTTTTTTTTTAAATATTTTGAATCCTTTGAAAATTTTATACAATATGTTTTGATCATAATTGTCCCTGCCACCTAACTCCTCCCAGAAATCCTGTACCTCCCTACCCACATAACTTCCTGTTCTCTTACTTTTTAAAATCTCATCAAATTCAGCTTGTGTTGCCCATATACTCTTGGGTGTGGGGACCTCACTGGAGTGTGGTCTACCAGACCAGAGGTCACATTCTCAAGGAGAACAGACTTTCCTTCCTCAGCAGCTGTTGATGGCCTTTAGCTTCTCAGCTAGTGGTGGGGATGTGTACCCTTCTCCCTGTCTCCATGCTGGGATTTTGATCTGCCTTGAGCTTGTACAGGCCTGGTACATGCTGTCACAATTGCTGGGAGCTCATATGTGGAGCTGCCCCTTTGTGCCCCCTAAACACTGTTCCCTTGTAGTGTTCTACTGCCTCAGGCACATAATCTTTCCACCCCCCCTTTCTGCAGTAATTTCTCAACTTTGGGGAGAGGGGTGTGATATTGACATCCCATTTAAGCTGGGCACTCCCTAGCCTCTATTCTCTGAAGGTTGACCAGTTGTCTGTCTCTGTGAATTTCTGTCTGCTTCAAGAAGAAGCTTCTCTGATGAGGACTGAGAGATGCACTAATTTATGGGTTTAACAGAAAGTCATTAAGAACCAGTTTAATACTATGTCCATTTAGCAGAAGAGTAGCATTGGGTTCTCCCCCAGGAACTCTGACCTATGTAGCCAGAGGCCCTGATGATGATTGCTAGGTATGGGTTCCATCTCATGGAACAGGCCTTAAATCCAATCAGAAAGCAGTTCTCCAATGTCGTTTGTGCCATTATTGCATTTGTGGGTGTATCTTGTCAGAACAGTTGTTACTGTACCTCACTGCGTTTGTAGCTGGATAAGAATGATGACTACTTTTCTCCTCTGGTGCCATAGGTAGCACCTTCCAGCACTATGAAAGCTGGCCAGGAGGGATGAAGTTTCTAGTCACTACCAGCTTGGTGAGATAATCTTATATTTAAAAAGTAACAGCTCTTCACTTATTGTTTCTATCCCCTACACACACACACACACACACACACACACACACATACACACACACACCAAACAAAAACAAGCAAATGACAAAACTCCAGAAGGAAGTAATGAATTAAATTATATGGTCACATCTCCTGCTCATAGATAATCTTGAACCAAGATGTGGCAAATGAAATCAGCTAATTTAAGAAAATTAAGTTTCAAAACTTGTGAGGGATATTGTAGTGATTGTGTTGCTTCTTTTTCTCTTTTTATGTGCTATTTCTGATGAGTGTTAATTTCTTGTATTTAGAGTCTTGAATATAATTTTTTATAAATTTTATATAGATGTTACAAGTATTAAAGATACAGGGGCTTGCAGAAATCCATTTGTGCCCATTTTATGATCTTCATATTTTCCTTAATTTTTCTTTTTAATTTCTTTTAATTAGCATGTGTTATCTATGTACAAGCACTCTAAGACTCCAGCAAGATGCAGCAATTGATTCTGCGGACACTTCCTTAGAAACGCTAGTTGATGTGTGTTCTCCCTATTTGTTTACCATTACAACCAATCAAGGCTGTTGGTACCCCTCTCCCCAGCCCCCAAATGACACATGATGACCAATCATCTGATCAAAGTGCTGAGAATAAGTGACTGATGAGTGCTCAGCCTTAAACCCGACATCAACCCATCTCCACCTCCCCAAGGCCCAGGGAACATCACAGGAGAGGGACAGAAAGAATTTCAGAGCCAGAGGATGGGGAAGAGTGTCATGAAATACTGCCGTCCAGATCTGACGTTGCTGTTGCAGCCACAAACACACAGCTGTGGGTACCTGCATTAGACTGGGACCTCTGGCTTTCCATGGTGGATAAAGGGGAGGGGGATTCTTATTGTGCTAATGACTATTGATGGTGCTGGAGGAGGATCATTCTCTCTGGTGATGTAACCACTGGGGAACAAAGTGAGAAGGAAAAGGGGTTCAGAGGGGAAAGAAGGATGATCCTGGAGGTTAATGAGGGGCTTTGAGTATGATCACAGTGCATTCTATATATGTATGAAACTTTCAAAAGTAGAGAAAAATATACATGGCAATATGTGCTTGGCTCATTAAAGTGGGATATAATTTGGGGTAAAGGTGAGTGGCAGAGCACTTCTCTCATTGGTCTTGTTTCCAGGTGAACTTGCATTTCTATTTAGGTGTCTTCTGCGGAGAAAAGTTGATGGGAGGAGGGAAGGGTTCATCATGAGGACCAAACCCTACCCCTGCATTCTGTCTTCTGTATTAAGTTCCTATGGCAGAGCATCTTATTGTTCCTAGAGGAATGAAAATTTAAGAGATGCTGCTGATTTGTTACATGGTGTTTTATGCTTTTCTCTCAATATGTAGAGAATTGCTCATTCTTTTCCATCAGCATCATTTTAAAATAATAACAATTACCACCCAGGATTGCACCATGGCCAATCAAAGAGTCTTGTGTCTTGGACTACTGTGATGGGACTTGGATCTTAATTCCTTTTAACTATTGGTTGTCAGATCTACTTTAGTTCATCATTCATCTCCTTGTTAAAACTTTATGAACAGTAACAAAGTTTAGCCTTACATATTACAGCCTGAGGCTGTGGCTGACAACATTCCCCAGCAGCCTGTAAAATAATGATTAATTCCCTTTTTTAAATGTATATGTTCCTCAGGTTGAGTGAATGCTCCTGGGATAATGGGCAGGTTGTAACTAGGAGTCCACCCATTGTTTGCCATGTTTTAGACTGAAAGCCACAGTGTTATTTTTATATGGGCTAATTCACCTTGCCAGAATTAGTAATTGTAATCTTTATCACAGCAAGATGTGATGGCTAATGTTATCATCAGCATCATAGCTCCAGAAAGGTAATGGTGTGTGCTTTATTTTCAGTTCTGTTTGGTGATGCCTGCCTTTCATTACTGTATATATGTGCATGGTATGTGTGTGTGAGAATATATTAAGATTGAAAGCTTGTATGAATTGTGATTGTTGGGCTCCTGCTGTTTTGTTGTTGTTTGTTTATATTTACTGATTTGTGTGTATGTTTGTGTGTAGAGTGTCTGTGTATGGTGTACATATGTGTGTAATTTGGACACAAGCACATATGTGGCATATTGTGAAGGCCAGAGGAAGACATTAGGCAGCTGCTCTGTCATTTTCTACCTTATTTCTTTGAGATGGGGTGTCTCGCTGAAATTGGAGCTAGGCTGACAGTCATCAGGTCCCAGCCATGCCCCTTGTTTCCCAAAGCTCTTGGGTTCATAGCAGGTGTGGCCACAGGCAGCTTTTTATGTGAGTCCTGGGATCTCAACTCTGGTAATGCTCACGCTTGCAAAACGAAGTGCTCTTTCCCACTGAGCCATCACTTCAACCTCTCCTGGGTTTATCAATAGCATGATTCTATAAACGAGAACTAGCATCTTTTACTCATGAAGGAAATGTTACAGATTTGCTGTAAAGCCTCAGGAAGGGCCCTGCCTGAGCACCCCACATTCTTTCTGCAGGAACAAGGTCCCCACACAGGGAGGAATAGTGTCGAAACTTAAGCATCTCTCTGGAAACCCGGAGCTTCCTGGGTTGCTTCCTCAGCTCGTCTTTCCTCCCCTTGCAGGTTGTGTCTCCCTCCTTCCTTCTCACCCTGCAGAGGCCCAGTTCTTCAGGCCCAAGGCTGGGGCTGACAGCATTGCTTACGATCTGCTGTCCTTCCTCCAGATGAAAACACCTGCATCTGCCTGCATCTGCCTGCATCTGCCTGCATCTGCCTGCTTGCTGTCTGTTAGTTGTGAGTTTTGAGATAGGATCTTGCTGTGTAGGCCAGGCAAGCTGTTGGCTCATTTTATATATTTTAAAGAACCCTCCTTTACTCAGTTTCTTTTTCTGGGCAAGACCCCCTACTCTCTCCCTTCTCCTCAGCTGAAGGAGAGCTCCTCAAAGCTTCCTTGACCTCCATTTGCCCTCTGAGTGTGAACCTGAGTGTGAACACCCGTTGGGAAGCTGACACTTGGCTCTGGGTATCCCAAACTGCTGCATGCCGTGTCTTCATGATGTCATCCTTGACCTTGCTCTTCATTTGACTAACTTACAGTGGATGTCTTCACTGTCTCCTTCCTGGTGGCATACCCTTTCCCTGTGACTGCTTCCTCTCTCCTTCCATCTGCCCTGCCCACATTCTCTCCTTCCCTCCTGCCCATTGTCCTATAAGAACTTTTCTGCCCATGGTTTCTTGTAGGAAATTTAAGAACGGAGCACCTGTGTGCCCCGGTCCTAGTGACAGGCCTCTCCTGGGCTGCAGATGACCAAAGTCTCCTCATAAGGCAGAAGGAGAATGAAGGGGTTCTTGGGGGTCTGTCAATCTCTGTCTTCCTCTGTGTCTCTCACACTGTGTCTTTCTCATATTTGGGGTTGGTTGAGGACCTTGCTTGTTCTCTACAACCCTGGCTTTGGGCTCTCCTTCATGAGGGCATAATCCTGCACTACACAGTCACATTGCAGATGCCTCATCTGCCATTACATTGGAGGTCAAGACCTCCTAGGAATTTGGGGGAGAACATTCATTCATCTACTACATATGAGCAGAAAGACCCAAATCATGATTATCAATGCCTTAGGCATGCTGTAGGAAATTTGGAAAAGGGCCACTCCAAATAGACATCAAGTGACTTAGGTCACCATGACAGTGTCTGTAAAACTCTTTCTGTGGAGCTCTTTTCTGAAATCCCTTGCTTCTTTACCATCTGTCACATACCTATGTTGTGTATTAAGGGAGTGAGCTCTCCTTTCTTGCCTCTAAAACTGGTGTTTGAAAGTGTTTAAGATTTCTCCCCATCCTGTCCTTTCTGTATTTGCTTCTACAAGCAGGCCTATTTGTGTGATCAGGCTCAAATTCTGAATTAAATAGTCACCTTCATTTTTCTTGGGCCTTGTTTGTAGAAACTGTTAGTTACATATTTCCTTCTGGATATAATATACAGCATTTCAAACTCATGTTCCCAACTGGTGATCATCTGTTTGTCACTTTTATCCCATATCCTTTTACCTCCTTTTAGTCACCAAATCCTGTTTATTTTACATTTCTTAATATTATTATTGTATGGTCTACTTCTTTGTAGACAGTTTTCAGAATTGCATGAGCTCTCTCTTTAGGTTTGCACTACAATCTCACTATTGTCCTGGCACCCTATCATCTCCAGACCAAGGTATTTTCTTCTCCGTGGTTGGTACTGCGTCTTATTTACAGTGCTGACTGGCTATACCTGGAAAGTGAATAGACTAATTTGCTATTCTTTGTATCTATAGACCTGGGTATGATGACTTGGTCATAGTGGATACCCCATCCCTGGGCAGGTGGTTCTGGGTTGTAGAAGAAATCAAACTAAGCAAGCCAGGAAACAGTATTCGTCTGTGGTCTATGCTTCAGTTTCTGCCTCCAGGTTCCTGCCTTGAGCTCCTTCCCTTGTTTTCTTAATTGATGGACTCTATCCCATGAGGTGAATCTTTTCTTCTTTTGGTTGATTTTGGTCAGTGTTTGTCACAGTAACATAAAAGCAAATTAGATCAAGTGTTATCATTCTTCACAAAAATCAGTATCTTCTGGATTGTCCCTTGGTTCATTTCTTAAAAATGAAGTAAAAATGAAGCTATTTGTAATTTACTATTTTTTTATTATTCTACAAATATCCACGCCCTGTTTAATAACAGGAAAAATACTATTTTATAGTAGGCTCATCTTGGAACATTTTCACAGCAACACACTTCTTTTCATAGGTACTCTGCTACTTTTCATATTTTTTATTTCGAAGTTTTTAGTAATCCTTCAATGAAATCTTATCAGTACACTATGGTATTATCAAATAAACAAGTTTAGGACAAAAACTACTTTAATTATGGTGAGCCTCCACTGATGGGAGCAGAGGTTTTCGGTCTGCTCAAAAGAGCCACCTGCTTGGAAACATCCCAGGTGCATTTATCAGTATGATTTACAAAGGGATCGGAGATCATTGGTTCATCTAGACAGCTGGCTAAGTGGATGTTGCCTCTAACAAATCCTATCATATTTGTCAGACTGATGCCAAAGGATGCTGTCTTCGTTAGTATTATTATTGCTGTGCAGAGACACCATGACCACAGTAACTCTTAGAAAGGAAAATAGGTAATTAGGGTGGCTCATTTACAGTTTCAGGGGTTCAGTCCATTATCATCATGCATGCAGGCAGACATGATGCTGAAATAGTAGCTAAGAGTCCTATGTCTTGCAACAGGAAGTTGACTGAGACACTGGGTGGTATCCTGCGTATAGGAAGTCTCAAAGCCTCCCCCTGACACACACACTGACACACTTCCTCTAACAAGGCCACACCCACTCCAACAAAGATTGTAACTAGAGTTTTCCTGCCTTGTCCACAGTCAGGACAAATCTTTGTCACCTGCCATTCCCACAGCCGCTCAGACCCAACCAAGTAAACACAGAGACTTATATTGCTTACAAACTTTATGGCCGTGGCAGGCTTCTTGCTAACTGTTCTTATAGCTTAAATTAATCCATTTCCATAAATCTATACCTTGCCACGTTGCTCATGGCTCGCCGGCATCTTCACATGCTGCTTGTCATGGCAGCGGCTGGCAGTGACTCCTTCTGCCTTCCTGTTCTTTCTTTTCTCCTCTCTGTTAGTCCCGCCTATACTTCCTGCCAAGCCACTGGCCAATCAGTGTTTTCTTTATTGACCAATCAGAGTAATTTGACATACAGACCATCCCACAGCACAAAGCCACATCTGTCAACTCCCTATGAGATGATGGAGGCCAATTACATTCAAACTACCACAGATGCTTATCTCTGTGACTTGGCATCATGGTCACCAGAGAGCTTAGTACAGGCTTCCTCACCTTCCTGTACAATCTTTGCTGAATATCATTCATGAAGATGTTCTCTTGGACATTATCAATTCCCTGTCATCTCTCTTATACTGTAACCATAGCAAAGTGTAATTTTTAAAGTTAATCTGTGGTTTAGTCTACAGCATGTTAGCTGACATTTTGTTGTTGGGACACAGTACCCAAGACTATGAAGTTGTGAGGGTAAAGGTTTATTTCGGCTCATCAATTCAGAAGTTTTAGTCCCTGAGTGCTTGGCCCAGTAGATGTGAGTGAGAGAGTACTATGGTGGAGAATGCCCTGACCAGGAGGCTGTCTACCTCATGGTAGGTCGAAAGCAAAAGAAGAGGAAGGGACTAGGTCAAAAGTCAACCCTTCAAAGGTTTAACCCAATGTCCTGACTTCCCTTTGCCAGGTCCCACCTCCTAAAGTTTCCATTGCCTACCTGTAGCCCAAGAGGCTGGCCATTAAGTCTATAACGTGGGTATTTAGGGTCATTCCACACCCAACTACAGCATACTGGAAATGTGTTAGGTAGTCTACAGTCTTGCCCACCATCAGGCAGAGTGAGTGCTCACCTACACTACACAGTTAATGCCTACTGTTTTGTTGTTTTGAAAATTGAATGGATGGGTACCTGCTACTTGTTTTCCTTTCTGTTCCATGTCTTGATGTCTTACAATGCACATTTACGTTTGCCTCACCATCACTTGACTCTACCATGAATCTTTAACTCTGACAATGCAAGTTATGTTTTTTGTTTGTTTGTTTTGTTTTTGCTATAGATCTATCTGGTTTAGTAATTAGGTTTGGTCTCACCCTTATGTTAGTCACTGAGTTTCTCTAACCTGTTTCATATTTACAGTGCTTTCCTTAATAAAGATCAAGAGAACCATCATTCTGTTTTATACACATACTCTTTTTCATCTTGCAAAAACATTATTTTCTTTGGCCTTTATTTAATGAAGCAACATATTTTTTTTAATTGACTTTGGAGCACTTTGCTCAAATTCTTTCTTGGCAAGCCTGATTATTAGTTTGTACTTGGTCCTCTAAACTTTGAAGGTTTTCTTGTGTTCCTTGACAGAGGACTCTCTTTCCATTTTGCTAATGTTGTTGATGAGACAGGATCTGATTTAGCCCAGTCTAGCTGCTGTGCAGCTGAAGATGGCCTTGAATTCATGTTCCTTCTGCTTCCACCTCTCAAGTCTGCCACTATGTTAGACTCATATTGCAGTTTTTGAGAACCAGTTTGCTTCTCTTGCCTACTCTGTCCCCTAAACCATCTGCCCAGAATCTGCTCTTTTAGATCCTTATCTTGGGCCAAGGATGGACTAAGATCTTATCTTAAAATGGACTTCAAAGTACCCCTGGTTTGTTTGCCAAAAGCATTTCTCTTTGAGAAATAATGCCTCATTTTTAAGGGTTCACTTGTGACCTTTATAGCAGTCTTCCAAGGCTGGAGAGATTAGTACCTTCCAAGTCAAAAGGCCTCTTTTCCAGTTAGTAACTATCAGTAAGTTTTACCTAAGAAATACTATATATATATTCAATATATTCTCTGTGTTTACATCTCTTCATTAAAGCAGGGAGAATATTGCCCAGAGGACCATAAAATGATGCTTCATAGTTTGGCAACACACAAGACCTTTCAGTATAATGCATATATGAGTTGGTAATGCCCATACTTAATGATAAGGTGAAATTATTTATGGTTATGTAAAAGTAAACTAATGTCATAGTACATGTAGCTTAAAGAAGAAAGCAAAATTCACAGTACTCCCTATATGGTTTGGTAGACTCTAGAAACTTACTTTGCAATTGTAGCCATTGGGTGTTGCATCTCTCTCTCTCTCTCTCTTTTTTTTTTTTGGTGTGTGTGTGTGTGTGTGTGTGTGTGTGTGTGTGTGTGTGTGTGTGTGTGTTTACGTGTTTACATGTTAATCTTGTCTGCAGGACAGCAGGCCTTACTGAACATACACATTAATCTCTGTCAATGCCCCTTCCTGCTCCTTCAGGGCCTTCAGTCCCCATTTAGGTCTCCCTGAATTCTTCTACATCATTTTTTCAGGGACATCTTAGGTGCCTGTGACCTACTGCATTAACTGGTTACAAAAAGTTTCATCTGTCTCTGCCTCTGAATTGTTCATACACAGCCCTTCAGGGAACATTCAGAGGTTCTTCACACTGTTCCACATAAAACCTTGTAAGAATCCAAGTTTTATACGTTAAAAGAAGTCATCTAGAGCTATTCTCAGCTCCTGTGTTGGGGGAATCATGTCCTTCAGGTCATACTTTGTAGCCAGAATCCCAGAATACTGTTGTTCATTCACATCCTGTACCATATGGGCACAGAAACTGGAAATCCATCCGAGGACAAGGACACAGAATCCAACCATGGTTTCTGTTTCTATTCCTTACCTGCCCCACAGTGTGAAAAGAGTATAATACAAACATCTCTGTTATCCTCAGCATGAACTTAGAACAAGAAGTTTTCATGCACTTGGATCCCTATGTTGTTATCAAGTGTCCATATTTATCATTGGTTTCATATTCCTCGGGTCGCTGGGAAGTCATAGATGCAAATAAGTTACCTGATAATATGCTATAATTCTCCTATAGTTTCATGGATGATTTGTTTACATTTGCATTTATTATTTTATAAGCAAATTAAGCTTCTTTATGTGTGTATATGTCAATAGGAATATACAAATAAATGAGAAACACATATATTTGTGGGTGGACAAATCAAATACAGAATAATAAGGAGTATATATGTGAATTGTGGACATATCCAGCAGCATGGTATGCCTACAGGTGTATGCATATGATCTAATACTAATATAATATTGGCTGTGTACAATATGTGGGAGTGGGTTGATGAAGGCATGTAAATGAAACAGACACTAATGTAATATTGGGTGTGTCTGAGTCATTCAGTCAAGTATCATATGTACGTCTGTATAAGTGTGTTAGAATATGAATCAGGCAGCCAGGTGGTGTTGGCGCACGCCTTTAATACCAGCACTCAGGAGGCAGAGCTAGGCAGATCTTTATGAGTTCGAGGCCAGCCTGCACTACAGAGTGAGCTCTAGGACAGGCACCAAAAATATACAGAGAAACCCTGTCTTGAAAAACAAAAACAAAACAAAACAAAAAACAATATGAATCAGATACAGAATAACACATTTATATGTATGTGTGCATCTGACTTAGAATAACAGAGAAAAGGCAGGGCAAATAATGCTTAGTGTTGAATCTGAGATGATAATTTCATACCTACGTAGCTTTGTAATTTGGCAGGAATCTGTCAACTACTGTAGGCTTTATTAGCAAAAGGTGATTTTTTTTTAAGTCTAATGAAGGTCTTTTATGGTTCTCAAATGTGATGCTTATTGACGTTACCATGACTGATCACCCAGTTTGTTCTGGCACTGTGTGAATGAATTTATTTTTAATATTATTTTATAGTTGACCTTCAGTGCTCATATTTACTTCAAATCTTCATTAGCTTCTTGAACAAAGCATGAAAACTCTTAATCTCATGAGCTTTCTTCCAAAACTATAGCCAAACTCTTCCAAGGTTATTTCCATCGGTGTACTGATCACTGCTCTCTTTGCTGTGGTCGGATACCTTACAAGAAGCAACATATGGAAAGAAGGGCACTTTGGTTTATATTTTAAAAAGGGAAGTAGTCCATCACAGCAGGGAAGGCATGAAGGCAGGAGCATGTGGTGCTTGGTCACAGTGGACCCAAAGTCAGGAAGCAGTGAAAAATGACTGCAGGTGCTCAGCTTGCCTTTTCCTTTCATTCTGAAAACCCAGCCTGTGAATGGTGCCACCCACTTTCAGGGCAGGCCTTCCATGCTCAGTCTGGAAACTCATAGACACACTTTTTTCCCCAGGGTGATTCGAAATCTAGTTTAATTGATAATGAAAACCAAGCATCACAATAGGTCAGTCTGGAAAGACTGCAGGGGCTGTCAGTGAAGTGCTTGCCTTGCAAGCGTGTTCCATGCAGTTTGGGTTTCCAGCACCAGCAGAAAAGGATGGGCGTGGTGCATCGCATCTGTATCCCTCAGGTGGCAGGGAGCAGGACAGCCAGCACAGACAGATCTCCAGAGCTTGAAGGACAGCAATGTATCCTATTGGCAAGCTCTAGTCTCAGCGATAGCCTTTTTCAAATAATTAGATGGAGAGGGATAGAGGAAGAGACCCAGCATTGACCTCTGACTTACACATGCTATGATTACAGCAGTCACAGTGCTATAGATATGCAGCTGTACAATGCTTAGCTGAAGAAAGGACTGAGTGAAATCCATTGTCTGTGTGTCTTTGTGTGTCTGCGTGTTATACACGTGTATGTGCAAGTGTGTGAAGGCCAGAGGTGGACCTTGGGAATAAATACTTAGCAGCTATCTGTCTTGGAGTTTTTCCTGCTGCGAAGAAACACCATGACTACAGCAATTCTTACGAAGAAAACATTTAATTGAGATGACTCACTTATATTTCAGAGGTTCAGTTCATTATCATCATGTTGGGAAGCATGGCGGCATGCAGGCAGATGTGGTGCTGGCTATATCTTGGCGTGCAGGCAGGCAACAGGAAGTTCACTGACAATCTCGTGGAGGAAAGCTTGAGCAAAAGAGATCTCAAAGCCCGCCCCCACAGTGGCACACTTCCTCCAACAAGGCCACACCTCCTAATTTGCCACTCCCTTTTGGGGGCCATTTTCTTTCAAGCCATCACACCATCCCTCTTGTTTCTTGACACTGGGTCTCTCATTGGCCTGTGGCTGTGCTGACTGGCCAGTAAGCCTCTCTCCATCTCTTAGGGTTGGGAATCCTTGCCTGGAGTTTTGACATGCGTTCTGGCCATTGAGCTCAGATTCTCATGCTTGCGCAGCCTACTCTTTTCTGACCCAGCCATCTCTTTTCAGGTCCTGGGTGAAGTTCTTAAAGTATCCACTTTGTCCCCGTGGACAGTGCATCCACCATTCTCGCTGTGCATGAGATATTCAGCCTATGCTTGTGTAATGAACGCATCCTTGTGACATTTTAAAATTCCCTGTCATATAGATGTTTTCATATTCACTGTCAAGTTCTTGTGATGTTTTGATTGGCATAAGGTGGGGTGAGTGACTTCTCATCATGGTGGTTGTGAGAGGTCATCACTACTTGGATGTTTAGGATCCCAGGATAGTCAAGAGAAATGGGGGTGTGTGGGAAGACAATGATGGTGACTTCCTTCCACTCTTAGGGACAGTGATTGTGCCCTTTCAGATCAGCCATCTTTAACCAGTGAAGCACATTATTTCATTAGCTCCATGTCCCCAGAGTCATATGGGAGTCTTCTCTGAATATAAATCTCGTGTCCACAGGGCACTGAAGCAGTTAATCTAACTGCTCTCTCAGACTCAGAGTGCAGTGCGGACATAGCACTGAGTTATTATTCGGGAGCATAGGAAAGACCCGCTTTTTCATAGAATACACTCTTACTAATATGTGAAAGTGAAAAACTCTAAGGGAATGTTCTAAATGCTCAGATAAGATTTGGTTATTTGAGCAGTATAGTGTTTTTGTTGCGTGAACATTTTATGCCACTTTCCTTCTTAATTTCATAGTTTACCTGAGCTTGGATGGTGAAAAGAATGGTCTTTTAAAGCCTTCTGCCATTTTACTCTGGTCAGCACCGGTAGATTTTTGCCTTGGTACTTTGTGTTGACATCTTCGCTTGAGGTACCAGAGTAAACATGAGAAATGAGACATTAAAAATTGTGGCTGATCGTCAAGTATCACTAATATTTTTAATGTAGGTATTTGGCCCTCTCCTAAACAAAATGTTAATGTGTTACGTAAGGTTAGCTTACCCAGTAGTTTTGATGCCCTTGAAGTTTCACCTCAGAGATTATAATACAGTCTGGATGCTCCGTGTTGCCTTCCAGTGACCTCGTTTAGCTTGAGCCTTTTAAAGGCATTTGAGGAGATTTGTATGAAGTTTGTGCTGAACTGAACCTCAGAAAGGAAATGTTTTTCAGAGTCAAAATGAAACCATGTCTTCATATTGGGAGTAATATGGAAAGAAACAAACAACAAAAAAGAAATCCTCCCCTCAGGAGCAGCAGCGTTCGCCTCCTGCCAATTGGCCCGTTTGTGAGAACTAGTGAAGTCATCAAGCCAGAGCTATTTTAATCCTGACAGGGCAATGCGCAGAGGCAGCTGGAGGTGCGGTGCAGGGGGAAGCACAGAGACATCTTCCGGGGCAGAAAATGTCCCTGCTGACTGACAGCATTCCTGGTTCACACCTAGTGGCCTCTGGCACCTCTCTGGGAAACTGGAGGGCTTTTGTAATGGCCCAGGCAGGGACAGTGTGGACTGGATCTCCATCCAGCTCTTTCAGGAGACCGCCAGCTTCTTCCCCAAAGAGAGACCAGTCCTGTACACCATGATAAGATAACATGGGTTACAAACACGGCAATGGTGAGAAGTTGAATACAAATTGCTATTGTTGCTATTATTTGAGACAGGTTGCTCTGCTATCCTAGGCTGGCCTGAATTTGCTAGGTAGCTGAGGATTTCCTTTAACTTCTTATTCCCCGATTTCTGCCCCCACCACCAAGGGCAAGAATTACAGACAAGTACCACCATGCTTTGTAGATACATTTCTAAATGGTCTTATTAAATAAAAAACACGGAGCCAAATATATGGGTAAACGCTTTAGAAATCAGGGAAATAGGAAAAACCACCAGCCAACCTTACCTCACCAACTCTGCAGCTTCCAAATGTGAGTTATTTCCTGTCTACCCATGCTTTTTTATGCCTTGCTTTTTTGCCCTCTCATTGGCTCTTAGCCCAGCTACCTCACTTCCTTGTCACTGTCTATCTGTACAGACCTCCAGGTCTCTATGGTTGGTACTGGGATTAAAGGCGTGTTCCCTAGTGTGACCTTGAACACACAGAGACCCTGTCTGATAAATGATTGGATTAAGGGCATGTGCTGCCTGACTTTGTTTACTTAAAATGGCTGGCCTTTCCCCCCTGATCTCCAGGCAAGCTTTGTTTATCAAAGCACAAATAAAATATCACCACAATGCTTGGTTTTTTTTGAAGTACTGATGATCAAACCCATATCCTTGTCCAGGCTAGACAAGTACATTGCCAAATGAACTATACCCCTAGACATGAACTATTTTGAATTTTTCCTTTTCTTTGTCATATTGTTTTTTAACTACACAAGGTCAGAAGTACAAGGTCTGTACTTTGTTGACCCAACTCTACAGGAGATAATGAGAAAAAAAATTAAAAAAATACATACATATACATACATATACATATGTATTATGTGTACATATATAATTTATACACATATTCAAACCAAATTGAATACTATGATGGACAGTGTATAACTTCACAAAAACCCCAAAGTAGTAAGAAATATTGGAAAATTGTATTTTTAAATCCTTATAAAACACCTCTTGTAAAAAACAAAAACAAAAACAAAAACGTTTCAGATGCATTTGAATTTTCTATGATCTATGCCTGTGGGCTTTATCATCAACAATCCTTAAGAAAAAAAACATAAAAAATATTTGATGGATTATAAATTCCTCTGTCGGATGCTGTTTTAACCATTGGTGACATGATCTAAAATGGTATGCACAGCTTCATTTCTTTAGAGACTCAAAAAAAAAGTCCAGAAACGTCAACCAAACAGAGATAAATTTAGAGATAATGAGATCGAGTTCTGAGTGTAAGAAATTAACTCTTTTTCAGCTCCACTGAGGGAAACATTTCTGTTCCAGAAGCAGGGGGTGCTCTCTGATAAGGCACTTCTTACAATAAGGAATGAAGCATGTAGTCCTTTAGCACAGTACCCTCTGGAGTCAGGACAGTGAGCGCCAGGACTCAGCCCGGACTTTGAAATGATCAGGCAAGGACAGGAAGCTGCCTTGTGTGTTAGGAATAGGGCAAGGCAACCACTGTCTCAGACAACTGGGCGAGATTCTGAAGACACTTTCATTCTGAATAGCAAGCCCCAGTTCCAGACATAATAAAACATAGCCCCCAAATGAAGCCCAGTCGTTCCCTGGGAGAACTTGTACAGCCTTCTGTTTGCTGATTAAAATCTCCAGTTAGGAAGACACAACCTTTCCAGCTCTTATTCAAAAATGGTTATAATCTTAAAGCTATCATTTGAAATCCAGGTATGAATGGGCACATGGCGTTGTAGCTACGGTTCTGATATACAGTACAGTGTCTTCACAGTGATGTAATCTTTATTCTCTGTCCTTTGAACTAGCCTGGTTGTTATATACCAATGACAGTAGAGTACTCTTACAGTAATGTAATCTCTATTTATAACTTCCTTCAAACTAGCCCATAAGACATTTATTCAGAGGTCACCAATTTGTTCTGGACAGAAAGAGATTGGAAGAGTTTAGGGATTTGCTTGGCTTGTGGTGTAATGTTTCATTTGATTGAATTCAAGGTAGAATTTGGGACATTTACAACTACAGATGAAGAAACTGAGACCCTAGGGCATCTTTTCATCTTTTTTTCCAGAGTCCAAGCATCATGGGAATTTGATTCAGCAAGTTCTAATTGAGGCTGTTCAGTGACTGGCAGTTCCACTTTGTGGAGAGAAATATGGAAAAGTCTAAGGTTCTTATGTTTAAGCTTTCCTAAACTGGATTTCTTCCTTTCCTAGTGTTTATAAGGTTCTTGAAGATGCTGAATTTTGCTGACATAGTTAAACACTGGGATTTGGAACCACATATCTATCATGGAAAGCCAGCTCCACTCTTGTTGCTTTGTCAATGAGATGAGTTGCTTGACACATCAGGTCCTCAGTCCCCTTATTTATAAGATGCACTTGATGATAGCACTTACCTAAAAGCATCCTTGAGACGTTTGGAAGGAGTAGGTCTGAAATGCCTGGTGTGGTCCAAGGTGCCTACAAAGAAGCAACTCAGCGTGAACTGTTGCTCTGAGGAAGAGCGTTATTTCTTTTATTTCACGTGATTCAGTATTTTGTGTGCATATATTTGTGTGTATCACATGCATGCCTGGTTCCTGTGACGTCAGAAGAGGGTGTTGGAACTGGAGTTGCAGACAGTTATGAGCTGCCATGTGAGTGCTGGGAACCGAATCCAGGAACAGCAATTACTCTTAACTGCTGGGCCAGCTCTCCAGGGCCAGGAAGAGTGTTACTCTATTGGCAGTATCTGAGGCCTGCGTCAACAATAGGCATTTTCTTTTGTTCTGAAAGTGTGGGAACATGGCAGGAAACCTGGGACCAAGGTATATATTCAGCTCTGTGATAGTACTGTTCCCTCACTCTGTGTACTCTGAAACAATTTCCCTTCTCAGAGGTGAAAGCAGTGGCGGTAAGCAGTGAAGTCCAAAGTAAAAAGCTGGAACTGGAGGACAGTGGACATTTCAAAGAGCAAGAAGTGAGAGCGGGGATCCCAACTCAGTGGCAGCTTGTTCATGGTCATGTTGCCCTGGGCTGTCTCTTCCACGCCTTCTACTCTGTTTCTATGCGTGGGATGTTTTCTGTGCATTATTCCAAAAATAAGATGATTAGGGAATTTCCTTTACATCCTTTTTGCTGCTGGGACAAGTAAAGTTCTGAGAATCACCCAAGATTACAAAGTTAAAAACTAGTGGTTGGCTTGATTTGGGACTTCCTTTTTTTTTTCCCTCTCCCTGACTGTCTTTCTTGATTCTTCTCTCCACTCCACCTTCTCTCCTTCTCCCTTGAGTGTTACCATCCTCCCAGTTAGTTTATTTCCCTGTGTATATATTGCAAAAGAAACTTTTGAAAAGTTGCTGTCATCTCAGTTGGAGTGGGTGGCTTGTAATCCTATCTGTTTGGGAGCTGAAGACAGGAGGATCGAAAGTTCAAGGCTAGCTTGTTCTGCAGGGTGAGTTCAAGGCCAGCTTGGGTAACCTCATGAGACCCTGTCTCAACATAAAAAGGGCTGGTGATATAGCTCAGTAACAGAGCACGTGCCTACCATCACTGACATCCTGGGTTTAATCACTGGCAAAAATAAATGAACAAAATGTATTGTCCCTAACGTTAATTTTTGATTTTTTATACTTGATATGAAAAGTTGATAATATTTTTTTTCTTTATAATTTTGACAATAATTTTCCTGACCACTTTATACTTTTGCCCATCTTGGGCCTATGAATTTAACTCATCTTTTCTCTGTGCCAGGGACTAGGTATAAATAAGGAAAGTAACTAGAAAAAAGTAACTTGATCCATGTTGGGAGATGAAGTAACTCACTGGTAGGCGTCTGCCAGATTTCTCATGTGTAGCATTTCCCCGTGAGCTTGCTGCTCTCGAGTCAGGAGGTACCAAAGGTACGGTCGTAGCTCAGGGGCAGTGATGGCTAGCCCAGGTCCAACCCCAGCAGAGGAAGAGCAGGGATGATGCCATCTTTTCACTTGCTTTTACATTTGCTTCTCAGAGTGTTAAACAGACCTCATTCGTTTCCTTTTTGGGGGGACCCAGGGCTTCATCTATCCTATGCTGGCCTCCAATTTGCTGTGTGGCTGAAGACAACTGGACTTCTAATCCTGGCATGATCACTTCTGGTGTATTCAGTGCTGGACATCACTACCCACTGAACTAGACCCTAGGCCCCTTTTCTTTTCTCATCCTTTTCTTTTCTTTTTGAGACAGTGTCTCACATAGCTAAGCCCGGCCCTCAGCTTGCTGTATTCCAGACCTTTGAACTCCTCAGCTTCTT
This sequence comes from Peromyscus leucopus, assembly GCF_004664715.2. NCBI lineage: Eukaryota > Metazoa > Chordata > Mammalia > Rodentia > Cricetidae > Peromyscus > Peromyscus leucopus. The sequence continues at coordinate 24,084,026 of NC_051070.1, forward strand.
GCTCTCCAGGATTTCAGGTTGTGCCACCACACCCAGTTTTATGTAGTACAGGGGAGGGAACCCAGAGCTTAGTGAATGCTAGGTATGCACAACTGAGCTGCATTCTATGCAGGGCAGGTTTCTTTTGGGGAACGTGGGTGAGGAATGTGTTGTAGGTTGCAGGCGGCTAGAGTCCGTCCGCCCCGCGTTGACCTCGACCCGGCTGGCTGGCTTGCACTTTGTACCTACCTGCCAACACAACACCAACACAGCTCCCTTCTCCTGCCTCCCCTTTCCTTCTCTCCTCCTACTCCCCCTCCTCTTCATTTTTATTTAAGACGGTGTTGAGTAAACTTGATGATAAGGGAAAGAGTTCAGAAGTTCAGAAACAAAAATGCCCGCAATCAAATGGTAGAGCGTGTTTTTGAAAAGATGTGTGCCTCTTCAGGATCGAGCAGCTTGTGTCCGGCAGGTCACCGTGATCAGTCAGTTTTCTCCCTCTCCCTTTCTGCAACTTAAAAAAAAACAACTGCTCTTGGCTTTACACCACACTCCAGCTTTCCCTATCCCTGTGCTCAGACCCAGCTCTGGGCCTCTTTGGCTCATCTAAAGACCCGTTATTAATATTTTCTCCAGGTCTTCCCTTCTCCTCCTTTTCTAGGCCTCACCAGGGAGGTGCAAGAATGCAGATTTCTTTTTTCCATTGAAATGAATGTCACCCCCCTTTCTCCCAAAGAAGGCAGACATGGATTCTGAATATTTTTCCATTCCTCTTTTACACATAGAATTGAAGCCAAAGCCAGTTATGGTAGATGCAGTTTTTCGGGCCAGTGGATTTTAGGTGTGCTGGAGTTGGTTGTAGTTTCATTGTTTGAGCTTGACAGTAGTGTTGGCAATACAGTTTTTATTTTCACACCTTATTTTTCTAAGCCTGGTCATAGACTAGTGTCTGGGAAATAGGGGGTTTTCACATCCCTCCTCTGTGCCAGGCGCTCTCTGAGTTGAGCCGAGTTCTTACACACTCAAGGCAGCTTGTGCGGTGAAGTTCAGTTCTTTATTCAGCACACACCATATTCAGTGTTATTAGTCTCCACTGAAAGTAGAATGATAAGTGAGCAGTAAAAGACAGGCCTTACAAGCCTCCCACAAGCACTCAGCACCAAATCTCCTAACAGATGCCTCAGAAAGAAGTGACGGACAGGTCAGTGGAATTTGGGTTATGTGTCTGTAACATGCTTCTGTCTGTGCCCTTGGTTTTCCTTTCAAATCATGGGGCGTCTTCTTTGTCAGTATTTCTTTTTTCTTTCTTTTTGATTTTTGATTTTTTGAGACAGGGTTTCTCTGTGTAGCTTTGGAGCCTGTCCTGGATCTCGCTCTGTAGACCAGGCTGGCCTCGAACTCACAGAGATCTACCTGGCTCTGCCTCCTGAGTGCTGGGATTAAAGGTGTGAGCCACCACTGCCTGGCCTTCTTTGTTAGTCTTAACATCTCCCTCTCATACACTCTGCCTGTTGTTCTGTCCTTTTCCTTCCTCTTGTCTCCCTCCTTCATTCCCTGGCTTTCCAACACTCAACCCTCCCCTCAACTTCCTGTACACTTACATCCTTATAAAGTTACCTGTGGTCAGGAGCTGCTTGGCTCTGTCTTCCTTCCCCTCTTAGGGGGTGTCTGCAGTTGTCAATAACCCGGGTCTCAGCCGCCTCATTCTTCCCTATACTCCCAGGTTATTTGGAATGTGTTGGCACCCCCATCTCAAGCTTGGCCCTTCATGTTCCTCCCCGTTCGTGTTTGTTGCCCGCCTGCACACATCCAGTGCTGCTGGCTTCTGATTATCATCTGCACCTTCTCTGAACCCTTCCTAAGCTGTATTTTGTACACCTTTCTTCTGGGGTTCTGAAATTGATACCCATTGCTTACTAACCACAGGCCCTCTGGAACAGCTCAGAGTTTCCACTAAAATGATTCTGATTAGCCCCCTCTGGTTCCCACTATTGCTTACCCTTCCTTTCCTACTCCCAAGGGGGAAATAGGAATACACGCTGGTCCTTTCTGGTCTGAGCCACTGTGATTTCAGGCTACAGAGAGGCTCAGGCTAGCCCAAAGTCAGAGCACCTTGTAAAGACACCGCAGAAAGTAGGTTAAAGGGCATGGACTGTACCTATAGTTGGTTTCCTTTTTCCGTGGATGATGGGTGTTACATGTGCAGTGACAGAGAAATCAGGCATGGTGCAGGGGCTTGGCTGCTTTCTGTAAGATCTCGCTGTGTAACCCATCACTGTGTAACTCATCACTGTGTAGCCCATGCTGGGGCTGAGGAATCATTCTGTACCCCAGCCTGGCCTCCGATTCTCAGCCGTCTTCCCAGAGTACTGGGATTGTAACTGTGTTCCACAGTGTCTGGTTAACTACATTTCAGGATTGATTTCTTACTAGAGCCCATCATTGTTTTTTTTCTTCTGGTGAATTATCTGCTGTGAGAGTCTTGCTTTTTCTTTAAGGGACTGTAAATCAGTGGGGTGGATTTGAGAAACAGAAATCTAAATTGCTAATTGATTTGATGATGAGGCTGTAAGTCATTTCGGTGAGAGTGTAAAGGGCGGAACATGACATATTAAAACTTGAGATGGGCTTTCTTTGGGTGGCTCTGCTTCTGATTCTTTCTAAGGTACTTAGCAGTGTTGTCAAGGGCTGGTGTCTTGAGACTTGAGGAGTTGTATCCTGTGTTGGATGCTCGATGCTATGGAATATGGCATGTGCCTTGATGGTTTTGATTTTGCATCCTGTAGAGTGTGAGTGCTTACCGCTCTGTCCCCTTTCTGTTGTGGAGAGGCTTTGGCATGTGACACTCTGCAGTGGTGTTTCGGGCCCAGTGTGTTATCATCATAAAATGCAAAATGCTAATGAATTTAATGTTTCTTTGATAATTAAGTGGCCAGTAATTTGAAGTGGGGGTAGCAGTGCATTGAAGACCATTGAGCTCATGTATGGTTTTTAAACTAGATCTTGACGTGTGTATGTGTGTGTGTGTGTGTATGTGTGTGTGTGTGTGTGTGTGTGTGTGTGTGTGTGTGTGTGTGATGTTTTTGTATGGGTGCACATGTGCCACAGTGTGTGGAAGTTAGAAGATGGCTTTAGAGTCAATTCTCTCCTTCCACCTTTCCTGTGGGTTCCTGGGATCTAATCCAAGTCTTCAGGCTTGCATTGTAGAGTGCCAAGAGCTTTTACCTGATAAGCCATCTGGCTGGAACTCATGTATACATTTTTAAAATTTTTTTTTTTTTTTTGGTTTTTCGAGACAGGGTTTCTCTGTGTAGCTTTGCGCCTTTCCTGGAGCTCACTTGGTAGCCCAGGCTGGCCTCGAACTCACAGAGATCCGCCTGGCTCTGCCTCCCGAGTGCTGGGATTAAAGGCGTGCGCCACCACCGCTCAGCTATTTTTTAAATTTTTGAACGTCCTTTATTTTATTAGAAGATGATATATAAGTAGTTTTGTAAAAACAAACAAACAAAAAAGTGTGGTAACTTGAAAGAAAATGGCCCCCATAGAGAGTGCCATGCTAAGGAGGTGTGGCTTTGTTGGAGGAAGTGTGTCTCTGTGGGGGTGGGCTTTGAGGTGTCCTTTGCTCAAGCTATACCCAGTGTGGTACACAATTCACTTTCTTTTTTTCTTTTTTGGTTTTTCGAGACAGGGTTTCTTTGTGCAGCTTTGCAATTTTCCTGGAACTCACTTGGTAGCCCAGGCTGGCCTCAAATTCACAAAAATCTGAGTGCTGGTTTTAAAGGCGTGCCCCACCACCACCCGGCCACAATTCACTTCCTGTTGCCTGAGGATCAAGATGTAGAATCTCCTCCAGCACCATGTCTGCCCACACACTGCCATGTCCCACCATGATGATAACGGACTAAACCTCAGAAACTGTAAGCTAGTCTCAGCTAAATATTTTCCTTTATAACAGTTGCTGTGGTCATGGTATCTCTTCACAGCAATAGAAATCTAAACTAAGAATAAGAAGTCATTGTCCAGTGAATGGAAGCTGTATCAGTAGAGGACCCAGCACTAAGGGACAGCTGAGTCCTCGTTTTCAAAGTTGTGTTTTTTTGTGGAAGTTTTGAAAGTTTTCTTGTTTATAAAATGAGGAATTTTAATTTGATTCTAAAGTGTCCCCCACTGTAGCCAAATTTCTAAGCGGTCTTATTAAATAAAGAAACATGGAGCCAGATATAGGGGTGAAAGCCTTAGATATCCCGGAAAGAGTAAGAGACAACAGTTAACCTTAACTCACCACACCACCATAGCTTCCCAAGAGAGCTACTTCCTGTCTACCCAGGCTTTTATTGCCTTGCTGTTCTGCCCTCTCATTGGTTCTTAGCCCAGCCACCTCACTTCCTTGTCACTGCCTGTCTGTACAGACCTCCAGGTCTCTATGGTTGGTATTGGGATTAAAGGTGTGTGTCACCATGCTTGGTTGTTCCCTAGTGTGTCCTTGAACACACAAAGACCCTGTCTGCCAAGTGATTGGATTAAGAGCATGTGCTACCACTGCCTGACTTTTGTGTTAATGGCTTGGTATAACCTCTGATCTCCAAGCAAACTTTACTTATTAACATACATATCAAATATCACCACATTTCAGCACAAATAAAATATCACCTCACCCCATCATTGTTTTCATTGTTCTAAAGCCAAGTGTGTGCTTCCTGCTCTTTCTAGCCAGGCCCTCTAGTTGGGATCTGGTGGCCTGGCTGAATGGGCTTTCTGTGGGACCTTTGATGCTGTTGAGAAAGAACATCTTCTAATAGAGCCCTTGCTTAGCTTTGCACTCTCTCTCTCTCTGAAGCTGGGCATTTGAGTTTCTGTGGTTCTTTGGCCATTCTGACTAGCCTGTTAGCTGTCAGTCTTTGGAGGTAACAATGGATTTAATGTATTTTGCTTACTGTCTCTCTGTAATAAAGATTTTGAAACTGTGAATAGCATGAAATAGCCGTGGAAGGCATTCTAGAGCCATTTCAAATGTGACATGCCCTTAACCTGTTTGACTTGATGAGCTGTGTGCAAGTGTTTGCTATGACTGGGACTCCCAGAAAAGGTACAAATCAGGAGTAATGGAAAAGTATCATATCCCAAAGTGGGCACTGTAGTGTGTTCATCAGTGTGGTATATTATACATATGTGATGCACGCACACACGCACACGCACATGCACACATATATGTAGGAAGGCTAATGGAGGCTAAAGGAGGAGCTTGGGTGTCCTGCCCCATCACTTGCTTTATTCCCTTGAGACAGAGCCTCTTTTCGATCCTGGAGCTAGCCTGATAGCCAGCAAGCCCTAGGAGTTCTTCTGCCTCCCCATTCCTCAGAGCTGCTGTCACGGGCTCTCCTGCTGCACCACACTTTGCCACACCCAATTTTTAATATGGGTGCTGGAATCTCAGCTTAGATCCTTGTAGAGCGAGCATTCTGAGTTCTGTCTCCAGCCCTTCCAAACACTTTCTGCTCCAAAGATAGCTATGTGATAATTGAGATTTGCAAGCGTTTATCTTATACTGATTAAAGTATCTTCGGGCACTAAGTCCAATGTTACACAGTCTCCTCCCTTCACCAAGCATTCTTCTGGACATTAGGAGAACCATATTGGGGGGAGGCAGCATGTTTGATGCTTAACTCAAGGCTTAGCTTGGCCTTCTGGCCCGCTGCTTCCTCATTGTCTGGCTCCAATAGTCTTAACTTCTCTGTATTCTTTATTCCTTCATCTATAAAATAATGTTGTAAGCTTGAGTCCATAGGTTGTTGGGAACATTCAATTATTTAATACACTGAAAGGACTTAGTAGAGACAATAAATGGCATATTATAACACTTGTGGTTGTCATTAATAGTGACAGTAGGGAAGACAAAGAAAATCGATGGTATTTCTCTCTATTAAGATTTCTATGGTTAATGACAGAGGAACAAATCTGTGTATTTCAGTGTTACTGCATATAAACAAAGCATATTTAGAATATAGCCAGTTTTTTCACTGTAAACAGTAAGTGAATCTTTGTTTTATTTTTTGCTGTGAAATATTTTATTCAGCTTTACTTACATGATATTTTAAGTATACTTTGGATGTAATTCCTGATTTTTTTCGTATATTCAGTTTATTATACCAAGTAGCTGAAAATGGTCATTGCCAACATACAGCCAACTTGACACTAGAACCTAGATAATAACGTCACGGATTTGATACACTTCTGTTCTCCAGGGTTGCTGGAAGTCACATCTGCCACGTGCGTTTGTAATAGATTCTGGGATGGAGAGTGGTGGCTCCACATCTGGAGCAGCCAGGGAAGCATCTGGAGGTGTTAGGAGGAAACAAAGTTACTGACTGACAGAGAGCAGGGGCCAGCGGGAGCTGGTAAGAAGAAAAGTGCAGTGGAGAGGCTAGCTGGGCAGAAGTGAAGAAATCCTAGGAACGAAGGAGGAAGCTGCAAGTCCTTGCACTTTTTGCCTCGCTGTGGTAAGGGGAGAGAAGGACAGATGTTGGGAAGTGGTGACCTTGTCTAGAAGCTGCAATCCTTGATTCTGCTGATTGCTCAGGATGATTGCATGGAAATGTTGTTGCCCTAGAGCATTGACTTGAAAATTTAGGAAGAAGGTATGGAAATGTGCTTCAGGGGAATAATTCTCTCTGGTAGTACATCACCATCAGGCACTGTGTTTATCTTCCTCATTGTCAAGTGTAGCTCTCAGATGCCTTCTGCTCCCATGGCTTGCCTTCCATTTTTAGCACTTTCCAGATACTTGTTATACAAATACGCTCCCCCATTTTCTAGGTTACCCCTTCACTCTCTCGATGATTTCCTTGCCTGTACAGGAGCTCTTGAGTTCCATGTACCCCATTTGTCTATTTTCGCCTTTGTTATTTGTGCTTTGGGGATGATATCCACAGAGCCACATCTTGGAGCTCTTCCCTGTTTTCGGTTTCAGTGTTCTTCAAGCTGCCTCAGATCCATCATTACCTAATTCTTCCAGCATTTTCAGAGGCAAGAGATAGTCCGTCACATGCACCCTTATTCAGGATGTGCTGTCAGCTCTGCCATATGTCCAGCTCTCTCGGGGATCTCCTAACCAAGCTTTCTTCTCCCAGGTCCTCTGTCTCCTTAGTTTATGTTTAATTCCTTCTTTGTTATTCTCTTCTCTGCTAACCATATTCTCCTTCCTGGAGAGAGTACATAATGTATGAGAGAAAAATGTCTTGGAATCTAATGTCTTCAACAAGCTGTCTTCACACATGTATCTGGATATTCTGCTCAGGACAGGGAATGCTTTTGGCCTTTGGAAGCATTTTTTCACTATAGTCTCCATTTGGATGTTGTTAACACCATACTTTTGTTAATTAACTTCTCTTCAGCTTGTCTTTCTCAAAATCTTAGTAGAGATGCCTTATTCCATGCATTCTGTCTGTCTCAATGATCCATCTTTCTTTGTTTTTAATGTACTGAGTGGCCTCTATCATCAGTAATCTTAAGCCCTTCCATTTAAGGATTTTTATTTACAAATGTAGAAATCTTCTTCTTAGCCAAATTTAAGCTACACTAGAGTTAGGACAGCAAGTGATGATGGTGAGATGTGCTGGAAGATTAGGATGACATTTCCTTCAAAGAGTAGCACTGCAGACATTGATCATCCTGAGTTTGAGTACCAATGCAGACATTTATCACAGCATCCTGAGTTTGAGTGCCACTATAGACATTCATCACAGCATCCTGAGTTTGAGTACCACTGTAGACATTCGCCACAGCATCTTGAGTTAGAGTAATGAGAGCACAGGGAACCAGGGGGCCCTGACTGAGTCATGCTTGCCTCTTCATTCTCTTTTCCCTCTAACTTTCATGCTCACATGTTGGATATTTTGGTCCAAGACTTCTGTTTTCATTCTCATTATTTTCCCCCGTTTTAGCATCTGTCCTTCCTTTCTGAAAACAAACAAACAAACAAACACCAAAAAACAAAAACAAAACCGGACCTCATTGCTGCCTTCTCGTTCATTTTCTCATTGCCATTTTTAATTTTGGGGAACACTTGTTTTGATAAGAATCCTTGTCCTGAGCACACCCTCTGTCATTTGTTGAATGTGTTAAGGAAATCTGCTGTCACTGGCCGGGCAACCAGTCAGCATCTTGTCTTTTCTGAGCTTGTCTGAGGGCCCCTGAGCAAGGCAGCTATTTGCTAAGGAAGGAGGCATCTGCAGGTTTTATTCTGTGTCTGATTGCCTTCTCTGCAGAACCACCTTCTAAACTTAGGCCTTGAGGGACTAGAGGGCAGTATGGAGACTGGATTGGAAGTGCCTGCATTCCAAGTTCCTGCCACCTCTTTCACTCCATTACAGGTCTGAGTTCATTCTCTACTCTGGATAGGTGATCTCTCAGTGGAGGTCTGTGTTTTACTCTGTGCACAAATATGCTTCTGGTCTTCTGGGTCTGGGAAAGCAGTCCTTGTGGTGAGTTCTTTAGAATGGGGACCTTATTCTTTTTTAGATGGTTTATCAACAAATCTCCCTGGTTTTAGCTAAACCTTTCTCCATTTCTAGAGTCAGATGTGACTGGTAGTTGCCCAGGTTCTGGTGAATTTTGTTGAGTAAATTACGTTATTTTCAATTTCTCCCAAGATCAGTTTAGCCTCCTTCAGCTTTCTAAGGTCCCCAAATCATTTATTTACCTTTCCTCCATCTGCCTTTCTTTTTCCTTCCCAAAAATAATTTTGATTTTTATTGACTCATTGCTCATTCTCGACTTGAACAGAGATCTGTTACCTGCCCTTGTATTTGAACTGGGGAGAGGGTGAAAGTCAATGTTTATGCTCAGCTTGCTCTTTGCTCAGAAGCCAGCTATTGGCTTTCTGAGTTTGCTTTCCTGTCAATTATTTATTCATATGTTTTTTTCTGGTGGATTTCTTGTTTGCCCCTCCACCCCCAATTGAGTTTCCTGATCTAGTCTAGATTTTTAATTCATTCTTAGGTTTATGTCATCATGCTTGCAAAACTGGACCACACGAAAAAGCTCTACTCTCAATGTTTTCCAAGCACTGCTGGGTGGTATTACTGTGGCTGGCTTCTATATAAGTCTCATTACTACAGGGCATTCCTAGACCATAGATATATATCATTAGTGATTTAATGCCTTGCAGTTACGGTATTAGAAAGCCATCATTGAAATGATGGTAACTATGGAGCATTTGGTTCATATCTGTTCTGACCTTTCTTATTTATTATAGGGTTTCTACTTGTTAGAATCTATGTGGATGTAGACGAGACAAGGATGTCATGGTAAAGATGGCATCTTCTCTTCTTTAGATGTAGACAAGTAAGTTCTAACCAGTGAGATCACAATTGGATATTGAGTGCATTTGAACTCATCTTTAAAGTCATCTGGTGCATATAAAAACCATGCACTAACATATTGTGTCCCTTGGGCTTTTGCTATCCATAGATTTTTAGTTGTTTTTTTTTTTTTCTGGTTTCTTTGAGTCTCTCTTGCTTTATATAATGCAATATTTTGTACCGAAAGTAGATATAACGCAGTTCTTATCTGCTGAGTTTCATATGGCATGAATGGTGTACTGTTTTACATATAAATACAAGAATTAGATTTTAAAAAGTAGTCCGGTGCACTCCTTTTGACTCCATATCTCATCCTTTCTTCATTTCCATTGTATGTGATGGAGACACAATTGTTGGAGGTCAAGCTAGTGTGTTGATTCATGAAGAACATGCCCAGGCCCAAGGACGCTCACGCTGTGATCTGGACCATCGATCTGTTATCTTTAAGATGGGGGAGTCCACTTCCATGGCTGTCCTCGACTAGACTACCTCACCATGCACTCTGGTGGACAACTCCTGCAGCCACACCTCAGTCACTGTCCATTTCAGTTTGTTGATATAGGCAGCTCACCCTCATCCTCTTAGTCAGTTCAGACTTGATGAATCAGAAGTGGGCTTGTGGCTTATGGTTTGGTGTAAACGGGATATCCAGGAGGTGGATATGTTCTTAAATATCATGCATTCTGCACTTTGGGTGTCACCCCGAGTCTGTTTCTTGGTCTACTTTTCTTCCAGCCTCACTGTTCCTCTTTGCTTTGCTCTGAGCTATCAAAGTGTGGCAGGACTGCAGCTGCCAGCTGCCTCCACTTTCCACAGTGAAGACGCTCTTCTCGAGGAATGAACAGCGACTTTGCTGATGACTTTCAATTGGCTTCTTCCCCCTTCCTCTCGTTCTATCAGGGTGACAGAGAGGATAGACAGACTGCTGAGCCCACTGCTGGCATAGAAAGAGGTGACATAAGCCATAACATTGGCTAAGCAGAGTTTCTATGGGGGTGGAAGATGATCGTGTTGGAAAAGAAAAATAGGAAGACATATCTCTATCCAGCTGTGTAGGATGTATTTATTGCACTTCATCTTACTTATTTAAAAGCCAATATATATGTTTTTGTGCATTTCTTCATGTTTTAGTAGTTATTCCTATACAAAGCAATTAATGTTAGAATGAATAATTTGTATAAATCAACAATCACCAAGACATAAATGGTGAATAACAAACTGATACAGTAAGCAAAGTTAAATAATAACTGTAAGTGAAATCTTCTTCTAAAGGTGGGTAGTAAGATGATCAAATAAAACTACCCTTGGTTAGAAAATCATGTGTTCTAAATAGAGAGGATTTCAATCAGTGGTAAGTGAGCATCCCTGCTCTAAAAGGTATAGTGTACCTAAGAAAATGGTCTCAACCGCAAGTGAGAGAACAGCCTTACAGCATCCATTTCTAACTGGTGTGTGTGTGTGTGTGTGTGTGTGTGTGTGTGTGTGTGTGTGTGTGTGTGTACACAGAACCTCTTCCTCTGTTCCTCTCCAGTTTACTCCTTTATAACACAATCCTTCACTGAACCAGAAGTACACTATTTCAGGTAGGGTACCTCACCAGGTAACTCCCAAGATATGTCTGTCTCCATCTTCCAATTCTAGGGATATGGACATGTGCTGATACATATCTTTTTACATGGGTGCTCAAGATTTGAACTCAGGACTTCACACTTACTTATGTGCTATTAGCTGTAAGCTTTCTCCTAACTTATGTTTCTAATTTGTAACCACTTTCAAAAAAGCCCCTTTCCTCTAAGGGACTAACCTACTGATAGAATTATTATCAGTTTTCTTTTCTTTTCTTCTTTTTAAATGGCAACATATAGCTCTAATAGCCTCCCAAACTGAAATGGAATATATTGTTTCTTTTACAAAATACACCTATTTGTTTTTAATACACTAACGGTGGTCTTGTATGTAGAAATAAGTCCCACCTCCTCATAGAACACCAGAAAAAAAATGCAATAGAAGAAAATGCAATAGAACTCAAGCAAGTTCTCATGAACTCTGCCCTCAGCTTTCCCTGTCACTGGCATCTTCATTTGGGATGGTATATTTGTTCTAGGTAGTAAATCTTTTAACTGTCCTTCATCCTTCATTCAGATCACTTCAAGTTTTGCCCAAGTTCCTGGTCCTGCTAGGCAACCTCATTTGGTGTATCATACAAAATCTGTGGTCCTGTATCTTTGATGCCTTTTGGCTGTAACAGTTCATTAGATTGTCCTGTGTTTGATGACCATGCCAGTGTGAGGGCGTCTGGGCAGGTGCTTTGTAAAGCGCCTCTTAGGGGAAATGGCTTTGATGCTCTTCTCATGGTTAAGTCTGTGCTGTGGGTTTCGGGAAGGAGGACCACATTTTAGGGCAGAACGCCTCGGCTCTGTTGCCTGCTAAAACTGGACTTACTGGATTTTTTCCACTTTGTTGTTTTTCCACCTGCGTTTTGTGTGTCAATATGAGCTCGTATATTTATTTTATTTGTAGACTGCTATCCAGTACCCTCACATACTGACTTATTGTCATTGTCGTGTGCTTTTTAAAAAGCATTTTAAAAAGATAGTAGTGTTGTTCTTTGGGACACTTGAATATACTACATACTCATCTCTCATGCATCTTTTCCCTAGCCCTGGAATCAGCAGTTTTTCCAAGCAGCTGTGGCTTCTCTTATTTGAGAATGGTATTAGAACCCAAGATCCGAGTGTGGAGTGTGCTTACTGTGGCTAGTTGTTGCAAGGCACATGTTTTTATCCTACTGATTTACAGATGCAGAATGAAGCATCCTTAGTGACATTTATAATCCAAGAAGAGGAGGTGTGGTTATTATTGGTGTATGTCCAGGGCCACCAATGCTTCCTGATAGTCTAACCCCCCATTTCTCTGCAGTGTGGGAGCCTTTTCTTTCTTTTCCTGGGAGTTTTGGAAGGTGGTTTATTTTTCTGGGCACTCTGAAGAGTTGCTCACTTCAGGGCAAAATGTGAGGGAAGATTGGTTAACATTCTGACTGGAGAAGTTATTTACTGATTCTCTCTCTCTCTCTCTCTCTCTCTCTCTCTCTCTCTGTTTTGTCAAAGAGGCATAGCAGTTAAACTTGATGAGTTAAAGTGTGTTGTATATTGTTGTTGGCAGTAAGAATAAATGCAGACTTTGCTGCACAATCGTCCTTTAAGTAAAGGTAGCATGCTTTCTGCTTCCTGTTTAACGCAGTTAGTGCTCTCCCACACGTCTGCCAACCCACGCAGCAATTGCTGTGAGGATCTGCCTAATGTGTTCAAACTAGACCCATTGTCCAATGTTTTACCAATTAAATCTTTCTTGAAAGCATAAATATTACCTTGAATAGAGAAATACACACTTTCTTCAAGGAGCTCTTTCTAAGGGAGGGATTTACACTCAGATGTGGAGTAGACTGTTTTTATCCCTCAGAACTAATTAATGGAGCACATAAATTTATCTTCCCTCCTCTTCTCTTCCTGTTCCCCTCCCTCACCTCCACTTTCCTTCTCTTTCCTTTTACTTTTCTGTCTCCCTCTTTCTCTCTGTCTCTATAGCTGTCTCTCTATTTCTGTGTCTGTCTCTGTCTCTCTGTCTGTCTCTGTGTCTCTGTCTCTGTCTCTCTCTCTCTCTCTGTTTCTATCTCTCTCATGCAGGCATATTCCATCCATTTTTCCATCGGGACAGGTAGGTGTCTGGAGTAGGATGCTGAGAGCTCATGTCTTGAGCTCTAAGCACAACTGAAAAAGTGAACCTGAAGTGTCTCAAGTCTGGCAATTCTCAAAGCCAGTGATATATTTCCTCCAGCAAGGTCACACTTCCAAAACCTGAAATGGAACCACCAACAGGGATCATGTGTTCAAATGCCCGAGACTATAAGGAGTATTTCTCATTCAGCCCACTGTGGAATCAGTTTTCGAGTTCTTTACTTCTGTGTTGTCACCAACAGAATGATGTCATGTCAAACCAGGAGAAATTACCTTTCTCCCCCTATCCACGATTTTAGTCAGCAATACCTACATTCTCCTCCTTTGAAGCATTTGAACACATGAATTTTTGATGTTTAAAACAATTCAATCTGTCAAATGATGAAGGTCTTAATTTTATTTTCCTTCTGGGCATTTGTGGGGTAATTAGAAAAGCTTCAGCAGGCCGAGACCCTCATTTCATCCAGTCTTTCAAGTTTACAGACTTAATGAAAACTAATATCTCATGAATGGATTCTCAGTTCAACCTTGTGAAGAGCTTTTCCAGTCAATTAGACAGACCTTACTCATCATGTGTGGGGCCTTTACAAAGCAAATCTCTTATTTCCCTCTCTCTTCAGCCTTTAGTTCAGGCTGCGTTAAACACCTGATATTTCTCTGTCAACCTTCTGCATGTCAGGATCCCCGCCATGTGCCTTCATGCTCAGCCTGGATTGCTTTTTGTTCCTGCCCTCCCTATCTCCCTCTCCCCCCTCCCTTCTTTCCTTCCTTTCTTTTTTGATTTTGTTTTGGATAATCATGTGAAAGCTCTTGACCACCCTTGAATCTCTTCTTTACTGGCCACTTTTCTATTCTGAGGCATATCTATACCCTAGAAAGGTTTTGTGCTCATCAAGATTCATTGTGCTGTCTCGGTTTTAATTTGTGCCTCAGTTAATGCCTTCTTCATATTCATTTAACTGCTTTATGAGTTCCTGTTCTATGAAGCATAGGTCTTATCTGTTTGAGTGAATGACACATTGCAAATATTTAACATTACATATTTATAAGGACCTTCTGAATTACTTTATTACCCTTTAGACATACTTATCAGGTCTTACTTAATTGATGTTCATACTCTACAATCTGTTAAATCTTTTAGTCCACTCAGACTATTCTGATTCTCAGAGCCCAAACCCATAAAACGTTCAAGAGAGTAGAGTCAGAGGAGGTGTTTGCAGTGATATTTAACAGGTGTTCTTCTTGCTTTCCTTCTTTTTGGTAATATTTGGGATCCTCTGGCCACTTGGCATCATTATTAGGGCAACAGGAAGCACTGCCTGCCAGTGGGGAGAGGGGAGACTACCCAGTCCGATATGTGTTTTCAGGATTGTTTCATGTCAATAGCACTTGAAGCCTTAGTTGTTAAGAATTAAGTCAGTAATCCCAGCAGAGGCAGGGAAATCTCTGAATTCAAGGCCAGTTGGTCTGCAGAGTGAGTTCCAGGACAGCCAGGGCTACACAGAGAAACCCTGTGTCCAAGAAGAAAAAAAAAAGAATTAAACCAGTAGAGAACATCATTGTTAATACTTAAGTTGTGGTTAAAATCACAAATGTTAGAAAATAATGACAAGCATTTAAACTACGTACCTTTAACATACACATATTTTATATGCTGAGGGTAAAATTAATTCTGGCAGTTTCCAAATGATGAAATTGAGGCATAGAGAAATATGTACTTGTATACCTTCGCACAGTGAGTGGTGAAGGCAAAATTAGACCACAGCGTTCTGACTCAAAATCTCTCTCTCCAAAACCTCTGCCAGTCTGCTCTGTAGATTGCTTTCTACTTTGGGAATCTGCAAGTGTACATGTGTGTATTTAAGTTGGTGAACAGGGGAGTTGAATCACCATAGCTTTGATTTAGGATTCCTTTTTTATTAGTTTGAGGTATTGGCAATTTTGATAATGAGTATTAGAATGATTACTGTGAATAAGTTAACTATTGAATAAAATTTTATACAGTTTTTCCTGTGATAATAAATCAGTATTTTAAGGATATTGAATGTCAGTGCCTTTGAGTACATACTTATTAACCCATATCTTGTGTTCCATATCTGTCTGATGCACAGTTACTACATAAAGGCAAATAAAATGCACTTTCCTTTCCATACATGCTACTATGATAAATGCTTTCATCAATAATTAATTATACTATGGGAGTACTTACACTACAAAACATGTGAATGATGCAAAATACCATGGGTGCTGAGAGACAGCAGAGAAATGGGATGGGATTTCTCTGGGGAAACTGCTTTAGAGCCATGTTATAAAGGAGATGGATCTCTGTCCAAAGCAATCAAAGGAATGATGTGAGCATGGGTACAGAGGAGGAAAAGCCTGCTATAGTGGTCTGTTGTGATTGTTCAATAAGATCTATGCTAGCAGATTGGGGGAAATAATGTTAGCGGCATGAGTGAAGTTTTAGTGGGGGTTTTATTTAATGCCACTCCAGACAACAGTTAAGGCGATGCAGATGGAAAAGAGATGACTCCAAGAGTCATTCTCAGCTAAAATTTATGGGACCTGGTAACAACTCATAGAATGGGAACGATCTGAGTGAAGAAGGGGTCAAGGTCAATGGAAAGTTTTTGAATGGAGGAGACTGAGAGGGTGGATAGACATGAAGAGAGCTGTTTTTTCTTCTGGCCTCCTTTGCTGTGACACTGGGTACAGGCATTTTTGATGACTTCAGGTATTGGAAACCTGGCTTTTACAACTTAATATTGTGTATAGATATGTACTGAAGAATTGTGAATACTCCCTGAAGAATGTGGCAAATTTTCCTGTTTGTTGTTTATTCATTATACTAGTGAGTCTTTAGATGCTTTGAAGTAGAAAGTGTATTTGTGTATGTGTGTGTGTTGATGCTGGCATCCAGCCTGCAGTCTAGAAGTGCATTTTTAGGCACGATGGAGGTTCTCACTGGGTCCCAGAGCTGAAGAGCCTGGGCCAGGACCCCAGCTGCTCTACCTTTCTTCATTCTTTTTCAGGAATAGTAAGTGACCATATTGCATGGTTCTATTTTCCATATACAGATTGTGTGGACCATACTTTTCCTCTTTCTTAGAGATGCTCTTCATGAGATAGCACAAATCTTGTCTGCCTTGGATGATATCCTCCCTTGTATTTAGTATTAGGATGGTGCTTGGTTGACTTAAAAAATGTGAATTGCTGATGAGTGATGCCTGTAGACAATGGTTATTATATTTGTCCTACATATTGACACCTGTGACAGCTAACTTTTGGCCTAGGAAATACAACTTTGAGGAATAGTTTAATGATGTGTTTATTAGAGAATACTGAGACCAAAAGTCCTGCCTATATAACTTGTTTATTATTCAAGCCATACATGTGGTTGAATCCTTTCTGTGAGAATGTCTGTTTATAGGGTACTCACTCTTAAACATTCATGAGCTTGTTTGAACAAGCCACATTGTACACATCTACCAGTGGAAGACACTGTTTCATGTGAAGTATTTGGACCAGAGTTTATGAGTGAATCTGATTGACATTATAATGTTGTCTTGTGTGTCCATCTACCATTTGGTGGATGCAATTCTTCCATCTTCATCTCAGGCATCTTCAGTACCATGAGCATCTGAGCTGAGGATAAGGATGTATGCCGAAATATTATGTTTATCTTAATGTTTTCTTTTGAAATTTAGCATTTTCACTCTCCCCCTCCATTTCAAAATATAATTATTTGAGTAATAAGTCTTTAATGAGTTCAAAGCATAATAACTCCATTATTTTCTTTTGAGAAATTATTTTTCCTATGATACTTTTTATATATTATATTAAAAATATAAAAATTCCCCAAAACTGACTAGAACAACTTGGCAGAAAATTGATATATCAAGATATTGTAAACCGTAAATTAATCAAAAATAAAGAGAAAGTATCATTTGAGTAGGATCACATACTAATTTGAAATTAAGTAATTTTTTGCATATTGGACACCTTCCCAGGAAAGCACAGATTGTGCAAAGTAAATCCATACCTGGATATTTGAAACATAATACCTGTTCCAGGTTAATATTTCTACTAGTGAAAATGTTTTCTAGTAATGCTCCCTGCCCGCCTTGGCTGTTTTTGCTCCTAATACATGCGTATTTGGAAGTATGTGGTAATTTCAGTTTTAAGAATTCAACATTTCTAAAGATATATATCAAAAGACAATTTGAAAGGAACACTAAGTATTTGCAATCAAATGCATCTCCCTTTCCTATGAAGAGTCTATTGCTTCCTTTGCCTTTATGCTAGAACAACTTGAGCAAGAAATTTCTCCCCAGAGCAGATATTTTAATGATGTCAACCTCAGGTTAATATGACTATTTTATAGTAGTCATGCGTTACCATTTGTTTTGTGAACTGTGAACCGGGTGGTGATTGGCCAGTGTGTTTGCTTCTGAGTTTGACTATGACACATGAGTCTTCTGCAGACGCTCAGTCCATCTTTCTCCATGTAGAGTATGCCTATGCCTTCTTTTCCTCTCTGCTGACTTAGGTGTTGGATGACTGGACTGTGATTACATTGTTGTGTGTCTGTCATCAGTGTGTAGATAGGTGCCAGGCAAGAGTGTGTGCTTAATAAATTCTGAATACATAGAGACCTAAGTGCATCTATGTTTAGCTAACAGCGATAGCAACCAGAAGACTTTCTTTCTCTTAGAAGTAATTTTGAAATCCAAGTTCACAGAAACCCCCTGGGCCTGCCTTTTCCAAATTCAGGGAGACCCAGATCTCTTATCCATTCCTTTACTAGTTACCTCCACTGTTTATGTCTTATTAGAACAGAGTATAGAATTAAAGCCAAGAAATTGGTATTGGTACAATCTACACTGTTTATTCAGATCTCACTAGTTTTACATTTATCCACATTTGTGTGCTGGTGCATATAGTTCACTACCATTTTATTCCAAGTATAAACTTGTGCCAATGCCAGAATCAACATACAGGGTTTATATATAAAGCTCCAATTTGTTCAAGGTTTTCTTGGACCATCTTTTACAAACTTCTCCCCCTATCTTGAAACCAAGTTTATAAAAGTTCTAACTTTGCACTTTGCATTTTAACTGTGACATGCAAAAGATGTTTATGTTAAGAAAGAGAAAGCAACAACGATTGCATTTGTTGACCATTCTCTATTTTGCTGATTATCTCTGATCCAAGCTAGTTTTCTGCATGGGGGTTGGAATGTGCTCAGTGTACAACGTTTGCTTGTCTGTCATGCCTATGTAGCACAGTGCCATGTGCAATGAATATGTAAAATGAAAATTTTTAAAATAACAGAAGACAAAAAGATTCCTAGAGGTTTGTTTCTTGGAGTTAGGATTACTGGTTCTGTCATAAGAAAAGCCCTTTCCCAGGAATCACAACTTGCAGCCTCCATTGTATTTATTATGGAGGAGAAACATGGCATTACAAAACATCTGTAGAGTGTTAAAAGAAGAAAAATCAAGACCCATGTTATTACTGACCTAAACACTGACAAGTGCATTTTAGGAAAATGACCGTATGAGTAAAAGCTTGGATTAGAGTGTTCCTGAGTTTGAGTTGGTATGGTTGGGGATTTCATGTGTATAATCAAGTTGTTTAGATATAAGCATGCTGTAGGCCCGGGGCTGTCTGAATCTGTGACTATGTGACAGAAGGAAACGCATCCCTTGAGGTGCAGGCAGCATCGGAGCCACAGATACGCAGATACACACCGCAAGATGTGGACGGCACAAGCAGGTGCTTTTAGCTTTTCCTGCTGGAAGTTGTTAAGTTTTTAAAAATGAAATGTCCGTGTCACCCAGGTCAAAATAGACATGTCTGTTTACACAGGTGATACATGCATGGAGGCGAGCCTTGAGTTGGTGAGGAACAGGAGTCACTGTCAGACATTGTCTGGTGCTGGGGGAAGGTCTCAGGAATTTTAGCTTGGGTTGTGAAAGGATTGTCTTCTCCTGCTGACTCAGCTGGTCTCTTTCCCTACCTGGCTTTCTCCACTCCCACCATGGAGCTGCTTTTTTTTTTTTAAAAGCAAAGGAACAAGAAAAACCTGTTTTACCTAGCAAAGCATCCAGACACACTCACCCATCCTCTGGATAGGAAAAGTCTGCCAGCTCCTCAGACTCAGCCCCTCTTGAGAGCCCTCTGCTTCCGTGGTCCTGTTCCTGCATGCAGAGAGTGGATCTGGGAGTCTGCGGGTGGGCGTGGGGACCACGAGTCTGGGTAAGTGTCAGGCGTGGCCTTTAAAAATAGCTTGTTTTTTTCATTTTGGGAACATTACCTCCATGTTCCAGTTTGTTAACAATCAATTTTTAACTCTTCTGTTGGGTGCTGTGCGATGTGTTTGAAAAGTCTTCCCTTTCTGGAACTAACAGAGGATTTATCTAGTGGCTGAAAAGGAGTTTTCTCAGTCATGCCAAATAATAGGCCAGGGTAAAGTGCAGTATATAAATCCCAAGAGAGCACTTAGTACAAATCACAGAACTGGAGCTGCGGCAGGGACAGGCAATGACTTCGTTGGCTGGCGTAGAGATGGTAACAGGAGTTGGAGAAAAGCACATTCAGAGGAGTGGGCTGTGATGGAACTGCTCGGGAGGGGCGGGCAGGAGGGGTCAGTTCCTTCTTCCTAGACTGGCTAGTTCAAGTTCCGTTCCTTCCTGAAGTACCAAGTCCTACCTGACATTCATTTTTTTTTTTTAAGTAATAATTGTAAAAATGCTTCCAAACTGCAAAGCTCCATAAGGATTAGAATATTTATTCTTTGATGACCAGACTTAGAAGTTTAAATTTAGAATTTTAAAATTTCTTTTGTATACATTTTTTTTTAACTGAAAGGCATCAGAAGAGATGTAAATCTCAGGCATTTTAAAGAATGTGAAATAGGGCCAGGGAGGGTGGCTCAGTTGACAAAGTGTTTGCCTTACCTTGGCTGGGTATGGTGGCTTGCATTTGTAATCCTACTAGTGGAGAAGTCCAGACAGGAAGATCCCGGGTGTGTGTGTGGGGGGTCCTGCTAGCTAGCCATCAAGCCTAGCCTAATGGGTAAGCTCCAGACCAACGAGAGGGCTTCCCTTTCTTTTTTCAGAGGTGTACTGTGAATGAGGATCAACACCTAGGTTTTTGTCTAACACACACATATGCATACACACACACACACACACACACACACACACACACAGGAGAGGAGAGGGAAAGAGAAAAGGAGGAGAAGGGAGGGAGAGGGAAGAAAAGGAGAGGGAGAGAGGGAAGGAGGAGGAGGGGGAGAAAGGAGTTGATAAGGTAACAAGGTTGGTAAGATGATTTGATGGTATAGGTGGTAAGGGTGCTTGATATTATGTCTGGTGCCCTGAGTTCAGTGTCTGGGACCCACAGGTGAGAACCGACTGATAACAGAATACTGCAAGTTATTCTCTGATCTCCACAGGAGCACCATGGTATATGCATGCACCTCCCCCCCCCCATATGCACACAAACTCAAATAAGTGTGATGAATAAAAAAAAATTGTTTATGTGCATGAATATTTTGCCTACATGTGTATTTGTGCACCATGTGCATGCCTGGTACCTGAGGTGGCCAGAAGAAGGCATCAGATCCCCTGGAACTGGAATTATATACTGTTGTGAGCTGCCATGTAAGTGCTGGGACTCTAACCCTGGTCTTCTGAAAGAGCAGTCAGTGCTATTTACCACTGAACCATATCTCCAGCTGCCTTTTAAGTATTCTTAAAATGAATGTAGGGAATTATTTAGGATGACAAATGCATTCTCCATTCGTTACGTTGGGAATGAATTTTTAGCTGTTCTAAAACTTAGTGAGGGATGGATTGATTGCTTTCACAGAACTATGTTCCAGCTTTTGTTTGGCTTTATGTGGACTGTTTTACTTAGAAAACAAATTAAGTCAAATAACCACAACACTGTACCTCGAACCAGCCACCCCTCCTCCTTTGTTTCCTTCCTAACGTATTGATTGAGCATCTCTTAGGTGGTGCCTCCTACAGTGGGGATTTGAAAGGATCACCATGCTTCAGACGATTACAGGGGAGTAATGCTCAGATATCCCCAGTCTAGGATAGCTGGACTTACAATTTTTCAACTCGACAGTTGTGTGAAGATGACACTCTGAGGCTTGGTCTTTTCCTGGCCTAGCCAGATGTCATGTCGCAATGTGATGTTATATGGTGACTGTAGACCTCAGTTCCCAGGCAGCTGCCACACCATGAAGGGAAGCAGTGTCTCCTGGGCAGAGTATGAACTGTTGCACATCTAGACAATTGCAGGCGTAAATAAGCTGCGCACATTTGCATCATGCAATATTGTCTACTTACCTCTCTGTCAGGTTTTAACACCATCACAACCAAGGAGTATCTGTGTGCATCACTTTCAGCTGAGATTTGCTGCTCAAGAAGGGGGAAACTATAAGGAGCATTTATACAGGGACCTGGTGAGGCTGCCTTTCTAGAATGAAGTAATATTCAAATGCAAATGTGAAGAAAACTATAGGATAAAGCAGCCTGGAAAGTCAAGAGAAGTATATGAATCCTGAGAAGAAGCTGTGGCTATCCCATTGGCCTCCATGAGGAGTCTTTTTAGGGTGTTCTACACTGGGAAAGGAAAGCCTTCTCCGCGTGTCTTTAGTTCTGCTGACCTGCCGAGGTCTTACAGTTTGTCAAGTATGAGGTACTTTCACTCTTAAGATGCTGAGCACTTCTGGATAATACTATGCTTTATGACTCCCAGATCTAGGCTGGGCATGGAGCTCAGTTGTAGACTGCTTCCCAGCATGCACTATATCTAGGATTTCATTCCCAGGGTCACAAAACTCACAAGTGCATGGGCTACTGAAGTGAGATGAACTGGCTTTATATATCTTTAATGGACAAGAAACTTCAAGAGTTGACTACAAATCCAGAAATCATAACTTGTAAGGAGATAGATGTATTTGATTTGTTAGAAATGAAACATACTTTTAAAAATTAAAAAAGAAGTGTGTTAAACTTGGAAAACTAAGAACTGGAGAAACTACTTACAATGAGAGAATGAACATTAATATTTTCTCATAAAGAAGCTTCATAACGGCAGGAAGGAAGCTACTTAGAAAGATATAAAATCATTTATGGTGATTTTACACTTTAAAAACAAAAATTATAAAAACAAATAAACATTGAACACATTATAGTTTAAAATTTTAAGTGCTTTTGGGAAAAAAATCAAAGAAACCAATGTAATTATATTTTATTTTTATTAAGCAGCCATCAAAAGTTTCTTAATCTCAAGTGTTGCCAGGACGAGGAGGTATGGGAGATAGAATTAACTGTTCTGTTGTGAGAGCAGAACTTGGCAGTGTCTGATCGGTCACCATGAATTATTGAGAAGCTTAGATGAAATGTAGAAATAGAAGCCTGAGTGATGAGGCGTGGGATTGGACACAGGCTGAAGGAAACACACGTGTAACTGGGTAAACGCTTGGGGAAAGAGAGAAGTGAGACGCTGACAGTCATGGATGACGTAGGTAGTAGCTTGGGGTGGAGAGAACTGCCCTACAGTATCCTGAGCTGAGGTGGGTCGGAGGAGAGCGGGAGCAGGCGGCCAAATCAGTGTCTTAGGGGTTGGTGTCTGTTTGTGCTGGAGCATAGGGGCAAGTTGAGTTCAGATTACAGAGAGAACAACCACCACGAAGCATTGCTGTTGAAAACTTTGCAGAAAAATTCATTCATGTGCAATAAAAGCCTTCTATAACAGCTTAATTATATTGGTTTACTGAAAGTTTCCCTTTAGTGCCTGTAGAAGAGTTAAGGAAAGAAAAATAAATGTACATGTATGCAAGTGCATGTACACTTTTGTATGCTTGTAATTGGCCATGTTCTCGGAGAGCAGAGGTTATATGGGTTATTGTCCTCAATTGCTCTCTACTTTATTTATTGATTTATTGTATTTATTGATTGATTGATGGATCTTATTTGTTTGTTTGTTTGTTTGTTTGTTTAAAACAGGGTTTATTTGTGTAGTCCTGGCTGTCCTGGAACTAGCTCTGTAGACCAGGCTGGCCTCGAATTTGAACTCACAGAGATCTGCCTGCTCCTGCCTCCCAAGTGCTGTGACTAAAGGTGTGTCCCACAACTCCCCCTCCCTTCCTAAAATAGTGACTAGACACAGGAAAATGAAGACTGAGCTAGTTATTTAACCTAATGTTAAAAGAAGCATATTTCATCTGCTGAAATATATATTTATAACTGGGTGGAAATTAAAAAGCACACATTGTTTTGAAGATTTGTACTTCTTAGAAAAGACTCATATGGGATACTAGAATATTCATTCTGATAAATCTTTTAATTTTTGTGCAACACCAAAGAATATGTAGCAAGATATAGACTCTTTTGTTACTCTTATGATATATACCTTGCTAGGAGAATGTTGTACCTGAGACACCACAGGCAGCATGTTACGTACGGATACAACAGATAATGAATTCTGGTGTGGCAGAAGATCACAGTTGCTTTGTGGTGATGCTCTACATGACACTGATTATTTTTATTAGAAAAGTGATAATCACTCATGGAGCCAAATAAAAACAAGGCTGTTATTATTGGCACTGTACACCACTAAAAAATAAGAGGGATTTATGATGATACTTTTTTATAAATTTAGAATTAAAATCCATACAGTTCTTTGAATGTGAGATTGCCCATGTCTAACTGATTTGTATAATCTATGGAATATTCAGTGTACAGCATACTGTTAAGTACAGCCAGTGATTTCAAATGAAGCAGAAGACACAATCTATATGTTAAGTGAAAATCTAATGTACAGAGCAGTCCAAACACATAAATTTATAAATCACAGTAATAAATTGTAAATCACAGTAAAGCAATATTATTGACAGAGGAAAATTATTTAAGGAAAACACTATTCAGAAAATGTGTAAGAATGTTAAAATAACACAAAGGTAGGGAGTGGCAGACCCACACCAGTTTGCTGTGTAGAAGTGACAGACCCTTGGACACCATTTATTTGCCCACCTGGTCTAACGTGATTAATCTTTACAATCCCAGGCTATACACAGTGCCTTGGACATAGTTGATACACGATCTCCTTTTAAGTACAGTGTACCTTAGCTAACCTAAGTATAAATCAGACTTTAGGACTAAGGAAATGGATTGGTGAGTAAAGGCTCTGTCTTCCAAGAATAAGAACTTGAGTTCATTTCTAAAGGTCCAAAAGTTGTAAGGCAGTTGACTTGTGAGGGCTGTCCACTGTCGTCCACATAGGCCTCATGGCATGTGTGCCCCACCTCCAACAAACAAGTTTAATTGAAAAATCAGATAAATAGAATATAAGGAAAGAAGCCTTTGAGTATTTGATGCTGTTTGTGAGATTCCAGTTTGACTTCTGGTTTCAGGTTTGCTTCCACGCCTGTGATATTATTCAAGATCATTACCTCTTTTTTTTTTTTTTTTTTTTTTTTTTTTTTTTGGTTTTTTTCAAGACAGGGTTTCTCTGCGTAGTTTTGCGCCTTTCCTGGAGCTCACTTGGTAGCCCAGGCTGGCCTCGAACTCACAGCGATCCGCCTGGCTCTGCCTCCCGAGTGCTGGGATTAAAGGCGTGCGCCAACACCGCCCGGCAAGATCATTACCTCTTAAATGAAAATTTCTCACTCGAACGTGATGTTTACAATGCCTGTGTCTATGTGAGATTTTAGTGAGTCTTGTGAAACTTTTAGTAATGTTAGGTTAAATGTGACCCTTAAGACATTGAGGCATGGCACACCTGTCTCGATGGCTTTAACCTACAAAGCTATTCTTGAGAGCGTCTAGAGCAGTGGTTCTCAACCTTCCCAGTGCTGCGACCCTTCATACAGTTCCTCATGTTGTGCTGACCCCCAGCCATAAAATTATTTTTGTTGCTACTTCATAACCCATAAAGTATTTTTGCTACTGTTATGACTCATAATGAAAATATCCGTGTCTTCCAATAGGCTTAGGTGACTCCCATGAAAGGGTCATTTGACCTCCCATGGGTTGTGACTCCCATGTTGAGAACCGCTGTTCTAGACTAAGTGATGCTGAGTGACCTGAATCTTAGCAGTTGATTAGGATGGGCTGTCTTTAGAAATGCAGGTAATTAGAAGGGGAACACCCAGGGATGGGAGGAGCAAGGGACAGCCAATTACGTTCTAACTATCAGTTACAACTCTGCAGATATCATTTTTCTCACCTCCATATTTAAAAATTTAGTTAAGTTCCCTTTATGGAAGGGTCTTAGATACTTCTACTAAAATAAATTGTTATTTAAGTAGATCAGAGATTGGTCCTGTCAGTGAATGCTGCTTGCATGATGAAGAGGCAAAACCAGGAGGAAAACCATCTAACACTGCCCTGAAATTTTCCTTTTCAGCGTTTTCTCTGACATTCTTTTTCTTATCCCAAAGAGGTGATCCTTCTGTCCTTCTCTGGTCATCTTCTCTTTCTTGTGGTGAACTGTCGCTGTACCGATAAAACAGCTTGCTTCCTGTTCCCCTCCTAGCTATGACGGTCTCTTTCTAGCCTGGGTGTTCAAATCTTTTCAGGGCATTTTGATTTATATGTGATGCAATCAGCATACTTAGACAATGAACGACAAATGGTCATCTCACACATTTTAAAATGTGCTCTGTGTCAGTTCATTGTGGAGTTTATGGAATAAGTGAAAAGCCATGAATAGAAAAACACAGAAATTATTTTAATTATTTAATATTTTATTATATATAAGATGATATATATTATTGTTTTAGTATTACATATTCATAAAGATTTTATTATTCTTATTATTACTACAATAAGAATTTCAAATAACTAAGAGCAGCCTGCCTTCACTTTCATCTGTGGTAGCAATTGCCCTTCCGTTCCATCTTTCTTCTCTCAGCTCCTTTGAACTTGACCTTGATTCTATGCTTAACCGCAGTGCAGAAGTAAAACTGAAGAATCAGTGGTCTTAGAACATGAAACCAGGCCTGGGAGCAGGCTGGGCAGTGGCTCCTGCCTTTACTCAGCGCTCAGGAGGCACGGGCAAGCTGATCTCTGTGAGTCTGAGGCCAGCCTGGTCTGCAGAGTGAGTCTAGTACAGTCAGGACTACACGGAGAAATTCTGTCTCAACAAACAAACAAACAACAAAAGCAAACAAACAAACAAACATAAAAAGAACATGAAACCAGAAATAACATAGGTTACCAAAGGGTGTTTTGTTTTGTCTTGAAAAGGAGCTTATTGCCTAGAAGGACTGAGAGAAGGAGCTAAGGAGCTATGGGCCTCAGGCTGACTCCTGCAGGTTGATTCTGGGGTGGGGAAACGCCTGCATAAGGATGCATGCTAACAAAGCTTAAGAGTGATAATGAGTTCCTGAAATGACCCACCCCATTATTAGCCAATCTACACATTCACTTGAGGTCGTGAGTGACCTTGACTCTAAAGATAAAAAAGAAATGATATATCCATTCAAGTATATGTTTGAGGATGGATAAAGATAATTGAGAAAGAAAATGTGTGGTTCCATAAAGAGATCTACTAAAAATTCTGCATGATAGAAATGTTTCTTTTAAGGATAGTGTAGTATTTGGAGAAGCTTTTCTCTATAGGAGCGGGGCTTGGTTAAAGTGCCGGTGTTACCTGATCCATTGACTGTGAGTCATACATCCTCCGTGTAACCTTGGATGTCTATGATTCCTACCTGGTCTTCCATGTCCTCGCTTATAATCTGCGTTTAGCTAAAGTACCTACGTAGCTATGTTGCACAGAGAACAATGGAAATGAGATCCATGGAAAGCACGAGCCCGGGTGTTGAAAGTTTGTACCCCGTGAATGTTAACTGTTAGAGATATTAGTGATAAGGGCAAGTTCTTTAAAATGTCTTACATTACTCTGGTTTTTTCTTTGGAGGTTTGTAATTAGTCATGCAATGTGATGTTCCCTTTTTAAAACAATGAAAAGGCTCTTTTCTTCTTTCTTTCTCTCTGCCTCATGTAAGCTTAGAAACTAATGTTATGTGGGAATCGAGAGCACTTAGCAAGCTGCTCAGAGAAACTGTGGGAACACAGAGAAGTTCTAGCTCTGACCTTACGCATTAGAGCTTTTCAAGCAGCAGGGATCCTTGAAATGTACATTGTTTTAAAGTATTAGGAAATATATATATATATATACATATATATGTATATATATGAATATAGTTATATATATGAGTGTAGTTATATATAGAAAACTATATATATGTAGAATGTATCTACAGGTCTTTCAAAAGATTATGAGATTATAACAATGCAATTAAGAAGATTAAGAAAAAACTTACTCAAGCTACCATGCCATAATTAAGCAGGAGATGATTTTTGTGTGCTTTATTCCTTCCTTAGATGCGCAGAGCAGAATTTTTACTGATAACCAATAAGCAGTTTTCCTCATTTTTCTTAAGTGTAGTTTATCATAGTTATATAACAGTGCATTACCTTTTTTAAAACACCATAATCAAATCACACTTTTTCTCAAAATGGATTACTTACAGTTTTTATGTCACAGATGGTCCATCAGTGAGATGTTACTCTTAAGTTTTTCTGTTTATTGTAGAATTAATTCATGAATATGATTATGGAGTCAAAGGTTATCAATGTTCTTTGAGTTTTTTTTTTTTTTTTGTCTTGGTCTTTTCAAAACAGTCGTGATCATTGACAATGCTAAAGGCAAGATGAGTATGGGTCTTTTATCGTTTTTGTAGCCATGGCAAGAATAGTATTAGTTGTAAATAGTGAGTTGAGTTAATGTTGCCAAGTTTCATCTTTTTGTGTATGAATCTTTCTTTAAAAGAGAAAAATGGAGGCTGGAGAGATGGCTCAACAGTTGAGGGATTGCTATTCTTGTAGAGGATCCAAATTCCATTCTCAGCACCTCAAACATTTCAAAAGGGCTCATAACTCTTGCACTCTTGCTTCAGAGGATCTGACACTCTTCTGGTCTCCATGGGCACCTCTGTATACATATGGCTCGCTCTCTCTCTCTCTCTCTCTCTCTCTCTCTCTCTCTCTCTCTCTCTCTCACACACACACACACACACACACACACACACACACACACAGACAAAGACAGGTACACAGACAGACAAAGAGGCACACATGCACACACATAAATAAATTCTAAAGTAAATCTTAAAATAGAAAACAAGAGAGGGAAATGGCCTTGAGATAGATACTCAGTATATCAATAGAGAATTGAAGCAAGTATATGGTTATGTCTTGGAATAATCTTGAGCTATTAATAGAGTTGTAATAGCTACATGTTTAGAATTGCCTTAGAGAAAAACTCATTAGTGCAACTTAGTGATTTTTACTTTTTTGATATTGAGGATTGAGTTCAGGGCTTTGCATATATTAAACATGAACTCTGCCAGGGCTCTAAGCTGAGTCCTAGTTCCCATGTTATATGCTCACTCTTGAAAGTACTTTCACGAATGCTGCTGAAACCTTTGAATTAAAAAACGAAAAGGACAAAAACCTTTAAAACTGTATTTCTACATTTTAGGTTCAATCATCCATTACTTGACTTAATATTTACTTCAATCTCACACTATTCGAAACCCAACTCTCTGAGGTAGAATTAGAAGCCACTGTTTTATTTTTCATTAACACTTACAAATAGCTTTAGGGAAATCTGTTCCTCAAGGTTTTTTGTTTGTTTGCTTGTGTGCTGTGTGCATGTGTACATGTTTACCTGTGTGTGCACATGGACATTCTGGTAGACAGAGAGGCTGGATGTCAGTGTGTCCAGTATCTTTCTTTCTTGCACTTCTCTTCATATCTCCAGACAGTGTCTCTCACTGAACGTGGAGCTCACTGGTTGGTCTAGGCTGGAAGACCAGGAAACTTCTTTGGTCCATTAGTCTCCGTCTCACCAGCACTAGGATTTCAGGTGCATGCCGCCACCCCCTGCTTTATACATGGGTGCTGGGGATTGGAACATTTTTACACCCTGGGCCGCATGCCAAGCTCTACCTTAAGTTTCATAAAGCCAACTACACGGTCTTCCTTCATTTGTAGCACATGCCTTAATAGTTTTAAAACAATTTTATTTGCAACCTATACCTGACTTTTCCCTCCAAGACAAACTGTAGGGCTGTTTAGAAAACACACATGCAGCTGAGGGCATATCTTCAAGATGCAGCATTAGATGTTGGGAAGGCGATGTGTGTGTAGTGGAATGGGTGCCATGAGAGATTAAGGAAGAAGGCCCAAGTGTGGGGGAGGGAATTCTGAGTTCTCCTTTTCATTTTGCAGGCAGTCTCTTGTAAGATGTGAGCAGGTTGTTCTCATGAGGTCCACTGATGTGCTATTCATTGTATGATTGCCTGTTTTTACTAAGTATTAACCCTGCATCCTTTCTCATGGTCCTTTTGTATTTCACTTCTTTCTCCTAGTTTACCTTTGAGAACATTGCCCTCTTTGTTCTTGGTTCTTTCTACTCCACTGGTGCCGCAGCCTCAGCCCTAAGCTTCCCTCCCCACAGTGGGCAGATACACACTGGAATGTTGCCAGAGTCTTCCTGCCTTGCCCACAGTCAGGACAAATCCTTGTCACCCGCCAGTCCCACAGCCGCTCAGACCCAACCAAGCAAACACAGAGACTTATATTGCATACAAACTGTATGGCTGTGGCAGGCTTCTTGCTAACTTTTCTTATATCTTAAAGTAACCCATTTCTAGAAATCTATACCTTGCCACGTGGCTCGTGGCTTACCAGCATCTTCACATGCTTCTTGTGCTGGCGGCATCTGGCAGTCAGTCCTTCTGCCTTCCTGTCCTTTTATTTCTCCTCTCTGTTAGTCCCGCCTGTCCTTCCTGCCTAGCTACAGCCGATCACGTTTTATTTATTGATCAATCAGAACAACTTGACATACAGACCATCCCCCAGCACAGCCAAGTGCAGACCATCTCAGACACCTGCACTCAGGCCCATGGTCCTAATCATCCTCTATGCGGACATGCTGGGTAATGCCACAAAGAACCCAAGAAGGGCTCCCACAGGACATACAGAACATCCCACAGCACTGGAACATCCTTTTTTTCTTACAAATGCTGAGCTGAGCTAGCCCTGGAATTCCCACAAAGGAGAAGACCAGCCAACCTGCCTGGGGTACAGGGCTGCACTATGGGAATGGCTGACCAGCTCCGTACGCAGGTAGAAGCGTGTGCTCTCTTGGTGCCTTTGGGCCAGCTGTGGTTCTGAGGAAGAATGGTTGAGAACATTAAGAACTGCTGTAACCGCATTGTGGAGCAGAAGCAACAGAGTGAAGGACCAGCTCAGGTTCCCCTCCATACAGGCCATTGTGAATGGCATTAATAAATAATGAAGTTCCAGTTGGAGCTTAGGGTTTGTTTTTTTTTTCTTTTTTTTTTTTTGAGTTGCTGTAAAATTTTCAAAGATTCCCCCCCCCCTTTTTAAATCATCATTTAGCAGGTATTGTTTTCCACAGAGTAGAAAGAAAATCTATGGAAGTTCAAGATGAGTAAGGCCTAATTTTGGTATTCAAAAAGCAAAATGTGGTGGTCTATATATTTCACATAACTGTATCCAGTGTGAGAATATACACGCATTTGTGTAAATTATAAAGATGAAAACTGTGCCTTACGGGGAGAGGTCCCTCTGACTCTCGCTGTATTTTGTTTTTTAATTATGGTGGAACACGGTGTGAAATTTATCATTGTAACATTTTACGTGTTCGGTGGAAGACAATTTTCCTTTATTCGACTCAAGACTTGAGGGGATTTTTGGAGAATCATGGAGCTGAGAACAAGCTGGCTGCAGAGTTTTCACTCTCTTAAAGACTGAAAATGATGGGGCATGCCCCCCTGCCCCCCCTGCTCCCCTGCCCCCCTGCCCCCCTGCCCCCTTCTCCCCTGTCCCGTCCGGTCCCCCCCCCTCCCGTCTTCAACCCTTCTTTGTTTGTTACGTGTATGTTTTGGTACTTGGCATAATGCCACATTTAAAAAAAATTGTTTTCCTTTGCCATGCCCACTTCTTTCTTTCTTTTAAAAATGTATTTATTTTTATTTTATGTACATTGGGGTTTTGACATGGTGTTAGGTCCCCTGGAACAGGAATTACAGGCAGTTATGAGCTGCCCTGTGGGTGCTGAGAGTTGAACCTGGGTCCTCTGGACAAGCAGTCAATGCTCCTAACCATTGAGCCATCTCTCCAGCCCCCAGATCTTTCTTTCTTTTTCTTTTTTTCTCTCTCAAGGTAATGAAGGAAAGACATTTTATATTCCTTCAAATAATTAATTTGCAATCCAAGTGCAGTCATTCCTGATGAGCTGTTAGGAAATTGATAATTGTGGGTATAGTCCAGACTGAACTATGGTTGTCAAAAAACAAAAAACATAACAACACCTGCATGCCCATCTAACATTTTGGAGAGAACTTACAAAGCAGTCACAAGCACCTGCAACCGGTTTTATTAGAAAATATCTCTAGAATATACATATCGAAAGCAACGAAGGAGAATGGTTTAACTAGCACTCACACTTCACCCTAATAATATTCATTCAACACCAAAACTTATGTACGAGCCTCTACAGAGGATTGGTTATTGAATAGTTCGTAATTGTCCACGGAGATGTTGTCGTTGTTATTAATTAAGCGTTCCGATGTCACTAACTTCGAGCTCGTACTAGAAGACTGGAGCGCGGACACTATGGATGCATACGGTGATATGAATTAGTACCACGTAGTACGTATCTTATTTGCCTATGATTAATGAACCTAGATATAGAAGTCACATAACTGAGCATTTACTTGTGGTTAGTGCGACGAAGAGTATGGATGCAGCAAAATACAGATGTACACCGCCTGAGGACTAAATATAAAAAACACACAAACATTTAGCTCTGACATATGACTTCACCACAAAAAATAAGCAAGTTAGTAAACTAGGTTTTAGGGTTCAAATAGTATAGGTAATCAGAGTATTTTAGTGTGTGTGTATTGCTGGTTGTGTGATTGGATCTGATGGTGTGTGTCAGATGTTCAGAGACAGAGTGTAGTGAGTTGGTCGAGTTTGTGCATACCACAATCAATACATCCATGGTAAATACAGATCCGCCTACGCCACCGATCCCCCCTCTCTCAGCCTGGAACCATAACCTATGCGTTATGTGAGAATTCCATGTGAGTCGCTTAGTCACGCCTTCTGTGGTAGATACACAATGACAGCTAATAGGGCCCCTGAGGCAGCCTGCCATGTGTGACCAGACAAAAAAGGACAACGAAGGACTATAGGCATCTAAAGTGGAAGTGGTTATGCGAGATTCAACTTATGCAGAGAAATATACTAACTGAAGAACTATCCAGCTCAAGCCATTCACTAGTGACCAAAAGTAATGAAACCGAACTGGGAGTGCGAGCAATGTGCGTTGAGATAGGAAAATCTTCGGTACCACACAATTGAAGGTAATATTTCCAAATCACCTAAAAGTGTGCAGCGGGAGCGAAACCAGCATTAGCAGGATCCGACACAATCTTGGTACACTTCATCCAGACAGATAGTTACGGCGAAGAGGCCCGGCTCTGAACAAACAGAAAGTTAGATGAGAGCGGAAAGAAATGAGGATTTTCGCGCATAAAAGCTCTTCCTTTGCATGCTCTGGAATTCTTCTTTCTTTATTTAGTAATATTGGTTGCTCTTCCACCCTTTATAAAACGCTTTAAGCTTCCTTTCCAATCAATAGCAAATGAATATTTATTCCTCTCCCCTGGCTAAACATTGCCCCTGTGAATCAAACAAGCGCAGAGAGCGCAGAGAGGAAGCACGCGCCTTCTTCGATAGCGCGCACCCGAGGGATTTTGGCATTCGTCGGTGAATGACTACTCGCCACGCGCCTTCAAATATCGGTGACCCCCCATAAGAGATTCCAGTGTTCACCTCTCACTTCTTACCTGCGATAGAGAGAAATTGGAAGCTGTGAACGAGGTGTGTTACAGAGAGTACTCAGTAAGTCACAAAGTGTTGAGCCTAGTAAAATGGGAAGGTAGGAGAAATATTTTGAGAGAGGCGAAGAGAATACTCTATAAAGGAGAAGCTTCTTTTTATCTAGTGCTAGAAAGAGGTTAGAAACAGTATGCTAGGCAAACCAACAGTGATGTTTAAGCCACTACCTGAGAAATGATGCAAGAGAGATAAGTTGCAATAGTGCTTTTGGATACTATGGTATTAGCAAAGTGGTGGAAAACAGCAATAGAAATGTAGAAGCTAGAGAGAAACTAGAGAGGCGATTAATTGGGCGAGGGGAGAATTTTCACTGCGCAGAGATTGTTTTTTTCTATAATTTTAATGCACCCACACTTCTGTATAATTTATTCACTGAGGGCCACTTTGACGAGAGCCATTGCAAAAAGCAGGCGGCGCCTTCCTAGGCTCGGTGCTCCAAGATCCTAAATCTCCAAAAGCGCATGCACAAGACCTCTATGTCCTGTCCCCCCTCCCCGCCCCAAAAAATATTTGTTTATGATAACAGTAGTTGTGTTAGTATTCTTATAAGCTATTTTAGGTCACTTCCCTTACGGCCAGATATAGAAGAGATAAACCTAGCACGATGAACTCAATAATGGCTTGCCCCTTAGGCTGATTTGCAGAGAACAATTGTCCTCGAATAAGAATATTGCCGATACCCACCGATCAATAGTTTTTCATTGATGCCTCAAGCGTCTCATGTTTGTGGCACGCCAGGCGTCGCACAGTACTTAATATAGGGTAGTTTGTCTGTTCGTATCATAAGATGACTCCATGTGCTGCCATGATTATGTAGAGGCAAAAGTGACAAAGTCGCAAGTAGTAGCCCGCCAGTGGATTGTGCATTGATCGCGACCAAACATCATTTCTCTTTTAATTGCTGAAGCCAAAAGCTTCTTTACTAACTTCCTACAGTGTACCGTTGTGCAGACCTTAAACCTGGGATTCGGAATCCAAGGTGCAGAACTACGGTGTATTGAGGCTCAGAGCTATGCTGTTTCTAAATACGACTGCTGGGGACACATGCAAGGGTCCGTAAGCCTCTAAGCGAGAGGCTCTCACTAATTACTCGCTAGTGGTGTGGAGATAGCCATTATCTAATATATTGGTGAGCTTAATGGCTAGACCCAGAATTCAATCTCTCTGTACAAAATGCCAAAAGTGGAAAACGAGTAGCCACAATATGTGTGGGAACATGGGACACGAAGCATAGCATAAAACGCTCGCTGAGTTCCTAGAATGACTCTACTTGGTTACTATTGATGCAAAGCGGAATGTCTGCCACTACTCTCCTGAACATAATTAAAGTGGATAACACTTCTATATGATCTGGGCAGGGGAGGATTTCTTCTACGGTCTGAACAATTACCCCAAAGCTAAAGCAAATCATTGATTAGCTTGAAAAGTCTTCTCTTAGATCTCTTACGTTTCTCTGCTACTTCCCCATCGATCTGTCATCGGTCTGTTAATCATTGTGCGATCTTCTTTGTATCTTTATACTTCATCCTGATCTCTATTCTATCGGGACTTTCTTTCTTTCCTTTCTTTCTTTCTTTCTATCTTTCACTTCTCTGCGTATCCGTTCTCCCACCATACTCCCCCTTTCCATCTTTGGGCTGTGCACAACTGTCTCCCCAGTACTCCCCTGTTCAGAGTCAACCAGCTGCTCTTAACTGTAACCTGATCCGGTCATGATTCGCCACTTCCGCTTGCTTCCCATCTTGGTCCTATCTAGTGTAACAGCGCATATACCTCATTTCTTCTCTTTGGAATCTCTCTCTGATGTGTACTCAGGTTCCATGAAATCTATGGTTTACCTAGTTCCTCTCTCTTTCCCCTAAAAAGTGATTGAGAATAAGGCCATTAATGGCAAATACTTATCCAGGGCTTTTAATTCCAATATTTGCATGTATTCTTCTGCTCGACTCAAAGGAAAAAAATATTATTATGTGAATGAGGCCATGCAGGTTGGATGCTATAGCCCAACAAGTGTATTTAGAACACCTAATGAAAACGTGGACAGCAATGCCTCCTCTCGAAACCCTGAGAGAAGGCTCGAACAGATTTTCCTCCCTGTCATTTAACTGTGACTCTACGCCCGCCTGACACTTATGAGTAAGACTTGACGCCTCCTGACTTTAGTTGGTCAAGGTCTGCGTCTTAGACTGCTCCAGAACTGAACATGCCTCCAGAATGTACGCAATACTACTAAAAGTCCAATTAATCCTCTCAAGTCCACTCTCCATTCCCCTAATCAGGAATTTTAAAAAGTTCCACAAGGACAAATGTCATCAGCACAAGTTAGAAAAGATTTGCATCATAGACTTGGGTGTGGCGGCCATACCTGTCACCTTCCCACACATCAGCCAAACCAGAGAGACAGATGCATCATATATAATTAAGAGGTAGCCTCTATATATTCTATCTTTCTCTTTTTCTTTTCCAAATTTCTGGCAATCTGGGGATCACATAGTGAAATCCTTTTTCTTTCTATATAGTCAATTTAATCAATCGAGACTAGTATTGCGTACAGAAAAAAAGATAAGAGGACTGAGTGTAGTATGCCTTCCTGGAGAGCAGCTTCCGTCAGGCTGGCTTCGAGAGTGGCCAGGTCTCTGATCATCTAATAAGGTCTACCAGTAAGCTTGTGCTTGAAATTTAGAATGTGGGAACTCTATCAGTGATAAATTCCTCCACAAGTGAACACTTGTCAACATGAGCATAAAGAATGCGCTCTTGTAGAGTCGCTTATAGTACTGTGAGAGCGATCTATTGATCTACACAGTTACACTCTATATGTTGTAAATCTGGAAGTTATATAGGAAATGAACCACAGAAGATCCATCTTTTCTCCTAGTCCTCTTATACAAGAATCTTTACAAACATAGCAATAACATTATTACCATCATAATAACGCCATAGGAATTTGCACTAAAATAAAGGCGACATATATATTCTGTTATTGTCTAAAAGCACGAGCTTCTAGTCAATTAAAAATATAAAGAAAATTAACCATCACAAATTTATGGTCATGACTTGACTGCAAAATATGTTTTACTTTACCATGACTGTTCCTATAGTAATGACGCCTCAACATCTGATGTTACGTAAACAACAGTTCTCTGCCTCAGAATTGGTGGTCCGTGAGAGAACTAATTACAACATTGCCTCTGACCTTTTCTGTAGTTCAGTCTGATGAACACTAACAAACAAAACAAAAAAATCATGTGCACTTTGAGACCTTGTAAGCGCAACTAATTGACCTGTAGAAGTCTGGATTGCAGTGAAAGGCACTGAAAAGCAAGGTTATAAATTGAAAAGTCAGCAAATAATAACTTTAACAATTGCAGCAACTGCTGGCTCGAATATTAAACACACGATGGCTCAACATGTACCCTGTTATCTGTTAACCTCATCCACTCTACGGATATGATTAGCTACTTAAGAGAGTTAATATCATTCCGATAATACTCTCATCACAGCCACATTTCCTGTATTCAAAATAGTACCCCTGTGATTTAATTTGAATAATCACAAAACTACATGTCACAAATATTGTAAGAGTACATAGATTAATTGAGGATATTCTAATTCTATAAATAACAGCCACACTGGGAGCTTACTTTAAAGTGGAGGCACTATAACTTACCGTATGCGAAGAACAAGCTACTTTAATATCAAAATGGCAAGTTGACATGGTTGGCATGCGAGTGCCAGTAAACAAACACACCGCACCCCATGAAAACTGCTCATCAAGAGATGCGGAGAGCGAATGCTTGGAGGTGATGAGTATGTGCTGTACCTGCCTTGCGCACTAGGGATAGCTCCCTCCGCAGCTGCGAGACACGATTATCCTTGCCCCTTTCCCACTAAGAAACATATGAAAATTACAAACCAGTAACCACTTTGAATATCATACTAAAATGGACCGAGAGCTGAAACAATAACCTCACAATGCCGTAAAAGCCTTTTGTAACATCCGTGTGTGTTTTCAGAACTCACAAAGTTAAAAAGATCTGATAGTCACCCCTCTGAGTTTAATTTTTACTAATATATCCGCAATAAACTATCTTAAAACTTTCTTAGAAAAGAAAATTATCCAATTGTGGTGAAAAACACCTCGTAAGGGGGACCTTATTCAGAAGAACCTACGTCTGTCCTCACTTCTAGAATGCGTGCACCAAAGTTCGTGTTCATGTCGGATGTAATGCCTTATATCAATAGACATTTTTCTGCGAGAAAGAAATAACAACGGAACACTTGAGTGAATGGGAAGAAATCACCAACGGGTTGTTGTTGTTATCGTGTCTGCACACGAGTTCTGAGAGTACATACACTTAGATGCAATCCGGCTTTACAGACCTGGGAAAAATACTAGAGTAGTAGCGCATGTGTTGCACACTTCTGTCTCTCCTCTATAAACCCATTAGACACTGAAGTCAGAGCCATTCTAGTCCATGATAAATAGACACATCCTTTGCTGGATGTTATACCTATGCGGTGTTTTGTGTTACAGAACTGTTTATAGTAAACTCAAATTGGAGATGCATGAAGATTCAGAGGGACTGGGATTTATCTGACCACAATCCATGAGAGCGGGAGAAATGTACAGGGACGCGCCTATGTCACCTCCTATCCTCACGGAGAGACAGATACCATTTTCCACCCTTCCGACAACACCCCACCCTCCTGACTGCTCCACCCAATTTGTTTAACTACACCACAGCTACGTGAAACTTCCAGGCTGACAGCTCAGCCCTACAGCCACCCATCGGTACTCGTGCTGGGCCATCACTTACAGTGTACCTGAAGTTTTCTCGGTTTGTTTTTCCAGAGTTGGTGCCAGGCGCTGAATTTCCTTAAAGCAGTTGGAAATGACAATGAAAGTGTGGAGCAATGGGAAATAATAATCAGCATGAACTCACATATGACTTAAGCGTATCGCGCGCGAGAGAGCGCCAGAATTGAGGATCACGAAGAATCGTTTTAAAACGCAGATCTCTCTTGAGTGCCAGGATCTCAGAACACCAAGTACATCGGAGAACAGTTCAATATGCAATGAAAATGGTTTTTTCCAGCGATGAGGTTAGATTATTTTATTGTAAGATAAATTAAGGTGACTTGTCCTATTGCTGTTACCAACTCATGTGCAGTGCCACACGTGGCGCAATGTCCAAGTAGGCTAAAAAGGGCAGCGCAGATGAATAAAATCAGAGAGATACTTCTACGCCCAGCTCATGAGCTGTCACGTGGTAACTAGAGGATTGAACATGGCCTCGTCCTCGCGAAGAACAGCCAGCTGCTCTTACTCACTGAGCTTACTCTCAGGGTGAGAACAGTGAACATCTAGGCCACAATGCAGAACGTGGAAAGTCAGTCCTGAAACCTTCTGCAACTGTCTATACACACATGCGAGCTAGACTATACCGAGATTATAAGTTCCTCAGTGAGACGCATAACACTCTGGGCAAACCAGCCCCATGCACCATTGTCTGGTGATACTCTGGGATAACACATGCTGTTAGGATAGCAGGATACAAGGTGCGGCCGATGGCGCGATGCATGCGGTATGCGCGGCGGCGTGTTCGACCAATCGCTGCTGTTTTGCTTATAACGAACGTGCCCTACCCAAGAATGGTAGGGAGATAACTTGAAAGAAGTCTGCGTAGCCATCACCGCACTATATCTCCAAACCTTACCATTGTATCCGAGTGCGGCGAATGATATATGAAAAGCACCAGATGGCAAGAAAGTTTGTCATAGGCTTGATAGCTTCTGAACGCTACTGCGCTAGAGCCATATGAACGAGTGTCGAAAAGTTGCCAAACTCGGCCTAGAACGAGCACAACTCAACTCTACACCCTTGTACCTCTCTCCCTGTCCCCAGCTTCTGCATCATGCAACATTACCTAACTGTGCAATCAATTTGCGTCATCCTCTGAGAAGACAATGTCAACGACGATCAAAGAAGAGTAATCAGTCCAAGGAACTATGTAGAGGCGGATGAAGTTATCTATCCCAACTTAGCCTTTGACACCATTTGAAATTAGGGGGACTTGCTACGTTGCGGGCGCTGCAGTTCGAGAATACGAGCGTACATTTATAATTTATGTTATCCTGCTAGCGTAGATGCCACAAAGTACAGTCGAATATAACATTATGCCGTCATAGAGCGACATCAGCCCTAGCAATTTCCCAATTAGCAAGTCAGGACTGTGTGGTGGCATGCATAATAAGCAAAAACGACTCTCAACCTATTTTATGATTTCACTTACCACTATGAAACACGCTAAGTGCGCAGGACTAAACAGTGAACCCTGGAAGTGGATCAACTGCACTATCCCTGCGCGAAAGGTCATCCCCTAACTGAGGACTCCGTTTTTGCTAAAAAGCCTATGAGATGCTAAGACAAGCTCTTCGCACTACTTCTATTTCTATGCATGAGGCGGTGCACTACTAAGAAATAGAAGCACAAGCCTGAATTGAAGAGGACACATGCACACTAGGAGAATCACTGTTGTAATAAAAGAATGCAAAAAGAGTTTTATTCGAAGAACTAGAACATGATAAAACAAGATGAAGATACAGAAGAATCAGGCTACCACAGCGCACGCACTCAATACACGTGCATGTAGTAATTAAGAGCGCGCGCAGAGCCAGGAAAGACTTGCGCGAAATATAACGGAACACACATTGGAGGATACACGCTATTGCATCCCAGAACATAAAATGCATAAGAAAAAGAGGCCTTTTAAACACAACAAAGAAAAAGCCATACAAGCGCAATCTGAGACGGCTTCTAAAGTTGCGCGCAGGACCGAAATTCCAAGACCTGATGCCATTATAAGGCACAACACGCTATAAGGAGGGCGTGAAAGAGAACACTTTCCAAAGCTGTGTGTACAGTGAGTAAATGTGGGTTCCTGTGTCAAACTGTCTGAAAACGCAAATACTCCTAAACAACCACGCCTTAGTAGTAATTCTTAAAAGTCCCCCCCCCACCCCATAGTATTTAGCCCCCAGGCACGGGTCCACCTACAGCAAAGGCACCCGTGGATGCCTCCCCAAGCTGGCAAAGCGCGCACCAATGCTAAAAAATTTCCAACCCAAAATATATACGTAAAGGGAGTGTGAGCCGGAGAAAACCTGGAATTATTGAAAAACAGAGAATCAGAAAACTCCATTTATAGCATAACCACTTGTTCCAAATGTACAAAGACTAATAGTGCAACAGTATCAATAGACCATATAATAAAGTCAATTAAAACTGATGGTGCTTTGACACCCACAGATAGAACCTCAGAAATGAAATCTTGCCACACCAAGTAACTGTCCACCCGCACCTGGACACATACCTAGACAAACCATGATTACTAGCGCGTGATCTTCTGATGCTAAGCACGTACCATAGAGACAGATCAGATCCACCCAAAAAGGGCCTCCTGAAGGAGCCAATTGGCATAGTAAAATCCTGCACCTTCCTACAGTTTATCGGTCGAGCTGTCGTGTGCCTGATGCCAAAACTCTACGATGGCACACCAGCTATTGGAAACAAATAATTAAGCCGATGTCAGCATTCTAGAAAATCCAGATGAAGAGAGAGAGAGAGAGATAAAGCACCAGACGAAAATGAGAATGGAAAGGCAAGAGGAGAAGGAGTTGACATCGCTGTTCGGTATGCAGATAACTAAAAGAATTGTAGATTTCCAAGGGACACGATACGATCACACTAGAAATGATTCATTGTAAGGAGCCACTGTAGTTAGTCTCCAGGAGCGTAAAGCAGAACCAAGTGATGAAGAACGATAAGAGAAAATGCATAGACACTCAGTCCTGAGCGACCAAGTAGCATATAGCAAAAACAAAAGCACTCCAAGGAATATGCGAGTATGAGCCCAGGGCGTGCCCTGTTTCGAAAACAGAGCTATTACACAGCGTGCCCTTTTACACTGGTGTCTGAGAGTCTGATCTATCCTATACATCGCATGTGCAAACCATGTGAGCATCCTTCAGTGCCTTTCGTTCTAAGCTAAGACAGGGGAAAATCAAGCACCACTGCCCTATCTGCTCAATAGAATCCTAGTAAAATAGTAAATTTCTGTCGCCACTCAGATGATCATTGAGCCTTTGAACTCAGCATCGATTAGACAAGAAGAGGACCCAGTGACAAATCACTGGGGTTCATGATCTTAATTAATTTGCATCCTACAACTATCAGAGAGTAAGATCTACATAAACGTGCTAAAATATGAAGCTTTTAAAAAAGTTACTAGTGCTGATTGATATGAAGAGTACACAAAAGAGTTAAGAAATAAGTTTATTATTTGGAATGAGAGGCTATCCATCTAAACACAAAATAGATGCTCTTTGGCAAAGTTCCATTGCTAACATTCTCCAGAAACTATATATAAACACACATCATGTTAACTCACATAGAGCACAGGTAATAATTACCAACTGTGGATGGGAACAATTAAAATTTACTACGGCGACTGGATCAAAAATAAGTAGCCAATCAGACTCGCAGTAAGACAGAACAGAAATTTCAATTCACAGATTTGTTAATCCAAAGAGAAGCTAAGATCCATGTAGCG
Organism: Peromyscus leucopus; assembly: GCF_004664715.2. Lineage (NCBI taxonomy): Eukaryota > Metazoa > Chordata > Mammalia > Rodentia > Cricetidae > Peromyscus > Peromyscus leucopus. Next base: position 24,125,749 of record NC_051070.1, read on the forward strand.
CCCAGAATTCAGAAATGAAATGGAGAAAGTCAATGAATGAAAAAAAGAGTGTAATTACCCAAATTGCTGCCTGTCACTCGCTTTCTACAAAAGCAAGGCATCGTTTTCCGTACTATGTGAAGCTCTTGTGTCGCTGTGGGAGACAGTGAGATACACAATCTTAGGAGGTCACGAGTATGCTTGAAGAGGTATATACACACAGAGCAAGATCCGAGAGAGGAAAAGAAGTCAGTAACATAACAAAAACATCTGAATACAGTCTAAGTGAGCTCCAACTAGACTACAATATACCTTTGGCAAAGATAATTTGGAATACCTTTATATAGGCAAAGACATTGATGTCACAAGTAACTATAAACAAATGAAACTGATATATCCACACTCATGCGGTGAGGAAGCCCAGAGGCTCCACGCGGACAACTACTTTAGCATTACGAGCTTCCATATCCAAAGGCGGCTAGGTGCTACGTCTGGTTCATCTGGAGTGAAATAGAAACACACATCGCCAATGATGAGTGCCATGAATAGCACCCCAGGAATCTGCCACCACCCACCTGTAACCACATCTCAATATACATTAGATTGTCAATGCTTATCCTGATAGACCGTAACCATACAAAGCTGCACATCTCTGCAATAGATCTACTTGTTCACATCTGATACATGATTCCTACACTTAAGATACCTCAGACGTCAGAATCTGGGGTACTCCCATCTGACTTGGAGAGCAGCTCTTGACAAATCCCATCTACATGTCGACTGCAAGTAAATCATTGACCCTGACCTAGCCCGACCATCCACTCCACCTGACACAGACAAGAAGGCCCGAGCCCATTCTAAAGCCCTCCCAGTCTTTCCTGTGTCCACTGAGTCGACCCATCATCGGGTCAGGCACACAAAAAGAGCTACATATGGATTGTAATCTGGCCCCAAGCTTGCAACATGTGGCTGCAAGAGACCTCATAGAATTTGACCGCTCATTGGCGCCGTCCACGAGCGTCAAGCGCACAAAGGCAAACAATAAGCTCCCTCAGAACCTGAGAGGCAACACCGAGCGAGATCTGCTGTGTAAGCAACACGAGTTCAGATACAGAGAGGTGTGAGCCTTAGAAGAAATGATAGAAATGCCGCTATTGTTTGTAAATACGGGTGATAGCCGGCCCATTGCAGTGACGCTTCAATAAGCCTAGGACGACCAATCTTCGGCGCAACGTGCGAGCGAAGTCTATATCTGGACAATCAATGAATAGCATTAGACCAAGAACGACATCCACCTGGTACGCAGATGTAGAGAAGAGATACAATACACACCTGGGAATGTTCCTATTTTTTTTTATAATATACATCAAAGGTACCTCTCGTCCCTCACTGCGCAGGACGCGAGGCAGCCCACACACCACACCCACCACCCACACACACATAGTAAGCGCAGACCAGGCACAACCAAACACTTCTCTATATCAAGAACTGAACCTTCAGACAAAATGGCCTACTCTCTTCCCAAAGCACCATGTCACAGGATTTGATATTTGATTTTTACAGTGGAATAGAATGAAATTTAAACTTTTTTTTATTTTATCTTTTTTTGCTTTGTGGGGAGGTTGCCCAAGGCGGGTGAAGGGTGAGTATGGAGGAACAGGGAGATGCAATGAGGAATTGGGGCAACTTTTGGCTGAAACAGAAATGGATGAAAAGTTCACAGAACAGCGAATGTCAAATAAAAGTATAAACAATATAGAACATAAGGGACGGTTAGAGAGAAAGCTGATCTAATGTATTGCCTCGATCTTCTTTCCCTCCTACTGTATAGAATATTTAATGTGAGTTTATGAGTTAATATATCACTTATTCCAACATGAGTTTACTATTTACTTAATGAAGCAGAATGACGTAAATCTAATACTGATATGAGGCGAAAAAAGCAACTCCCGCCACCCACTTGGCCTACAAGGCCTGCGAAAACTTACTCGATATACAATGAATAGACGAGTTTTACATCAACTACGCGCGAGATACGAAACTGTAAAACAACTAAAACTCCTCTAAATCACACAAGACAATGTGACAGATACATTTCTGAGCTACTTCAAGTGGCTGTGGTAAAACTGTAGGGAATGGACTTATTTATAGTCCCAGATAAACTCTGTTATAATGCTGTGCTTTATTGAACTGTGTAGGGAAGGAATCCCCACCATCTGAAGTCTCCAAGGACACAGTGCATCCTCCCCAGCTTTAGAGGATTGTTCAATCACTGTTGGATTCTCAGGCTTTTCTGGGAAATAAGGACAATGTTTCCATCCATGGCCCCCATTTTTATGTCCCCACAGCATCAACAGGAGTTAGGAGACGGGATAGTTTGCTGTTGACACAATAGTTACACGTGATATTCCTATCCTGGGCTGGTTTGGAACCGCTTTGGGAATGACATGGGTTTAATTTAATGAATTCACACATGCAGAATTGAACTTAGTCTGCTGAGTAATATTAACTTATTTCTGCTCATTGCATATTCCTTACAGATGTGTGCATTAAAAAAGAATGTAGCATCAGAGTTCATACTTTGTAAATGCAAGGAGACGAGAAGGGTTTGGGCCCCTTAATTTCATAGGAAACTGAGACCCAGAAAGTTTAACCTGACAACTGGCTCATAGATAACTAAGGAGGAATGGCTGGTTTTTGTTGTCTTTGTTTTTTCTACATCTACTTTAACATCAGTTTCACTAATCGAATAAGACTATTTGTAGCTATACAGTATTGTGTAAACAGCAACCTCCAACTTGTCAGCTTTAAAGGCTGTTATAGAGTGAAAAGGTTTTTGGGGAAAGAGCTGGAAGGCAAGATGGCTTTCAGGGCGATTGCCCCTTTGTGACTAATTGTGGCTCTCAGCCACTTGTTAACCACTTGTCCCTAGGTAATGGGTCCCTGTCAGAATGTTAAGCTTTATTGTACTGCGACAGTGTAGCTTTGGAGTGACTCCTGCTTCGAGAGACCACCCTGTAATTTTGGAAATGTGTTAAAATTATGAATTTGTCCAAGTGTCTGAAATAAAAAAAATGTACAAAATAGCTAAAATGTGTACTCTGGTGAAGTTTCACAATTAGATACTTCTACATACCAACCACCCAGATTTAAAAAACAAGAAAACCTCAACACATTCTCATCCTGAGAGTCCTGTTCCCATCATTACTATCACTAAAGGTAACACTAAATGTAACAAATCACTACTTTGACTTCTGTTTGCTTTGTCTGGGTTTCATTCTGCATACATAGAGCTGAATTGTGTGCAGTTTTGTGTTGTAATGTGTATAGTTTGTATATATGTATATGTGCGTATGTCCATATGTGAGTATGCATGTAGATATCCAGGGCATGAGAGTGGAAGGCAATCAGTCTTCGCTTTCCACCTTCTCTGAAACAGTTTCCTGTCATGTGTGGCAACTCTGCACAACAGGCTAGCTGATCCACAAGCTTCCAGGGATGCCTCCATCTCTGCTTCCCGTTTTGTTGCCGGAATGTGGTTCAAACCCAGGTCCTCCCGTGCACACACTGAGGTTTTACCCAGCGAGCTGGCTCTCCCACCCTCTAACAGGTTTTGTTTCCTTCCCCATTGTGGTTGTGGATTTTCGTGTTTTTCCGGTCTGTGGTGTTCAGCGCTTCTCACTGCTGAACAGCGTTTCATGAGCTCTACATGTGAGAAGCCAGCTGACTGTCCTACCCCTGGGCATGGGCTGTCTGCAGTATTTCTTTAACTCACATCATGTTAACTGCCATATTCCTGCATGCACTGACTTGGTAAATATGCAAACTCATGCACAATTAAAAGAAAATGAAGTTGCTCTCTTGTAGTTCTGGGAATGGAACCCAGGACCTTGTATGTCAGCCCATGTGAGCATGTGCTGTAATACTGAGCTACAGCCCCAGCCCTCGCTCGCCATTGGGATGTTGATGATTTTATCAAGCATGATTTTTGGGAAGTTCTCTTCGCATCTCATTTTATGAACTTCAACACTTGTGATGAATGGGTGTTATGCATTTTTTTACTAGTTGACTGATCTACCCTTCAGATGATATCTATCTCCATATAGATTACACTTTTGTGGGTTATGATACTGTGAGAGAATATTAATTCACCCTCCCTCCCAAAGGCTACTTAGTTGTATGACACTGTCCACTTTATTAGAATCAGTTGGTTGTAATCATGATTACGTATGGATGTATTGATTGATTTTTCTCGATTTATGTATCAATTCCCAATTTGTAGTCATGAGAATATTATGGTAGATGTGGCTATAGGAGAGCTAGTGTCCCCCAACTTCATTTTTTTTTTCTTGAAGACAGCTTGGCTATTCTTAGTTTTCCTTGTTTCTATTTTAAATTTGAAATATTTTTTCCAACACCTCTACCCCAAAACATGTTCCTCCACCTCTTCCCACCCCTCTGGGATTTTTGTTTGGGCTCATATAAAATTTGCAAATAAACCTCAGAACTTGCATTTTAATCCAGAGCTTTCCCACTTTTCAACATGTTAGAACACGTATTTAATTTCTCTCAACAGCATTTAGGTTTCTGGGTATAGATGTTTTGAGCATATTTTATTAGGTTTAATTTTTGTATTTAATTATTTAGTTATACTTTTTAGGCTTTTAAATTTGTAAAATTTGGTTTATTGTCTGGTACATTGATTTTTTGTATTTTTAATTTTTATTTAATGACTGCTAAATTTACATGCTAACTATAATACTATTACTTCAGAGTCAGCATGCTTTTGACTGCATAGTTATGTTTACCATGTTTTCTGAGAATGGTGAATTTAGTTGTCTATAATCTATTTTATTATTTATGGTATAAAACACTGGATAGACCTTCTGCATGAGCTGAGTTGCGATAATGACAATAATTATTCTTGTCTTTGTTTCTTTTAATTTCCTTAGGGAAATCTTTCATTATATCATCATCAAACACGATGCTAATAATTGTTGCATGAAGGCCAGCCTGCTTGTTATTCATTGCACTCTAGACCACCTCTAGTAATGAATCTTAAAAGCCATTCTCTTTGGTTTTTAAGGTAGAGTTTTTTGTTTGTTTGTTTTTTGTTGTTTATTTGGTTGGTTTTGGGGAGGTTCTCCCCTATGTAGAACCCAGAATGGCCTCGCACTAATTCTATCTATCTATCTATCTATCTATCTATCTATCTATCTATCTATCTATCTATCTATCTATCTAGTGTGTGTGTATACAGGTTGGCCTTCAGTTTTTCTGTCTTCTGCTTTAGCTTCCTAAGAACTGAGATTGTAGGGCATGAGCCACCATGCACAGCTTGGATCCCCCCTCCTCCTTTTTTGTGCTCTTTTTGTGGCTTGGTGAGGAGATAATGACAGGTAATTTGACAGGAGGCAAAGACAAAACCTCTCCCAGAGGAAGGAGAGAGAATTTCAAAATTTCACTGGATGCCGAGAAAAATGGAAATGAATGGTAACGATAAATCCTTGACTGAATGTAACACTGTAATCTATTTTAAACTTTAGACGTGTTTCTCATTTGCACTGGGGAAAATCAGCTAATGTTTGCTAATTCCTTTATTTAGTAATTCCTTTTCAAATGTTGACTCTTGAAAAGCATGAACTTTTTCCGCTTAGCTTTTCTTATGACATGCACATTCATTATTTTATTAATTTACTGAGACAGTTAAATATTATATTCATGTGATTTCCTTAAGAATCAAGAAAGGACTGAATGTTGTTTAGTTGTCTATATATACTCTGAGCCCAGGGAAGCATTTTGCAACAATTATGACTAGTTACTTTTTGAAATGATGTCCTTAAATTAGCTGCCGTGGAAGCTGACTCAAACACAGGACAGAAATACTTCTTTGACGCATGTTTTTAGCATCTTATATAAAGATGGCTATTTATTTGTGATATGAAAAGTTAAATGCCATTTGGGCCTGTGCATGCTTCAAGGCCAGGGAGAAGGAGACTTTCATTAAATTCATGAATTTTTGTTTTTTTTGTGGGAATTTATGGAGAAAATTCTAAAGTCTCAGGAAGACCTTTGGACACACACACACACAATGATTTAAGGGTAGAATCAGTTTCTAATTGCAGAAGAGGCTTTCAAGGCATGAGCTTTACCTACTATTGAGTGGGTTTGATCTAAAATTTGCAATATGTTTTTTTTTTTTTTTTTTTTTTTTGAGACAGGGTTTCTCTGTGTAGCTTTGCGCCTTTCCTGGAACTCACTTGGTAGCCCAGGCTGGCCTCGAACTCACAGAGATCGCCTGGCTCTGCTTCCCGAGTGCTGGGATTAAAGGCGTGTGCCACCACCGCCCGGCTGGTTTTGTTTTTAATGCAAGTTGTTTTTACTGAGATTAAGTGGTTAGCTCAGAAATACTTACTTTCAGCTTATCCCAAGGAAAGCACATGGAATATTGCAGACGTTGGCTTGCTTTATCTATATTTTCCATAAATAAAGTCTTACGATTGTGTAGCCCATGAAGAGGTTATTCTAAATGCATCCATCAGAATTGTCACAGGAGAGTACTTGGAGTTGTGGTGATCTTGTCATTCATTACAGAGGTTACTTCTGTGCTTCTACATCTATAAACTGGGAATATTAACTCCACCTCCTCACATATTACAAGTAATAATGTAAGTTGATATGCAGCTGAATTGGTAGAATATTCTGGGACCTGGTGGATCTGTGTGAAGTGCTGATGTTGGACACACATTGCTATTGCTTCTGCCACTGAGGGTTGATGGTCTTCCAATCAGCGAACAATCTGAGCTGAGTTCGTGGCTAAAGGCTCTTCTGTCTAATGTTTCCAGAGATTGTATTTAGCTGTATTTAAAGAACTCTTGAAAAACCCAGTGTGTTTTTTCTATGATCCTATGCTTAAAAGGAGAAAGTGTATATTCTCTGTGCTGATGGAGATACACAAAGGGATTCTGCAGAGGCTTGCTCCCAACAGTTCTCAGGAGCTTATTTCAGTTGTGATAATTTCTTAAAGATTAGGGTCTAAAGTAACTTACATAATGCCTATGTGTAAGTCTAATCTTGAGTTTTAGGGTTTCAGTTTTTTAAATAGATTCAATCGATTTTTTTAAGCCAACAGTTGGGAATTGCATTTCTTCTTTTCTTTCAAATCAATGCAATGTTTGTTACATACTGATAATTTGATGACATTTGCACAACGATCAATTTGGGAGAATTACCATTTAAATCTCTTTAAGAATTTGTCATTTCTAAGCTGTGAGAATTTCTCTTAGTTTTCTGTTGCTGTAAAAGAACATCTGAGGTTAGCTAATTTATAAGAAAGAGAATCCCATGCAGCTCAATTTAGGCGGTTAAAGAATGGTTTTGTCATCTACTTACTTGTGGTGTGGTCCCATTGGTTACATCACAACGGATGGAATCATGATGAGATCACACGGCACAGCTGGAAACTTCAGAATAGATAGTCTTACTCATTTGTAACAATTTCTCTCTAGGAAATGAAGGAGCTATGAAAACTGCATTAATCTCTTCCAACAGCAGCATTCCATGACTCAGTCTTCTTACACGGGCCACAGCCCATCTCTTAAAGACTCCTCTGCTTCCCAGCATTGCTACAGTAAGGACCACGCTTCTAACACTGAAGCACAGGGGTATACACTCAAACCAATTCCAAAGCCCAGCAGGAAACTCTGAATCTCTGCAGTTATTTGAAACACAAGTTGTTGCAGGCTTTATTTATGCAGTTGTGTTTCAGAAGACTAGAACTAATGACTCACAACTATATTTTTGCATCCTAAAATCAATGGAGATTTCTGTGCCCCCCGCTTCCAAACCTACTCATCCCTATCTCATTCTCTACCTCAGATCAACATTTTCAGTTCACACAGATGAGTGAGAATATGTGACACTTGTCTTTCTGTGACTGGCTTATCCCACCTTCCCCCATGTCTTTCAGTTCCATATACATTGCCGCAGATGGTGGAGAAATTGAAACATTTATCCACTCTTGGCTTACAGGAGTCTCGGTGCAATGCTTGAGATCACTTTTTTAGGTGCTGTTGATGTTCCCTGGCTGACATTGTTAATTTTCAAAATCACTTTATTGTATTCTTGAAAACTTTAAGATAAACATCTATAATTTATAAGTTCTTTGGATTTTGTATCTCCTTGGAGTTTGTCACCACTGTGTGGCTGTTTGAGTACAAAAGCTTGTGCACTGTCTATGAACTTTTTTTCATTGAATTATATTGAACCTTAAATTGTAAGATTTTTATCTGCTGATGTTAGAAATATTAAGAATTATATGGAACATAACAATCTATGAAAAAAGTTCATAGGTTTTTTTTTTATTATATTTAGCACATGTTTTACAAGTTCACTATAAAGCAATGGAATATCCAGTCATATTAGGGGTCAGACCAATTTTTTTTTATTTGTTTGAAATACATCTTTCCTATATTAGATTCCATCTTTTGGTGGGATAGGATGAGTACTATAAACATTAGCTTATAGGTTACTCATTTGTACGTGTGCGTGAGTGTGTGTCTACAAATATATTGTTTGTGAATTAATCTACATTTGTGTATGTGTTCTCAAAATGAGACCAAATCTCCTACTCCCCACATTGTTCCCGTGGCCTTAAGTGCTGTCACTCACCATTTGTCTTTGATTGACTTCCTCTTTGAAGTCCTCTGGTTTCTTTTTCTTCCCATATTCTGTTATTTCTCTTGAGTTCCCATAACATCACTAAGTATGGCATTTTAATAGAGCTGAATGTTTAAGAGAATCAGTTTTTTCCTCTGTAAAATATGGATATGCACTTTAATTAACCAGAATAATTGTTTTATGTGTCAACTATTTAAGTGATACATGTGAATCAGTTTAGTCACTATTAAATATATGAGTCATTCAAAAGATGGAAGGTTATTATAACTGTTTCACTTATCTGTATTTGGCTCACCTTCATTGACAAGAAGCTTCTTCAAGGCAAGTGTGTTGGCTTATCATTCTTCATGTCCTTGATTTCTGTGATATCTAGATTTTAACTATTAACTTGACTCAGACTGGAATTATCTGGAAAGAAAACCTTAACTGAGGAAATGCCTAGATCAGGTTGACCTGTGAACAAATCTGTGATTGACCTGTGGACATATCTGTGGGGAGTGGCCTTGATTGTTTACTGATTATGGGGTACCAAGTCCACTATGGGTGACACCATACCATGGGCAGAGATTTCAGAACTGAAGAGAAGCAAGCAAGCAAACAGCATGACTGCATTCATTTTTTTCTGCTCTTGACTATGGAGGTTAGATGGCTAGCTGGCTTGGAGCTTCTGCCTCGACTCCCTACCCTCATGGGCCGTAATCTGGCACTAGATAATTTTGTTAAACCCTTTCAACCCTAAGTTGCTTTTAGTGAGGTTATCTTGTTACAATAACAGAAATAAAACTCGAACCATTCCTGGCCTATAAGGATGAATGAGTAGCCATGCATTTACCATCCAATTTAGATGATTGTTAGGATGACTTTTATCTCCCGTTTCATGTCAGCAGCTAGGACGTATGTGAGTCCATCCTGTAATTTCAGTACTTCTCAGCTTGTATGAGGGTCTTTTTGTGGTCCATTACCAACAAGGATAAACCTTAGTAAACATTTCACATTCTAGCAAACATATTTTGATTTTGTAGTGTAGTTAGCTGTGGAGGGAAGTGGAGATTTAAGCGATGTACTTGGCAGTGTATTAATTTGCTCATCACTGAGAAATGTCCCTTGGCTGTGTTTCCACTCTGATAGCTTCCTATTGAGGACAAGATTCTGAGCTACATAGGACAGAGGTGATGAAGTTTATTTTGTACACACTGGAATGATGTGTTCGGCCACTAAGACACGAGTCACCCAAGAGAAATTCACTACGAACACCAAACCTTCCCGATGCTGTATACTGAGTCAAATGGTCCTGGAAAACATTATTCAGTTTCTTCATCCATCTACCACATTATTTCCTAAAATCAGCTTTGTTTAGTCTGCCTTGGGTTCAGAGGTGTGAAGAGGTTAAATGTACACACATTTTAAAAATACTGCATCTCATAATTTCTGAGTATTGCTAAATAAGTTAAGAAAGCCAATTTCATTTAAATGTCAACTGTAATTAAGCATGTGCCATTTGTTTTCCTATTCAGGTCTTTCAATTTGATGGAATGTTTCCCCACAACTTGATAAATATTTGTTAAATTTCTCATGAATTAATTCAAAAGTGGATAAGAGCAACGTGTTTTAGTCAGCCACTCTGATGGGCCCGAAAAATTTTATTCTGTAAGCAAACTGTTTACTATGCATTAGCACGGATTTTATCTTGTTTAGTGTGGGCAGATAAAGCGTGCTAGGCAACAATCAATGGGAAGGCCAACTGTGCCTGCTGCATACTGAGCAAGGGGGCTTACATCACTTTGGTATGGCGTAGATGTTCGGTGTACAGAAGTTTGAACTGCTCACCCCCTTCGGTTCCCAGCTATGTTCAAACACCACCCACTAAAGTGAATTAGTATACAGACCTTATATTATGTTTCTTAAGAATTAAACATTCAGCCGGGCAGTGGTGGCGCACGCCTTTAATCCCAGCACTCGGGAGGCAGAGCCAGGCGGATCTCTGTGAGTTCGAGGCCAGCCTGGGCTACCGAGTGAGCTCCAGGAAAGGCACAAAGCTACGCAGAGAAACCCTGTCTCGAAAAACCAAAAAAAAAAAAAAAAAAAAAAAGAACTAAACATTCTATAATTGGTATGAATTATGTGCTTATACCTATTTTAATTGGCTTTCAGGATGTTGTTTGCTTTTCTGTGATAGCAAAATCTCACAACCATATTTTAATTGTGCACGTGTCAGAGGGTAACATAGAGACTGTGTTGTGGCTGGGAGCCCTATTCTTTCCCTACCTCCACTAGCCTCCTAAAGACTCCACAGGGCTTAATACCTTTCTCGTTATACCTAAGTCACATCGTGGCAGAGAGGATTGAGAGAGGGATGCCAGTATGGTCCCCCTTCAGTGCAGGCTCGTGTGTGACCGACGTTTTGTTCACTTTGGGGATGGGGGCAACATTTAGTAACACATGTGGTAGTACTCATGTTCTTATAGGCCAGGACAAATGCCACATGCTTTCATTTTGTCACAACCTAAATCACATGAATTAGACACACAAGGGCCAAGTGTAATCATCCTGCCGGTCCTTGGCAATACAAATCAGCGTTTTGACTGTGCAGTCCACCGATCAAATGGCAATTAGCCTGGAATATAAGCATGGCATAAATTACTTTCCAGGCCGTTATATTGAACACAATATATGTAAAAAGAAGTGCTTAATTCATTTGCTATGGTTACTTTCTTTTAGGGGTTGGTTTGTTCTCTGGGCTCATGGAACAATGAAGAGCAGTAGAATGGAACTTGAGAATAAAGGAAAAAGCATTTCTGTGTCCCTGCACACTGGCTCTACCCCTGCCCTTTGAAAGTGAGCTTTCGCAAGTCACCCTTGTTTATAACAACTGCTCAAGCTGACTTATTTCTCATTGGCAACCCTCTTCTTAAAACATGTTTGTCTTTCTGTATTATTGTCATCATTAAAGAAAATATGTGTCTTCTTATGTAAAAACATAACTATAGGAAAAAACAGGAAATAGCAAAAGGGTGTTTACAAACAGAGAATTCTAATTATCTATCTATCTGTCATCTATCTATCTATCATCTATCTATCTATCTATCTATCTATCTATATGTATGTATATACACACACACACACACACACACACATATATATATATATATATATATATATTTACAATTCCAAGGATTATTACTGAATATGGTTATCTATGACCTTTGAGTTCCATTTCTCTGAATGCTAGTAGTTATCGAATCTCTGAGTTGTCTTTGTGATTGACTTACAAACACTTCAAAAAGTGTAGTGAGGTGCTTTATTCCTCAGTATCCCAGGCGTTGTCTAAAGGACATGCATAGTCACAGTTGAAAGCTGCATCCAGGAACTTTGTATAAGGTGCCTCGGTGCTCTAGTTCTCAGGAAAGTTCAAGTGGAGGCAGAACTTCATGGACTTGACCAGGAATATTGGCAATAAAGTGCACTGGCATTTATAGAATTTGTAATATGGACCACTCAGTCTTGAGTACATATTAAAGACATTCTCTTTTTTAGTTTATGGTAAAACAAAACCAAAATCAAGTGTGTGTTCTGGGGATCACGGGGTGAGGAAAAGGGGGCATATAAATGATAAACACTTGTCCTACTCTCCAAAAGTGTTTAAAGATGATGGTTTCTGTTTTGCTTTCTTACCTGAACCTTTCCCATGATGCCACACAGCTCTTCTCACATTGAACATGCCATTCATTCCTGCAAAAGTCTGAAATTCTGTATCTAATAGAGTTATTGCAATTTCTTTATTGTAATTGGATTGTGCAATGGGCAGGAGAGGGGTTGGAACTTTGTGCATGGAGTTTTTCTTTGTTGTGTATGTGTGTGTGTGTGCGCACGCGTGCGTGCGTGCGTGCGTGCGTGCGTGTGTGTGTGTGTGTGTGTGTGTGTGTGAAGGAAAGGATAGAATATTATAAAGTAGGCGAATAATTATAAAGTATGTCCCAGTGACTTTTATTTTGCTTTAGAATGTTGACATTTGTACTCAGCAGGAAGATAAAGTCCTTTTCTTTCCTATGGTGAAGACATCTCTCTTCACATGGAAACGATTTGCTGATCACCTGTGACTTGTGCTTAAAAATACCTAAACACTAATTTCTTCACTCCAGAGAATGGCATGTGTCCCATGGAAATCTACTTGTCTTTTTTTTTTTTTTTTTTCTGTAGTAAGTACTACTATGCTCTGATATACAGGAGTTCAGAGGAGATACAGTAGGTGTCACCTGTCACTTAGCAACAAGGATTCTATTTTGTATCCAGTATTCCTTTAAGTCAAAATAGCTCTAAAACATACCACTTAGATTTGCATTTCTCTCCAGAAACATTTAGATTAAGCTTCTAATATTTTTAGTTTCCAGGATTCTCATTGTGACAGATGAAACAGAAATAAGTTTAAATAATAAAAACTCCGCTTACATGGTGGAAACTTTAATACTTGAAGTACAGACTGGGACCTATTATACAGTATATCGGATTTACATGCACAAAAGCTGCCTGTCAAGCTCCCTCATCAGCTGTTCAACTTATGGTAACCGAATGGAATATGTATATAAACCTTTATTACTTGATTTCTTTTCATCAGGACTCTAAAATGCAAGACCACAAGTAATGAAGCAGTCATTTATAAACTGCAGTCTCGAAAACTGAATTCCAAATTGGGTTGCTGTAGCAGTACCAAATTCAATTTACTTGAAACAGAACAACTAAATTGCCTTTGAGCAGAGAGTGGAATACCCGGACTCGTAAGATGTCCATAAACACATCCAAAATGTGTTTCTCTGTCTCCGTCTGAACAGACATAAAAGGACTTTCAGGAGACATAACAACAAGTGGACATTTGGTCCTGCAGTGCTTAAATGTGTTAAACTGTAACTTTTAAAGATTGAGAATCTAATAGAGGATTGAGATGTGATGTAGCGGGAACAGCCTGGAAGTATAGAGAAACATCATGTCTGGACCCTTGAGGGTATTCCAAACTGACATTTGTGGAAGATATCCTCTTTTGTTATAGCCAAGATTCTGTCTGTAGTCCCTGGTGTAGTGTTTGAATTCTACAGGATGGTAGGTGATCACATGTAGAAATGCTAAGACAGAGAGAAAAAAAGAAAGGAAGGAAAATAGATGTTCTCCGAGGCTTCTCTGGTGCTTATACTCACTAAAGAGAAGCAGATGCAACTGTCCTTTTTTCTGCTTCTTCTTCTGTCCCCAACACACATTTCATTCATGGTTCCCAGCAGCACCATTTTGGTTGAAAACAAATGTATTATTCTTTCCACATTCTTTCCACTTTCTCGTGTTTGTATTTCTGAGAACATACTTTACTGTCCTTTGTCTAATGACAATAAAGAAAACTCGTTGAAACCAGAGAAATATCACAACAGTATGTGATAAGATTTTCAAAAAATAACTCTATAAAGATTTAGTAGTACTACTTCAAAGTATGCACACACACACACACACACACACACACACACACACACACACACACACACACGAGGAGTATGCACCCATGTGTACAGGTTCCCCAAGGAGGCCAGAGGCATTAGGTCCCTCTGGAGCCAGTGATACGGATGGCTGTGAGCTCTCCAGCTTGTGTGTTGGGAATTGAACTCGGATCTTCTGTAAAGAACAGCAAGCTCTTTTCATCACTGAGCCATCTATCTCTTTAGCCCACAGATTTTTAAAAAGTTATTTTCTCTTTCTTTTATAAAATTTATTTTTACTTTTAAAATGAAGCCAGAAAGAAGCGTGGTAGTGACACATTAGACACATGGATATTGAACATTGGACACATGCACTCATCCAACACAACTTTGTCCAGTAGAGAATCACTTGAAACAGTGCTGGTTTAAATTGAAGAATTCTAAATGACTACTATTGTCCTTCCTTTTCAGCTTGGTGATATTACTGTTCCCAGTGATCTACTGAAAAAGCAAAGAAAATATTCTTGGGAGAACTTACATGATCCCCAATAAACAGTATACATGCCATGTTCTGTGGTCTTTCTACTGAACAGTATAGTCAATACCACATCGTGGGAACATTCTCAGAAGTTTCTGTGAGCTGCCACAGAGCTCCACCTGTTATAACATACCTCATATTAGTCTGCTAAGGGTGCCTAGCAATAAATGTACATAATTATATTACTGCCAGAGAAACACAAATCAAAAGTCTATGTCCTTGATACTAATACCAGTGAATGGTACATTGTAAATTGTCATTAGACAACTGTCTGGCACAAGATTTGTATTTTAAAAAGTTTGATGTAGAACACCTTCACCAAAGGGGATATGGATGGTAGACATATCCAACTAGGGATATTCTATCCCTAGCTCAACTTTTTTGATGTGGCCACTGGTACTCAAAATGTCTCTGCTTTGGGAAGATTTACTGGATAATTTCAGAAGTCTATGTGGCAGAGATAAGTAAATTTGATTCAGAAATTGATGAGAGATTAATGTTACTGGAAATGTGCCATTTTTGTATTCCATATTGTGCTTTGGGTTTTAAAGGGATTTGAGAAACAACATAAAGGTCCCTTAGCATGAATAAAACCTGAGCCTCGTCTGTTCTGCCACGTGGCTTCCATTGAACGGAATCTCTTTCATTTTTCCTGTTAAATATTTCAGCCAGTGATTAAAGAGTGCCAATTCTTATGTGTATGGCACTTAAGATTTTATAGATTCCTATGTAAACATGTCTTCAGTTAGGGTAGGCATGGGAGGCAGAGCAAAAATTATTATCATCATCCCTGCCTCTATGGAAAAGAAAATTGGACCTCCAAGATACTGGATGAGTTTTTGAAGGGCATGCTGCCAGTGGATGATGGTGCTGAGATTAGAGAGCCATCTACATAGCAGTATACGAGTCTTCATTTCTCACATTCGCTAGTGCCTTTTAAAGTATGGCGTGGAGGCGCACAGGCAGAGCTGAATCTTGAACAGTGTCTCAGGAGTTTGAACTGGGGAAAAGTAAAATTCAGATTGTATTGCCCGCAGCTTTAAAATACATAAAAGTTTACATTTAAATTGTAGTGTAGAGGTAAGAGTAAACCACAAATAATTTCACACTGCAACTTGGGACAAACATGTCAGATTCCCAGTGGCCCTAGAATTATCTAAATTGTTTAGTTGGACATAAAATATATGTTCAATCAGTTTCATCATGGTCCAGTGGATCTTTTTGTTTGTTTGTTTGGGTTTTTGAGACAGGGTTTCTCTGTGTAACCTTGGCTGTCTTGGAACTAGCTCAGTAGACCAGGCTGACCTCAAACTCACAGAGAACTACGTGCTAGGATTGAAGGTGTGCGCCACCATCCAGGTCAAATGGATCTTAAAGTAGTTCTTGTGCTCAAGTAAAACATTGGGATTCTGCATTGAATTACCAAATTCTGTAGGAATGTATGGTATTCTCCTATGCATAGTTAACACAGTTTACTGTTTAAGTCTACAGACTGATATCTAGGTTATGTAATTAGTACCTAAATTACTTGAGTACAGATCCACACAATAAACACAGAAGGAAAGTTTCTTTATGTGATTCTTCATTTGGTTTCATGTGTTAGCTTCCTTCCTTCCTTCCCTCATATTATAAGCCTTCATTGATCCTCTAACATTCTCCAGGTCCTCTGTTTGTCACACTGGGAATCAATGGTGGCAATATGGTAGCTCTTCTTCTTGTCCCCACAAGAATACAGATTGGCAGGGATGAGATCAGTGGTGCGGAATGAGGATAAGGTGGTGGTTGAGGTCTGCTGGACAGTTCCCCTTCCTGGGAACTGTTAGGGTCTCCTCATGTCTGTCTTGGGGTAGTGGGGGCATCTTTTTACCTATCACACAAAAGTAATATTCACGCTAACAGAGGTCTTGGTTCACAGAAGACTTTCATGTAAGGATGTTTTAACATTATTAGTGATTAAAAAAAATAGCAATTAGCCAGAATTAGGGTGCAAATTGTAAAAATGATGGATGCACTTCTCCAATGAAGTGTTAACTATTTAAGATGATATGCTAATATGATTTAAATCACTGGGAAAATGGTATATAGCTGCGTTAAGGTAGTCAGAGTTTTGCTTCTAGATCTCTTACTATAGGCTAGAATTCAAGGATGCCTCAGTACGCATTATAAAAACTGTTTACAAATCACCTGTGTGATCCCCTCCTGTACTTTCAGTCAGTCATACGTCATTTGTAGTAGTTAATAGGTCACTTGTAACAGCTAATACCATGTCAGTGTTCCGTGGGAGGGGGAAATGGCAGGAAAAACCATCTGTACACACCCAGTGCTGGTACACGTGTTTTTCTGGAATATTTTTGATCAATAGTTGATTGTGTCCATGGGTGTAGAGCTGGCAGTGCATAGGTATGAATGCATATTAAAATGTGAAAAAGATACAGAGCCATGTCTTGAAATGTTCAAGATTGTGATTGGTGGTGAAGAATATTGCTCGTTCTCCTAAGAAGCTTTCGGAACTGATGCACTTTTCCAAGCACTACAAGGGACAAGATGTGCTTGATGACATCACATCCTAATTGATGACTTTTGGTGTATTTTATACAATAATATAGTATGTTTTTCGGCAATGAAAAGTAGCATTTTATTTTGAATTGCATGAAAATGTTTCTAGTCTTTCACTAATATTGAAAATTGGCATTACTTTTTAAAGTAGCATTTCCGATAATATAGTAAGTTGCAGTTCACGTTAGGGGTCTCTCTTGAGACACAAGAGATGGAGTGGGGAGATGAAAGCCAGATGCTGTCACATCCCAAGACACACAACACGCAGGTTGCATAGCGCTTCACTGAGGGCTTTAGCACTGAGTGGGTTCTCATTCTGTCTAGAAGAACAGAAACACACACAGAAGCCAGACCATTGCCGCAGCTCGGAGGCATTGGCATAGACTGGGTGCTGTTAACCGCAAGGCATGTCCCCTCTTGGGTGTAATTCCCAACCCCAGAAAAGGAAAGACAACTGTGCCTAATAAGCTGGCTCCACTGAATGCCAAAGAAAATTTGTCTCATGAAATAGAAATAATGAAGCAGGTTATGTAATTGTGAGTGAATAAATAGAAAGAGGTCTAAGACAGAGCCAAATGGGGTAGGTGGCCTGTGGAGTTCAGCATTTCCAGTCCAGGAATGTTTACTGTATTTGGTGAAATCCTGGTGTCCTGGATGTTTAAGATGTTTTACCAACCACATAAACTTTTTTAATATAATTTGTAAATTATAATTTACAAAAAAAGGAAAATTTTTGTTTATATAATTTGAAAAGTGATGTGCTTCAACTTAATATTTTTAAAAGTGATTTGGTTATTGGCTAAGCTGTGTATCCTCAAATTTAGCCTTATTAATCATTCTGTACATTTGTGTCACTTATAAAGGGAAAGTGATCATTTGCTCAGTAAATACCATTTCTTGAAAATATTTACGTTCCTCTGAATAATGAACTTGAGGCTTTGACTTGAGTATCTGTGAATTCTTCACATACAGTGAGTTCACACCTAACTAGGTATTTGACATTTTCTCCTCAGCTCGCCCCCTTCTCTCTGCTGCTTCCCTTTTTAATTCCCTTCTCATCTACTTCTGGGACTTTATTACCTCCTGCCTAGGGTATCATCTGATTCTCACAATTGATGCCGCCTCCTTGGTTGTTGTCTCATTCCTCCAAGTGGATTTCCCCCTTTCCCAATCAAGAATATTACCGTATAGAATTTACTCTCACCGTAGCTTTTGGTATGTTCTCCTTGCAGGATCAATGTGACTCTAGAAACAAATGGATGAATGAATATCCATATGAAGAGGAAAACCATCAAGGTTGGTGGCTCCATGGGACTGGACTGGAAGCATTACTATTCTGTTGAGTGATGCTCCGGGCAGTCATTAGAGCATTTCTTTGCCTGAATGAGAGAGAGGCCACTCAGCACACACAGCCACCATATGTAAAGTGTATCCATTCTGTCCTTTTAAACAGAAAGATATTTATAAAGAGGCAACGCTTTTTACTCTGTGTGCAAGTGTGCTATCAATATTTTCTAGATTTAATATTTTTCTTTTTTGGACAATGCCTCATGTATCCTAGGCTGGCTTCACACTCACTGTGCACTGAGCGTAACCCTGAACTTGGGATCTCTCGTCTCTCCGGTGCTGAGGTTTCAGGAGTGTGCTGTTCACTTGGTGCTAGGGTTTGAATGCAAAGCTTCATGTGTGGTAAGCCAGCCGCATACCAACTAAACTAATCTCTAGCCATCTTAAGAATCAAAAATTAGATGAACATCAAAAATAAAAAAACATTGATAATGGCAGATCTCAGAGATGAGAGAGAGAGGCCGAGACAGAGACAGAGACAGAGTTTACTGAATGTGCAGAAGTCCCCATAAGCATACTGTAAACACAGTGCATGGCCATGGTCAAACACTGTTGTCTTTCTCCTTGGAGTATATTTGAGTTCCCTAATACAGATCTAGCCTAATTGGAAGAAAGCCAAAAATCTGTGAGTTTCAGTGGTAGTCCAGTGTGTGCATTATTTTGTTTGTGGTAGTTATATGAGCTTTTCTGTTATAAAAACTCAGGGCAATAAGAAGAAAATTAGAGTATATTAAATAATCTTCATCTCATAGTGTGTTAAAAAATCAGCAGAGCCAGCACAGAGGGTTGTGCCTTTAGCTTGTTGTGTGGCTGTCCATCACCCATGATTCCTTGCTCTTCTGCCAGTGTGCTTCCTCTTTTCACAGGCTTTGGTGCCGTGGGGTGTCTTTCTCTGGCAGCCCTTTCTCACAGCTTCTTAGAAACGATTTTCCATATTAGATATTCCTCCCTCACTGCTAGCTCTTCCCTTCTGTTTGTGTCTGCGAAGTTTTCACAGAAGGGGTAAGGACTCAGAGACGCTAGCCAGGAAATTGACGGGGAGAACTCACAACATTCTTCTCCAGATCCTCATTATTGCTGGTGCGGGCACATCTGTGGGCGCATCTGCGTGCTGTGGGGGTGGTGGTAAGAGTACCCATGGCCTTCTTGTGTGGAGGGCAGTGACATGCTAGCCAACTGGCTTTCTGTGAAAGAGGAAGAGGCAGGGCCTCGGTTTATCTTTTGCTTCCCCCCCCACCAATTTTCATAGTGTAACTACTTCTGCTGTGGTGGACTTTAGTAGTTTACCAGCTGGGTAATTTAGAATTTAACAGTTGCATTTTTTATGAGCTGGTGATGAGCTGAGTCTAGCACATCATTAATAATTCCATTTCTAGGCTAAAGTTAAAAATTATTACTTGAGACTACTGGGATAAAAATAGTAAATTTCCATTGTGTTACATATATATACATATATATGTATATATATATATATATATATATATGCATGTATGTATGTATTTGGTATTTGAATGGATCAGAGTCAGCTTTGTAAATTCATAATTTTGGCAATGTCGTTGTTCTGGATCTGATTTTATGATGACAACTGAAGATGGTGACAGAGCCAATTGTCCTGTCAGTACTTGGCCTGAGGGTGAAATGAAAATAAGCCTGACTGTAATGTGCTGTATGCGATTCTTTCCAAGTGACCACACCTCGTTGCTCGTTATTCACGAGTTCCAAAGTCTTTCTCAGGGGAAGGAGCAGTTGGATTATGGCTTTTCTTGTTGCTTTCCTTTTTTGTGTACGTGGTGGGGAGGGGTCTGGGCATGAAGCTCTGTTGGCAGAGTGTTTACTTACTCCGCACAAGGCCCTGAGTTTGATCCGGTACTCCGTAAACTGGGGGTGATGACCCCTGTAATGCACCAGTCAGGATGGGGAGGCAGGAAGAACGTGAGCTTGAAGTCATCCTCAGCTGCATTTTTCTGTGTGTTTTTAATAATGACTTCCAACCATAGTTTCAATCATAGTTCCCTGTGGATAGAGAACACACTGACACTTATTTTTAGTCCCGTGTGAAAGCTGTGGCTACTTTAACAACATTTGATTCAGGGAGAAAGTTGCAGAGTTGGGAACTTTATGGTGTTTTCTTTTTTATATTTTAAATATATTGACGAGGTCAATATTAAGAGCAGCTTTTTAAAACTATCACTTGAAGCAACATTTCCGCTATCTGCATAATTGAAAAGGGATTTGAATACGGCTCCTCTAGTACTTTTGTACAGTCCTAGCTTTCCAGTGGTGATAATGTCCTGCCAAGAGCCACAGATATCATGCTGTGCCTCTTGTCCTCAGTTCTAAAATGCAAATGGCCTGCCTGGGATTTGTACAGTGTCTGTTGTGTCCAGGAATCACAATTTCAGGATTGGTTTTCATCTGCCTTCTCATTAAAAAATATACATTCCTATTAAATTCTTTTCCATATTCAACTTCATTGCACTTGAGTTGTTCCCTCTACCATGGGTCATTAGAAAACATCAAATAGATTTTCCAAAGATACCAGCCAGCCATTGTGTCATGCTCACAAATTGTTATCAGATCGGTGTTAACACATGAATGTGCTTCCATACTTGATTGCACAGTGAGCTTGGTAACTTCTGTGGATGTGGCTCCTGGCCTCTTGCATATTCCAGGATGTCAGGTTTGCTGGGTGCTTCTCAGCAGCTAGCTTAGAGCAGATGTTTAAAATACAGACTTGTGTATACGTTATTTCAGCTTATCGGAGTCCAGGATAAAAGGTCTGCATGTGATCAACCGCTGTGCACACTGTCCAGCATCAACAGTGTGTGATGTGGATTTATTGCATGTGGGTATCAAGAGGACAGTAGCTAGTCTTTCTCCTTTCAGTACATACCAACCAGTCTGTTTCACAGCAATAAAAATGTGCAGTGTGGCTAATAGCCTCTTCATCATGTCCCCAGGCTTGATCTTCAAGCAGAACAGGGATGATGGTGGAGTCCAAAGTTTCTTTCATCTTGAACTTGGTAGTTCTAGATGCTTAGAAAGCCGAGAGGGATGAGAATGAACCAGGGCCCTGAGCCTGGCCTGTGCTGAACATCTTCAGGATAGCTACCTGGTCTGTGAATCAGAAAAAGGCAAACCGTGGCTCTACCATCCTTTCATATGATCTTGGATTTCTCCTTTGTGAATTTAAAATTTCTCTTCTGTAAAATAGAACTAGTACCAGTTGATCTGTGGATTTTTTTTTTTTTCAAAATCTATTTTACTGTGTGGGGATATTCTGCGCAGTTAATAGAGCATGTACCAGTTCTGGGTTTAATTCCTGTACCTTATAAAACTGACCTGGTGGCATCTGCCCATTCTCTCAGCACTGTGGAAGTGGAGTTAAAAGAATCAGAAATTCAGGGCAACACAGCAAGTTTGAGACCAGCCTGGAACACGTATGACCCTATTAAAAATAAAAAGAAAGAAAAACAAAAACAAAAGAAGCCATTCCTGACAAAGACATGAGCCTATGGAGCTCTGACTGGTATTGGCTGATGTTACCTTTTGTATGGTGAGTCAGAGGCTCGTGACAGTGTGTGGTTTCACTTCTCAGCACCAAACATTCTCAAGGCTGAAAACACCCTCATCAGTCCTGTGGCCCGCAAGCAGTGCACGGTGTGGAGGCTGAAATACAGAGCAAGCTTGCCTCCCCACTTCTGTCTTTTTAGTTATTTACTTTAAATTCCTGACCAGGATGTCCAAGAACTATTCCTATCCTAGGTATTCAATAACTTCATAGATTATTTCTTAGCTGTGTGGCTTTGCCTCGCTTTTCTTTGGTCTTGCCTGTGACCTCTCGAAGTAGAGTCAAGAGATAGTTTTAGTTAAAGTAGACCCTCTCTCACACCTCTTTCCTTGGCCACGTGAGAATGCCTAGCATTTCTCCCTGATTTTACACTGTGCTTTATTTCTTACCCTCCTTTATTCCCATTATGTGCTTGCCCAGTGAGCACCTTTTTCTCCGTTTTCAGTCAAGTACTGATCTTAGTGTGTTTTACTCCCCAAGTGGCTTTTCATCTCTGTAGCAGTTCATGGCTTTGTCAGCTTGTTTTCTTATCTTTGAATTATCTTCTCTTTTGTATGAAGGCAAATGTACTCCTTCCTGAGTCTACACATCAACCAATTCCTTGAACTCTTTAAGAAAGACCCTTTTGTCTTGTGTGCATGGCAGTGTGTGTGTGAAGACAGTTATTTGTCTAAGTTTTTCAACGTTAGCTTGGACAGTTCCCCTTCTATATTTATTCTTCACTGATCTTTTGTTTCTGTCTCTCTTGGTTTTGATATTTACTGCTTTTATAGACAGTTCCCCTGTGCCTACCTCCTGATTATCACACATCTGTACAAAAGACAATATTTGTTAAAGGACAGAGTGAGAAGGGCCAGTGATGTTTGGGGCTGGAACTGAATCATTCAAATCTTTGATTTCAGTTTGTTATCGTAAGTATAATCTAGGTGAAGATGTCATTTCCAAAGTCTCTCTTGATAGCAATGCCCTTGAGAAAAGGACTTCCAATGAAGCTCCCAAGACATCCTCTTGGTGGATTGGCAGGGCCCTCTGAAATGTCCGTTTGTGTTCACCACTTTCCCACTGATTTCTCTGTTTCCTGAGATACCGATGTGTGTTCTAATGGGAGAATCAGTGAGTAGCCCTTTCATAGCTCTGATTTGTACTTTTAGGAATTTGTGTTTTTCTCAGGGTCTGAGGCAGTGTGTATCAGCACCCAAGGGCATTTCAGATTTCATACAATTTGACAGCTATAACTTGACAGTTTGTATCTTTTTGTGCTTTCAGTAAAAGGGGGATTTTTCTTTATTTTGTGTGCGCACATTCAGATATTTTGTGGGAGAGTGTGTATGCGTGTGTATGTGTATACATGTAGAAGCCAAGCAGGTATTGGTGGCAGATGTCTTCTTTTATTTTGCTCCACTTTATTGATTTATATTTTTTGGGACAGGGTCTTATCAACCCTGGAGCTCTCTAATTAGGCTACCTGTGCTGAATAGCCAGCCCTAGGGATCCACCTGTCTCTGCCCTCAAAGTGCTGTAATTACAGACTCTCATTGTACACCCTTGCTCTACTCACTGTGTAGACCAGGCTGGCCTTGAACTCATAGAGATCCACCTACCTATGTCTCCTGAATCCTGTGATAAAAGACGTGTGTGACTACATCCTCATTTCTAACCTTGTCTCTTTCTCTCAGTTAGTTGCTGGTACTCTGAGGTGAGGCTAATGATTTGAAGAGTGCCTATTGTTAAAATTGTCTTGAAAGTTAAATGAAGAAAAAGGTTGGGAATCCCAACCATTGGGAAGCTAAATCCAGTAGATCATTGAAAGCAGGAGTTTAGGACCAGCCTGGGGAACCCAGTGAGACCTCCACTGTTAAAAAAATAATGAAACAAATTCAACCAACAGCAATGGAAATAAGAAAGCCATGCATACTTCCTGGTAGTTACTAATCCTTAAGCAAATAGTCATCTTAAATACAGTGCTCATGTGTGAAATTCTCAAAAACTTTTAAATTAGAAAATCATTACTCTAAATTGTGTTTATTTATTGAATTAATTATTTATTCATAGTCAATTTGGCTTTAGAAAAAATTGCTTTTTATGCCTGTATATGCATTTTGTCTTCTGAGTTACTAATGTACATCCTGGGATAGGGTGAGCTGGTTGTCCTGCTTTTATGGTGGCTTTTAGGATTTGGCAAGAAAGAGGTGGTATGGTCTGTTGAAAAGGAACACATATGTTTGTGCTTCTCTTGGAGATGGTACAATGATAGCATACATGCTATCCATTTTTCCCCCATAATAAGGACAACGGTTTCATTGAGTTGGTTATTTGCCAGTTGCGCACATATACATAATGTCCATATAATGTATTCTGATGGCTCTCTCTCATTTTCCTCCCATCTCCGTCAGTTCCCCTTCATTGCCACAGTCCCTTTCCCACATTCATGGCTTTGGGTTTCATTTTCCTGACCCATTTTGTTGAACCAGGGCTACCTTTGTGACCACGGCATTAGGACTATACAGTGGACCCTGGTGGGACCAGGTATGTACACATTTAATAGCAACAATTTCTTCTCTCTCTGAATCTATCCTTTGGTAGAACTAGTTCAGCAGTGAGGGTTGGAGCCCTTTGAGCTCTCTTTCATCCATGCCTGATTGTCGATGGGCCCATCTTGTGCAACCCAGTGAATGCACCCTTGGTGTCTGTCTTAGTCAGTGTTCTATTACTGTGAAGAGATGCCATGACCACAGCAACTTTTATAAAGGAAGGCATTTAATTGGGGCTGGCTTGTAGCTCAGAGATTCGGTCCATTATCCTCATGGTAGACGTCATGGTGGCACACAGGCAGACATGGTGCTGGAGAAGGAGCTAAGAGTTTTACATCTGGATTGTCAGGCAGCAGGAAGAGAGAGACTCTGGGTCTGACTTGAGCATCTGAAACCTCAAAGTCCACCCCCAGTAACACATTTCCTCCAACAAGGCCACACCTACTCCAACAAGGCCACACCTCCTCCAACAAGGCTATACCTCCTAATGGTGCCACTCCCTACGAGCATAAGGGGGGCATGTCCGTTCAGACCACCGCAGGGTCTGTGAGTTCATGATTGCAGCGGCTGTGTCTGGTGCAGGAGGTAACATTTTGAAGCCCTAATCCTCATCGTACTGCTCTTATACTTTTTCAGCACATTCTTCTACAATGGTCCCTGGGCTTTAGAGGAGTGGTATGAACCCCCTGTTTAGAGCTAAGCACTCACTCATCCCTTCTTCTTAGCACCCTGTGTGGGCATGAGTCTGCATTAACCACCTCTCCCTGGAAAGTGGTTTTTATAATTAAGGCTGAGTAGTGCTTGTGTCTGGGAAGCATCTTGACACTGTGTCACTTGAATTGCAGAGCTATCTGTTAGAATCAAGGACACATGTCTTGTTTAGAGATGGCATGAAATATGCCATGCCAGCCAGCATCTTTTAAAGACCTTTTTCTCCCTTTCTTCTCCCTCGGCCTCACTCATATATAATGTTTGTTTCCTTGCACCTGATAATAGAGATTCATAAGCTCCTCTTTCTGCCATCATGTGTAGAGTTCATGACCTATACATAGTCCTGGAGTATATGAAGAGCAATTATAAAAATTATATGGACTTTTTTTAAACATCTAAGCATTTCAAGTAAATAGTTTTTGTTTAATGAGAACATCGTAGTGGTAAAGCAAAGTGTTATTAGAGATGTATATTGAAGCTTAATGTCCTTCTGATGTGGGTTTTTTTCGGGGGGGGGGAAGGTGGGCATTGAAATGGGGACTTTGTGTCTCTTAGACAGATCTTGGACTTAAGTGATCATTGCCTGGCTTGTGTGTCTAATTTATTTGATGTGGTCCACATCTGCACTTTATTATTGTTCTGTTTTTATTACTATGTTTTAGATAGAATCTCACTGTATGTCCCAGGCGGGCTTCGAACTTGGGATCTTTCTCCCTCCGGCTCCTGAGCCCTAGGATGATGATGATGATTGAAATAGCTTTCTTTGCACAGCTGATGTCAGTGGAGAATCTTATTATTCTCTTAAAGAGCAGCTTGTTAACAGAAACCTGCTTAACAAGTAACGGAAGCATTGGGTACTGTCCTTCATCATCTGTGTTAATTCAGTGTTTCAGGGTACTTTCCAGCCTAGAGGAAATCAGGCTTACACATATGCCACCCTATGAGCCAGTGAAGTACTCGTCTTCACCATGCTGCCTCACCTACATGTGCAGTCAAATCCACGCCGAAGCAAATTTGATCTGAGAGTTGTTTTCTGTGGCATTGTGTCACCCTGTGCTGAGTTACAAAGAGCGCAGATTTATTATCTTAGGATTATGGCACTCCGAGGCCCCAGATGGTCTCATGGGGCTCTGCTGGGACACTAGCTAGGTTCCTTTCTGGAAACCCCATACCTGAATTCATTTCTTGTTCAGCGTCTGAGACAGCCCGCATTCCTTGGGCCCCATTCTCCGTTTTCTCAGCCAGCTGTCCTGGGCCCAGGCTCACACGTGGCATCCCCCTGGCTTTGTTCTTCTATGTCACCTCCACAGAAATGACCACTGGGGTGGCTCTGAACGCCCGGAAGTGATACACAGTCACCTTCACAATCAGAATGTTAGTAGCCTGTTTCTGCTGGCATAGCCCCGCCCCTCTGCCATGTTCCCCAACACAGGGAGAACTTTCAACTATCCAGAGCTTGACATCTTAGAGACCGTTGTCCTTCCAGCATCAGGCTATGAAGTCCATCCCTTATTGAGACTGAAGATTCAAAGCACTTTAATTTTTGAAACAAGATCTTATTTTATAACAGGATGGACCAGTACTGTATCTAGCTTACAGCTCTCTCTCTCTCTCTCTCTCTCTCTCTCTCTCTCTGAAATTTTGGGAGAAAATTCACTTACTGTTTGAACTAATATTCACAGATTTATAGTGGTTCATGTCAATTTAAATAGATTTGGAGAGCCAGGCGGTGGTGATGCATGTCTTTAATCTGAGCACTCTGGAGGCAGAGCCAGGCAGATCTGCAGAGTGAGATCCAGGAAAGGCACCAAAACTACACAGAGAAACACTGTCTCAAAAAAAAAAAGTATATATATATATATATATATATATATATATATATATATATATATATGGGAAAATCCCCATTAACTGATGGGAAAATTCATTTAAAACGTTTTGACTCACCTAAATGAAGTAATTGGTGCTGTTCACATTTCATACTATAAAAATATACCTAATTTTGTATTTTCATGAAATTTAAAGGAATATGTAGTAGAATAATAAAAGATCTTAATGTCCAAATTGTCTTCCAGAGTCTTCTGTAGCCATAGCTCTGGTTCCTGTTTCTTTCCTCTCATGGCAGACGAGCTTTGTGTAGAATTCATCAGACCTTTTAGCCTGGCAATGTTCTTTTTTTCTTTCTGTGTGTTGTGGCATATAGGATAGGCTCAAATTCTAGTTTCATGAATGACTACTGCTACAAGTTGCTTGGCGATACAACAGTTATACATACTGAGACAACCTATACATCACCCAGGAGCTGTGAGTGAAGTTCCATTAACCCTTGGCTCAGCAACTGTCCACAGGAGATAACAGGTATTTGGGGGCTAGAGCCTTTTCCAGATTATCGAGAGTCTTCAAATTGCAAAGATGTTTCCACTAAGGGACATATAAAGAAATCAATCCAAAAGTAGGGGGAGGTTCTATGTAGCATTTAAAATCTATCCCCCACAGAGCAGACAGCTCTGTCTATGGGAGAAAAGTCTGTGCAAGGGACTTTGAGTCACATTCAGACCTTTATTTTGCAAAATTAACTTATTTAAAAGACATTATGGCAGAAAATTAAAAAGGATGAATGATCAAAAAATACTTCTAGAAAGATAACAGTGTTAGTTAGGATCCTAATAAATAAAAAGGTAATAGTTACAAGGGTAGAGTCTAGAGTTTGGGGCTCAAACCTTGTCGACAGCATTTCCATCACATTGTATACACTGGTAACCGCTGGTGGCTACTCTGAGTTGTATTGCTGCGAACCAGTCTCTTGGTCCACTGGCCATTGTGCACTCAGGTTGAAGAGTCCCAGGGACTGCTGGGAGTCCTTTCTTACTTACCCATTTGGAATCCAGATACCTTGTAAGAACCCATCATTCCGTCCTCTGGTTCTGCGAGTCACCACTATCTTAGCATCTGAAGACCACTACTCCTTTTGTTCTTGAGGTTACTGCTTGGGCAGGCCAGGGCGGAGGTGACTTTTCAAAAGTGGCTGCTGAGGTGGCGCAAAGGCTAACAGTAGGAAGTGTGTATGACAATCCATGGATGCAGTGACAGTAGATGTTGGTTATCTGCAGTGGCCTCATCTGGGTCTGTGGGCTGCTACATCCTTTCATGGGGCCTGAGTCTCCATGTGCTTTGAAAGTAGCCAGAAGGTAGAGAACATTGAATCGAAGCCATGTCACCTTTAAGAGTCAGGCTACTTTGTTTGTTCCCTGCTCTATTATTTAAGCAGTCATATAGAGACAACCTTTAATTTTCAGAGGGAGGAAAGGTGGTCTTGGGAACTTGGTGATGTTTGGAATAGTACCTGTAACTGGGAATATTATTGAGAAGATTTCTAGAAAATACTGTCATCCCTTTCCTCTTTAAACTGGGGAGACCCTTAAGATCATTTTCTATGGAACCAGTTCTGGTGCCAAATACTTGTTATTTGGGGATTTATAAGAGAGACTCAAACATGGGAATAAGTAGAATTTGGGATTTTGTGTAAGATTTATCTTTATATTATAATGGCAGCTACTTAAATATGAATGGCTGTCACGTGTATATGTTTGGGGCCAACTAAAGTCTGCAGCATAGGCAGCTAGGAAGGAGGGATGAGCACATAACATGGAGATGAAGGTGTAGTTGTTTTTTTTTAACTCTGCTCTTTTGAAGGGCTCACCAGTTGACTCCCAAATAAATACACAGAGATGTAGTCATACTTATGAATGCCCAGCCTTAGCTCGGCTTATTTCTAGATAGTTTTTCTTAATTATTCCACCTATCTTTTGCCTGTGCATTTTTATCTTTACCTATACTATATATCTTTCTTTGTTTCTTATTCTGTGGCTTGCTGTATAGCTGGGTGTCTGGCCCCTCGCGTCCTCCTCTCCTTCTTTTGTTCTCTGATCATCTCTTCCCAGATTCCTCCTCCTATTTATTCTCTCTGCCTGCCAGCCCTGCCTATCCTTTCTCCTGCCTTGATATCGACCAGTTCTTTATGAGACCATCAGGTGTTTTAGACAGCACAGTAACAGCTTTTAAGAGTTAAACAAATGTAGCATAAACAAAAGTAACATAATATAATATTATGGTATTAAAATAATATTCTCCTACACGGACTGCTCTCTGTTTGGCATCGTATAACTTTGGTGGTAACTGGGTACTGCCAGATAAGCAAGTGCCCTTCAGTTAGTGAAACCCATCTTGGCCTAAGGGACCAGATAATGAAAGATGACTGATGAAAGAGACTCCATGGGGCTGTAGGTAGGCACTGTGGACTGATCCTTACCTGCCTCAGCTTGGGGAGCAACTTTTTAATGACAGCCTGTGTGAGCTGTACCCAAGGCCTTGGCTTGACCTTCCCAAAAGAAACAAGCAAGGCTGCTGCTTCAGTTCTGCCTGCTGGATCTCAGCAGAAAGGCTCTTCAAACCCAGGAACTATGGAACTGTGTAGGGAAAGGACTCTGGAGAGTGTGGCTAGAACTTAGCTGTGTTGAAATGGTTGGTGTTTGCTTGCATACCCTATGCTATTTCCTCATTCCTTTCTTTCTCTCGGGTGGTGAGTGTTCTCTCTCTCTACCCTCTTTCCTACCTGAAGATTGCAGGTCTTAGACTCATTTTATACTTGCTGTTTTTCACTGATCTTTGCATTCCCACCTGAAGATTTGCAGCCCTCGGCCCTTGATCCACCTTGCAGCAGAGAGTACTCCATTGCCACCTAAATGAGCATCCTTTCATCACAGTGACCCTGCTTTGGAACACTATCTTCCTAGGCAGGGTTCATGTTTCTGATTCATCACAAGAACAAACATCTTAGAGGTGTCTTTTTCTTTTTAGCTATTTGGCGCTTGACTCAGACATTGCCATCTGTAGTCACAGAGACTACTGTAACTTGGACCTTGGGTCTTACTCCTATATCGTATGATGCTGTAGGCTATTCAGATGCAGTGTGGGTGCAGGGAGTTGTGTGTGAGAGCATATGACAACATGCTGCAAAATGAGAAGAGGCAGATTGAGTTTGTACACAACGTAAATATACTGGCAATCTCAACATTGTGTGTTTATCCGGCTGATAAAGTTTAGGGTCAGATTATGAGCAGCAATGATATTAGAAGTTTATTGTCAAGAGTAGGATTGACGCAAGGTGGTCAGGGACTAGCTGGGATGATGCACTTGCTGGAGGCATCTAACACAAAGGCCTGTGGCATTCTGACTGGAAGTCCCTGTACAAAGTGGCACCAGTGCTGGAGGAAGGGCCAAATGGGCAGATTAGAGGGTCACACCAGCGACACTTTTGAAGCTGAAGTGTGCCTGACTTAAGAATGATGACCTGCAGTAGCTCTCTACAGGAGGGCTTGGGTGACCAAGAGCTTCTTACCTCATCTGACAACTATATTTTGGTGAGGTTTCCTGGGAGTTTGGCTTGCACTGTAGGCTAGGACTAGTATACTGTGTGAATGTCTGTTGTACAGATAGAAAGATACAGGAAGCATTTGGTGAAGACTAGGGCAGTATACAGGGACAGTGCACTCTTGCTCTGGATTCAGCAGGCATGCAGGAAAGGCTGTAGGAGACAAATTGACTAGGCAGGCACAGTGGTGTACCTGCAACCCTAGTACTAGGAGGTGCATGTAATAGGATCAAGAGTTGAAGGCCATCTTTGGCTTCCTAATGAGTTTGAGACAGGTCTGGGTTACACAGAGACCCTACAAACCTTTTCTCAACACCTATTTCCCTTGCAGAAAAGAAAAGAATGAAGCAATAACAACATGGAATTCCACCACTTTCCCTAGAAAGAATTTGACTCTAACCTGTCACTTGGGTAAATTAAGAATATCAGACTACATTTATATATTTATGCATTTAGTGACTTACTGAATGGGTGTATATGTGTGTGAGTGGGGAGGGGAGTGTGCACATGCCTAGTTTGTGGATGCATTCTTCCTGGGTCTTTCTCTTTCCATTTTCTACAATTACTAAGTTAATTTTAAACAGAATTCATATGATTCATAGTTTTCTAACACTAGGAACCCAATAACTAAGCGACTTTTACATGATAATTCTTACTATAAACTTCAAGTAGGGAACACCCAAGCTACAGTTACAGTTACTGTAGTTGTAGTTGTAGAGTTTTCTGTGTTTATACCAATGAGTTCCTTTCTGTGTTATAATATATTCATTCTGAAAGGGAGAAGGTAAGAGACTCTGGCTGCTGTCCAGATTTGTTATTCCATCTGTAACTGGCTTTGTCAGTCTCTGGAGTACTTCTGGACTTGCACAAGGTTGCACAAAAGTTACAACAAAAAGGCAAATATCTAATCTCTACTTTATGACATTATTTGTACATTATTTCTGAAAATTCTTCTGAGACTGAGACAACCTCCAATGGAGAAGTTAAGTGGAGGGGAGGAATTGAGTGACAGACAATAGGTAGAGAAGTGGTGGGCACAGTTTACTCTTTTAGAGGAACTGGGTGGTAGGCTCACAGTTATGGCTCTGTTGGTTCTAGCCTAAGCCTTAAATGCCTGTGAAGTCCTAACTTGTCCTTGGTGATGATTGCAGCCTCATCTTTCCTCTTAGCTGTCATAGCATCTAAAGACAGCTCAAGTATCTGATATCCACTGGTTGACCTGGACCATTCCACTGCCTAGCAGAGTCTAAATGTCAGAGGCAAAGAGAGAAAAGACTTAAGGATTTCTGTGTTGGAGCTAAGCGCAGACTTGATCTCTCCTCTTTTCTTGCTTGTTCTGCATAACTATTCAAGAACTGCTTATTTCTCATTCTGATGACGACAGTGTTTGTTAATTGTAGTAGAAAAATCCCTCATGCTTTTTGATGAGAAACTGGCTTCCAACATGGCTTTGCATCTATGGAACTGAGTACTATGAAAGCCCCAGCAGAAAGCTGTGGGCAGAGCTCTTACTCTTCCCACATTGTATATGGGGTGATGGGAACTCATTGAAAACAGAGGGTTACTGACTGCCCTTTTTATGAAGGTGTAGCATATTCTAGTTTAGAGACTGGCTACATGCATGAAATTGGGGCTGAAGTACAACAGCTGTCCAGAGGTTCTTCTCAGTACTGATGGGAATTCTGAACATGTATCTTCAAAATGTAGAAAACTGAAGTTGCATGGTAAGATAAGAATGATCTCATTCAATTTGATGTTAAATATAGGAGAGAACCAATCAATAAAAATAATAATGAAACTCATGGCTCAAAGATATATCTGCCCTATTGTAGGTTGATAGGTTGGATAGAAAAAAAAAGGCACAGAAGAGGAATGGTTACATTTGAGCAAGCAAGCTTAACTCCTACCTGCTTGGGAATCTGTTTCTCCTCAAATGAAGGTACATGATGCTTAGCCTCTTAATGAGTATCTGAATGGAGTGGAGGGTACAGTGTAAGAGAGTAGATAGCAAGACTAGGAGACATGACTTACTAGCAATCTCTGTTTAGGAGGCCCAGGAGGATCTTTGGAACCCAGGAGTTCATTTGTTTCAAGTACAGGATGTGCTTATTGACAATTATCTTTTGTCTGGCTAAGAGGACATTCATTTTAAATAGAACCTTTGTTTCCTAAATTGACCACTCCCTGGATTTCCCTCACTACACATTTTCTTAGAAAATTGTAAATTAACTTTCGATCCTTGCCTTAAGAATAAAACAATTGCCTGTATTGTTTGATGAATATAGTCTTCATCCTAGCTAAGTCATACGTTTTCCAAAATCAATAATTTTGAAAATCCTTCATTTACCAATCAAAAGAATAAATCATTGTTGTTGAAAAAGCAGGAGTGTTTTGTGTAAGTTATTTGATAGACGCAGAAAGAATGCATGTATCCAGTGAGTTATAAGGCACAATAACAAAGAGAAAAGCAATTGAAGTACTATTGTTTCCAGAATTAAAAAAGAACTCAAGTTATTTTTCTTGGAATCATGTGGGTTTGTATTTACATTGGGATCTGTGATCCAGTTGGAGTTAATTTTTGTGAAAGTCATACATTCTGTCTAGATTTTTTTCCTTTCCCTTTCTCCCCCTCCATTTCTTGTCTATCTGAACCCTCCCTCCCTCCCTCCCTCTTTCCCTCCCTCTCTTCCTCCTTTCAATTGTTGACATGTGGCTGTCCATGTTTTTAAGTATCATATGTTGAAATGATAGTTTTTTCCATCGTATTGTCTTTCTTTGAATAGCTTTAAATCCATGATAGTATTATATGTGCATACAATATTCTGTGATCTCACTCATCCCTCTCTGCCCCCTCTCACCTGCCTCCTATTCTTACTTCCCAGTTAGTCTCCTCCCTTATCTCCTATCCTTCCTTTTCCCTCTTTCGTCTTTCCCTCTTCCTCCCATCCCTTTTCCCTTCACTCTTCCATCCCTGCCTTCCTCCCTCTCTCCCTTCCTAACCCCTTGGATGTAGTCATAGCTGCTGTGTGTTCATGGTTGCGGTAGCCTGGTCATATCCAGAAGAAATTATCCCAGCACACTCCTCCCACCCTCCAGCTCCCACAGCCCTTTTATCTCTTCTTCTACCATGTTCCCCAGGCTTGAGAAGGGGTCACATCCCTATCCTATTAGGGGGCTTACACTCAGCTGTCACTTATTCTCAACACTTTGACCAGTTATGAGTCTCTGATTTTACCATCACCTACTATGGAAAAGAGGCTTCTCTGATCAACATTGATCTATACTAGTCCATGTGTATAAACATAACTTTTAGTAAAAAAGTTTAATTACATGTTTATTTGGAAAAACATCAGTAGTAGATTTTCCCATGGAGCCTGTAACTTGAATAGCTATAGGCTGTTGGTTATTTTTATAGTGCCAGGTATGTAGTCCATTCTGTGTGTGAGCCTTAAATCTGATATGGAAAAGGTTGGTTACTTCTAGAACATTCACAACACTGTTGCACCAGTGAGCCTATGTTGTCAATATTGTAGGCTCTTTGCTTGGGTTTAATGGTGATGAATTTTCTCCCTCATAGCATCTTCCTGTACTGTGATAGCCAACCAGGAGGACACTTCTGGCTCAGTGCCAGCTTGGTTCTTTCCTTCCTTTTCTTAAAGCTAATTTGCCTATAGTATAGTAGTCAGTGGGTACCAAATGTAAAATGAATTGCTAAACAGTCTTATTAATAAAAAAAAACCTGGAGCCAGATATTGGGCTTAAAACTGAAAGATCAGAAAAGCAGCCACAGCCTCCAAAGAGACCCCACGCCTATTTGCCTTTCTGTTCTGCCATCTCATTTCCTCTCTCTGCCCAGCTGTATCACTTCCTCTTCCTGCCCAGCTCTGTCACTTCCTGTCTGTCTGTATAGAGCTCCAGACCTTTATGGTTAACTAGTGTTGGAATTTAAGGGGTGTGCCACCATGCCTGGCTCTGTTTGCAGAGTGGCCTTGGACTCACAGAGATCCAGATAGATCCCTGCCTCCTGAGTGATAGGATTAAAGTCTTGTGCTAACATTGCCTGACTTCTATGTTTAACATAGTGGCTGGCTTTTTCCTCTGGTCCTCAGATAAACTATATTGGGGGACACAGATAAAATATCACCACATTCACAGCATGCTCTGTTATGAGTCCTTGTTCTGTTTATCTATTTAGTCAATAGCACCCAGTTTGTAGCTTTATGACAAGTAGCTTATGAAGTGAAGTTGTTAGTCCTCTAACAGTTTGCTGCTTTTCAATATTGTCTTAATTATTCTGGTCCTTTTCCTTTCCATATACACCCTGATGCTGTCTACCAAATGATTTGATAAAATCCTGTGATTTAATTTTTAATTAAATTTATTTACTTTGTTATATAAAGGTGGGTTGGTATGTGAATGACATGGCATATGTATGACCATCAGAAGACAGCGTGTAGAAACTGATTCTCTCCTTCCACTGTGGGAATCAAACATAGCTTATTAGACTTGGAAGGGGACAGCTTTATTCAATGGGCCATCTTGCCTGCCAGAATCCTATGTTTTGTTTTGTTTCCTACCATCATTGGCAAAATTTAGTCTTTATTTTTATGTTCTGTGTAAGTATGTTCAGTGTGAGCTTGAGCTGGCTTGGCTCAGTGTGTTAGCACCTGACACAGACATAAAGGAAGCTCATTATACTTTTCCAGGGGAGAACTGACAGATGTTGTGATAGAAGTCAAGGGTGGCATGAAAGGGAATGTGTAAATGATGAATTTTCAGTTCTACCTTGAGTGTTCTTGAAATGGTCATTGATCAAGTTTGAAGTACTAGGGAGCTATGCTCCCAGATTCATTTTGTATCCATTGCATTTATTTTTCAGAATGTCTCTGAAGCTTGATTTTATTTTGCTATTTGTTTTTCTTGAGACAGTGTTTTGCAGTATAATTGAGGCAGATACTTCTTGATTTTACTCTATAGATGGTTGACTTTGAACTGCTAATCCTCCTGTCTCAGTCTCCCCAGTAATAGGATTTCAAAAGTATGTCACTAGCTGAAAAATAGCTTTGATGTTTGTTGCTTTGGAGAGGATAAAAGTTAATCCTCACACACATATCAAGATAAAATTATATATATATTACACCAAAATTATATATATATGTAACTTATTCTATATGTAAGATACACATATATGTATATACAATAATTAGTTCTCTTCTTCCACCATATACATATGTGCATTCTAGGGAGCAAACATAGGTTATGGGAGCAGAAAGCTTTACTCACTGAGCCATCTTGCTTGCTAGAATCCTGTTTTTTTTTATCATTATTTATATTATTTCATCTTTATTTTTATATTCCATTAATATTTGCCATGTGATGGGGTTGGCTTGGCTCAGTGAGTTAGCACCTGATACAGACATAAAGAGAAGACCATTATATGTTTCCAGGAAGGAAATTTGACAGATGTGGTGATACATATTTGTGAAAGATCTACTTACCAAGCCCATCCCGTAATTCAGAAAATTACATAAGAACCTATTGCTTGGCTTCCAGTCCTGGTGATATTTTTTCTGTCTTTGAGTTGAGCTTTGTAGTAATCACAAGTGAAAGCAAAGGTACTTATTGCTGCAGTGTAAGAAGAGTTTTGGTGAGAGAAGTACAGTCAGGTGCTACATGACAACTCGCCCCACGTACAAGATGTTGTCTGACAAGATTATAATAGGGCAGAACATCCTTGTAGCCCAGAGACTTGGAGGCTGGGCTTATGTCACATCCCAATATATTGCTCATGTTCTTATGGTGAAACTATATAAATCAGCCCACTGTGCTGCCAGTCACTTACAACACTCCGTTAGCTTACGGAGGGTGTGTGTTTGATGATGATGGGAAGTGACACAGTACTTGTTTCGGTACTTACTGAACTTTGTACTTGATCATGACTTTGGAGTGTAATGACTTCGGTATGGCTTATACCTCACACACCCTCTGGTGCCCACAGGACTCGTGATTACATCATGTCTCTTTTCCTTAATTTAATCTTGTGCTGTTTTGTTCCTTGTCCCTCCAGAAGCAAGAGACTGCAGTATTTGTTTCTGAAATACAGTCTTTGTGTGTGCGACAGACAGTACCATGTAGGTATGTGTAAGGATATTCTAGGATGTTTGTACAACAGGGAAATCACCTGAGAGCCCCTATCTCGGAATTCATCCCATTATGTCACATGTGACTGTACCTGGGTCTGGGACAACACATTATAGATATGCCCAACCCAGACTTGAAGAATTAACCTTCAAATATCATGAAGATGTTCCAAAGAAAAGGAAACTTAAGCTGAGATCTAAAGGCCAGAAGACATAAATCAGAGAAAGGGTTAGGTGGTATGGAGAAGGACATAGATGAGAAAGAAATCATAGCCTGGTTGAGGGACTGAAGAAAATGCTTACATTTAAGAAGAGAAGTTTGATATGTACTGTTTTGACACTGAATAGCTTTTGAAGAAATTTCTAGAAAAACACTGACAGGATGTGATTGCATTTGGAGTCAAGAATGGGTAAAAATAATTAGAATGTGAAGTAAGGATTCCCTGATGGGGACTGGTGTTGGTATCTTCAATGGATCTAGACTGACATGCAAAATGCAGAGAAATGCATCAGTGTGGAGCATGTTTAGGAAACTAACTGAAGATTTAGTTATTTAGCATATGTAGGATTGAAGACACAAATAATAAAAAGGATTTTGAGGTACAGATGGATATTTGGGCAGTCAGGTTTGTAAAGTATGAGGCAAATTTTAAACCTTTGTTCTGAACAACAAAGCTTCTAGAATTATAAGGGCTGCTACTCTCTGTGAAGGTCAGGGAGTTGAACCAGAGCCTCAGGCACCATAGGCAAGAGCCTCACCCTTAAGCTCCATACTAAGAGCATAAAGTTACTACAGCACACTTAATATGTAGTTGGTTGGAACTTTAGATTTTTAGATTTATAAACCTCTCTCAGAAATGGGAGCCTTATGTTTTCTATTGAAATAGGAACATACAGCAATAAAACATTAAAATTAATGGAAGTTTAGATCTTAACTTTTAAGGTTCCCCTTTAATGATTTGTTGAGAGATTAGTAAATATATTAGTTAACTGCTAGCATAAAATATATAACTTGATCTTGGGAAAAGCCCTAACTTCATTTATTTCATATTGTTTTACAGCAAATGATATTTATATTTAAGTTAGTTTGATTACACACTCCTGTTTTTTTTCCCATTAAAATCATTTCTTTTAATGTATTTCTTGGCCAACTAGATTTCCCTAGGAATTGACCTTCCAGAAAAATCACATAAATCTTAATTCTCTGAGATATTTTGTGTTTCAGTGTATGTTCAACTACTTTCATGTTCTCAGGTCAAACTGACTTAATGATAAAAGAACTGGATTACATCTTCCCTCAGAACGTTCCAGAAATTTAGTGTCCCTGTGGATTCCTCTGGTTATAGTTTTTATGTTAGTGATTCATTTGTTTGGTTTTTCACTATTAAATAGCTCCTCTTATAAAGGTCTTATCTTCCATCTGCCCTGACTCCTTGAGTGTTTAAATGTCTATTTATTTCTAGGGTATTTTGCCTTGTTCTAAGGTTCTTGGGTCCTACTTGGAATGCTCAAGGTAGTGTTTCTCTATTTACAACACTGTTCCTAATAGAAGGGTGAGCCATTCTAATTTTCCCCAAGGAAGGAAACTGCTCCTCTGAACACCTGAACAATTGTCCCTTTGCCTTGAATGTTGGGGAACTAAGGGTGTCTGGCTCCCTTTGAATCACTCCTCACTGGTTTTTCCTGGAGCTGTCTATTATTATATCCATCTGTTCTTCATGTTGGGGAAAAGTTCATGCTATTATTATTTCAAATATATCTTTCTGTCCAGTTCTTGGACTTCTCTCTTCAATATCAAAAAGTTCCTGCCTTTGTTTATGCTTCTCAAACTTTTCTCCATAGGAAAGAGTGTATTTGTCTTTCTTCTTTGCATTCATTGGAATTGAATGAAGCTTTTATTCTACCTAAACAATTCAACTCTCGTTCAAGTTGTACTGACCTTTCCCCTCCTCCTCCCCTTCTTCTCTGATTCGCTGTCTCTGTTTCTGTCTTTCTGTTTCTTTCTGTCTGTTTCTCTCTCTC
Source organism: Peromyscus leucopus (assembly GCF_004664715.2). Classification (NCBI taxonomy): domain Eukaryota; kingdom Metazoa; phylum Chordata; class Mammalia; order Rodentia; family Cricetidae; genus Peromyscus; species Peromyscus leucopus. The sequence continues at coordinate 24,164,707 of NC_051070.1, forward strand.
TCTCTCTCTCTCTCTCTCTCTCTCTCTCTCTCTCTCTCTCTCTCTCAAACACACACTCACACATACACACACACTTAAAACTTTCTGTTTTTAACCATTTCTCTGTATTTTAATAATATTTTCTCATTCTTATTGTTTTAATTTTATTTATAACTACTATATTGACAAATGTGTTCAACATATTTTTTTTTGACTTTGCAAAGTCTTTACTTATTTTATCTCTTCTTTGAGTCCACGTTCCCTGATCATCTATCTGTTCTTTAACTTTTAACTTTTATTTATCATTACTATTAGTGTGTGAAGGTAAGGGGATATCTTTTGGCTATCAGTTCTCCCTGTCCACCTTTATTGAGATTTATGAGATTTTTTTTTTTTTTCTGAAAGTTACTTCAGAGTGAAGTCTAGTAAACCAAGAAACACATTAAAGGAAATACTCTAAATGGAACCTCACAGGATTCTTCAACGAGACATTCAGAAGTGTTGGGTCCTGTCTTCAGTGTTAAACAGCAAAGTCATTTTCTGTATTTCCTAGGGATTGCTCTCCACTCAGGCTTACTGGGCAAAGCACGTTCATTAGTTGAGTCCTGTCCTTGGCTCCATGGTTTTTTGTTGTTCATGTTTTAATCCTTGTATAAAATGAAACTTTCTATGTCCACATCTCACTGAAGCAAGTGTTCTCAGTTTCTTCCCCGCTCCTCGTCCTTCCCTTAGGTCTTGTGGGAGGCGGACATATTTGCTGCCTGGTTTAGCTTCACCTGCTGGGGTGGGCTGCTCCTCTCTTTGCTTTGACACAGTATTGCTTAATCCTTCTTTCCCGTTTTGATGTGGTGGTTTAGACCTCTTTCCCCTTGGGGCCGGTAAACTCTGAGCTGTTTACTGGCTGAAGAGTGGCATGATGCTTGGTTTGGGGATGTGCTGGGCTGGGTCCCGTGCAAGCCATGCCCATATGTTCCTTGTCTCGTCTCCGTTTTTGGCCAAGAGCAGCTTCTGTAAGGAGCTCTCGAGTGTAAATACCGCTTACAATACCTGAGTGTCCTAAAGTTGCTCATGTTTGCTTCGTCCTTTTTTGTTTCCTTCTGTGGCTTTTCTTTTTATCACCATGAGCACCGTTGCTTAGACTTTTATCCAGACGGAAATTTTCCTCAGAGAGATATTAAGTACTTAAAATCGCCATGTGCCCCAGAGGAATGTCTTCCATATTATTTTACACATTTCCTAGGGCATAGTCATTCAGACAACGAAGGAACTTTCTATTCACCGTTTTGAATTGGCTATCACACAGTCTACCTAGAAACAAATAACCATCAAGGGTCCCTGGCTTAAATTATCCCTCCTTAGGCTTTCTGACTTGCTGTCAGTTCAGAATGATGGGATATTTATACCTGAAGTACACAGCTGCAAGAAGCCCCTTGGCCAGTGCCTTGTGGAGCCTCACTCAGGCTTTCCATGCGCCCTCCGTTCCCTCCAGCTGGCAGGATGATCTTGGTACGGAGATCAATCTGGCTCTCACTTGGGCAAATATACAGGTCTGTACTGTGCTCTTGGTGATTCATTAAGTCTTTAGAGGGCAGAAGGGCAGGAGGGGGGTCACGCTAGGGTAAGATTTCAGCCGGGAGTGTGTCACCTCCTATCGATTTACCAGTTATTTGTTTCATTTATATTTGAAGTTGATCCACCGCAGCTGTGATTACAGTGAGCTCTGTCGGAGACACACGGGATGAGAAAACTAAACGGAAATTTATAAATTTACGAGAGACTTGACATCGGCCTTGGTGTGGGCTTACAGTGTTTACCTTTTCATGCTGGTGATATAGTTCTCAGCACCTCTGAGATGACTTAGAAGATAATTTTGTTCATGGTGTGTATTCAGATTGACTGAGCGTGACTGTGAATCCCACCACCCTGTTGTAAATTATTACTCAGCCCTGTCAATAATTTCATTGATTGGATTAATTATTAAATATTTAACTCTGAACCCATTTTTAAAGACCTTACAGGTGTCTTCCATGAAACATTTATGGCAGGAGCAACATTTGCAGAGTGGAGAAGCTTTGTGTCCTGTCCATTCCTTAACCCTGATGAATCAAATCCTATAATGATAAAATAATCTTCACATTCTCATGTAATAATTATGTTAGCAGAGTGATATGATTTTATGTTCATGCATATTAACTTTTCTCCTTTCTCAGAACATTCCAGGATTTGATGGTTTACTTTGGCTTTTATTATAATGGGATGTCTTTCTTTCTTTTAGTCATCCTCTGATTTGGTCCTTTTTGTTTGATTTAGCAAACCTTTGCAATTGGTGTATTCCACTGAGTTGTACTCCTACTCAGTCTGTGAGTGAAAAAGGCAAACAAACAAAATCATTTTAAAACTAGTCCTCCTTATTCCCCAAATGCTCAAGTCATTTGGTACATTCAGCTAAAAATTCTATTAGTTCTCTTTATTCATAGTTCATATTACCCCGTGAATGCAGTGTGTATTTTCAGTGTTAACCATAGTCATACATAGCTGTGTTGGTTGTTCGAAAACTGCTATTATGATAGAGTTTCCTCATTTAAAGCCTCAGGAGAAATATTCATCAAATGATTCTTAACTGGGGGTCTCTGACAAATTAGGCTTATGGTTTACAGATGAGTAACTTTTCCTGTCTTGAAAAATACTGTCCTGGAAGGTCACCAACACAGGGAGGGTGATCACGCATCACAGCACTGAAACTGGGATCAGTAGATTTTCGGGTATTTTACAGAACATTATGGACCCACTGGAGGTTGCTGGTGGGTCAGATGCTCAGACTAGAGTTTGGTTGCAGAGTTTATTTTTGATGAGGAGATTCATGTATTTGGATATCATTTTGATTCTTCCCTCAAATTATTACCTTCTGTAAAAAAAACTTTAGGATATGTTTGTGATTGATGACTTATTAAAAGCTCTGACCGCTGAACAGTTTGATTTATGATCTCCTAGCCCTTCATTCCCTCTTTGCTAGTTTTTCATATCTGCCTTTGGTTTGATATGATCCACACATACTGTAAAACTAGCCCACATTTTTATATCTTTCTAAGTTCAGATAAGTTTCTTGTAATCTATAATTTATGCTTTTTTTTTTTTTTTTTAAAAAAAAAGCTCTTTGTAAAAATGTAGCTTTCAAAGCCATCAACAACTTATCTGTTTTTTTTTTTTTTTTAAGGACACCATCCTTCAGTCAATATTGACTTTTTTTTTTTGCAACATATGCAGTTTTGTTTCAAAAGTACCTCTCACCCTCTTGCTGTTTCCAAGTCTTGATTTAACCCATAAAAACTGGGTACTTTTGACGGCATCTGCACTGAGAAATGCCTTCCAAAGAAAACATTTGTTAGAATACACAAACGGTTTATTTGGGTACATCTCAGAGCCTAAACATTTGATTCAGCTGCCAGTATGTGCTCTGTTGGCTAATGTTTCTTTAGTGTTTCCACATTTTCATAGGCTAGCGGCCAAGTTGTCCAACAGTCTGGTACCTCGTGGGGGTGGAAGTGGGCATGTGCACTAGGAGTTAAGAGCGTTGGAATGCTCCGGTGTATAGTCAGTTGACAGATGTTAGCACTGGCAGAAGTTGGCCACCCACTTGGACACATAGAGTTAGCAAGGAGTGCCCTCAGTCTGTCCCTAATGGTTAGAGGAAGGTTCAAGGAAGCCTGTGAGGATCCCTTGCAGCCATGATCCAATAAAATCGGAACTTAGGCTGATTATGAAGCTGTCAGGATCACTAATATGTTGTTGTTGTACAAAGATCTATTACGATTGGGGCTGGAGAGATGGCTCATTGGTGAAGATCACTTGCCCGTTGTCTCGAGTTTGGTTCCCAGCACCCAAGTCAGGTGCTTCTTCCTGCTTTCAGACAGAGCAAAAAAAAAAAAAAAAAAAAAAACAATTTATAGGATTCTTGTTGTATAAAGCATACTGCCACATTTGCTCACTTGATTAGTTTCAAAAATAGTTGTGAAGCGAATGGTAGTTCCAATTCACAGGTAAGGAATTGGTCACACCAGGAGGAAGTATCTCTACTGTGACAAATTCTCCTCCTCAGATGCTACCTTCTTTGTTCGGCAGGGAAAAATGGACTATCCCAGTGTCATACAAAATGACACCAAATATATACTAAATGAAGGACTCAAGAACTCCGGCTGTACCACTATTCTAGGGGTCAATTAGCAACACACATTCAGTGATGCCAGGATTTGTAAAGATTCTATTAAAGGGAATCTGAAACTATGTAAAAGTCCTAGATGTTAAGAATAAAAAGTGGAGAAGTTTAGGCACATGTTTGCATGTATCTTCACACAGACATAAATTATGCATTTTCATGCCTTTACATGTAGTGCATTCAAGGAAGAGTTGATGAGAGCCCAGTGAGGAAGACAAGGAGAATGACATGTTGTTAAATGACAGTCACTGTGCTGTCATGGAAGATACAAATGAAAACAACACATGGGTCTCTATCCTGAAGAGTGTTTAATCTTCTGAAGGAGCTAAACACAGACAAAAAAAATGGCATCCTCCTCCTCCTCCTCTTTCTCCTCCTCCTCCACCTCCACCACCACCTCCTCCTCCTCCTCCTCTTCTTCTTCTGCTTCTTCTTCTTCTGCTTCTTCTTCTTCTTCCTCTTCCTCTCCTCCTCCTCCTCTTCCTCCTCCTCCTCCTCCTCCTCTTCTTCTTCTTGTTCTTCTTCTGCTTGTTCTTCTTCTTCCTCTTCCTCTCCTCCTTCTCCTCCTTCTTCTTTTATTAGCATTTAAAAAAAATTCAGGACAGGCAAGCTCTAAATCTCAGCAGCTGCCCAGAAGAGGAAGGTAGAGAAGAGGAAGAGAAAAAGCTATGGTATTTGAGTTAGGCTAGCATGGAAGTCAGCCACATGTCAGACAAGCAGCCTCACTGTCTGGAGGGGACCCTTAAAGAAGCAGGAAGAGATGCCCTGCTACCAGAGAAAGCATCTGAAAGGAAAAGACAGAAGACAGAAAAAAGAACCATTCTAACTGACACACAGAAGTAGGCAGATCCAATAGAATCTCTTTGGAGTTGTGTAGGGGATAGGAATTCTGAGAAGGAAAGGTGTATTATCTCATCAAAGAGCTAATTATTTCTCCTATGTCTTTCACTTGGCAAGGGCAGCCTACCTTCCTGAGGGGCTAGTCCCTTGGCCAGGTGATGGCCCAGCCCAACTGAATATTCTTTAGGATGAAGACAGTGGCATGTTTCCCAGAGACAGGCTTCATTTGGGGAACTGGGAGGGGATACTGTTTCTTTAAGGAAGGGCTTCCCCCATTGAAGAGTCTACCCTAAATCATTTAACAAACAGACCAGGAATCAGAGCCCCCAAACACTTCTGGCATACCTCCCCTCCAGGTTTGATAGGACGTGAGTCAAGCTCCCTATCCCTAGACTACTTTTCTCTCCTCAGGTAGTGACTTTTTCAGCATGATGCAGCCAGAGGAATCATTGCAGAACTGGGCTTGAATGATGGCTTGAGTGATGAGTAGGTGTTCTACCTTGAGATGGAGAAGGAAGATTATTCCTCCGTGCATGGGAGTGCCCTGAGCTGTGGAGATTAGTTCTGGCATGTCATTGGTGACAATGGAGATAAAGCTAGTTCTGTGGCCCGTCTGCCACTAGTTCTCTTAACTATAGAAGAAGTAGGAGAGACTTAGATGCAACATTTATGTCCATTGCTGATAATGATTTCTCCTTCTGTATCTTCATATATCCAACTTCTTTCAGGCATTATAAATTTGGGTTATTCATGGTCATTGTCTAAAAGGTCTTTTAGTCTCTCAGAAGGTGGTTTCACATTCTGGGCCCTCACCAATGTGGCTCTTTATTTCCTGGACACCCCTTCCCTTGTTCACATTAGGAGCCCTGGCCCAGGAGCAGTACCATACTTGCTGCAGATCAACATCTTCCCAAACCGCAGAACAGAACACGTTGAGAATTAGTGCCACGAGTTTTTGAGACTGTGGTATACGCAGGAAGAGAAATATGTGACATGAAGAAGGCATGTGAATATTCTTGAATACTTTTAATCTTACTGTTTTTCCTTTTTGTTTCTTGTGTTTTTTAATTTATACTTTCTTTTTATCTTTTGTCTTTCTTCACATTTTTTTAACTTATGAGAAGTCAGTGAAGAGGTGAAAATATGAACCAGAAACCCAGAGCTCAGATGACAGGGGGACCTAGGACTGGACTATGTGGGAGGAGATAAAGTTACTACAATGGGAAGACTTGGGTTCCTTGGGTGTGAGCGTCTAGTAGGGGAAAGGGATGCATCCTGGCAGCAGAGAGGTGTGTTTTAAGACATTTTTTGTTAATGTTTCTGTGAGTGTACATGTTCATGTGCTTGTCGGTGTACATTTGTGTTCAGGTGAGCATGTACATGCAAGTGTATGAAGGTCAGAGGTCAGCCTCAGGCACTGTTCCTCAAATGCTACTTGCCCGATTTTTGAGGCAGTATTTGTCTTTGTTGCTTCCCAAGTAAGCTAGACTGGCTAGCTGTGCCATCCTCCCTGGAACTAGGATTACAAGTGCACATCACCACATCCAGCTTATGCATTCACCAACTCTCAGCCTGTTTCATGGCCATTTATTGGCTTTACCAACTGAGCCATCAGCCCAGATTTCAAGCTCCTTTTTGAAAAATAGGGTTTATTATTTTTAATTATATGTATATATGTGGGCACATGCATGTGAATACAGGTACCCATTGAGACCAGACATATCAGATCCCCTGGGAATTGGGGTTATGGGTGGTTGTGAACTGCCTAATGTTGGTCCAGAGAATCAAACTCAAGTCTTCTGCAAGGACAGATAGCTCGTAACTCCTGAGCTATCTCTACTGTCTGGATTCCAGACTTTTGGTGATGGCACTGATCACCTAACAGTAGGAAATCATGTCTTCACAATTCCAGAAAATTAAAAACTCAATGCACGCCCTTCTCCTAGGATTTATAGAAATAATTCTGGCTGGGTGGTGGTGGTGGTGGTGGTGGTGGTGGTGGTGGTGGTGGTGCACGCCTTTAATCTCAGCACTCAGGAGACAGAGCCAGGCAGATCTGGGTGAGTTCAAGGCCAGCCTGAGCTACAGGGTGAGTTGAAGGAAATGCACAAAACTACACAGAGAAACCCTGTCTCAAAAATCCAATAATAATAATAATAATAATAATAATAATAATAATAATTCTGTATATTTGCATTGTGCCTCATGTTTTCCAAAGCATCATGTTGTAGAACTCCTTTTTACTTTGTTGCTTGTTTTTGAAACAGGGTCTTTCTATGTAGGCCTGGCTTAGCCTGGAACTCATTATGTAGAGCAGGCTGGCCTTGAACACACAGAAAACCATCACCTCTACCTCCTGAGTGCTAAATTAAAGGCACACACTACTGGATTAAAGACCTGTTCTACCTGACTTGTAGAACACCTTTTAACAAATTTTACCATCTAAACACACATTGGCTCAAGTGAAGAAAGGCTTCCCATTATAGTCTTCATTTTGCCATCTGTTTGATCAGTTTGCATATATTCTCTGGGGACCTAAAACAGAACACTCAGGTAAGCTCAAGTCATAAGAAAACAGGCTGGCATATCACAAGTAGGATCTTTGTTATCCAGGAAACCTTATTATTATCTCCAACCTATAGACAACTAAGAATGATACAAGTAAGTCCTCTGTAAAAGACACAAAGATGCTAATGGCATTGTCTTGTCACTTATGAGGAAATATGCTGCATTTGTGTATTTTTTTAATGTTACTTTCAATGCAAATCTAGGCAGGTTGCTCGCCTGGTTTCCAAGTTACACACTAGATGAGAAGAAGCACGAAGAAAGAGCCCCCAAGAGTCACCTAACTGAAGTCCTTCACCTTAGGTCCAAAGATGTTAAATGAAGTATCCAAGCTCATTCAGCTGGGAGTGAATTCCTAAATCCACACGCATCGTAGTCTGCCATCCAGTCCACCATAGGGCAGAGCAGCATCTATAAAAAGGATGTGGGCTGATAGAGCAGTCACAGCCTGACATACTCTAATATGCTGGCTTCACATAGTTTCGTAATTTCAGGTCATTTAGTGTAGATACACCTCAGTGCGTCCTGCACTTATCTCTAGGTGCCGCATTGCTTGGTCATCCATGTTCCTAATTAGTAGCCTGAATCATCAAGAAAAAGTCAACTTATGTCCTTTACCTCTTAGATAAAATGGAGTAGGAGTATTTTCATTCAAATTATTCTTATCCCACTTTAAATTTGCAATGAAAAGAACACACTGCTCACCACTCAGGAAAACCAACTATAAAATACTCTAGGAATACTATTTAAGTGTGACCTTCTGATGAAGGGAACGATGTCCTTGCTGGCCTGATTACCAGTTCATCAAAGTCACAAGATTTACCTGTTTGGTGCAGAGAATAATATACCTTAAAAATTGCTTTTCTGTGTCCGATGCCTTGCTTATGAAGCTCATGGCCCAAGGTTTTCCATATTAGAAAGCTGACTCTCAAGAAGAAAAGTTTTTGTTGCTTTGAAACTCTGTTTTAGTCGGGGCTGGGGAGAATGCTAAGTGTTTGCTCTGCAATCATGGTGGCCTGAGTTGATCGCAGCATCCAGCACATACCTAGCACAGAGGAATGCATTTTCAGTTCGATTGATGTGGAGAGGAGATGGGAGGACCAGCCAGCTCAGGGGAATCAGTGAAAGAGACCTGTCCTAAAAAAGCCAGGATGGAGAACAGTTGAGGAGGATTTTCAAGGTCCACTTCTGCCTACAAAAACACACTCACCAAAAACAAAACAAAATGCTCAAAGCAGAAACTACCTCTTGAAACATGATCTCTAAAGTGCTCATTCCACCCCCCACCCTGTCCCTCTGGCTTTGAATACTGCCATGCGTTGCTTTTACTCTTGGACCACATTCTGCGGCCCTGATGGAATCCTTCTCCTTGCCATTTCCATGGCTCTCTTCACTGACTTCAGCTCGGTTTCTCAGTTTGAGTAATTCGGGAAGCTACTGTAACTTACCATTGTTGATTCAACTTCTTCTACCCTCACACAAGCCCTTCATCATCTCTTCTTTTGGTCAAGGCTAAGAACAGTATTCCAAAAGTTGCTTTAATTATATTCTTGCACAATACTACAAGTGTGCTTATAGGGGAGACCAGAAAACAAGTTTTAGAGACCTTTTCATAGCAAAGGAACTGAACATCTTCATTTGCCTTAACATATTTCAGCAATAATTTTGATCACTTTGTCATTGTTATTTGTAAAATTTACAGGTAAACATGCATAAAATTTTAATAGGTGCCACCATTTTCTTTGTCTTATGATGGGACATTTAAGCGGCTGAAATTAATTATACTGTTTCTTTTCCCCTCTTCATGTGTATATGTGTGTAAGTATGCTTGAATGTGTGGTTGCATATGTGTATGTATGCTTGCACGTGTATTTGCACATGTATATGGATACATACATGCCACTACTACATGTGTATGTGTGTGCATCTGTGTGTGAAGGCCACAAGTTGATGTCTGATGTTTTCCTCAATGACTTTCGACTTTAATTACTGTGGGGGGGGGTCTCTTGATGAACCTGGAATTCAAGATTTGCTTAGTCTACCTAGCCAGTTTGCCATGGGCATCCCTTGTCTGTATTTCTCAAGTGCAAGGATGGGTCACTATGCCAACCTGACTTTTATGTGAGTTCTGGGGTTCTAAACTCCTGTCCCCACACTTGTGCAGCAAGCACGTATCCACAGGGCCATCTCTTCAGCCCCTGCGAGTTTTGTCTTACATGGAAAAATCAGTTAGATAAAAGTGGAGTGAGCGCATTGCCCAATATTAGCTAATATTCTGTGGTGTCTGTGGTTAATGCTCAAGCAAGTTGCTGGGCACGTGTAGTCACGGTCATTGGCCTGCAGAGCTGGGTGGGAGATGTCTGGGTTACTCTCCCTTGTGCAGGGTAAAGGATTGCAGAGGATCAGGACAGTCTAAGGAATTGACTACTTTTTGTGTTAGTGAGAGAAAATTGTATTTTGGCTCAGTCTTTTTGCACATGAGCTGCAGGAGGTCATGGAGGTCAAGATTGCATTCAAGCTGTGCTCAAAGGAGAGGTCGCTACCCTTTTCTTACAATCTCCCAAGCAAACAGATTCTGTGACCTCTGTGGACTGTGCATTTCAGAGCCTCACTATGACACTTGGAAGGAGTGCCTCCTCAATCCCATTTCTAATCCTTCTTCTTTCAGATAGTTTCTTTGAAAAAAAATTACTTTTTGTTCACTTGTGGGTTTGTTTTGTCGAAATAATAAATGTTCATTATATACTCGTTAGAGAAATATGAGACAAGAAAAACAAGGCTACTGCTGTAACTGCACACAGGATGATCTTTAACTATTTATCTTCTATCTGTATTTATATTTTTATACTTAAGAATATATAGTATATAACAGATTCTTATACACAATAGGTGGTATTTTGGAAATTGATGTATGCCTATCTGAAGTAGGCATTGTTATATGTTAGTGGGCACATTTCTATATCATTTGAAGTGAGCATTTGTGATATTTTAACTACATGGGCTCATGATGAATTAATTAATCATTGTTCTGTTTGGGGACATTTAGGTTGCTTCCAATATTCACTAATTATGAACAGTGGGAAAATAAATATAATTCTGCACATCCTTGCTTATTATCTAGGATCAGTTCCAAGAGTTGAATTCTCTAGGACAAAAGGCATATATATTTTCATGGCTTTTGGTAGATTCTGTCAAATTGCCTGCAGTCAACAGCTCCACCCAGCAGAGCAGGAGAGTGGCTTGCTCTAACTACATTGTAGCCACAGCACGGCTCAGAAAGGTAGCTCGTTGGCACAAGACCATCATTTTCTAGCTTAAAAACTTGCTGGAACAGAGGGTTAATAACCTCGAATGATATCCCATTCACCCTAGGCCTTTTATGAGACTTGAAAATTTCAAGATGTTTACCTTTGAAAGGGTAGAAACAGTGCAAAAGGAAAGAGGAGTTCCAGAGCAATGGGCGACCGAATGTGTGAGCATTTTCGGCATCTCCTGTCTTGGGAGTAGCAGGCCTCCACATTGTTCTTTCATGAACTGTCTACATGAGGGTCATCAAGGGCCATAGAGATAAAGTACAAGATCTCTGCAGAGGGGACAATTTCAGTCCCTTGTTTTACCTAGGCATGTATTAATGGACTGGACATTATTAATGTATATAATGGAGTTTTTTGTCTGAATCTGTCAAATGTTAATGGACTAGACATTGTTAATGTAATTCTTGACTGTATATATTGTATATACTTATTGGTTATACTTTTTCTTATATTGGTTATAACTTTTATTTTAAACAAAAAAGTAGCAATGTGGTTGATATATTGTGCACACTAATAAACCTGTCTGGGGGTCAGAGAACAGAGCAGCCACTATATTAAACATAGAGGTTAGGCAGTGGTAGCACACGCCTTTAATCATAGCATTCCAGAGGCAGAGATCCATCCAGATCTCTGTGATTTCAAGGCCACACTGGAAACTGAGCCAGGCATAGTGGCCCACACCTTTAATCTCGGGAAGTGATGTCAGAAAGGTATATAAAGTGTAAGGATGAGGAACTAGAGGTTTTTTAGGCTTTTTAAGCTTTTAGGCTTTTAGCAGCAGTTCAGCTGAGATCCAATCCAGATGAGGATTCAGAGGCTTCCAGTTTGAGGAAACAAGATCAGCTGAGGAGTTGGCAAGGTGAGGTTGGCTATGGTTTGTTCTGTTTCTCCAATCTTTCAGAATTCACCCCAATACTTGGCTCCGGGTTTGTTTTTATTAATAAGACCTTTTAAGATTTGTGTTACATCCATGTAGTGAAGTTATCAGAGGGTAGAATCCTTGTGTATTTTAGATAGAGAGATGAGATTAGTATACTTTCTATGGAAAAATGAAGAAATAGGCCACCAAAAATATGGAATACTTTTAAAATAAAACATCTTAACTGAAACATGAATATATTTTCCTGAAGTCATTGATTTTATGTAAACATTTGACAGAATTTCTGTCTTAGGAAAATGTACTGTTACTGGTGGCTGTATTTATCTATAAAACATATAACACTTAAAATATGGTATCAATATGGTATCTTGATTCACAGTAGTGTGTGTGTGTGTGTGTGTGTGTGTGTGTGTGTGTGTGTGCTTAACTTGGCTATTTTGGGTCCTAAAGTAAAGCTGGTTGACTACTATGGCATATCAAGTCTCTTGGGTGACCCCAGAAGGTTACATATATACCTGAGGAATGCTTGCTTTGAGTCTGTGGGCTTGCCTTCCACTGCCTGGTTTTATCTTTACCCCATTACACAAACCATTTCATTTTCAGTATGATCTACTAGTGCCTGACAAGGGCCACTTAAAGGAGAAAGGCTAATTTTGGTTTATAATTTAAGGGTATAATCTATCTCAACAGGAAAGTCCTGGTGGCAAGACCTTGAGGTAGCTGGTGACACTGCATCCAGATCCAGGAAGCAGAGGGAGATGAATTGCTAAGCTAGCTATCTTTTTTATTCTGATGGGGTCCGGTACCTAGTCCCAAGAAATGATGTTGCCTCTGTCCAGAACTGATCTCTTTAGTTCAGTTAGTCTAATTAAGATAATCTCTCCCATGCATGGCCAGCAGCTTCCTCAGTCTGGATAACCCCTCACGGATGTGCCCAGAGGCTGGTTTCCATTGTGATTGTCATTCTAGATCCTGTCAACTTGACAAGCAATATTATGCATCACAGCTGGGAAGCACTTAGTAATTCTATCCAGGATTTTGGCTTGTTTCATATTATTTGCTAAATTCATGTCAACATCATAATATCAGTTTGCCTTAGTTTGCCTCTTACAATTTATTCTGGTACCCCACTGTGATATTCAGAAAGTGGGGGAGCTCTCAAGGACACTAGGATGGCTCAAGTTTCTCAGGCTCAATTTCAACTCTGAAATTGCAAGGCACCTTTTGTATACTCACTGCCCGTTGCTTTGGCTAGAAGTCTTTGAGGTGTTCCCATGAACTTGTGTATTAATATTTAAGTTTGGGGACAGGATCTTTTAAAGATATTATGTTTATTTATTTGTATATATATATATATATATATATATATATATATATATATATATATATATATTTGTGTGTAAGAGCACACATGTTGTAGCACATGTAAGGTCAGGGATAAGTTTTAGAAGTCGGTTTTCTTTTCTACTATCTTTGTCCCTGGGATTAAACTCAGGTTTTCAGACTTGATGGAAGGTGCCTTTGTCTCTGAACCATCTCCTTGTCCCTGGGTCAGATCATTTATGTCACTGGTTGTAGTTTGTAGAGATGGGGAAAAGAACCAGGCACCCAAGTCTCATTTGCATCCTCTAGCATAGTACACATCATCACTTTGTCATCATCTACCATTTTGATAGACGATCCTGAATTGTATGGCATTAAATATTAGACATTCATCACACTATCTTTGAAGGGATTTATCAGAGCTGTCCCTGTTTGCTGATTTCATGGTCAAACTAGGCACTCGAGTTGACCTTTCAGCTCTATCTGTATCAAGTAGTCCTTCATACTCTCAAAGTGATGGTTTGTTTCCATCTGTCATCAAGGATTTTTCCCCCAATTATTTTGTTTGTTCACATTTTTGAACCCACGAGTAGAAGTAAGCTTCTGAGTTGTCCACTGTTCCTTATTTTAGAACAAATTGCTTGTGTAAGTATAAATAGAATGTCTCATCAAGTGGCTGAGGGTAGATGCATGTTAACACTTCCGTTTCTTGACAGCTTATTTTCTGTTTATTAAGGGCCATCCAGCTAATCAGTATTCACTTAAAATGAAAAAAAAAATGTTGTTGATTGGCATTCTCAGTGACATGCAAGTTCTAACCTACCAGAAACTTTTTTTTTTTGGTCCATTAAAAAAAAAAAACAAAACTAGAGCCACGTGTGATAGTACACCTGTGATTTTTGTAATCTCAGAATCCTAGCACTTGTGTGGGTGCAGATGACAGATGGAAGTTCAAAGCCAGTTTGGCTGCATATTTAGATCTTCTGTCATCATGAAACAAGGAATTTCATGCTCATCATTTGTTAGCTTAAAAGATAACTGATAACCAGAGATGGGGAGAGACCCATTGGTAGAGCTCTGGCTGGGCAAATAGGAGGACCAATTTCATTCCCCATAGCACACATAAAGTTAGGTACGGGTGTGAGCACTTATTACCCCAGCTCTCCTATGGTGGATGGCAGAGACAGGGAAAATCTGAGTAAGCTTGAGGGTCACCTTGCCTGGCATATAAATCAGCAAAAAGGAGACCTTCTCAAACAAGGTGAAGCCAAGAACAAAAGCCAGAGGTTCTCCTCTGGCCTCCACATACACACCATGGCACAAATATAGCCACAGTGAACATGAACATGCACACACACTAACATACACATATCAATGCACACACACCAAGATACATGCATATCTCAATGCACACACACAAAGAAAAAAATTTTTCCAAAGATAGTGATTGATAGGCAGGTATTCCCAAAGCATTATTGAAAGCTTGTTTTGTTCTCTAGAAGTTGTAAAATTTCATACTTAAAACCATTTTTAAGGCCGGGCGTTGGTGGCGCACGCCTTTAATCCCAGCACTCGGGAGGCAGAGCCAGGCGGATCTCTGTGAGTTCGAGGCCAGCCTGGGCTACCAAGTGAGCTCCAGGAAAGGCGCAAAAAGCTACACAGAGAAACCCTGTCTCGAAAAACCAAAAAAAAAAAAAAAAAAAAAAAAACCATTTTTAAATATTTACACCGTCCATTTGAAAACCAGAAACACAAAAGTAAGATGAGCTAAGGGAGATTTCTGGAACTCAGAACCTGGATTTTTGTTCCTTGTTGTTTCTTTTGTTTTGTTTATTCCCCAGACATTTTCTCAGGATACAAAATTCAAGTCATCCCTGTTACCCACTCCACCTATGTATTTCTATGCTTCTGCTGTCACATGGTGTAAAAAGGACTTCTTCATGCTTTTTAACTTGCATTTAGTCTTTTATTTAATGACACAGTGCACCAAATTGTTTTTCCTTTATTTTCAGGAGACAATATATTGAATGGAGAAATATTTTCTCATGTTGTTTCATAGTCAAATTATTAACCAATGCTTTCTATTGGTCTTGACCAAAGGTTTAAAATTAATGTAGAGTAGTACAGTTTCATTTGTTTTTCTGCTATGGATAAATATAGCACAAAACATTTAAGTGATATGAAATAATATGAGAGAGGTCTACTTGGAACTCTATGGCAGTACCTACTGCTTTGGATTAGTTTTACAGACTTGGCAGTAGTGCTTACTTTTAGGAAGTAGTACTCTCAGATTTTATTTCTGCTTGAGTGCAGTAAGAATCATAATACTGAGGTTCCTATCTAGCTTTTAAATTGTACTTTGTGGGGAGTCACTGTACAGAGTATAATATATTCTTTTAAATTCTCTTAAATGCAATTTCAAATTAAGTTTGTAAGAGAGGATCTTTTTAAGTTAATGAGCTTTGCTTTCAGAGATTGAGATTCACAGCGAAACAGAGAGGACAGTTGCTGTGTCCCGTACACTCACCTGCTCCTCCTGCCTGCTGTCCACCTCGGTAACATATGTGCACCGTAGGCTGCATTTGTTAGAGCTGATGACCCTGGATTAGCACATCCTCAGCATACTGAGACTAGTTTGGGTCAGGTGCCATTCTTCATGTACATTTCAAGGGATTTATTAAGTTTTGACACAGGCTGCCCTCAAGTCCCCTGTGTACTGCCTATCGCCCACTCCTTCCTTGTTAACCCCTGGTGACCAATGATGGCCTTACCATCTCCATGGTTTAGTTTTTTGCAACAAGTATACCATCACCATCACTCATTTTGCAGCCCTCTTAGAGTACCCCCATCCATCCATCCATCCATCCATCCATCCATCCATCCATCCATCTATCTATATCTATCATCTATCCATTCATGTCTATATGTATGTATGTATGTATCTATCTATCTATCTATCATCAATCTATCATCTATATACCTATCAATCATGTGTGTGTGTGTGTGTGTGTGTGTGTGTGTGTGTGTGTGTGTGTGTGCACACGTGCACATGCCAGTGTCAGAAGAAAACTCACTGGTGTTAGTTCTCTTCTTCCACCATGTGGATTCTGGGGATAGAACTCAAATTGTTAGGTTTGGTGACAAATGCCATCATCCTTTCAGCCATCTCACTAACCTACTTGATATCTTTGTGATGTAGAATGGTATTCTTCTGGCTGGAAGTGTCATAGTCTGTCTACGTGCATAGTGGAGGCAGTCCTGCTTGCTGTCCAGTTCTGGTTTTGGCAGTTATGGACACCATACTGCAAATATTATGTAGGTAGTTACAAGGAGTGTGATAGCAGAATCCAGTGACCATATTGTTCAGGTTTGTAGGAAGCAGCCGAGCTATCTTTCAAAGTGCATTCATTCACACCGGTAATGAATCAAAATAACTCTGCTACTTGTTTGCATGACGTGGTGTTTGTCAGTGTGATGGCTCTAGATTTTGACCAGTCTCCTAAGTATATCTTATTATTTTAATTTTTATTTCTCTAACAATGTGAGATGGTAAGTGTTTTTCACATGCTCACATGCTATCTGTGTCATCTTGAGTAAGGTGTCTGTTCAGGTTTTTTGCCCTTGACAAAATTTCCTTTTATTAAACCTGAGCACTTACCATATAAAGCATGCCAATCTCAATGTACAAGTGTGTGGAATCTCCTGTGCCCCGGTCTCTGTGGGTCTTTTAACTGTGTAATGTCTGCAAATTGATCAATGACATTTTGGTTTTCCTTCCTGGGTAGAAGAGGGAGAGGACCCTGGTTCCTAAAGATGTCTCTACTCTGTGCTTCTCATCATTTTAATTCAGGGGTGGGCTTTACCTTGTGACCTTGCTGTTCTGATGAATCCAAGAGGAGGAATTGACTTTTCAGTCTTATTTCCTCCTCGTTTTTTTGTTAGGAACTATGGAGACCTCTGAGCTTCATGCATTCTGGACAGGAAACTGGAAATCCCATAGGATATTTTTAGTTCTTCCAAAAATGGTCGTTGGTGAGAACCTTTTTTTTTTTCTTCAGTATCTCTCTAGGAATTTTCTCATATAGAGTTTTCAATATATAATCTGAGAATTTAGCTTAATGATTGAAGGCCCAGGGTAATGAAAAATTTACACAAAAGCAGAGACTCTGTGATCATTATCAGAAAGTGTCATTTAAAAAATCTGACCGGTGTCAATCATATATAAATATATAATATGCCAATATATATAATTTTCCAGAGAAGAATGGCAAAGATTGATTTTCCATAATAATGAAATGTATAAAATTCAGTCGCTGACTACTGTGCAGTAGAGAGAAATGTATTTGATCCTTGCTTTCTTGTCTGGCAGAATGGTAAATACTTTAGTGTAAGTATCTATAGAATCTTGTAGAACATGGAAAGCTTATGTCATGCCCAGATTAGCCATCATTGCATTTACTTCTGTGTCACCATGACAACTGAAGGCATCCATTGAGAGTCTACTTGAAGTCTAGCAGATTCAGTGCAATGGGTATAGGCATAATGCAGACCATAAGCTCCTGGATCTTTCTCTGAAGGGGTTTTGGGCTTGTCCTCCTTACATTTTAATAGTAACCTGTGTATCTGCCAGGGAGAGTTTGTGCCATTGCTCATTCTCCTGCCCAAGGAAGAGAAGTGACTCCCCTACACTTTCCAGGTGTCAACCTAGATGGGAAATTGGATTTCTAATCTCTTAATTTATTTTTCCTTTCTTTAAAAAAAATGCTGCTTGACTCTTTTTATACATCAACTTTTAAACCATCACACATTTCTTTTAATTATTGAGATAATAAATATAATTTGCATAAACAACAAAAAATGAAGTGAGAAAATATGTCCAAACAAAACTATCAGTCCACATTCTGTCTACTCCGCTGCTCACATCGTTTACCATGTCCACCCTGTTTCTCCTTTCCTCCTCTTCCACTGAAGCGTTGCTGTGGGAATTATGGGAACATGGTGAAATCTTCTTGTATCAAATGAAGACTTAACAAGGCTTCTTTATGACCTATACTTTGCCTGGCATTGGTGACTGCTCTTGTCCAATCTCTATCACTTAAATTAGTTAAGGTGTACACACAATCGAACAATTCTCTGACCCGGAGTTCTTGCCATGCGGTGGAGAAAAAAAATGATAACAGGACCCATCTGTCACATACAGATCAAAGCTTGATCACTACAGTGTTTGGACCGGCTGTCGTGAGTCAGCATTGCTAATGCCAGGTGGGTTAGCAAGAGAAGGATTGAAAGGCTGTTGTTGTCTGGAGACATGCTTCATGATGACGTCACTTTCATAAAGGAAAGTTCATGAAGCAGAGCAAGATTTTGCCTATTTTATTTCGATTTTTAATTTAAAAAAATGAAGGGGATATGGAGTTCAGGACCAGTAAATGTCATGTGAGCCACACCAAGGGATGTCCAGTTGGAGGTTGCGGAGGAAGTTGTAACTGAAGACAGCAAGTTCAGTGCTGGACTGGCACCAGCCAGCAACTGAGCTGGCCTATGTGTTTTTCAGTGGATAACTGTCATGTAGGGGTGACTGACTGGTGTGCTAAGGATGTTAGTATCCCTGGACCCTTAGGATCAGTGGTACCGTTCCACTTTTATGACACTTAGAACTTTTCATTTCCCTCTACCCTCTCTGCCTCGCAATTCTCAGAAGCACTGTATGGATGGTGTCTAGAAAAAGATCACGGTGAGGGACCAGCAGTTTTGCCTCCCAAACATAAAATACAGTGTATATATGTAATTAAAAGTTTTAAAATACATAATAAAAATCATGTTTATGTTTCCTAGTAGACATAAAAGTTATTAATAATAGAAAATAATCAAGATATTTCAGCATGTAATTAATTTAGCATTAAAGGCATTTGTAATTCGTTCTTATGCTAGTCAAAGTCCAGTGTGCATTTTGCATATAAAACATACTTCTGGTTTGACAAGTATATTTCCTGTCATCCATGGTTGTGTTCCATTTCCACCTCTGCTTTAACCATATAACTTCCAAACTTGTCGTTCAGAGAGGCCATACAGAACACTTGCAAAGGATGCATGGGCTTTGACCAACAGACGGTGTTTCTAATTGAATCATTCCAATATAAGCAGGCTTATATTTCAGTTCATACTGTGAAATCTTTCATATAGAAGCTGGCCTTAGTTTTGAAGAAACATGAAGTATGAAAGTGTTGTGTGCAGTTCTGAGGGAGAGGCCAGGATGAGAACCGTCTTGGCTGGTTCTGGGTTGTGAGTGTGATTGCTTCATTGGTTTGGGTAACTGAAGTTACTTCCTTTGGAGTATTCTTGTTTGTTTGGCTTTTTTTCTGAGGCTGACTTAAGAATTCTCATTGGCCATGTCTAAGGCTAGGAATAGAGCTCTCCCCTAGTTACCTTTACTAGTCCTGAATCCTTAAAGGATCCTTCCATTTCCCACACCTTGAACTAATGAGCACATTCACAGCCCCATTCTGGAATCTTTGCACTGGCTTCATGGGAATACTTGGATATGCAGTAAGGATAGAGGGAGATGCTATAAACTAAAGCAGATGCATTTTGAAGTTTGCTATAAATATTTTTCATATGAAGCATTATTGTTTATTAATATTGAGGCACCATTTGTACTTTTTATTGGAGAATATAAACCAATATAAAAATTAAGATTTGGTACTGAAGAGGTGCAACCATTAAAAGTACTTATTACTCTTGCAGAGGATTGAATTCAGTTCCCAGTCTCCATGCCTGGTGGCTCACAACGGCCTGTAACTTCAGCTCCATGGTATCCCATGACCTCTTCTAGCCTCTAGGCAACCACACACACGTGCACAGACACAGGCACACACAAAGAGATACATGCATACAGGTATGCACACCTAGATAACTGAAAAAAAAGCAATGTTTTAAAAGAATGCACACAAAAGAGTCTCTCTTTTCTTTTTCAAAGCATCCAAAGGTTACAAACGTGTCATTATTGAGGTTGATACCGAGGAGATAAGGTGAAAATAGAAACTCAGCTGTATCCGTAATATAGGTTCTTTTTGTTTACATCCTTGCTAGTCTTTTGTTATTACTAAATTAATTTTATTCTTCACAAATAGAGAGAATTTTGTAGCTGCAGGATTTTTACTATGCTCTTCCCACCCAAGAGCAATGAATTTATTACCTTGGATATATAGGACAGTGTTTCTCAAGCTGTGGGTCACAACCCTTTTTGCGTCACATACAGATATTTACATTAAGATTCATAGTAGTAGAAAAATTACAGTTAGGAAGTAGCAACGAAATAATTTTATGGTGGGAGGTCACCACAACATGGGGAACTATATTAAAGGGTCACAGCTTTAGGAAGGTTGAGAACCACTGTAGCTAGAGTTTTCCTGCCTTGCCCATAGTCAGGACAAATCTTTGTCACCCGCCAATCCCACAGCCGCTCAGACCCAACCAAGTAAACACAGAGACTTATATTGCATACAAACTGTATGGCCGTGGCAGGCTTCTTGCTAACTGTTCTTATAGCTTAAATTAATCCATTTCCATAAATCTATACCTTGCCACATGGCTGGTGGCTTACTGGCGTCTTCACATGCTGCTGGTCATGGCAGCGGCTGGCAGTGTCTCTCTCTCAGCCTTCCGCTTCCCAGAATTCTCCACTCTCCTTGTCCCACCTACTTCTTGCCTGGCCACTGGCCAATCAGTGTTTTATTTATTGACCAATCAGAGAAATTTGACATACAGACCATCCCACAACAAACCACAGGATGAAATAATTAATTGATCTTATCTTTTTATTCACATTTTTTTCATTGTTTCAGTCATTATTGACAGAGAACTTACTGAGTGTTTGATACTTTTAAAGCCTATTTCCTTTTAAAGGAAATATGTTGTGACCCCAAACACAAACCCATGCTTTCCTATTACTTCGATTCTGAATCTCATGTATGATCAATGAAAGCACCTGTCAGGTATGGATGCTGTGGTGGTGTATAATAGTCTCAGACCTGGAGACAGAAGCATTTTTAACATTTAAGCTGAGCAAAATGATAGGAAATGGGGAGGACAAGTTATTACAAACATCTGCTACAGCACAGGGTGACGACTCTGCCGAGTGAGATAGGCACCATCTCCATTCTGTGTATGCGTGTGGTGTCTTTGTCTTTGCCTTGATGCTCCCAGCTCCATATGTAGGTGGATCAGGAGTCTGTTGATGGCTTTCAGAGAAGTGTGTGTGCTTATATGTGGCAACATTAGGAGGATCTCTCTCTCTCTCCATATATATATATATATATATATATATATATATATATATATATATATATGTTAACAGTGATAAAACAGATATCCTTTCACTGTTAAACTGTCTGTTATTTCCAGAGTCTTGGGGAGGTCATATAACCTCTCTGAAAATTCAAAATAATTTTCTCTTCTAAAATGGATATAGTAAAAGAAGTTATTTGGGGATTAAAATACTACAACAACACTACAGAAAATTTCCTTTGTTTTGCTTATTCGTATATCTTAAGTAACTGAGCTTGTGCCTGGCACTCATTATGTTTGGAGTGAGTCAACAGGAATACATGAAAGATGTAGTGAATGTAAAACAGATGAAACAGTACCTGGTACATATTGAGGAATAAATGCTCTGCTTTTGATTAGGAAGTACTATCATTATATTGTGGTTGTGTTGAAAATGACCTCTCTAATTATCCATGAATGGATTATACATTGGCCTCTTTGCCTGCACTTGTGATTCCCAGTTCTGATTCTTAGGATGATACCCATTGTAACCCAAGAAAGAGACTTAGAGCGTGAGCCCCATTATGCTGGTATCTTTGTGACTCTTACCTCCTCCTGTTTCCTACATCTGAACTCTTATGGGACTAGTCCCAGAGCATTAGCCTTCCCAGTCCTGTTTCTTGAATGAATCTTGCTTTTGACCTACTTTCCAGGACCTAGCTCATTTTCTATCATTTTTCTTAATACCAAGGCCATTTGTTAGTACTTCCTACCACCTTGACACTTGGACTCATATGCTAGACATCTATCTGGAATACTGATACCCATGCAGGAGCATTGTTTTCCCCTTATAGACTCTGACTGGTGGTGACTTGATCTTTCTCTTGCCTTGTATTTTCCTAGTCTCTAGTCTCTGACTCATTCCTTTATCCCTCATAGGTGTTCTATGATTTATTAATAGAGTAGAAAAGGGATGAGATGGTTAAAGCAGAATGGATGCCCTCACGGCATCCTTACAATAAGGTCTGCTCAATATCTTTAGCATGTGAGGGACAGAAATGTCTTTTTTAAGGCAGAAATGGGCAGTGCTTCTTGGAAGCTCGGACACTGTTCTAACCACCTTCTGCATAATGAACCAATGGCATATCCTTGCTGTATGGACAGCCATGTGTGTCCTAATGATGGGTTTACATCCTGAGATGTGTGTTGTGAGATGGTTTTATCATGTGTGAATATTATAGTATGTACACTTGTCCAAACAAAGATGGCTACAGCCTCACTAAGTGAGGACCTAAATTGTGCTACACATGTGGTCTGCAAGATGCTGTGTGGTCTGTGACATTATTAGACCTTTGACAATTAAATTTAAGACTCCAGCTCAAGTTGAATTGGTTGCTTTTTAAAAAAGCATTCATTTGCAACTCAAATAAGAACTTCTGTTTTTCACAGCTGGTTTAGCGACTGTTACTTATAGGAAACACTTCTAAATAGTTGTGTAAACTGTATATTGTGGGGCTAAACTCTTCACTAATGCAGGCTGCAGACAGGTCCTCACAGTAGTTGTGCAGCAGACATGTAGTTGAGGTAGTCTTTAGGAGAGAAACCATTCTGCATGCTTCAGTATGTAATTTGTGTGGAGGCATTTTGTTTTTGAGTTGGAAGACAGGTTTTTCAGAGTAATGTGCTCATAGGTCATAGAACTCACCATTAGGTTTTAAGCTAAGGGTTCCCATACAGAGCTCATAGTTCTGTAAGTGAAATATAGTTGTGTAAATGAAATGTAATCATAAGCCAGGCATGTTGGCATACACTTGCAGTTCCAAAACTTGGGAGGGCTAAAGCACAAGGATTGCAAGTTCTAGGCCAGCCTTAGCTGTATAGCAATGCTCTGTCTCAAACAAAACAAAAAGAACAACACACACACACACACACACACACACACACACACACACACAAACACGTTTATGTTCATTAATATGATAGCCTTCTCAATACTGCAAAGAAATAAAATATGGAAAGCTGGGCTAGAAGCTCAAAGGGAAAAGTGTCTGTTTAAAATGTTTTTTCTGTGTACCTTCAGGTATGTTGGGTATCAGTATGTCCTCTACAAAACTGAGTTACCAATGAGGATATGGGAGCATCATCAAATACACACTTACTGTTAATCTTAGCAATTATAACTGAAATATAATTTCAGTGAGCATATGTCCTGTGTATAATGTACATAATACGATATTACCCTATCACCTAAATGCATTCCATATCGTGAAAATAGAGAGCAAGGCACCAAGAATGTATTTAAAAAAGCATTGCAGATGGGATTACACAGTGTTCCCAGATGCTGAAGCCAGGTTGGGACCAACTGGCTAAATGAAGTCTGAGGCATTTGCAGATCAAGACATAATCTCAGTGAGCTAAAAATACATTTGAACAATTTCACAGGAAGAATGTGTGAACCAGCTTTGCAACAAGGAGCTGGTTCAACTTAATATTCCCCCAAATACTGATGCTGCCAGTCAACAAAGTTTCACACTAGTGCCATGACTAAGTCAGCGGAGCCTTGGGAGAAATGGGGATGGGGACTTTACATCCCCTTTCATTGGACCTTCAATAAGATGCTCATATTTTGTTTTTACATTTGGGAATAGATTGCATGTATTGATAAGGGGGATATACAGGCAGGGAAGTGCAGAATGGGTGGTTACATAGAGTGTCATCGAGACGGCCTAAGTTGGGGTTACTCACTGGGTTTATAGTACTGTGCCAATGACTAACTGTGGGAGCTCAGGAGTTTCTAATTCCTTGCTTCTCTGACACCTCAGCCTTAGATAGCAGTAGCATCGTTCCCTCATATCAGTGTGGACATTGCATGAGCATCCTTATGCACAACTCTTAGCACAGTATCTGGTCTCCAGGAAAGATGAAGTAGAAGGCATTTCAGGTGTTATCAGAGTGATGAGAAAATGCTTGTTTCATTCCACTGTGTGATGTGTTATATAGTAATAGCTGATGGAAATTGTTACCTATGCACAAGCACTATTCTAACCCAGTAGGTGTGAGAATCCTTTACCCAGAAAGAGAGGGAGAACCTGGTAGAGTCTCTTGAGTTTGTGCAAAGGTTTTGGAATCATTGCCTACCTATTAGTTGAATCAGTGTGTCTAGGGTAAGATTTAGGACAGCAAATTCTGTTGATTATTTTTTCTTTATTTTTATTATTTTGGTAATGTAGTAGAAGTGAGACAAGGAAGGAGAGGTCACCTCCTCTGAGGTCTTCTCTTATGCAGAAGCTCAAGTTCCTTGTAATCTGATTCTATTACTTTTACTGATGGCTAAGGTACCCAGTGGGTGGTACTGCAAGCCATCTAGGATGCTTGCCCTGGAAACCTGCAAGAATTTGCTACAAAGGCATGACAGCAGCCTGGTGCAGTGCATCCTGAACTGCTCATCAGTCCCTGACATCACTGTCCAACATGATATGGATACAAGACTGAGGTCGCTTCACCCACAGCCATACATATCTTGAGGAAGATATATATGTTTAATCAAATATGTCCTGTATTATCAGAGAACAAAACAAGTATCATTAGGAACTCTCTGTTTCAGAAGTGCAATCTGATATAGAAATTAAATAGTCCAGTACTGATTGGCCAGGCCTTTATTAGTCCAGTTGACACACAGCCAGGAGGAGAGGGAAAAGCCTGCATTGTGAGTTAAGAGGGCAGGTTGTAGAAGCTGACCCAGGGAGACACCTCTATTACATGGATGTATGAATCACTGTCATTGAAGATCAGTCTTTCTTGCTGCACCTCAATTTTGAGTATTTTGAGGTGTTTAGACCAGTCACCTCTGTACTCATATGACTTCTGACCAAGAAAACTGTCATGTGTTAGAGTACTAATCAGTCTTACTTGGAGTGTGGAAATATCCAAAGAAACATTCTCATTAAGTTCACTTGGATTTCTATAATAGTTAACTAACAAATTTTATGGTACTTTTTGCATTCATTGATAAAATGTACTCATAAGAAACAAGATATATATGCCCTATGTATGATTATATCTTAATATATGAATAGTATGTATTGTTCTGAGGAACTTATAATATCAAAATGTTTATTACAACATAAGTATATGGATAGCACCAGGACCCCATGATTGGTGGGGGTACCATTTTATTTACCTCCTGGGAATCAGTGGAGCTGTTGATTCCGTAGCGAATATATTTTCACTGATATCATAGCAATCCGTGTTTGACAGCAACTTCAAACTGTCCGAACCGATTACCTCTTTAAAATCTACAGTCAACTGGCATCCCATGTTTCTGATATAACTCTACCAATATTTTTGAAGGGCAGTATTGCTAGTGCTCTCTGGTTACTCTGTGCTGCATCCCCCCCCCGCTGCCCCCAGCACCTTCCTGATGGTTCAACAGGCTGGGGCCCTCAGTGCTTCCGAGTCTGTTAAGTGGGGTTAGAATCCTGGGTGCAGAGATTACCATGCTTCAAGTGTGTGTGCTGCAATGTATCTGCACTAATCATCAGTTATTGCGCTAACTGAAAGAACTTAGCCGTGGAGGCTGTGCTCCCCAGCTGTGCCCCTGCTGTTTATGGTGTCTCTCAGGGTTGTGGCTGCGCATGGTCCTGGAAAAGCAAAGTGGGGTTATTCCCAAGGAAAACAACTTCATTAAAAAAATTAATAATAATAATAATAATAACAACTGTGGGGCTTTTTCACTTACATGAAGCTAAGGTGTACATTTTGACTTGAATATTTGTAGGATTTTAAGACCAACAATGAAAAGAATAAATAAGCATTGTGAAAATATAGAGATTTAAATGTGCTAAATGGACCATGGACCCAGGCCCTAGGCAGTTTCTCATGACTTACTAGCTCATAACTTCAAAACACTGGCTAGCTTGCATTTTCTAAACTCAGGAGTTTATCTCAGCTAGTGGGGAGACTGGGGACAGTGGGGGCAGTGGTTAGAGTATACGCGCTGTATATTGGTCCAGAGCCCTAAAAGGGACACAAGCCCCTACTCAGATTCTAACAGTTCCTTAAACCTCCCTTTCTGGCACTTCCCTGTCCTCTCTCCAGCTTGGGCTAGGCTTCCCTTATAAGGCTTCCTCTATCCTCCTCCTCTGGGCAAGACCTGCTCCAGGGTAGGAAGCAGTGTCAGCTCATCCTTTAATCTGCCTCCCAACCAAGAGGCCTTGGGAGGCTTTGCACAGGGAGATTCCCAGAGCTGCTGGGAGAAGCTGAGGGAGCATGGAGAGCTAGCTCCCTAGCTGCAGCAAAGCATCCCCCAGAGGAGCGGGCAGCACTGAGAACCAACGGGGCAGCAAGGGACATGTCTGAGAATGAGGCCACATGTGTCAATAACCTCAGGCCTGGAAGGAAAGATTTTAAGTCTGGAAGAAGTTAATTGAGTTCACCAGCAATGATGGGCAACATTGTAGCTGCTTCTGTCAGGATCTGCTAGGATGAGAAAGACCCCACAAATAGGGACAATGTTGTGCATTTCCAAGGTAGAAATATGACAGGAAATTGGAATAGTCTAAGGGATATGGACTTTTTCAAAGCTTCTGACGACTAAGAATTAGTGTTTTTTCTTCTTGTTTTCTGAGAGAAAATATTTGTGATGAGAGGATCTAAGTTGTGCTTCTTAGAGTGTTCTCATAGAGAGGCAAGGACCAGGAGTTGGGAGCGCTTCACTGTGCTCTGCCAGTAGAATTTGCTAATAAAATATCCAACTGCGATTTGTTGGGATGGAGGTTTTAGTGAACTGTTTTCATGAAAGACAGCTGCCTGAAAAGTGAAAACATCAAACTCTGGAAATTATACTAACCTTTGTCACCCTGTAGGCAAATATTTAGCAACTGTTTTATATATATTATATATATGCACACACAGAAATTTGGTATAATAGCCGACTAACAAATTTTGTGGTACATTTATCATTAATTGATAAAATTCACCCATAAGAAACAAGTTATACACATATGTGAGAATATGTTCTTATACTTGTATAAGAAACATGTATACATGTGTGAGTATAATGCTTTTATTACACACACACGTACATCTATATATACCCACTCTGTAAGATCTCCTTAGTGTCTGTCATGCCTTCTCTGTAAGGCCATTGAGCACACTGACTATGCTGAAATCTCAGGTTCAGCCATGTCAGCTCCTGAGATTAGTCAGCATGGCAAGTTGAAGTTGACATATTTGAAATGTGATTTATAAGAAGTCTAATTTGGGCCCCTCATGTGTGACTTTCTGATTGTCTTTGTAGATGGCTGATTCAGAAAATGTCTAAAGTAGAGAGAGCTAGTGAAATCTAAACTTAATTTCATCTTCTCAACAACACTTGAAATCTGTTGAGACAGTTTCAATGTGGCTTTCCTTTCAGAGGCAGTAAACTGCAAAACATGTATGAGAATGATCACAAAATGCTCCTTATTGATGACTTTTAGCTGTTCACTTTTAAATTCAAACTTGTGTGGGTTGTTTTCAGATAATTCTGTGGAGGCTGATCTATAGAAATTTTCATTTTCTCAGAATTGGCGCCATACAAAAATAATTAAGCAAATCTAGGATTGTATTACTTTGTCTTTAGAATATTTAGGCTTCAAGAGTCTAAAGATTGTTTTTATCTGAATTTTTCACTTATGGATGTCTGTACACAATACAGTCTAGAGAACTAAGGGTGAGAGAAAGAACCTTGCCATGTATTTCCTTCCACTATTGAGAAGGTACGATACATTTTCCAGCCTCATATAAATTAATGTAATGTTTCCACGCTGCAGTTTATTACAGCCTGACCTCCAACCCAGAGGTCAGAGAGTCACATTGATTCAGTCAACTTCCCAGTCATTACTTCAAATGAAAGTTCAGATAGGGGGACAATTGGTTATGCTGCTATTCTTATTTAATTATGCTCCGTTCTTACAGAATTAGGTTAGCAGTATTGAAGGGATGGGGATGAAGGAAGACCACCCGGGGATGTCCTCTTCCGGTACTTCAGCACTGAATCTTCCTCTCTCTTCTATTCTCAGAATCTCAACACCCTTGAGAACAGAATGCTAATGCTTGATGGGATGCCGGCAGTCAGAGTCAAAACAGAGCTTTTGGAATCTGAACAAGGGGTAAGCAGAAATCTCCGCAGATGCCCCTTCTCATGCCTGGTCCCTTCACTTCCAGAGCAGCGTTCTCTCTTTTGTTCCCGGCCTAAGGAATCACCAAAGCTTGATTCTCACTCACTTGCAACCTTAAAGATCTGTGTCCCCTTTGGAGTGGACAATGTTCTGAAACTAGGCCTTCTTGATGACCTTAGGAGACCCCACTGGCTGAGTTAAAATTGCTGCTTGGAATGCTACTGAAACCAAAGTAAAGAGAAAGTATTTAAAATAAGGTGGGAATATAACTCCTCAGTGTGAGGATCTAAATTAGGAAATGACAGAGAACAGGCATGTGAATATTAATGTTGGTTAAATGGATTCTTTTTTTATTTGTATCTAGCTCTCCTTCCCACTTTGGAAATTTTACCAGTTCTAGGAAATGGTTGATGAAGTTGGGACCGTTAATGTGAAAAGTACCCCAAAGCAAAAAGAAAACGATTTAGCAATACATAGCTAAACTCATGAATGAGTTTATGGATACAGAAAACAGACTATCTAGGAACACAGATTTCATATGAGGGCACATAGACTATTTTATTATTGGTGACATTTAAATCTTCATTAATCAAAAACATAAAGCCATTATAATAGATTACAGTGGTGTCTGACCACGGTGTTTAAGGAAGAAATCACTGTATACCTGTGTGCACACTGGCTCCAGACCTTATGACATTGCCACCACTCAGGCAGCACAGACAAGCTAACCAGAGGATATGAATAAATCCACAATTGCCACCTTACTAATGTGTGTCCTAAAAAAGAAATCAATGCTACACATTAGTCATTGTGTAGTGGGAGAATCCAAAGAAATTTTAAATATAAATAGAATCTCAAAAGTAGAGGATAGAAATCAGTGTGGTTAAGTTCTTATGGAACCTCCCTTGGGCCTGGCATCTTAATGTTTCATCATCTTTGGAATGGCCGCTGAGGCTGTGGACCTGTAGTTCCTTTCAGTTACTTCCACATCCCTATGCATTACCTGGCTGTGTGCAGCATCTCAGCATCATTTCTCCTTCTCAGTGCAAGCCTGTGTTTGAAACAGGTCTCGGTTACAGCAGAGGATATAAATAAATACCAAAGGATTTATAAATAAAATCAAAAGATGTCACTTCGTCTTTATATCTGGCGTTGATTTTTGTAAGTCTGAGATGAAATGTGTAGAGAATGTCCAACACTTAACAATCCCCAAACACTATGCTGGAATCAGGACTGCTCAATGCTGACAGAGCATCATGATGGGAAACGAATGCACAGTGAGTGACCAGTGGTATCTGTTCATAGACAAGCTTTCAGGAAACGTCATGTGTTCATCTGTAGTTTCCAATCAGGCTCATTGGGTTAACTTCCCTGATCCTCCAGAACATGCAGTTAGCTCTAACCTTGATTAACCGAACAGCAGGAAGGGTTTGTATTGTTTCGTTAGCATTCTGTGGTCTCATCTCATTTCATAAAACCTTAACCCCTGTCATGAATCTACTGAAATGAATCTCTGTGTGATCTTTCTGTATCATGATATAGGTAGGAAAGACTTTTCTTGCTGATAGCGGAAAAAGGGGAAAAGGTGGTCTATAATTCCCAGCATTCCTTTCTGATCTCACAGTACTTTCTTCAACATGAACAACAAACAATAAGTCTATTGAAATGATACCTGTTAGAGAAAGGCAGAAACTACAGAAACTCATAAGCTATGGCGTGGACCAGGGGTCAAAACCAGAGGTCGTTGTCACCAGTGTGAGTCTTTAACAATATCCAGGGAATTCTTTCTACTTTTTGGTCATTTTTCACTTTCAAGGTAAGCTTTGCATGAAAGATTCAGGGTTTGGGGGAAATTAAGGCCAGTATCCACAAAGTTTTACAGTGAGTAGGAATTGCATATCTATCATGTGATTTAGAGAAAGTTCTGTTTGTCCTTAAATGTGGACAGGAAAAAGTTGTGGGTTCCCAATTATTAATTAACTCCTGTTCATTGAAATCAATTTTGTTCTTTGTGACTGGAGCTGATGTTTCTCCCCTACCACTAATTTAGATTTCACGTGGTGGAGGGAAATAGACCCTTCGTTTTTCTTTTGCTTAGTATGTATATGGTTGGTATTATCCTCTTTTCTTCTTCTTGCGAAAAGCCTCAAGAGAAATGGCCTAGAGTGTTTAGTAACATGATTTTGACTACACCTCTTCAGAGAATACAATACTCTGTAGTACTTCACATCTCCTTAAAAACAGATAAAATCTGCCTGGTGGTGGTGGTAGCCCATGCCTTTAATCCCAGCACTTGGGATTCAGAGGCAGGCATATTTCTGAGTTCCAGGCCAGCCTGTTCTACAAAGTGAGTTCCAGAATAGCCAGAGCTACCAGAGAAATGCTGTCTCAAAATAACCAAAAAAGAAGAAAAAAAAAAGAAATAAAATCTAAACTTCTAGTGATATTCATTTTAAGCCACTTTACTGGAAATCATGGGGTGAGTTATATGTATACTGTATGATTTCTGAATCTCAGACATATTTTTAGAGAAAGAATTTTGAAGATTTCCTAACTTTTCCTGATTGGAAGCTGACTGAAGTTTAATTTGTCTTAAAATGTAAACATGTTAGAGAAATTTAAATGAATACTTGAACATGCAGTTATGGGGTCTTGAAAATGTCAACATTTGCTAGTTACCTAGAACAAATATTGAGGAAACAGTTCTAGATGGTAGTAATGTATAAGGAAGCCTAAACTTGGTACCTTCATTGAATCTGTAACAGCCATGTCTCAAGACACCTTTAAGACACACTCATAAGCCTTAAGTCCTCTGAGGAAGAGAGTGGGTTTTGTTTTGTTTTTCTAGGCAACATGTTAGAGACGTAACATGCGCTTTCTGTTTCATGTACCATGGCTGGCTGTCTTCTTTCTCTCCTGCTTGCTATAAATAGTCCCTCGGGTGTTCTCCTGCTATCCGCTGGTCTCTGCCTGTCTCCCATCCCTTCTAGGACCTGGTGAGAACATTTCA
This sequence comes from Peromyscus leucopus, assembly GCF_004664715.2. Classification (NCBI taxonomy): domain Eukaryota; kingdom Metazoa; phylum Chordata; class Mammalia; order Rodentia; family Cricetidae; genus Peromyscus; species Peromyscus leucopus. The sequence continues at coordinate 24,196,256 of NC_051070.1, forward strand.
AGGGCCTAAAGGAAGATGTGGTGGATAACTGGGCTGTGGAGGACTGAGTGTAATCGACAGGACTGATACCTGGCTGAAAAAACACCTGAGACCAGCATCCGACTCACCTTAATGGCTTTGTGTTTTACTTCCACACACAAATAGTTTCACTGGTGGTTGACGTTAGAAATGCTTTTCCTCTCCCCTTGACCTTTTCAGATCGCAGAATATCAAATAACAAAATTGACCATGGCTCAATCTCTCCCCTGGGAAATTCTGTCTGCCATTCACTTAAGGAATTATATATATGGATTTTGATTGTGTTTTTGGGTCAGAATGCAGGCACTTAGAAGGCAGGGGCTATTTCTTCTTTGTGTCTCTTATTGGTTCCCAGGACATGACATGTGCTCAGTTAATACGTGATTTATCCAATGCCTATCTGTTCTAACCAGCAGGTTGTGTATATATCTCCAGTCAGTTGTTTGCTAGCCTGTTTTGTCTACCTCATATGATCACTGTGGACACGAACATGGCATCACAAATATCGGGACTCTCGTATTCTCATAAGTAGCAGAGATCTTTGTCTGGTAGCCATGTGAACTGAATTGGAATAGCCACATATAGACACTAGCTCCCTCTGTTCAGAGTTCCAAGGCTCATCCTTTTAGTGATGTTGAAGATCAGTTCATTGTCCTGTGACTTCAGTTTCCTTCAGGACATGCTGCTGAGCAGTCTGTGGCAAGGGCATGCGCTCTGATGATATACTTCGGGGGCACAGCAAGGAACGAGGGAATGACTTTGTCCGTGACTTCTGGTGTACATACCCCGCTGTTATAAGAGCTTCCCAAATGCTGTCAGCCTTTGGATGTTCCAACATGTTATTAAGCAAAGGAGGACAGCAGGAAGAGAGTTCTAGAACTATCATACTAGAGAGGAAGCTGAGGGACCGCCTCAAAGACATAAAATACGACTTTATTCCTGGCCCCACAGTTTACCAGTTTGAGTGACTTTAAGCGGTCCCTTCTCATCTCTGGACTTCGCTGTCCTCATCTGTGTAGGGGGGGTGCTGTGGGGGAGAGCCTGCTTCCCAGGCTTCCTCTGATATCCTATGATCTGAGAAGGTCAAGGGGTAAGGGAGAACATTTCTGATGGGAGATTTAACTGGCACGTTCTAAATGAAGCTACAGAAGCCAGCCACAGAGACATTGAAGTGAGTCCTATGTGTGTTCATGCGCTTATTCCACCAGATACCTGCCGGTCCTGTCATGCTGGGTCTCCCTCAACCCAGCTGTCCTCAGCAGGGAAGTGGTGTACCCCCATCCTCACAGTCACCTGCCTGATTGTGCTAGGTGCTTAATAAACACCCTCCTCTGGGAAAAGGCCCAAGCTTCCAGTGCAGTTGCTGCGGTTTTCTTGAGGTTACGTTTTCTTTTTAATAGAGACTTCGACTTCTAAGTTACTCTGTAATTCAACAAATAAATTTCAGGTAAATCTCCAACTGCAGGCCTCCCTCCTGCCCTTGACCTTAGTGTGTTGCTCAAGGTAAGCAACGGCTCTCCCAGGTAGCGATAGCCTCAATCCTCTTTTTACTTCCTATTTCTTGAGACAAGGTCACACTGAGTGGTCCAAACTGGCCTTGAACTCACTGTGTAGCTCAGGGAGGTCTTGAACATTCAGACTTCAGAGTAGCTTGGATTACAGGCCTGCACCTCCAGGGTTGCTCAGAGCAGAGGTCCTTATGAGCACGAGTATTCTAGACACGGGGAAAAGGACAACCGAGTCTTGATGATTTCCTTTAAGACAGCTTGCAGGAACTTTTACAGAACGTTCTGCGGGACGCTCATAGCCCAGGGCTGAGGCTATTTCTGCACACAAAGACCCGATGAGCACAGCACAGCAGCTGTAATGGAGGAGACCTCTTCCTTTATGGTACTCATTACTCCTCATCATCTCAGCCCAGGAGCTCATGAATAAGCAGAGCTCGATAAACAGTGATTCATTCAGACACTGTTGCAGGCGAGAGCCTGTTTGCCACACCGCACAGGGGGGAGGATGTTGAGATGGCGCTGTTCTGAAAGAGACCTCAATTCTTGTGCTTCCTAAAGAAATACAGCCAGATGCGAGGACTGTGGCTGAACCTGGAGAGGAGCTATGGAATGCTTATTTAAGGCAGGCAATCATATTACAATTCAGCGGCAGTAGGGAACAAAAGACCAGCAACAAGGCCCACTTTTTCCCTTGGTTAATGACTTTGTTTAATTTTACATTAAACCTTGAATGTACATCTGTGTGTAGAGGCGTAGTTAGATACAGTTACTTTAATGACTTTGTCGGATGTGAGGCAGGGGCATTTATTAAAAATACCCCTCTGTTGCTCTTTAACCGGCTCTCACTATTTCCCCTCCCACTGTGGAACAGGAGCAGGCGTTGCTGGTCAATTGGTAGATTTATCTTAGAGATATGAATTTGCTTATCATTTCATATCCTCTGATGACCCGCAGCAGAGAACTTTTGATCTGTAGTGAAATACGGATGTGTCAGTAACACGGCTCCAAAGTGGGACACACACGGAAGCTGTGATCTTGTTAGTGTGAGAAGCCGAGGGGGGTGGGGGAATCTACACTCACAAAATTCATGTTTTTAGGGAAGAGACATCCTCTACTAAAGATGCAGAGTTGGTCTGAATTTAATAATGTCAGAATGGCCAATAAATGTATTAATAGAAAGAATTGAAAATCAATGAGCTGTGATAGTAATTACAGATAGTACCCAAGGGAAATATAACTGAAGCACAAATCCTCTCCCACAGGGCCTGCCCTGGGCATGGGATGAAGTTGGTGATTCTGTCCTTCCTCCTTCCCTTTTGCTAGGGTCTTTCTCCTTCAACTTTATTCTTTTGTCTTGCACAGTCCCAAGCCCCCACCCTCCCATTCTGCTATAATGGTTCAAGGTTCCCACAGATGACCAGTTGTCTCTGAAGACTCATTAAATGAGAACAGAAAATGTGATCCTTCCCGAGAGATATTTGCATTTTTATAGGGTCAGTGCATTAGAAAAGGGGATATTTCTTAAAGAAATCACATGCTTTGAGTACATTTCAGGATTTTCAGGAGAGGCAAATTAACCTTCCCAGAATTTTGAGCTTGTGCAAGATCACGGTCCAGTTTGCTTGTCCTTGCAGGAGCTGTAGACATATTTATACTGCAAAGCATGTATTTGTCTCTGTCTAGATATGTTTTCTCGGGCTGACATTTGCCCGCTGATACCGTTTATGAAGTGCCTCACAGAAATCTCCTACTTAACCCTTGGAGGAATTGTACTTCTGACTGGAAAGATTAGCTGCCGTGGAAATCGACTGCCCAACACAGACAGCTGGACAGCCAAACAGGAGAATCCTGTTTTTCACCTCTTGTGCAGGAGGCAATTACCCTCTGGAGACAGCAAAGCCAGGGGAGCTGTGTTGTAGCATTAGCCCTGCAAAGCAGGGGCGGGAATTTACCCCGCAAGGCCTGCAGTGTTCCCATGCTAAGCAGAGAACCGAACCTGGAGAGCTCAGGAGCTGTTTTGAGGGAAGAATACGGGAGGAGGTGGAGTTGTTCCAGAGTGTCTTCACAACTGTCATCAAAGCTTTTGGCTGGATTATTAGTTTTATGCCAAAGAAGAAAGGCACACATCTACCATCTAGAAGGCCAGAGCTAAACGATGCTTGGAGCACATGTGTCTATATAAACCACAGTGGAGAGCTCTCCTGCAAACATAGGTCCTAGGAGAGCCCAGAGACACCAGGCTTAATGATGGGCTTGGGGCTAGCTGGTCCTAGAACCACCAGTTTGTGTCTGTCATGATCAGTCTGGAATCAGCCCCGGAATGATCGCACTGGTCTGCATATTGCTCAGCCCTGTCCCAGAACAAAAACCACTCAAGAGGAAGTCACTAAACTGTAGCACTAAGTAAACTGAAAATGTCTGGTGTCCAGTCAAAATTGGTACAGACACAAAGAAGGAGGAAACCCAGATAGACACACCCAGATAGGAAAGCATGGATCAAGACTTACCTAAAATTGACAGTAGTGACCTTCATAGTCCAGGAGCTTAAAACATTTGTACCATCTCATAAATATGCTCAAAGATTTGAAGGAAAATATGAATATTTTAAGATTAAAAAAGAAAATAAAAACTAATTTAAATTGCCCCAAATGAAAAAAAACTGAATTTGTAAACATAACATACTGCCGAAAAAAAATGAATATTGACTCTGTATACACAGCAGAAGACACTAAGACGAAGCACAGAGAAGATTCAAGCTTAAAAACAAAACACAGTCAAGGAATAATATGACGGTGTCTAACACAGGTGCAGCTGGGCTTTCAGGGAGTTTGCAAAAAAAAACAAACAACAACGAAAACACTCTTCAAATACAGTGGAAATTATAAACCCATAAATCTCAAAAAGTTAAGAGAAAGCTGAGCAGAAGAAGTCACAGCAAACACACTATCCAGTTACTGTGAACAAGTAAGGGAAAGTCTTAAAAGCAGGAAGAGGAAGGGTGAGTGTGGCAGTACATGCCTGTGACCCCGTCATGGGGTAAGTGGAGGCAAGGGAGGGGGCATACAGAGTGCAAGGGTGTCCCCTGCTACGTAGCTGGTTTGAAGTGTGAGTATTTCACACCCATGAAGAAACAAAACAGAAGAACCAAAAAGCATGCAGAGTAGTGTAACTGAAGTTTTTCTGTCTTCCACCTGGCCCATGGTCAGGACAAATCTCTCACCTGCCAGTCCTGCAGCCGCTTGGACCCAAGTAAACACACAGAGGCTTATATTTATTAAAACTGCTCGGCCATTAGCTCAGGCCTAACATTGACTAGCTCGTACATTAAAACTAACCCATAATTCTTATTTATGTTTAGCCACGTGGCTTGGTACCTTTTCTCAGTTCTGCCTTCATATCTTGCTTCCTCTGTATCTGGCTGGCAACTCCTGACTCAGCCTTCTTGTTCCCAGAATTCTCTGCTTATTCCACTTATGCTATACTTCCTGCCTGGCCAATCAGTGTTTTATTTATCAACCAAATCAGAGTAACATACATTCACAGTATACAGAAAAACATCCCCAGCACTGTGGGGAAATATACCACATTTATATGAAGGAATAGAAATCAGGCTTCTTATTGAATACCACTTGGAATAGAAGCAGAAGGGAAAGGATGTTAGATGGGAGTTGAGGGGCCTAGGGAAGTGGCTTAGTGGTTAAGAATGCATACTACTCTTGCAGACAACCAAAATTTAGTTTCCAGTACCTATGTAACTCTATCTCTGGCATCTGACTCCCTCTTCTGGCCCACATGGGCACAGCAGCACTCATGTGAGCAAACCTACACACACACACACACACACACACACACACACACACACACACACACTTTAAAGGAAAAGGAATTTGGATCTAAACAAGGAAATGTGCACCTGAAATGATAAATCTGGGTAAATTAAAAATGATATTTAAAAAGCTTTTGAGACTAGGGAGATTGTATGGCAGTTAAGAGTGCATACTGTTCTCCCAGAAGTCCCAAGTTCCCAGTAAGCTTCTTGTCAGCTCATAACTCGTGCACTTCCAGGGGATCTGGAGTCCTCATCTGGACCCTGTGTGCACTGTGCACATACATACCTCTAACCCTACAATATACACAAAATTAAGAACTTAACAAGTTTTCTATTTGACCTCTTTAAATGAGTACAGTAATGAGGCACTGTGGTGTGTACTAGACTGGCTGAATGGATGATAACGACGTAGAGAGGGGGAACTGAATACAGTACACATTTAAACCCAGGTATAAGAAGAGATGCAGAGTCTAGCTGGAACAGATGCATAATACTTAGTGCAGGACAGTATTTTAAAAAGCTACTCCAGGGAAGCAAGTCATGTTTTTCCTGGATATGTAGTATTTAAGTCTCATTGTCTGACATACCAAGAGAATTTTTGAGTATACACACACACACACACACACACACACACACACACACACACACACACACACACACACCATACAATCTCTCTCTCTCTGCACTTAAACTGGTAAGGGTGGATTTTGTTGTTTACAAAGTTAATATGTGTATACGTGTGTAATATAATCTATACCTATGTATCTTCACTTTTCAGAAAATTGTACCAGGTTATATAATTATATAAGTTTGCTAATGTGGAGAAAGTAAGGCCATATTTATGTCATGAGCAAGCTGATTAATCCTTTTGCCTCATTTTTTTCTACCGTATAATGGGGATGATAATAGAAAAGAAAGGAGTTTGTGTAAAGAGTTTATATACGTAATTATAACATATGCTGGCTCTTTTTTCGGCCTGTGATGGCCTGTCTATTCTCTGTTCTTTTATTGCAGTCTTTTAGATGGCAAGTTCCAACACAAACACCTTCTTTCACGAAGCATTTCCATTGATCTCCTTGTTCCTGAACTTTCAGTGTTTAGTCACTACCCAGTAATTTAGCAGTTAATTGAACTCAATTCTGTCTTGTGTCCATTAACTCTTTTTAGCTTGGTTTCAGTTGAATTTATTAACCAAGTCTCAGAAGTGGAATGTGCTGTCAGTCATGAGTCTGACTTGAAGTAGGTCTATGGTTTATCCAGAGACTGTCTTCATATTAACTCCTCAGTAGGAATATTAGAAGGTGCATAAAGGGTCCCATGTTACTTGCTTCTGTTTTCTTGACCATTTATAAGATCTCATGCGTCTTAGTGTTCTTGCTGTAATATCGCTGTAAATTAGAATGATATCTGTCATTTAGCAATGGTCATGTAAGTTCAGGGTCACATAGTACTCTGTGTCAAAACCAGCTGTGTTCTGTCTTAAAATGATACTTTTCTGTGATTCTAAAATACTGTTTAACAAATGCTAGAAAGACCCTAAGTGAAAGTCACAGAATGATTTTTTTTTATTTTAGACTTTGCAGAATCATGCTCAAGATTGTATTTCCTGAAAAATGCCTGTTGAAATCATGTTATCTGTTGATTAATTTACTGAAAATGCTTAAGCTAGTCTAGTTTCTTTGGTGCTGAAAAGTACTTCTGGCTTCTGAGTCTATAGAGTCTAAAGAAAAAAAATGGCAGCAGGGATTGCATTTTGACTCAGTGTCCCTCGTGGAAATTAGGCTGCTTCTTAGTGTGTTAATCTCTAGCATTTTCATCAGTTCATTGAGCAGATAAGCAGGTTATTAGGAGCATGATGCTGCACAGGACAAATTGAGAAGATAATGAAAGCACTCCTGGGAAGCCCAGGGATGCACAGTGGCCATTGTGGGACTGCAGCCCAGGCCTAGAACCCTTAGTCACAATCTGAAGGGGTTAGCCACCTATATATTTTAAATGCTGGTGCATACACACATTAGGATTTTCCATGGGACTATAAGTACATGAATCGACTGTATAATGCCATAGAATACTCCTGGCATGAGTTAGTGCTGGCAAATGATTTAGGTAGATATGGAGCTGTGGCATCTTTCTGGTAAAAGTTTAGTCAGATGTAATGAAGGGAAGAAAGGACACTCTTGATGGTGTGGAAGTGGTGTGCAAATGAATGTTCACTTGTGGACACATGGCCTGTCCTTACCCAGGCTACCATCTGACAACAGGTTTATTTTACTAAAAGAAGATAGTTGTCCTTTTGTTTTTCTAAATCACTTATTATTGTTGTTTTATACTTTATGTGCTTGGATGTTTTGCCTGCATGTATGTCTATGCATCCAATGCATACAGTCATCATGAAAGCTAGAAGAGGGCATTGTGTTCCCTGGGACTGGAGTTACTGATGATTGTGAACTGCCATGTGGGTGGTGGGAATTGAACCTGGGTCCTGGAAGAACAGCCAGACCTCTTAACCTCTGAGCTATTTCTTCAGCCTTTATTCTTTTGTTTTGACTACAGAATTATATTGTTTTTAGTGTAGAGGAATAATGTTGGCCAAGTACTGATTTTGAGTGATTACCTGAGAGTGGTCATTTTCCACATCTGTAGGAAACCCCTCCACCAGGATGGTAAGCTGATCCTCCCCTCTCCCATCTCTTCACCACATTCTTACATGTGCAGCTCTTTACTTCTGAATTCTCAAGCCTTTTCACCTATTTTAGGATTCATTTAGATGAAATTGGAATTATTGATATTCGTTCACATTAAAGCTGTGCTATAGTTCAGTGGTTAGACATCTGGACCTCATGCTTCATTCCCCTTCAGGCTCCTTATGCCATCCCATTTGTCTCTTACGACTTCGTTACAATTCTGAGTAGATGGTTTGGGAAGAGGCCAGGGCCTTTCTCTGGTCCGTGGACCTTACGGAGCCAGAGAGTCGAATGCTACTCTTTGATGCTCTCAATTGACTTCCCAAACTGGGAGAGCAATTCTACAGACCCTCTGTTTAACTCAAATCCTTCAGGGCTACGGCTGTGCCCTGCATTTTATCTGATTCTCTATAACTGCAGTTGTTTGACTGATTCAAGCAAAGAAACCACATGGGCTTAAACGCACACAGTTAACTTTGTGACTGTGGACTATGAGTTGGAGGGGTGGAGCCCGACTCAGTCTGCACAGTAAGTTATTGTTACGTATGCTGCCTTGGGTTCCTTGTTGAGTATTTATTAAAATGTACGAAAGGAACATTGAGGCCAACATACAGATGAGAACCCTGAATGCCCTGGAAATTAAGTTCAGCCTTGGGAGGTTATAATTCAGTATATACTTCCTTGTTTCGAGTTGGCTGTTACCTCAACCTCCCTGAGGGTCTGTAGCCAGTTAACAGTTGATGAGTGGGGGAGACATTTTCTTCGGTGGCTTAGCCATGGTTAAGGAATCCGTGTTCCTGTAAACAGGCTCCTCTCCATGCTTATGTATGAAACTGTAATGAAATGTATTAGGTCATTAACAGACACAGAAAGGGAGAAGGAAGACGGTGGGAGAAAAAGGGGACCAGCTGGAGGGGGGAGGAGATAAGAGGTTAATGGCACTGAAAAACATGACTGAAATACATTATATGAGGATGTCCCAGTGAACTCCATTATGAACAGTATTAAGAACTAGCAAACTGCCGTGAAAGAGTTTTCTACAACCATACCTCAGAATCCTCTGCACATTTCTATGTCCAGTGCATGTTTCTGAACACTTCCTGGAATATCATCAAAGGAGGCTTACATTTATTCATTGAGCAGCTAGGGCTGGAGTCTTATCAAACATTGTGATCATCTTTCACAAGAGAAAACAGAAATTTCATTGTACTCAGATGGAATACAGTTCAGTAATCATTTTCACTGAATGGTCCACATGCTGGTGTTCCTGTATGGGTTGATTACTACACTACCCGGTTACGGTGGTGGGAAGAGATGGCAGTCTGGGCACCTGAAACCTGGGGAATGAAGTACAGTGTTTATCAAGACACCATTGGCAGGAAGTGGATGCCCTGTGTTCTAGGTTCCACCCTAGACTTGCTGGAGAATCTCTGGGAATAGAAGATAACCTGAGTTTCAGAAATGTCTAAGTGTGTGCTCTCTAGGGCAGCATATGTACTGTCTGAATGACAGATCAGTGTGGCACAAGAATGGCATGGCAATTTGTGAGACATTCCACATTTTTAACTTACATTATTGGCATATTGTCATTGGCCTAGTATCTAATAAAAAGACTTATGGGAGTAAGGGAAGAAGGGAGGGAGGGATGAAAAGAGGGAGAAAACAAGGATAAACTAAATTTCTGAGCAAAGACAAAGGCCTGTTTTAAAGGTTCTCTAAGGCTGATTGCCTGATTCAGTGACTGTGGAGAGGGCCATGTTACAGGTTCAGAGCCAAAGTTCCTCAGGCTGCCCCCCTTAGGAGCCTTTTATCGACCACCTTTGTATTTGACCGAAATACTTGTGACTATGAAGTAAGATAATTGTGAAATATACAGACTTCCGGCATCCACGAAACCAAAGGCCAATATTGGAGAAGTTATTTTGGCCACTCCACATAGTTAAAAGGCTATTTATTTAATGGCGTAACTCACAAATTAAGTAATAGGTAGGTCGCAGGGTCTGGGGAAGGTGTATTGCAGTCCAGCAGTGTTCTCCGGAGCTCTGCTCAGTCAACCTCCACCGTTCAGGGTCCAGGCACAGAGAGCGCGCACAAAGAGAGCGCTGGCCCATCCAGCTCTCCAGGCGCCTCCCCTGGCCCCGCCTTGTAGGCGTGACAGTTGCCAGAGTCTCAGTGGGGGTTGGAACTTCCAGATCCAAGCTGAAATGGCTACCCACTACAGGCCAAGGCTGTCACCAGCTATATCATCAGAGATTTCTCTGCCTTCCTCATTACCTGCCTTGATTTTCCCACCAGTGCGTTTTAAAACCACCCTTACTTATGAGTTTCTTATTCAGTATACAATTATTGTAAATGTGTTATGGCATGGAAACATGGTATTTGGAGCTTCTGAGCCATGGTCACTCACATTTGGCTTTAGAATAAAATACCTTTATTCTCCTTGAGGTGCCATCTATGTGCACTTGGCCAAAAGGGAGGGGAAACTCAGTTTCCAGGTGAGTCCTGTGCTTGAGGACTCTTGCAGGTCTCATTGCAGAAGGAGGGAATGTGGACCCTGCCTCATTCGCTCTCCGCTGCCTGTGACTTCTGAGGCCCTGCTGGGAAACGTCACAGAACTTCTTTTGTAAAGGAACACTGTAAGGTTTGGCATCAAGGCTGCAGCTCTTGGGGAAGTCTGCCCTGGCTTAAGGTTTGGTCCAGGGAGAGCAGCCAGTGAGCACAGCTGTCAGTACCCGGATGCTGTAGGGAGTTTTATTTCCTTCTATTTCCCTGTATCTGACATCATTTGACAGAGGCATGTAAATTCCTGAATGTCACACATGATTCCTTCCGATGTCTGTGAGAGCTGTGAAGAAATTGCACCCTAAGTGGTGCAATAAGTGTGGCAGGGTGAGGACTGTGCCACTTTCTCCAGCAGCCTTTAAATTCCCCCAGAGCCACGGAATCGCCATTGCCCAGACCAGCCTTGGATGCTGCTTTCCAAGGCGAATACCAGTGGATCCGCAGCTCGGTGCTTGTCTTTGAAGTAGTAGTTCCCTTTTTTTGTCATTGACATTTCATTTTACCTCTTCTCTGTTAAGAGAGTGAATGACTCATTTAGAAGTTAAAAAATACTTGAACTGCTTAAAATATTGATGTTCTAAGTGCCATAACTTGGAAGAGGAAGCAGGAAAATTGGCATTTAAATTACGTCTGCAAAGACTCCACATCTTTTGCAGAGCAGGAGAGTGACTATTGGAGGGGACCGGTCTGTTATGGAAGTCATCACCCAGAGCCTCTCCACAGGTCTATGGTGCTTGACTCAAAGCTGACTGAGGAGGAGGTTTGGGGGATTCATATTCAGCCTGTGCTCCCCAGGCCAATCAGAACCCTAGCACAAGATTTTCCTGAGCTATTTTTTTCTAATCATTCCTAATTTCTAAGTTTTAAAGAAGTTTAAAAAGGGCATTTAGGTTACTTGATGACTTACACAGTATTCATAACAAATGTCGGAGCTCTCAACCAGTGTTTGTTTTTTTCCTGCCTTGAAATCTAAAGCTGTGTTTCCATGACACAGGATCTGTGGGTTACAGTATAACTTGTACTCCATTGTTCCTGTCCCCTCTGGCAAGAATGATCAGAGTCGGCTTCTTCCATGGCTGTAAGAAAAGATGGATCCCATTCCTCCACTGCCAGCAAATCTAAAACAATGAGAAAGATTATAGGATCCTTTACACAAGCTCCGGTCACATTGCTATCCTTGGGAAGGATAACAGTATAAACAGACACCAATTCTGCTGAAAGTAGACTGTACATCAGTTCAGTCAAGTGAGCACAGCATGGAGTCAAGTCTGTCAGCAATACAAAATCCTCCGGTTTTGCATTGCCTAATGGCCATGTTTTCCTGAGAATGTTCACACACACGAAAAAGAAACAAGGCAGAGGGGGATGAACGGATTATATACAATTAAAATTCTCTATTTCTTGGTACCCCAATACATAAATAGAGTTTTCCCTAGTTTTGAGGCTACTTTTTCCTATATAAACGTTAGGTGCAAGCCTAGTGATAACCTCTGGTAATAGAGATATCTCTTTTGATCTTTAACAACTCAGGAGTGTATTCCTCCTTTCTGAGGACAAGGGATAGAACCCAGATGATATAACAAGAAAAGAAAGAAATCAGCATCATCCAGGAGGCATACAGTGTAGGTTGCAGTAGGGATATTATTTGGTCCGAGCAGAGACATTTTTAAAGTGCTTGAGTAGCTTCAAAACTTAGGCTAAAAAATTTGAGATGGTGTTGGGAATGCTTTTGAAAGTTGCAGGGCAATAGAGACCAGTGTTTAGGATTTGCTGAGGTTCTTTACCGTGGACCACTGCGTTTGAGTCTTACTGCAGCTGTTATTTCCAGCGGAAGAATTCAGTCTCAGAATGTGGGCCTGTCTGAACCAAAGCTTTGGAAATTCCTTTCCAGTGCATACACACAATGGAAAACGCTAGTTTGGGCCCATTTTCTGCTAGACGTAAGCATAGGAAATAATATCATTGGTGATATTAATATGAGAGTGTTCTTTGCCTGTAAGTTCTATCAACTTGTTTGTGGTATGCCTTGGTTGTGCTCAGGGTGGACCAGGGGAGAAAGAGGACATGGAGTGAGCAGCTAGACATAACCATCAAGGAAGCTTTCTTGCTAGCATTAATTTTGGAATGGATGGAGAATTCTTCCAAGGGGTGGGTGTCCTTTAACTGTGAGAGCAAGTATGGAGACGACCATGGGGAAATCGATCACACAAATCATTAAGCACTGTGACACTTTGGATGGAGAGTTAAAAGGCTGAGTGGACAGGGACAGACAAATCTGCCAAGTGCTGTGGACTGGGAAATGGAGAAAAGGAGATTTTCAAACACTCAACACAGCTACACCTTAGTTCTTACTGTTTTGTCGAGGGATTTGACTATACACCGAAATTGCTTTTTAAAGACTATGCTGGCCTTTCTTTGAACAAAGTACAGCGGTGTTTCACCCAGAAGGCTGCCTGCCCACACTTAGTTTGTAGTATATATTACATATTATATAATATATAATATTATTATTACATATTATATAATAATATATAATAGATAGGTAGCTGTGGATAAATTAGATAGATAGATAGATAGATAGATAGATAGATAGATAGATAGATAGATAGAAAGATAGATAGATATAAATGAACAAACAGATGCAGACTGCACATACATATGTATTTGTTTATCTGGGTGTAATTACAAATCTACACATATAAATATATTTGTTCTTTGTGCATATTTTATGTACATACATATGTATCAGATAACTCAGATGTATGTTGGATACTTGCACATAAAAAATTCTGCATACACAAAGAGCAAACATATCTTACAGTGCTCACAATGCTTTATCACCCAGAATGAGTTTCCCAAACAACTTTATGTTTTTTCTAAATTTGAAAGGAATAACAGGGCAAAAAATGGACCATCAGAAAGAAGCTGTGGCTGATGTATGGCGTAGACCTTCAGTAAAAATGATACCACTACTGGTTCTGGGTGGATTGTCTTTCTATAAACTGAGGAAACTAAGGGGGTAAAAACAGAAGTCAGTGGTAATAGTGACCTGCTTGCCTATCACTTCTACAATGACTTAGGATCTAAGGATTTAGCAGAGACTGTTGGACAGCACCCCGATTTACTAGATACACTGCACTAAAAAAATGAAAACAGTGCTTTCCAGCATTCCAATGCACTGGAAAGTATTTTATTTTTCAAGTATATTCATTATAATATCCAGATATCTAGACACATGCAAATGAAATTTTAAGAATTGATTTATGGCAGCATGGTATTTTGGAATATTATACCATATTAATAATATAGTTTGAAATTAAGAGTGGATAAGCTGCATCAAAAATTAAACACTATCTCATCTATAAGGTCAAATTGTGAAGTGCTAGTCAGCTTGGACTCAACTGCTAAAGGGAGTTAATTTAATCTTTTCTTGGTCCCCGGGGCCCCCCCCCCCCCCCCCAGTGGATTTTTGTTGTTTGGAATTTAGAGAGAGATGAGTTCCTTTGTCATATCAAGATGAATCAGTGGGGAAGATGCAGGGTATTTGTATGTAATCTAGAAAGATCTAGAAAGGCATACCAGTATTTCCTGGAAGTTAACACTCTGCTGTTGTATTATCTATCCCTCACCCCATATTGATCTGATGTGTTAATCAACATTCTAGGTCCATGCCAGTACTTGGGTGAGTCCTCAGGATTTGTTGGAGAAACACCATAACTTAATGTATAAATATGCTTACTAGTTTTGACTAGCCATTGGAAAATGGAGGAACCCCCCCATACTGAGTACCCCCCTCCTGAGCATAGGGCTTCCATGTTGGCACCTGATAAGCTTGTGACATTCCTCCGCTTCTCTCCCAAATCAGCCTGGTCTTGAAAACTGTCAGTTCTGAGGCATTTACTGTGTGTTCAATCCTCAGGAGTTTGGCAGCGCCACTCAGAACAGGAATGGGGAACAAACGAGCCAAATTAAAAAGCCAGGTAGGAGCAGTGTTGGGGACACCTTGGTCTACAAACCCTCAGTGGCAGTTAGGGTTCTCTTAGCGATCCCAGAGATCCGACAGGAGAAACTGAGCAGGGAGCCAAACACAGACCCAGGGGGTAGGACATAAATCCTTGCTGAGTGGCTGGGCATTCATTCCTTTCTGGAGTAGGCAGCTCTTTCAAAGTTGGCTTTATATTAAGAGCTTGTATCCCATTGACCTGGAATTATGTCTAATTCTCATCTCAGACGCTGAACTTCTTTGTGAGTTATGAAGTATTTTTAAATGTACCTAAAAATAGATCTGTGTAGGAACTTGTGTACAGTATTGGAAGAAGGTGAGAATGTGCCTTAAGTATGGAAGTATTATGTAGTATTATGATGACTTTCTACGTCATCAGCTGGAGATTTGGATTATTCTAGTAACAGCTTTCAGACAGACAGACAGACAGACAGACACACACACACACACACACACACACACACACACAGGGGAGGAGAGAGGTGGCAATATCACCATGGAAACAAGGATTTGTGTAAGAAGAAAACTTGCAAATGGAAGTTATATTGGGGAAAATGATGGAAGGGAGACTGTTAGTTTTAAGTTTTGATCAGTTTTAATTTTGTGCCCTAAGTCAACATTTACTTGGAAACTACCCTGTTAGTCCTCTGCACTCAATGTTGTGAATGAACTACAGAAAACAATAATAAATTTAACTGGATTAAACACTTAATAATTAGCTGCCTTGCTAGTGAACTAACCTATCTAACTAAACTATTTTATCGGCCTATTGGTTATAAATTATCCTGTTTTCATTTCCTACTATGCCTTCATGGAGGATGAGTTCAATAGCTATTGTTTGATTAGTATTTTTATTCTTTTACTTTTATTAATTAATATATATTATATGGTCAAGGATCATTCCTAGCCCTATGTATATACCAGGTGTGTTCTGACCTGCTCTATTCACATCCTAATTTTGTTTATAATAATGTCTCATGGATATTAATGTGCAAGACATTGGGTGCTAGATGCTACAACACCAAATAATACAATCATCTCTTGACACAAAGAGAATTTACACTCAGAAAACTTGAATGGGTTAGCACAAGAGAATAAAAATGCACGTTGTTCAATGTTTATGACTTATTTGTTGATTAAGCACTATTAACAGACTCATTTCTTTTCTTTCAATCACCTCTTATGAGCTGCAACTGTTCTCTTCCTCCTTAACAAAGAAAAGAGACTGAGTCAATAGGAAGAAATCACTAGGGTGATACCCACAAATAAATGACACAGCACAGTTTGGCACCAAGCATGAATCAAAATCCTGGCTCTTAAATCAAGTGACTTTACGTTGTCCTAATATGTACATCACACGCAGCAGAGGCAAGTCCAAATGGACTTTTCAAAGGGTTCTGTGCATGGCACCATTATGTCTGGCTTAGATGATTTAGGAACTGCCAGAGCAGTGACTGCTCATGTTGATGTTGAAAGAGCTAGGCTATGGATGGATCATTGTCAACATGGAGTGCAGGTCCAGGAACAGTTTGAAGACTCATAGTACAGTATGTATAGATTTTATGGTAAAAGGTTCCATGTTGAATATCAGAGTATCACTTACATACATTCTGAGGCAGATAAGTAATTGGAACACCCAGGAAAATGGCGTTTTCTCTTAGGTTAGGGCCAATCACATCCCAGGCACAGAAACCCTGCCTGCATTGAGTAGTATAAATTTTTTGAATCTTTTTCAAAAGGAACAGAGTTTAATCAAAGAGATGGCTACTGTTTGACATAGTTGGCTAAAGGAGTAGCCAAGGAATCCTGTGTCCATGTTCTTGTCTTTACTGTAATTGCTGGCCACATTTCACTGTTTTGTAAATGTGCTCTGTGTCTAATTGAAGACCCATGAAGTTCAGTTCAATATAAATGACAGTGCTATCATAAGAACTTACAGACATTCTTTCACTTATAGCCTGGAATACTAATGCCAAGATGCAAATCTTCTGATTCCTCATCTCCCATTTCTTTGTTAAATATTAATATATTAATTTATATGAACACTGCTTGCCACGAAAGCTTCTCTTCATCACCCTACCCATCAACGTTAAATGATACTACTTAAGCCTTCATTTAGGAAATAGAGGGCTCTTGCTTAAATATTTTGATTGTAGTTTTATAGATAGAGAATAGGAAGCAAAGGTGTTGGCAGCATTTATTTGCATTGGCTTTATAAGGCACTGTGTCCTGAATATTGCATTCAACACAGTGACATTAATTCATCCCCCATGGTTTTATACTGTCAGACTTACGGCAGCTGAAGAGTAGCTGTGGGCAAAGGAAGTGACCTGTGGGTTTCCTCTGCTGTAGCAAAACGCAGACTTCTCGGATGCCTCTTATCATTGGACCTTGACTTCCAGCCAGTTTTGCTCAATAAATGTTTGCTTTTAATGAGCTATTATTTTTGTGAATAACTATATAAGATTTTAATCACTAGAAGTTAAGTTGGTGTGCTTGTTTCTTGTGATCTAATTCTTGGATTCAATCAATGTGTTGTAATGAGTCTTTTTCTGTCCCAGTCAGCTCCCAAATAATGACATGGAGACTTGTTATTAATTATGAAAGCTTGGCCTTAGCACAGGCTTGTTTTTAACTAGCTCTTCGAACTTAAATTAACCCGTCTCTGTTAATCTACATCTGTCATGCGCTGTTGCTGGAGGGCTTCTCTCCAGGTTCCCCAAGCCCCGCAGTCCCACAATCCACTTATGAAATAATCACTCAGACGCTTATATCACTTATAAACTGTATGGCCGTGGCAGGCTTCTTGCTAACTGTTCTTTTATCTTAAATTAACCCATTTTTATAAATCTATACCTTGCCATTTGGCTGGTGGCTTACCAGAATCTTTACATGCTGCTTCTCCTGGCGGTGGCTGCAGTGTCTCCCCCCTCAGCCTTCTGCTTCCCAGAATTCTCCTCTCTCCTTGTCCCACCTACTTCCTGCCTGGCAACCTACTTCCTGCCTGGTCACTGGCCATCAGTGTTTTATTTATATAGAGCAATATCCACAGCAATGCGCTGCCGATCTTGTTTCTCTGGGTCTCTTGGCATCTTTCCAGTGCCTGGATTCATCTTCTGCTTCCTCTGCCTTTGCCTGGAAGTCCCGCCTATACCCCCTGCTTCGCTATTGGCCGTTCAGCTCTTTATTAAACCAATTGCAACAATATTTCAACTAATACTGAGAAAATGTTGGTTGAATTTAAAGATCACAGTGTGCATATTTCCAAATACCTAGGAAGATGGACAAAGAATGTACAACTTTTTTCTGAGTGTTTTGAAATTATCATGACCATATATTGCATGGAGCCGATTAGTAGGCTTCATAAACTTCAAAAAAAAAAAATTTGTGTACATTATATTTCTAGACAAATCCCAACAGGAATAAAGAAATTTAAAGATTAAAAAATTCTATGGCTTGCAACAAAGGCTGTCAACCTATATACTGTGCAACTAAAAGATTGGTTTCTATATCTTTAAAAGATGTTTATTTGTATTTTATGTGTGTGTTTTGCTTGCATATTAGTTCATGTACGGTGTAGATGCAGTACCGGTTTTGGCCAGAAGAGGGCAGTGGATCCCTAGAATTGGGGTTGAAAGACCGGGACCCGACAGTTAGTAGCTGCCTTGTGGTGCTGGGAAACTTGCCCAGGGTCTCTACAAGATGTTATCTTAACTTCTGAACCACTTCTTTAGCTTCTGGTCTCTATTTACTTAAAAAAAATTATAAAACAAAGAGACAGGGGACATATGTAGCACATAATATCTAAAAAAGTATTTGCTATCTGAAACTTCAGAATAAAGTATATGCAGATCCCTTAAAAAAAACAAGAAGAGATCATTTGTAAGGTCAAGATAATTAGACTGATATTGGGCATCTCAAAAGGAGCTTGCAGAGAAGGCTGCAATACAGACCTCTAAGAAACAAAGTATAACCAGCCAGGTTATTTATGGAGTATCAAAGCTGTCAAAAACCAACCAACAACAACAATAACACCAGCTCGGATGATTCCTAAGCTCAGGAGTTCTGCCACTCTAATGACGATGCGCAGTCACAGCAGTACAGACCATAGTCAACATTAGTTAAAACTCCGCTACATTCAGATCTATGTCCTTTAAATGTAGAAGTCGCACTAGCAGAGCAGTTTGTACAAGTACCCTTGTCGCTGTGTAACAGTAGCCACCATGATTCTAATGAGCCTTTCGGAAGATAGTTTCTATCTTGCGTAGATAGACTAGCATGACAATATACATAATAACGGGCAGGTAGTTTCATATCAGATTTTTAGCCATGAGCTACCATTGCAAAGGACATCACTTAGATGCACTATGTGGGCCTAATGAGATCGCCCATTAGAGCATGGCTATAGAGTAACGAGAATATGCCAAGCGCAGTACCATTCGTGTCGAGGTGAACAGCACATGCTGTGATCGTCCCCCTTATGTCTAGCTATTGCTAAGAATCCTCAGCTGTTAGAAGCGACTCTACCACGGCTAGACAGTTGAAATAGTAAGATACATGTAAAACTGAATCCTGATATCGAGCCAGTGCCCTGAGAGTAGTGCCACAGGCAAGTAGAGTGATCAGACAGAGCTTACGCAGTCCGTCCCACCCTCGAATATATGGAGCCCACTGAAGTCGTTTGCTTACCTGTGAGATTGCATAATAGCATTTTCTTCCAATGGATGACATTCTTACTAATTAATACTTAGTCCTAGTGGGCTGGCCCCAGCCAGTGTATACTAGAATGAGAGAAGACGTTCTAATGTGAAAATTGTATTATGTTGAGTTATTTCTTGATGAAGTAGGCCTGGATTCGTGTATCATGTCGTAATAAGCTGGGGATTGCACTGAATCCGTTCGTTCTTTGAAATTATTTGTTATGTCATTTTATATTTGGGCGTCTATAGGAGCTCAATGTCCGTCATGGAACATTCTCGATACTGTTTCATGAGTATGCATTATAGATACCATTTACTCCTAGTCATTAACTCCAAATCATACAGAACTAGCTTCCAGTCATATCTTACTGACATTTAAAGTTCGTCAGGACCAGTTACATTATAGTCAGCAACTAAACGCGCGTACTCATCGCTCAGACTAGTACTGAGTTAGGCGGAATGCTGGTACTCATATAATTCAACTACGAGACCTGTCCATAATACTCAAATCCTACTAGCCACTGCATTTTTACAATCATGTGTCAAGTTCATCTTTTAGTAGCTATTAACAGAAGTCCTGCCCTGGCTTAATCCTCGGCAGGCAATGCTGCGGCACATGTAGAACATGCTCAAAATTCCGCGCGAGTACTCACGTTGCCATCTCAATATGGTACCTCAGTTAAAAAGGTTAATAGCTAAGTAGACCCACTCGAACGTAAGGAATTTATGCAATGAAAGTGCTACTACGTAAATACGGACTTCATTATCCTATAATTTATAAACATAATGATAGAGAAGAGTAACTGCATGTTATGACAATCATCTAGCTATTATGCGGTAGTCAGGCATATTCATCTCAGCATTGCAGCGATAGGTGAGATACTCATTCATGGTCGTCTGCCTAGACGACTGAGAGTGACCTTCGTCTCTCCTTGTGCTACTAGTGTGTCTACATGTGCCTGCTACCCGCTAGAGTTGCTGTGGGAGGAGCGAGCGTGCTCTCGATCAATCCTGTGCCACTTGACCACATTTGTGCTAGACAGCGAATGTGATGTCCTCCCTCCGTGCGATACACTCCGTATCAGTGCTAGGTGCCTCGAGAGTGCTGCTCCGCTGGCTCGCTTGAGCCTGTTTCTGACGCAACCTACGGCAAACCTGCAAAAGCGAATATGCGTCTACGTACGTGTACTCATCCCATTCACTCTCGATGATCAGCATAACCTCCCAATTGTCCGATGTATTCGAATGTCTGCAACCGACGAGCCTCGACTCTGAGAACATGGCTACTTTCACCATATCAGTGAGGTCATCCGCAGTTAAGCTCGATTACATGGATAGCGACTGCTTGCTCAGTCACTGGCTATTGTCTCTACGAATCTTTCAATCTCGAAATATTCTGTTACAGTGAAAAAACATGCGTCATATCCCTCCATATGACATAGACTAATAAAAAAAAATGAGTGTTGAAGATAGCTGACATGAATTACGAATCGTTATGCACTGTTGAAGAAAGGTAAATAATCGATAATACTACATAGCAGTATGCGGACTTGCATATTACAGTTCATAAGTTGTCGTGCACATCTGCACGCCCGCTTTTATCCTACACCAGTGTAGAAATATATCTGTTCGACTTACCATCGTTCACAGGTGGATTGGACATCTGGGCTGGAGGATTCATGCTTGCTAGGTACGACTGATGACCACCAGTCTGGGCAGGGTCAGGGAAGGACATAGATTGTTCAAAGACACCAGTAGGCATGCCCTCGGCAAACTTCTCATGGCAACAGACGGAACTTGCAATGGTCACCTTCAGACTCCTGATTGATAGGCTGCAGCCAGGCTGCGTGGCGGGGATCTACCACGCTGCAGGTACTTCACTTCTTACATTATGAGCTGCAGATATCATTGCTAAATGCCCATCCCCAGCTGATAAAACTCATGTCACTAGTTCACAAGTGTAGAATCACCTACAGCCAGGATAGCTCAGTGCGTGCAAAGATTCCCACATCTGTGCCTACTAAGTGTGAGACATGACGACATAGCAAGTAGCCGTGAGGCATATTGAGGGTAGTCGTGTTGCATGGCGACGTAAAGCGCCATGAACAGATGAAAGATGAGAAGATACGCTGTACTTATTAGATGTATGGGCCTGGGGGATAGCAATATGAGTCGTCAAGCTTTGGCATTACATGATGCAATTATGCTCGATGCTAAGCTAAGAGAGGAACAGCCATACTAGCACATCAGGATCCCCACGAGACTGCTACTTGTGCACCTCTTTTAGGTCCTATGCCATGGAGTCTAGCACTTGTGGTCCATCCCATACCCAGATACACTACTTCGTCTACAGATTGCGAGAGGACGTGGCATCGGTAACTACCAGCGAACTAAGACCTACTAGACGCACTATGCTCTTTTTAAGCACTATAGTGAAGATTACTGACAAGAAGCTCACAGCTAATATGCACTCTTTTGTGCTTAGCAATGAAATTCACATGACACATTGTTAAACTAGCTGGTGGATCAATCTACTCCCTCCGCCCACCCTCTCCCTCCTCCCCTCGCCTCCCACCAGAACCTCTCCCACACCCCACACCGCTTGGTTGTCCACCCCATCCACTCCTCCCTCCCCGCTCCGCCCCCACACCCCACTCCTCCAATCTCCATCTCCCTATAACCCATATTCCAATTACGGTCTTGCACGTCCTTAAGCCCCATCTTACCACTCTAAGGCTTACCACGGCAATATCAATTGTCCAATCTACTCGCACGCAATAAGCAATAACACAGAAGAAAACAAACTAAAAAGAATACAAACAAAGGAGACAACTGGTGAGTTGCCTAGAGTTCACTGGTCATATATCTAGAGTGTTGCTCATGCAGATTCACATGGGATCAGTAAGTAAGTGTACTAATAATAAATTAAAAATTAAATATATGATACATAAGAACTTAATGTGATCCACATAACTGATATTGAGTAGTATAAATAATCATTTCTGATACAGTTTATTGATTATTATCATGACCATTCTTGGGGGTAGCCTAAATTATATCATGTACATATAGCACATCTCCCTTTCTGTTTAACCTTATTTCACTCCATGCATATTAACCGTATCCCCCTGCCTTTCTATGTACGTTACAAAGTCTACAGCATCGTGACTCTTCCTCATTCGTTTAATATAGTATGTCCAGTTATATCGAAAAATCGATTGAATTGCAATATATATTTTCTCTCTTGATAATAATCAATTACTTTTCCTAATTCCACCTCTAAGATATAGAAATACTCTACTCACAAGTGCGTCAGTCGCACGAGTACTATGATTATATCCCGCTGATATGAATGATAAGTTTAATTTTTCATGCATAGAGAGCTTCCAACTGTCTACCATATTCCACTTCAAGTTCTATTGTGGGCTAACATTAATCTGCAGGAGAGATACTACGAGTAACTTCCCCACACTAGTGAATCTCAGTTGTCCTATAGCAGCTTGAATCTACTCGATTGTGCAGGGAAGTGAAGGCTCCTGTACAACTATATCGCTGCACTTACAGACTCTACAAGGAAATTTAACGTGTCTCTATTGGTCTTGTTTACCCGTACTTTAAGCTTAATGCAGCAGCATACTAGATCGAAAACCTATTAACATAGTGCTAGTAGACTACTGACCTATTCAAGAGACACAACAGCCCACAGAAACACGATGTCCTCTTCCTTAGCATGTCGATATCTTGCACAGATCTCATTCTTATGAGCGTACCTCGACTCGTAAGTAATAACCTCCTAGTGTCTTTAATGAGCTTTCGAGAGTTGCTACCGGACGTATTTCGGAGCACATCAATGGACATCAGTATCCTATAGTCACACGAACTAAGAGTCTCTCGCGAACACTCCTCGCTATTTTATAGAGTTAAGTTCGGCGATTATATTGCTCTGTAATATTGGTCCGATTCGTATCTCGCAAAGAAGGATAATCGTTTCTATAAGTGATGTAGGTACATGCCATATACTTCACGTAACATCTCTCATACTAGCGCTCTCTAGAAGGTGTTTGTGGTACTTCAGAGAGCAAGCAGATTGAATTATGCTATCCATTCATCCATTATACCCTCTCGGAAATTACCGTTGCAGAACTGGCTCTTTTTTCTCAGGAGAGAAGAATAAAGTTCCTATGATTTTTCAGATCTAGTATTACTCAAGCTAATGGTATGTCCACTGTAGTGTTCTTAGCCTCTTGACTTGCATTTCAATGCAATTTGACATTCATGAATCACTCAGGCTGGACTGCTGCCGTTGTGTCTCTACTCGTTTCTTAGCTCAAATTGAGCACCATGTCCATTCTTGCGTCACTGTAGTGTTACGTCAAGTGCCCTTTTTTGTAATCACATGAACTCATTTACTAATACTTCTGCGCAGATGACCAAGTCCCCACAGAAGGTCTTCCTGAGGAATGCACGTGGCTTGGGATTTCCAATCTGGTCTCACTCCTAGGGACTACATTCTAACACACTAAGTCAACTTGTTGACCTAGCATAGGTGAGTCTATCTCAACTGGAGCACTTAGAACTTGAACATGTCTTATTATTAGTGTCGTCACAAGATAATGGCTTCACGGAAGGAATTAGCCATAGTCTCGGAACTATAAACAAACAGTGATGCGGGCTGCCAAAAACCTCACATAGCGTGACTTCTTCTCTAATATGATGAGCCCGAGTTGGTATAAGCATAAAGTGGAAGCCTCAGGGTAATCCGATAGGCTGATTACAAGTAAGCATAGTAATACGCGCTCTCATAGCCTCTCAATTCTGTGTGGAACGGATCCTATACTCTTGTTAGAACTCACAGCAGCATTTGTCTGTCAAATCTAGGCTATGCTTGAGAGTAAGCTTCATTAGCATACATGTTACAGGGTGACATCTTCTGTAGTGATCCTTAGTGTGAGATGCAAGATAGAGTATGAGTAAGTAGCTCTTGTGATGCGGCGTAACTCGATCCTGCTTAGAGAAGCGGACCACACGACTACTAGGTGCTGCTAAAACTCAATATGGCCTATACAGAAGCAAGAAAGGAGCAAGAGAAGCAGTGGGAAGTATTGCAAGTGCAATGCAGTCCTACAAAGCAGAGCTTTATTTAAAGGTGGTAATTGCCTAAGAACATAGAGCCAGAGATGTACTCAGCACAGAGTAGGATGAAACGACTATTTATCGAATCTAGCGTTCCAATTTGTACATCACGTTAGCACTACGGGCTACTTTCTGTAGTAGTGTGAAACACTAGAGACAACACAGAGATGCTGATTGCACACTTGCTATAACCTGTCTGCAGTTCTAACTTGTTGTAACTTGTTGTGCAGTGTCTTGTTATTCTACACTAGCACTTTCATGCTGTAGCCTTCCCATCGTCCTTTGTTGCATGTTTGTTATGTACTTTTCATGGCCAGGGCTGACACTAAAAGCACAAACGACACGATGCTCGTACATGAGTCATGAATCTTGTATGACCTCATTACATGTGTCCGCTTAGCTCTACTCGTAGTCATTCATCTGTGATACGTTCTGTAGTAGATTCACCTTTGTCTGCTCTGGCATATAATAGTACACCACCTTCGACGACGCGAACCCGTCACTGCTGATCTTAGAGCGGCACGCTGCTGTCTGCCGCTACGATGTGCTCTGTGCTGATTCCTACCATCGCACTATGCAGCTCGTTATGGGGGTGGTGGAACAACATGCGCTTACATCACCAATGTGACGCGATTTACCTCATACTTTAGAATCTTTCGGACTTCGTTCAGGCTGAAGGACCATCAGTACTGTGAGTGCACCGATGAACCTCAGCAATTACACACACTGCCCCTCCGCGGGCTATGCACCCCCAGCAACCTGTAGTAACTCAGCTGCTGTGTGGTGCCAACTCAACCCATGTTTTTGCCTGTAGATAATCCATTTTATTTATATATTAATCTTAAATTCATTTTCCCAGAACTAATATTTCCAAATAGAATACACTATCCTATTAAGTGTAATTTATCGCTAGCGAGATTAAAGAAATTTCCCAGTCCATCATATTAGACTAAGAAGATCCCATAAAATCTCTACACCTTCAACCCAACACAGACTACTCAGTACGCATGCTTGCCTATATGTCACTCAAATTTATATATGTTCATCTTTCAAATCCTAGTCTAGGCTTACACATGGGTATCTGCCTTCGTATTAGATGCTTGTATGACTAGTAAATTAATCATACCAGTGACTCTACACATGTCAGTGAAATAGCAACTAACTGCTGATAATACCTTAATTGTGACTGTAAGACATGTCCAACAATTCACTACTCATCACACAGCATTACTTACCGTGATGTACTCCAAGCTTATGACCATATGACTACACATTGCGCCATTTTCTGACTAGTTAGAGAGTGCAACATACCTGCTTACTATTCACTAGCTCTTAGCTTACTTTGGCAAAATGCATAATTAGTTCACTAGCATTCTTTCGATCTATACCACGGTGTAGTCACATGACCCTTCAAAATTCACTCTCAAACACCTTCTTCTCTCTCAACAATATTCCTTTACAAGCCTCCATTGAATCAACAACATCACACCCCCAGACACCCTTAACATATTGTCTATATGAAAGTTCTCTCCGATAATCTATTCTCCTATACCAGTCTTGCGATGGTAAATCGCATATGAATCACAAAGCTAGTCTCTAGAAACTTTCAACTCTCATACGAACATCTATAATTTACACTTCATATTTCCCCTTATTTGTGCTAATAGAATCTACTTATGTGCGTGCTTGATCAAACAGTCAACTGAACTTAATAAAATGATAATTGTATTATGTGGGCGGCATTATTCATATGAGCTTGCTGTGATACTATCTAAGATGAATGCTAGAGACACTCAAAGGATGATACATGATAACACCTCACAACCTATGTGAGAACAGGTGATTGTTACCTAAGCTCTTATATAATAGTCTTCTTTCACCTATAACTGTTAATGGATTGCGTGTCTCAGACATGCAACAGCCACGAGCTTTGTCTAGGCCCGCGACAGTGCAGGAGGTCCCGACTCACCGCTCATCTGTCGATTTCAATCTGTGCAAGATTACACTTGCAATCCAAAAAAAGATGATTATCCTTGTAAGTGCAACAAAGGGATATCGTACTGAAGACGCGTTTTGTATCCTTCTGCCTAGTCTTGGGTACTGCATTGGCACTTTACGCATACGCAGATGTATAGGTAGTTAATTCATACGTGAATAGACTACGTTTACAGTCTGTTATCAGATCGTCGTACACGCTTATTCAAGATTGGGGTTGATAGCAAGTTATCTAGCACGGTTCTTAAGAGAAGATGCGACGGACTAGGACGAGTGCCTACACCGCTCCGAGCACACAAGACTAGCTTCTATTCTCGAAAGTACTCGCAGAATTGAACGTCAGATTAGGCGAAGATATGGACATTCTACTTCTAGTCAGATACGTCATACAGTTCAAACCAAGCTTCTTAGCAAATCACATTGACTGATGGCACTGGAGAGGAGCTAAGTGAGCTGTATGCTACCTGTAGCTCAGATCGACGTCGTTCTCTGTCTCTTTTCTCTTTCTTTTCCTTGCTCCCTTCTTCTATTTCAGCATTCACTTCCTATCTCATGTAATCTGATTCTAACTTCTAGTGAATAGTATAGCATAGATTACAGATCCTGAAGAGTTTGAAGTTACGATCGGATTTAAGCTAGATATGCTGAATCCCTTGTTTCTGATAGTAGTGCTCGAACTGACTAGTATTAACAAAACATTAACCTAAATCAATCTATCAAACCGAACTGAAACAACGACCTTACAACAAATCCTCGCTCGACACGTGCTAGTGTAAATAGTACTAACAATGAAGCTATGTGAGAATGTTACATAAGGATTGAGATGTCCTGTACTCAAAAGTAACAATGACTCCATATCAGATAGAATCATATCACACATTCTTTAACTTGGCAAAGGACATCTATAGCGAAACTAGTCTCTTATCGGCTGAACATGTCTTTTCAGGTCCAGCTAGCTTTTATGTTATCATCTTCAGTTACCTCAGACACAATGCAAGTGTTCACGTAAGTTAACGTGAACTCATTCACCATCCCTGCTTTCATTCCTTAGTTGAGATTTCTTCCAGTGATCGATACTACCGACTTAGAACCGCGTGAACGCTAGGCTTGTCAGTGGTGCTACAAATCTACAATCGCTTCACAAATGACGTGTCCCCATATACTTATCCTTCATAGGTACCCAATAGAATCTTGTATTAGAGGATAGCTGAGAGGATCACTAGACCCTTATGGCAGTCGATACCATTTTCACTCTCTCTATCGAGTATTAAGTTTGATTAGATCAATGATTAACTACTCACTAAGCATTATGCTATGGGAACCACACTCTCGCACTCTCGTCTTGTCCGCTCAGCTACCAGTGTGGGCCATCTTTAGTTCTAGCCTCACACATGAGGAAGACTCCTTACGCTAGAGATTGACATGCTTACCTCTTGGAAGGCTCCTAATGATATACCGGAATGTTATCAGGTTACAGGCTGTTTTTCTTGCTAGTTGTTTGTCGTTTTGGAGTTTTTTTATCAATAAGGCAACTACACGAGGAATGGCTTATTGCCTATATATCGTGCTGGGCAAACAGAACAAGCCCCACCACTATTATCTAGTTTCGGGGAATGACCACTCAGAAATATGAAGACAACCCAATGGAGAAAAGTGATGCTAACAACTGAGCATATATTAAACCACGGGTAACAATGAACAAACTAATACTCTATAACAACAAGTGGTGGAAAGTATCAGTCCTTAGAGGAAAAGCGGTCTTGAAATCATACTTGTACTGATATCCCATAACAGTCCCATTAATAACATACTACAATGGAGAGATCAAAATACGACTAATTACAATGTAACTTACCAACGCGGAAATTATAGCCACGACTTTATATAAGACAGAACCATGATATCTATGCTAGGATGTAGCGTTAAATATGGGAATTCCTGGAGAGTACAATATGGAATGTTATATTCCGCTTATCGTGCTTCGTGATTTAAAATTATTACAGCTTCAAATCGTAATTTCAAAGATGTTGAAAGCAACTTTGGCGAGGAATAGTGTACGTCTTTTATATCATCATGCCAGTCACAGTCTCTCTCCATAGGAATCACGGCCATGTGGACTATAATGCAGAATACTACTATGACGTTAGGCTACTGAGTCTTTTTTATGATTGCCCTCCTCCCATTCCTGTAAAAATTGTAATATGCATCTCTCGATGGTTATTGCTTGTGGCTTGTCAACTGTGTCAGGATATTATCCAGACTAGTGGACTTACAGTGCTCAGGGACTAGCACCGCCCTTACTCCACCAGATCCTCTCCAACAGCCACTATAGGGCCTGCAGACCGCTCTGAGATATACTTCACTACTATCGCTCATACTCAAATTTATTTGATTGTCCCTTCAACCACCAGTTCTGTTACTAGCGTTCCATAGCACGGCACTGCACTATTAATGTGATGGCGTATATTCTCGTACTTGTGTTCTTACTGCTTACTTCAGAGTCTCAACTCTGACGACTTGGCTGTACCATTAGCCTGACGACCAGAGTTATTGATGTAGAAGAAGAGCAAACCACAATTGAGAATAGCCTCCATAAGGCGGCCCTGTACTCTAGGTCTTGTGTCGGCATCATAGACTATATTTGTGATTATTAGAGGGTCTCTAGGGTGGGGTGTCTGCCGTAACAGAGTGGGACAAATGCCCTCTATGAACTCCATATATCTGCTTCCAGCTAGCACCAGCACATACCAACCAGACGGCGGTCTGCGGCTCCATAACAAACATTAGTGAGCCTGCTTGGAAGGGTAACAGATGGAAAAAAAAAAAAAAAAGAAAAGAGAATTGAAAAAAAAGAAAGAACGGAAAATAGAAGAGGCCAGAGAAGAAATGACTCAAGGAACAAAGAGCACTATGTTGTTCTTCTGAGATGGACTAAAGGCTCACCCACAACATGTGGCCATATACCTGACACAGTGACTACACATACACGAGAATAAGAAAAAAAATTTTTTTATAAAATAAATAAAAAAAAAATCTAAAAAAAAAACAAATCTACAAAATGAAGGGGAAACATGGGAAAAGAGACTATGAAAGCTGAAGATATGTAAATAACAGAGCAGCCAAAAGATAGCATCATGAACAGACAATGCAACACGCAATAAGTTACCAATGAATTTAAAACGAGAAAAAAAACTCAGGGGAATACATTAGATCTAAGGAAGACATAAAGTGTATCCCATACGTAGTAATTTTACAAAGTGGATATGTGTCGAATCAGGGGAGAGGGGCGGAACGAACCGTACTGTAGTATTGGTCTTTCATTTAAGGTCCTCAAAAACAAGCTTTACCATGATACTTCCAATTTTGTTTTTTTAGACGTGTTATCCCATCTTCTGTTTTCTTAGCATCTTTGCTGTGTGTTGCTTCTTCCATGGCATTCCCGAGACTTAGTGGGGTTGCTTTGTCTTACGCATTTGGGGAATAAAGGTGGCCACTTCCGTAGCCTTTCCTACCCACCTCCGAGCCCTGCGCCAGTGTGTTCCTAGAGGCAGCCTTCCATCTGCTTTTCAAACGAGGAAGGCTGACGCACAGGATGACAACTCAGGGTCTGCTGGTGCTCTGCGCTTCCGCCCCAGGCCCTACCTGTTGTAGGCTTTATGCATAATCGGTGCGGCATTCTCGCGGTGCAGAGCTCCCAGCGAGCGTACCAGATGCTACTTCGACCCCGTTTCACCTCCTCCGGCAGTATATCATGCGGGTCGCTTCGATCGCCGCATTGCGCTCACCTCACCCTCTTTTCTCTCGTGTATACGCCGAGGCTCGGAGAACTGTGCAACTCCGCCGTGTTGTACTGCAAGACGTCGTTGCGGCGCTCATACTCTTAGGCACAGGGCAGCTTGAGATATCTTACAACTTTAGAACGAATCGAGAGAGTCGGCTCTTCCCAGCTGCGCTTCTGAGGGGATCTCGGTGTACCTTCCAGCGCGTCCAGACCTCGAACAGGTTCTTGCAGTACCTGGAATATGAGTTTTGGCGGTACTCATTGGCCATAGAGTCGAGCCCACTCCACTGACCAAACGGGAATCTTGAGAATTGAAGTGAGTCCATCAGGACAAGAGGGGTGGCTTCGTATCATGGTTATTTATGATAGAACAAATTATGTTGGGTGATGTAATCAGCTTTAGCCCAAACATCTCCTCTTTCTGTAGATTTCTCTCTTCTTTCTTCTTCAAAGGGAAAACCAATTCTTGTGCAATATTTAATTTTTTCTGATGGTAGTTCTCTGTGAGTAACGCATCTAATTTTAACATCTATCTTTATAACATATCCAGAATTGACAATATTAACGGCGATTCACGATATAAGTTGCATGTTCTGCGCGATACTGCATCAGCACCAACCTCGCGGATCTTGCCTAACCGACGAACCAGCCCGAGCCCCAAGCCATCTAGTCAATACGGGCCTCTGCGAACCAGCGGTGCGATCTAGCCTGCTGGTGCACCACCGATCTCACAGGGACATGCCTCAAGGCCTGTCACCCGTCGGATCTGCGCGATTGAAACAGCGGCCAGAGCGGACCCCCCGGGGAGCCGTGCATTGCCCGCCAGTGGTATCCGCGCCCGACGGCCACGGGGAACAGTATACGCGTCGGCGGACTCCCTTCTGCCGGCGTCACGAGGCCCGTTATGGCCCGCGGCGCGCCTTAACGGAATCCGTGGGGTCTTCGCGCTGTGAGCTCCCGCGCTCTCCTCCGCCTGGGCGGGTAGCGGGACACGGCTTGTCATGCGGCGACGGGGTGTGGTACTAGATGAAAACGGAACAACTAAGCCAAACTTGGCATAAAAGCCTTTCCAGTACAAACAACTGATACAGAAATCATCGTCTTCGTCTAGGACTAAATCTGCTGGGATTTCATGTGGTATTAACAATGAGGTACAGAAGTAGCTCTTTGTTACAAATCTTTCGCGAATACTGGGTCGGTTTAAGTTGTTTCGATCGTCTGCTCTGTACTGTGTATTTGTGAAGCTATTGCGCTGTTATTCTCCATCTTAAGAGAGAAGCAGTCAACCATAATGACGACACATATCACAGAACTTTA
This sequence comes from Peromyscus leucopus, assembly GCF_004664715.2. Taxonomy (NCBI): domain Eukaryota; kingdom Metazoa; phylum Chordata; class Mammalia; order Rodentia; family Cricetidae; genus Peromyscus; species Peromyscus leucopus. The sequence goes on from NC_051070.1 coordinate 24,227,786, forward strand.
GATGAATAAAAACAGGTTGGTAGTCCCTCAGACCAAGACTAGGCAGAAAGGAACAAAAGCCTTTCACCTGTACAAGTAAGACAGTCCTCTGGGAATGAGAGGTAATGCAGTGACAGATGAGCAGTGGCTCTCTGGGGGTAGAAGTGGGGAGTGAACAGATCACTACAAGGAAGAAAATGTTCAAACCTCTAAAGGTATATTTAGATCTTTGGCTTATAATACTGCATATAACAAGCAAGCATTCAAAATAGCCTTTAAATTTTTATGTGGTGTAGAGCTAGTATAATCATAAAACAAAACAAATAGGCAATTAGATGGTATGAAGATTTCAGAAAGCTGTAAAATTCAAGTTACCATCAGATTGGTAATGGAGAATAATTTGGAATTTTTTGCTTGTTTGTTTGTTTGTTTGATTGATTCTTTTGGTTTGGTTTTTGAGACAAATCTCCCTGTAGCTCAGGCTATCTTAGAACTCAGAGTAGAGGTTGGTCTCTACGTCATGGCTATCTTTCTATCTTGGCTTCCTAAGTACTGGGATGAGAGTCATGGTCCATCATGCTTGGCAGGTGACATACTTTTGCTGAGTATAAACTGATGTCAATACCAAGGGTAAGTGGTTGCCAAAGGATAGGCTTTTTTGAGTGACAATCCTTGGGTACTGAGTTCTGTGTGTTAGTGCTACATAGCACAATTTATATAATATTATATAATTATATAATAATATATAATAACAGCGTGGCACCCCTCATTCTCAGTTGGCTGTGCAGAGCCCCATGTGTCATTGTGAGTGTATCTCCATCCTTTTCTTCCTAACTGAGTCCAAGATGTTAAAGTATATTTTAAAATGTTGTCAGAACAATTGGTTGATTTTCACCATCAGCTTGATTGGATTAGTAAACAACTGTGGCCTTAGTCAGGGTGTGTCGAGGGCATTTGCAGAGAGAACTGACTGAGGTAAGAAGACCTCCTGTGAATGTGGGCAGCACCCATCACATGCTCTGGAGTCCTGGACTGAAGAAAAAACAGAGAAAAAGAGAAAGGCAGCTGAGTGCTGTTGATCAACTCCACTTCCTGCTTGAGGATGCAGTGTGCTCAGCATCCTGTGTTCTTAGCATCATACCTTTCTACCGGATGGACAGCAGTCCTCGCACACCTTTGAGAACAGATCCAACTTCTTCTAACCTTTAGCTGTGGTTTTAGAGATTTTGTCACAGCAGTTAATCATTGCACCTGGTCACAAATCCTGTAACATGCAGAGTGAAACCACATGCTGATTTGATTCTCTGTGATAAAATGACCCAAATTATAATTATATTATTTTTTTGTATCACTGGAATGAATAGCCAATACTTTCTTAGAGAGGGCTAGGATTTCTGATTCTATATTCTTTGGCCTTTTGACAATAATTTTGGTTTTACCAGGAGCTCATAGCATCAAAGTTGAATAAATTGAGTCAGATTAAAAATCAAAACAATACAGAACAAATTACCCTTTCCAGAAATTAATGCTTTATCTGTCTTCAACAGTGAAAATTCTATTCACTATAGATTTTTTTTCCCTGAGAAAACAGAATTTCAGCAATTTGGGGGAAATGATTTTATGGAAATCAACTTACAGTATCTCAGAACAATGTATTGAAGTATGAGGTCCTAGACTTTATCAGTGAACCTTGGTAACAATAAATGACATTCCACTCCTTTAAATATGTGTCACATTTTGGTCTGTTGGCTGTGGTTGAGGATTCTGGTTGCAGCTTCCTATCTAGATCATCTATTTTTCTCGTGGTTTGTTTTGTTGTTTGATTTGGTTTGGTTCTCTTTTGCTTGTTTTTGCATTGCCCATGTTGTAATTGTCCATGTTGAAAATGTTTCACTATGGCCTCTTTGCCACATTCACTAGTGTGTCCTGACTTCTCCTGCAGATTAAGCCCAAGAATGTTGGGAGAACTTGAAGCTTTCCAGGACATTAACTCTTCCCCAGGGTTTAACTCGACCCCTTTGAGAAGTTTATGACTTGATATTCAAAGAAAGTTTCAGAAATAATTGCATAATCCCATCTTGAAATTGGCTTCAGGAGGCTGCTTTCTCATACTGAATGCTAATGCATGTTTACAAAGGCTGCCGAGATTGCTGTGCTGTTTTCAAATACTGTATCAGATGTTTTTTCTCTTCTATTTATTTATTTATTTATTTATTTATTTATTTATTTATTTATTTATTGTACCACTTACTTACTGACTTATGTATTTATGGACTGCCACAAATAATAAGACACTAGACTATGTGGTTCGTTTTGGGGTTCATCACCTATCTCTTGATGTATGGCTCCTTCATATCTCCGCATGCTGTGGCATACACTGATGCCATATCCAGACAGTGCCTCTTAAAAATATGGTATTATTTTTTAAAATTTCTGTGTCAATCAGTCATTAGCCAAGTGAGAACATATTTTCTTTTAGATTCTGCTACTTTAAAAAAATGTGTTAACACAGCTGGAAAGGTAGAAAGTTTTGATTTGTGGGTCAATTTTTCTGTTATCTGCTAGTGATACATGTAAAGGAGCCGATCAGAGCAAAGCTGCTGTATCCTGTTAGGAAAAAAAGAGGGCGTACGGATGGATGCAGCCCTCCAAAGAAATGCTGTTGAACACAAAGCATCATGTTGTAAGACAGGGCCTGTCTTTAGGTTTCTCTGTGTATTTCTCATTCCATGGATAGTAATACATTCTACCTCACGTCAATGAACACCACCTCAGTATTTATGACTACCTTATTCAAAGTGGGATCTTCAGCACACGTATGTTAGGAAGTGTGTTTAAGAGCAGCATTGAACAACTAGAAAGAAGAGAAGCTTTAGATTCCTGATTTAATAGTGATGGATTCCTCTGTGGTGGGAAGTTGACTCACTGTTAGTCCAGAGGACACTTCAGAGTGTTCTCTGTAAATGTGCCCATTATACTAAATGATGACCTAGAGTAATGCTATAATGAAGACGTAAAGTACCGCTGTCATGAACTCCCGAAAGGAACACATCTGTGAAGCTGATGAAGTCGCTTCCTCTTCCTAACTGGGAGACTCTATATGAAGTACCAGTTGGGATGACTGTCGGTTTGAGTGAAACACAGTAGGTAGATAAGGTAGGTCCGAAACTCAGGCCACCCTCAAAGAGTAGAGGATTAGACACTGTCCAGGCTCCTAGCCACTGTCTGAAAATTTCCTTTTCCCATCCTCTCTGTTCTGCTCCGCTTTATGTGTTCTCTGCATACCATAAGCATTTTGGGATAATGAAAGTCCAAATAACTATACTTCCGTTATTCTACTTTTTAAACTATCATTGATAACTAGTTGGGGTTTTATGTTTAAGTGGCCTTTAAAAGAAGCATATTTAAAGTATAAGTTACATATAAATTATCAGTAGTTTATATATGACCAAGTTGTATTTGGTACCTGCATTCCCAACCTGTATTTGATGTCCACTGAAAGTATTTGCAACTATATTAAATGAACTTGTATGTTTTTTAAAATAATGATTTTATTTATGCTTTAAGAATTCCATACAATATATTTTGAACATATTCATGTTCCTCCCCCAGATCCTTCCAGATCCTCCCTACTTCCCTACTCACTCAACTTCATTTTCTTCTTGTCTCTCTCCTCTTCTGTTCCCTGGCTGGGGGCCTGCCCTAGGCTATGTTAATTGTATTAGGTGTCACTCCATTGAAGAGAATTGCCTTTTGCTCTCCCAGAAGCAAGCTTCAGTGGCTCCTTGGTTGAGGGTGGGACCTCTTGCACACTCCCCATCCTCCATTCTAGAATTTTGTCTAGCTTGAGCTTCTACAGGAATTTGTGCATGCTGTCACAGTCTTTATGAGTTCTGAACTGGCATTTTTTAGCTGTTAATGCCTCAAGAAAGCTCCTTGATTCCTTTCATAGCTCTCTTTAAAGAACACTGTCGTTACCCCTTTACCAGCCACTCGACATGATTATTAAGATTCTGTTTCTAAATGTTATGAGTTCCCACTAGTTTGGTTTGGTTGTCTCTGCAGGTGTCCTCATCATGATCTTGATGCCCCTTGCTCATAGAATCCCTCTTCTCTCTCTTCGACTGGACTCCTGAAGCCAGGCCTGGTGTTTGGCTATGGATCTCTGCTTCTATCAGTTACTGGAGAAAGGCTGTAGAACCTCCTCAGGACTGGACTAGGCCCTCTGTATAAGCAAGACAGTTGCATAGCTTGATCTGCTTAAGGGGCCCCCTGGCAGTAGGATCAGGATACATGTCTGGTGCATGAGCAGGCTTTTTGGAGCCCACTACCTATGGTGGGACACCTGGCACAGCCTTGAGGCAGGGGGAGGGACTTGGACCTGCCTCTACTGAATGTACCAGGCTCTGCTGACTCCCCATGTCCTTACCTTCTTGTAGGAGGGAATGGGGGTGGGTTGGGGGGAGACTGGAGGGGCAGGAGTAGGTAAGAGGGGAATCTGTGATTAATCATTTTACATTTGGTATGTAAAATGAATAAAATTTTTCTTAATTAAAAAAAAGAAAAAGAAAGATTCTGTTCCTGTCAGTAGACCTGAGGAGACTTATTTCCCTGTCTTACATTTGTGAACCACGCCAGTACTTTTAGAAGTCACAGATCCCAGAACTTAGAATGAAGAAAAGGAATGTGACTGTGGCGATATCTTTGCTGCCCTTTGTTGCTCTGCTACATTGGCGGGGGGTAAGGTGGGTGGGGTGTCACATGAAAACCAAGGGAGCAAGAGCACATTAGTCAGAGGCGGCTGACACTGAGATTCATGTTCCCTATTGTTGGGACTGTTCTAGAACTATGGGTAACATGGCATTTATAAACCATCAGGACAGAGTGAGTTATCCTATAATTTGGGCTAACATATGCCCCCCCGTCTTTCTCAGCAGGTTAACACGAGGGTGATGTTTAGTATTGAGGACAAGGTGGCCTGAAGATATTTCCATGGCAACAGTGAGGCCCCTCCAGATCTTTGTCTTGTAAGGGTGATGGTATTTATTAGAGGCTGCCTGTTCCACAGAGTGTAATTATCATTAGGTGTGGAAAGGTGGTTGAACGTGGGTGGACTGCTGGGCTAGAGCTTTCTGACTGATTTCTTTAGCACAACTTGGAAACAAATGTTCAAGGAATATTAAGAACCGGAGCCCATTCTTCTTGTCTCCACGGGTGAAGCTCTAGCCCAGTGCAGGATGTTTACTGAATGTGGCTGGCATCTTTAACACACAATATAAACAGCAACACACTCTTCTGTCTGATTTTAGTGTATGCTCACTTACTCTGTTAGGGACCTCTATGATTTTCTTTAGGGGAAAGAACACTCCAGTCCAGGCAGGCTTTGAAATAACCAGACCGTCACTGTTGGGGTGTTCCCCAAGCACAGCGCCCATAAATCACATTTATCTTCCTCGTTTATAGCCAGAACTTAGAACTTCCAAGATTTTTTTTTTCCTGGTTCTTGGCATCAAATTTAAGGTGAATGGGCCAACAGAAATCTCAGCCTGATTGAAATGTGTATGAGTTTTGGCTCTTTGAATTAACAGTCATGAACAACTCATCTAGTAAGCCAAATAGAGTCTCGTTACTAAAGAAAGAACATGTAAGACATTTGACTGACTTGGGAAGTAAAATCATTAATTCTTCCATTTTTAAAAAAATAGGAATCACTTGGTATGCTGCACTAAGCCTAATTTTTTTTTTTTTTTTTTGCTATATAATTAATTTTTCTAGGTCCTTGAAAACTATGTTTCACTCTCGGAGTTCTGTGCACATAGTGTGATTTCTCACAGTCGATACTGTAATGTAAAACTCCTTATCTGGAAACCATATAATCATTCCATTAACACAAGCAAAGTAGAATGAATGAATTCCACTAAACCTTAGAGCTGTGCTGTCATCCATTAGATTGAAAAGCCATCAAGGTTTGAGATGTGTTCTTATGCTTTGCAGACACTTGTTCGGGTAGTTACTTTAGCTCCCCATTAACCCCACTTCAGTGAAACTGGGGAACAACACGGTCACCGCACAATAGCAGGGGTGAATGTTTCTCTTCACGTGTGAGGGTCCGTTTAAGTGCATGCCAGCTGTGATCTGGGAAGCTGTTTCGACGCTGGGGGAGTTTGATATTCACATGTTGGCTGAATGCCTTTACTAACCATCTCTAATCAGTTTATTGGGCAATTTCGGTAAGTTATGATTTCACATATTTTCTGACTTCTCTAAACTCCCCTTCCCATCTTTCATTTTTCAAATGTTTTCTGTAGCTCATTAGTGATTTCTGGTTGTTTACAGAAAAAAAAAAAAAAGAAGATTTAGGTTTGGTTTCACGTTTTGGTTTCCAGCCCAAATGGCTCTGAGAAGGGATCCGCGCCCTAGAGTGTCTGTTCTATGCAGTGGAGTCCGCTGCAGGTGGCTGAGGAAGAATGACTTGGGGGCACACCCTTCCCCTCTTTTTAGAAGGTGCACATGGAGAGACAGGAGAGAAGGCAGCAATGGAAGTCCCTTCGGGACTTATTGTCCTGGACTAATTCTTTGCCCGTGTGGCTTAGCGATGTCACAGTCTTCCTATAGATGATGTCACCATTTACTCTACTTTCTGAACCTGCCAGAGCTGGGCAGTTGTGTTTCCTCTTAGTCGGCCAATGGCCCCTGTCTCCACATCCCAACCCCCATCTGGGCAGTGTCCCTACGGAGTGGACGTCTGGGCTGCCCCACGGTGTAGCTGCTGGATGTTGCTGCCAGTGTGCCCTTTCGCCACCATCCAGTCACACCCTGAGTCCTCTTTCTACAGCTTCTGCCTTGTCAATGATAAGCCCATCTTCTTCTGTATTAACCCTATCCTGCAGCCTTATCAACTCATCATAATCAGATGGCAGTGGCTATACCCTAATACCAGTCGCTCTTTTTATTTGTGGGTCTCCAACTTCTCTTCTCACCTTTCAGATGACGGAAGGATAATCAATGGGAAGTGCTGTTTGAATGCATGATTGGCCCAGCACTGCGAGATAGCACGTTTCCTTCTTCCGGGTGTCGTCATGCCTGTGATAGAGTCTGATGACAGCCATCTTGTTTACCTGTTTAGAATAAACACTTGATTGGCTCTGTTCTCACCCAGGCAGGTGACTTAGGGTACTAGGATTGCTGTTTTCCTCCAAGATTTTTTTCCTTATGGGTGAACATGAGAACCAGGACTACACAATTGTTATGAGGAGCTAAGCTTTTTCTCTCACATTTGGCCTGGCCCTCTACATTTACAGAGTTCTTTATATAGAAGTGGCATATTGCTGTCTTCCCCTTGGGTTAGTGGCTGTCCTGGCTAGTTTTTATACCAACTTAACACAAGCTAGAGTCATCTGAGAGGAGGGAACCTCAAGTGAGAAAATGCCTCTAAGATCAGCCTGTGGGCAAGTTTGTAGAGTACATTCTTGATAAATGATTGATGTTGGAGGGCCCAGCCCACTGTTGGTGGGGTTACTTTGGGGCAAGTGTCCTGGATGGTATAAAGAAAGCAGGCTGATTAAGACATAAAGAACAAGGTACTAAGAACCGCTCCTCTGTGGCTTCTATCTCAGTTCCTGCCTCCAGGTTCCTGCCTTGTGTTCCTGACCCGACTTCCTTTGATCATGGGCTGTGATGTGGGAGTATAAGATGAAATAAACTTTCTTCCCTGAGTTTCTTTTGGTTGTGGTGTTTTACCACAGCAACAGAAACCATAACTAAGGAAGTGACCATAGCTAAGGCACTGGAAACCTCTCCGGATGATTCAAATGATGGACAGTTTCATGTGAGTGGGGATGTAAACCCAGGGATGCTAAGTATGTATTTTAAATATATGATCTTCAAAAACACACTGTGCTCAGAAAGATGAATGTATTGCGGTATGATTGGTTAGCTCATTTGAATAAGAATAAGGGGATGCTGGACCCATTGATAATTTGCAGTCTTTGGATCAACTAACCCATAGTCTTCATTTGAATGTTCTTGATGTGTGTTATTCCATCTTTTACCATCGTTCAGAAAGTAAAAAGTTATTTTTTTGCCAGAAGAAACAAATTGAGAGTGTAATTATGAATGCATGAAAATGTAACTAACCACCATAGATTTCAATGTATTTTGACAGTATTGCCTTTTGGGACCAGATATGAAATATGGGAGGGGAAAAAAAAACCCTTTGCCTAGAATAATTTCTATGAGCTTTGAAATGTAACATGATAAAACATAGAACTAATGAAGGGAAGATAACCTCTTGGTGGAAAACCACAATGAGTAATTATATCATAGTGTCGGGGTGGGGCTACCATTTAGGACCCACATGTATGATTAAATGACTCTACATGTACAGAAAAAAGACTATCGGTTTTAAGGAGAAAGTGAAAAATGTGAAGAGAATTGCTCACTCTGAAAATGAGTGCTTAGATTCAGATTAATTCTCCTAGACATCCAGACATTAAAGCTGCCTCCGCGAGGAGATGAGTTAGGTGGAGATAAGGGCACTTATCAGTCTCAGCCTGCAACATTCTGATGACCTTTACATTGAGCTCTGGTGCACAGGCAAGCTGAAATTGGCCCAGTTTCACAGCCAGCTTGTAGGATGTTTCCAGAAGATTTGGAGGTCGCCTGATGTGGTGTGAGGGGTCACCAGTCATTCTTAGTGTGTTGCTTGGCCCATGCTAGACCTTTAGAACACACCAGTTTTCGCCCTTTGCGTTTACATTGCTTTTTATAAAAGAAAAAATACGGTTCTCAGAATGATAATGTGATTTCCTCAGAACTACATTTCTCACGGGAAGACTTTCAATTACTGAGTTGGAAACTGCTTGTTAATATAACTTGCAATTTGAGTGATCGTGAACTTAGAGGGGTGGCTTGTCTTATAGCAAGTAAGGATGATGTTCTCGCCTTCCTGTGACTATGAAGCCTACTTGTGGAGTGTGCCAGGACCTGGTTCTTCAAAAACTTACCTTCTGCTGTATGCTTTGTGTCCTTCCCGCTTGTGAGACAGAAGTACTGCCTATTACGCCTGTGGGCACCTTCTCTCCACTGGTAAACTCTAAGGACATAGTTCTATTCTCCTTCACTGTCTCTTCTGGATTGACACTCTCATCTAGGACTTCAGACTTTGGTAACCCAATGTCAGCCTACATCCTTTCCACTCTCTCCATTCCAGTTAGATCAGGCTTTCATCATTCCCTGTCACTCACTCCTCCCTGGTGTGTCCCCGACACCCTGGTGCTACATCTCCTGCCATCCTTCCCTGATTTGACACATGGCTCGTAATTCGGGCTGCAACCTTCTCTTCAATGTCAGCATATCTGACTACCCACACTGAAGTCACTGGGACAGCTGGCAGAGATCACAGCACCTACTTTCCTTTTCTAAGGTTTCAGGGCTTAAATATACAGTCACAAGTCAAAATTTCCATCATGTAAACCAAGTGCATAAGAGGAGAGTTTGGGTATGTGAAAAATATCACCCGGTGATTAGGGTTAGGGCTTGTCTTTTGGCTGCATGACGCTTCCAGCACCCCATTGGAAAAATCACAGCTCTCTGGTTTGTAGGTGATTTGTTTTCAGTGTAACAAGAGCAAATGTTTCCTAATCCTTTCAGCATTCTAGGGTCTCATGAACCTGCAAGACACTTGGTTTTTTTTTTATGTAGAAGTTAAACTTTCAGTTGCAGGAGCCATCTAGAACAACTCTGAATCTGGAACCTGGGTAAAAGCAAGGATTTGGCATCATAGGAAGCACTGTTCAGCACCCCACAGGGGTGGAACCATGCAGGAAGTGTGAAGACCTCAGGTTCAGCCCTGACTGCAATTGTGTGGTTCATAAAGGTGGGGGAGGGCAATAACCACAGAGCAAGACTTATGTTGGCTGGCTGTATTCTATATCACATATATACATAATGTATGTTTTATATGTCCAAGGAATTATGTATATAAACTAAAAAATGCAAGTGGATCAAAAGAAAAGGATATGAAAGAAAGAATAAAAAGAATATCTATTGTTAATACTGCCAATAAATTTGATAGCACTTAATAAACATTCCTTTAAAAATAAAAAAGAAAGTACATACTAATATCAGAATGGGTATTTTTTTCCAATCAGTATACATAATGAAAAGTAAAAGGCAAAAAACTATAAATTTACATTAAAGAGAAAAACTAAACAACACACTTGCACAGTTTATTATAATTTTATTTTTAAGTGGCTTTCTTAGTGGACAGATGAGATATGAGCCAAAAGGACTAGAGAGGCTGGGGATGGTTCTGTTTGTATAAAGTGCTTGCTGCCCAAGTGTGAGTTCCTGAGTTCAGATCCTCGCATTCACATAAAAAGCTGAACACAACAGTACCTGTCTGCGATCCTTATGCTGAGGCAGAGAAAGGCAGTTCTCTAGAAGAGCTCCAGGTTCAGAGAGGATAACTGGAAAACTGTCTCAAACAAACAGAAAACAATATTATATATATGTGTGTGTATGTATTATATATAATATATTATATAACAATATATTATGTATATAATGAAAATAAGATGAACAGTGATACAGGAAGATGCCCAATGCCTGGCATCTACCTCTGCACACACCCCTTCCACAATGTGGACAACACACACACACACACACACACACACACACACACACACACACACATACACACAGTACTAGATAAAATTAAATAAATATCCTAGTTTGAAAGAAATTTATCAAACTATTTTAAGTGACTTAAGATGAATTTTCAAAGAATAAAACAGTTGATAACACTGCATAGTCATGAGTGACTCTTGGATCCTAGGCTCTAAAAATTGAGCTCTCTGCCAGGTGGTGGTGGTGCATGCCTTTAATCCCAGCACTCAGGAGGCAGAGCCAGGTGGATCTCTGTGAGTTCAAGGCCAGCCTGGGCTACAGAGTGAGTTCCAGGACAGGTACAAAGCTACACAGAAAAACCCTGTCTCAAAAAACCAAAAAACAAACAAACAAAAAACAACAACAAAAAAACCCAAGATTGAGCTCTCTATATATTACTTTCTGCACATTGTTGCCTTACCAATATGGCTTCCAAGTGTGCATGCACATGTGTGTGGTGGTCTTGTGCACACATATGCACACTTGGTTTGGAGACGTTTTGAAAATGGTTTTATAGACTCACAACTTGAAATGGTAAAGCATTACTGTTTTCTAGGTGTCTCTGAATTATGCTTTCTTTGCCACTTTCCTACAATGCTTGCCAAGTTCCCAGGCCGATGTACTTCCTAAGTTCAAGGAGAAAAATGAGAGAAAGATAGCACCAGGAAAGCGGGAAAGCGTTCCTCCTTCTGTCTTGCTGACTTGGTCAGTGTTCCTTGGCCATGACAGCATCTGATTACACATCTCTTGGTGCAGTCCTGTTTCTCTGCGCTCTGTAAAAGCCCAGAGAAAAAAGAATTGTGTTCTGACACCGTTCTCTCTTTTCTTCTACTTCTGGGGATGAGAGTAGCTTTTTGTTACGTGCTAAGAATAAGTCATGATGGAGTTCTTGTCCTGGAATAGGACATCAACACCCACTCCAGGGCTCAAGGAACTTTGTGGGAGGAGGCAGAAAGAAGAGAAAAGCCAGAGGCTGAAAAGATGTGCAATAAAAAGATTTCTTCCTGCACAGCATGGCTGTTGCCCTGGTGATCTCACTGTAGTTGTATATATTTGCACAATATCCACACAAGATTGTACACTCAGCATTTCATCATGAACAAGGAAAGGGACCCCTGAAGTCCCCCCTCCCTGAAGGACTTTTGGAGATAACAGTTGTTGGGGAAAGAGGTGTCATTTTCTTCAGTGGTATGGCCACTGAAAGGTTGCTTCTCACTGAAACAAGAAATTCTAAATTGGGGGCCACACACCAAGATGTGAAAGGAGGAGAGAGTCTTGCTGAGAAGACTTCCAGCAAGAGAGGGAGGGAATAAGAAAGGAGGATGGTGGTATAAACAACTAAAATCCATGATATACATGTATGAAATATCAAACAAAAAGAAGAACTCATGAAGTAGGTTTGTTTGGTGGTTTTTTTTTTTATTATTATTATTGTTTTGTTTTGTTTTTGCTTTTTCTTCTTTCCAGCCTGGCTCCCATTCCTTTTTGTCTTTCCAGCTCTGTTACCAGCTTCATTACATTTTTTTGGTATTGAAATCCTTAGCAAGCCATTGCTTTTTAACATGAACTTGCACAGCATATTTTTGTCTTCTTCTTTATTTGAAAAAATCTATACAGGACAATAGCTGGCACATAGTAAATTCTCACTCAATACCATTGACTGAATGTTTTCTGAAACTGGGAAACTGGGAGAAAGGATGAATGGATCAAATGACTTGCAGATATTCAGTCAACTACAGCTAATGAGAAGATCCACACACTATACATAATTAAATTACAGCCCATGGATTGTGTTTACCTAGTCATTAGAGAAGAGACTCAGATGTGCTCCTTTCTCTGACCCCATGCTAATTGGAGAAGCACACAGAGGTGTGGGTTAGGGATGGATGGAAGGCCGCCTTTTCAAAATAAGACCTTAGAAACTCAACCTAAGAAGCTGATACTCAATGAGCAAAAGGGGAGAAAAAGCAGAATTTTTTTACAATGTTGACTTTCAGAGCTCAGAACTCAGAAGGTATATTGTCTGAACAAATTTGCTTTGCCTATACAAGTGTGAATTTCTATTAGTTTGGTATAAACATATTGGCAAAAACCAATATGATCTTGTGATGAGAAAAATTCAGAGTAGGTTGTAGCTAACAAATAGTTACACATATGTTTCTCTCTGTTTCACATATGTAACTAAGATGATGCCTCATTGTAACTGAGATAATTGGTCTGAGACTGTATTAAGAATATGAAAATTGTGTGCTGCCACTAAAACTGGTTTTCAGTCCCTTTTCTTAAAAAGAGTTACTTAGACCCCCTCCTCTAGCTACCCCCAACTCTGTGCTAGCCTGTTTGTTACTGTTGTTTGGTTGTGGTAGCTATCATAGGAATAGATCTACTTAGATTCCTTGTCAATGGTAACTTGAGAGCTGATATTGGCTTCTGTCAAAGAAGGTATCAATCAACCTTGTACAAACTGAGTAAGGTTTGAGGTAATTTTTGCCCCAAAGGTCAGAATATTTTTGTTTTATTAAGATACCTGAATATTTATGTGGATATTGATTTATTATATTTTAAGATCATTAGTAAAACTTCTTCTTTGGCTTGAGCACAAACATACCATCCATTGCCCTAAGGCTTCAGAGTTCATCTGAGAATGTGAGATTTCCTAAGGATTTTCCCAATCTGCCTTCTGTTGGGGTCATGTTATTTTTGTGGGTTGTTTTTAAGATTGATTTTTAGTTTTCATGTATGTGGATGTTCTTGCCTGCATGTTATGTCTGTGTACCATATGCATGCATTACCCGTGGAGGTCAGAAGATAATGCAGGTACTTTAGAACTTAAGTTACAGATGGTTGGGAGCTTCCATGTAGGTACTGGTAACTGAACCGAGGTCCTCTGCAAGAATAATAAACGCTCTTAAACGGTGACTCCCCCCCCCTCCCCGCCAGAATCTTCTATAGAAATAAAAGTTATAAGACAACAATCAATTTCTCCATTGTGGTTTGCTTGTACACTCTAACATTTAAGGAATATGAACCATTATATAAGCCTCCATATTGGTTAAGATGGCCAGCAAATTACTTTATTTTCACATCATCTTTGATTATAATTATTTTGAAAGTTCATTTGTCCAGAACTCATCACTTCACAAATTCTTTTAAAAAAAATTGTATTTCTTCAGTCCAGTTTTGTGTTTCATTCTTGAGGCAAAAGTAATTGGGTTGTTGAATGTATGAATATTAGAAAAGCTGGAGTGGCCCTCCTTTGCCCCACTGCTGATGGAGCCTTGCGTTCAGAGGAGAGAAGTCCAGAGGGGTCTTGCTCCAGGTCATCCTAGATGAGTGAGACAACTTCCTTTGCATAGAAATATTTTGACAGGCAATCTTCCATTCTGAAATACATGAAACTATATTTTAAATAGCAATTAATGTGTAATTTCAAAATGTCTTTTGATCCGTGGTTATTATTTAATTGTGTTGTCTCCCACCTGCCACCCTCATTTTGTTTCTGTGGCTGTGATAAGACACCTTCACTGAAAGTAGCTGAGGGGAACATGAGTTTATTTCCTCTTACAATTCCAGAATGCAGCCCATCACTTGAGGGAAGTCAAGGCAGAACCCAAGGCTCTAGTGACATCAGAGCCACACTCAAGAGCAGAGAGAACAGTGCATCCTTCCTTGTTTGCTCCTGCTTGGGACTCAACCAGCTTTCACATAGAGTGCAGGGCCAGGCCATCGAGATGCCACCCATTGATGGACTTGGTTTTCCCACATTGCTTGACATTTATTACAGTCCTCATAAATGTGCCCACAGGCCAGCCTGCTCTAGACAGCTCCTCAGCTGACTCTCTCTTCCAAGTTGATTTTAGGTTGTGGCAAGCTGACATTAAAACGATTCACCACACCTGCCCGTACTACACTTGTGTGTGTGGTCATATCTTCTGAAACAGAAGGATGCTCTGGCAGAAGATTTGCTTTCAGCTTCCTGTTGGAAATATGCCTGTGCTTTTGGCTTTTTAATTCAATGCTTTTTAATTTTCTTTTAATTTTTATCATAAGAGGTATTGGGACAGTCTAGCAAAACTCATTCTGTACTTTGATACATCAGCTAAAATGCTAAAGTACACTCTTTGAGACATTTATGATGGGTCTGAGTACTTTTAAGTGTTAACACTCTTAAGTGTTAACAAGGACATTGAATTAGAAAGAATAAAAACTACCAGTGTTTTTTAATTCTTTCACAGTGGAATGTTAAAACTTTTACCAATTTACTTTTAAACATTGAATTGGCTCTTATATGTAATGCTAATCAATACCTCATCCCACAAGATGGGGTTTGTATTCTTAGGAAGTGAACAGTAAACATTGGCTTTCTAGGCTGAAAGGGGCTGACAGACACAAAAATAGAACATGGAGTAGAGGAGCCACGGCAGAGTTCCTTCCCTTAAGGGGTTAAAATGGAGAGACTCTCCTGCTTGTCTGTCTGCACTGACAGGGATTTCTTGCATTTTGGCAATGTGGCTGTATTCAAAGTTGATGACAACCTTTAGCTCAATGGCTCTGTTCCTCTTTGGTCTGTTCTGCTGTGAGTCTCTGGGAGGCAAGACCAACACCATGACTTTCCATAAAGACTGGTTAACATTGTAAAAGCCATTAAATTGTCTGTTATCATTTTAAACTGTCCATAAAAAAATTAAGATCTATATTTCTTCTATTTTCATGTTTAAAATTATATAAAACAACTCCACTTATGGCTATCTAAAGTGATTTTAAAGAATGATAAGACTAAAAGGGTTCTTTGCTTAAGTGAAAATTGAGTTAATAAATGAATTCCTTTGTCATTTTCATGGAAAGTATTTAAGGAACTTAGTAAGATTGGCTTTTCATTGCTTGGTGTTAGAAAGAGATATTTTGCTAGGAATATTTTGAAATACAGCCCAAAGCAAAGCTTGTAAAATCCATGACCTTGGAGTGAGGTAGAAGATAAGGAAAACAGTTTAGTGCATGGGAGTGATTCCCAGAGAATTAATCATTGTTTATCTGATGGTAATGAGCTAGAAATAAGAAGGAACGCACTCCAACTATGGTCATGGCCAAAGATCATGTTCCTGTGTATTCTCGGCTACAGATATACTTAACATTAAGATATGCCTCATAAATCAAATGGCAATGACTTTGAACTTATTTACTTAGAAGATATCTCATAAAGAAGTCATCTGGAAATTCATTGCTTTTTGTAATGTGAATAAAAATGTCCATACTTATTTGCAAAAGATTCCTTTACAAGCTGTTTGGAAAGTTATGCTTAATGCCTCTTATTATTAAAAACAACAATTGACTATACTTAATGCCTTTTATTATATAAAATGTGAAGTGCATTGGTATTATGATCAAATATTTAAAAGTTCACTTTGCTTTTGATCTGACTTCTGCATTTTTTTAGTTTATTAAGCTTTAAAATATTTTGTTGATATTTTAAAAATGTACAAAATGCTTCAGAAATTTAATGTTGTCCTTAGCTCCTGTTGACTGTAAGGTAGTCTTCCAAATTTGGATGTTTTAATTTCCACAATGCATTTATCATTTGATTCTTTCCAGACATGTTGTAGTATGCCAAGGTTAAAGACCCAATTCTTGGTGATTAAGATGAACCAAGAATTGTCCCTCAGATTCTCAGGCGTTATGATTCTTAAGGGGAAATTAGACTTATAGATTTCCAATTTTTCAATATGTGAACTAAGAATACTATTCATCTGTGGACCTCGATAATTATTATAATCCTAGTACCAAGCCAAGCATCCAAAGACGGTACTATTATTGCTTCTTCATGTATTTTGAAATTTCGATAGCTCAGTGCCAAATGAGTCACTGTGCAGTAGACTAACAGAACATATAGCTAGCTAGATATCATGAGGCTGACACCAGCTCTGCTAGAGACTAAACGTGTCAAGACAACGCCAAATCTAAACATACAGGCATGACACTAAAATAATCTGAAAAGTCGCGTTTTGATGGCTTTACTGTCCTGCTGGAGATTTTTGTACACAGTTACAGAATGTTTAGTAGGAGTTTACCATTGATCATATTTTCTTGTGACTTTTTCAAATGCAGAGCCTTTATAGTTAAGCTTTGTGGACATAAATGAAGAGTACAAAACTTGACAAGACACAACAAAGAATCAAATTTTCAGTCCCCAGAAGCTCCCCAAAATCTGGAGAGATTTCTTACATCTCAAATGAGACTGAAAGAAAGTTTCATTAGGCCTAAAAACCTTGTTTTCTGCGAGGTGGCTCTTTCATAACCATACAAATGAGACATGCACATTTCCTTTCTCACTCTATTCTTTAATCGCCTACCACATTGTTTCTAAGATACTGAGGTATAATTGTATCTTTTTAACAAATATAGAAGAAAGAAGAGAATGTATTGTTCTATTGATCAAACTGTGTATAAAGTAGTGAAAGAAAGAATTATGTTTAATGTGAGAGATGTCTTACTTTAGTGCTTTGAATGGCAGCAAAATGCAGTTTCTCCCAAAGCTCTTGTAATGACAATACAGTGTCAATGATTTAACAAAACTATTATAATCATGAAAGACTCAAACGTATCCTAAAGTCATTTTAATCTAAAATATTTGTCTCTAAAAATTATAGAGTATTTTTCTTGAAACACATAAAGCCCATGATCAGTCGTGAGTGTTTCTTACATATAAATGACATCAGTTTACAAAGGTCAGTGTTAAATACTGCCATTGCCTGTCATGCTGTGAGGGAGCTATGTCAGAAACCATATTCTTATGCATTGGAATAAAATTCAGATATCGTGAGATACATATTTTTCTAGAGATTAACAAGGATGTTAAAGTCATTGTAGAGGAACAGATAAATAATAATTTCCTTGAAACACAGAGGAAATGAACCTTTTTAAAAGTGTGAAGGTAATTTTGTTTTTGCTTCTAATTTTAATTTCTTGCCTTGTTTTTAGCACTGCCTCCAGCCTGAAACACTTCATCTAGTGTCAAACTGGGCATTTGTGCTAGCTCAGGTGTGCATCTGCCACCCCCGTGTTGATGACGAGACTATTTTTTAAGATGTGTATATTTAATCCTGTGAGTGTGCATAAGACGAAGGATCAAGAGAGCAGTTTGCTTGTTTTCCAGGCCTTACTAGGGAATCAAACTCGGGCAAGTGATCTTAAAACCCTCACACCCTGAGCTCCACACAGCCCTCACCCTAGGGAGTAGATTTTATACGGAAATAAAGGGCAAAACATGTTTTCTGTGACTGAGTGTTTCAGTGTGCGACTGACAGAGTATTAACCTTCTACAGAAAGCGCCCTTGCTCTGTATCACACTGCTCCACATCCGTTTCTCATGTAGTTGCTTCCCGAACACTGATTGCTTACCACCAAGCACAGTGTCTTTCAGAAGCAAGCACTGTCCTGTGAGGCAATGGGGAAGAGTCTGGGAACTTCCTTTTACTCGCTGCCCCTGTGTGTAGCTGTTAGGTTTCTTTACTTAGCCATCTATTTAGAATGGAAAATGTCTCCAGAATACTCCAGGCGTATTGAGAGACCACAGTAGTGCCTTAATAGACCGGGACCGAATGAATTTTGTCCCTTTGTCAGACCTGCCTTCGTGATGCTTATATAGAGCAGACATGTTGATGGTTAACAACCAGCAACAGCAGCAGCCTCCATCAGAAGCCAAACTGCTTCTTTGAGCGCCTGAGTCATCTCAGTAGGTGTACTAACTCTCAAATAGTTTCTAAAGGTCAAATCCTAGGTACCATCTTCCATCCCCAACTCCCTGTCACCCTCTACATGACTCTGCCCCGACTTCCACCTCCAGAATCACTCAATCAGTCTTCACCGCCCCTTCCCACTGGCCTCTCTAAATCCCACCGGCACCTCTTTCAAATTATTTTCTCCATAGCAGCTTTTTCTCCCAAACCTGAAACTTCTTAGCCCCTTTCTATGTCCCTTAAAATAAACATTACATTTCATTCATCAGTTAGGGCCCTTGCTTGTTTATCTGTCTAGAGTCAAAGTTGAGAGAGAAGGTAGGAGGATTCAAGGAAAGCTGCCTAGTTTTGTGATGAGGTTAGGTGGATGTAGACGCCCCTGCTGCCATGGGAAGACTAAGAAGAGGTGGATTTTTGCAGAGTTGAGAAGTTGCTTGTTGGGTACTGAAGTAGGTACTGGGTGAAGAACTTGGTTGCCTGTTTGGCTCTGGCAATCTGTGTTTGGAGATATTTCATTGTAATTGACACAATGTCAAAAGATTATCAGAGAGTGGAGTGTGAAGGTCCTGGGGCATCTCAGGTCAGGGAGTATGAACACAACAAGCAGAGTCAACAGATGTGAAGTCCACAGTCAGAGCTTTCACCAGAGACACAAGAATTGGTGGTGCTTCCACGACTAAAAGAAAGAAGATGTTTACGGAAGAAGTGGTTGTATTAGACATTACTGAAGCATCGGGAAAAATGGAACATTGATAACCAGGAGGTCTTGCCTGGCGTTAACAAGAGAATTTTCTGTGGTCAGTTTTGTGACCACTAGCCACATGTGGCTGTTCAAGTTAAATTTAGGCTAATTCAAATTATAAAAACTCCCAGTCACACCCATCCTAGTTCAAGTGTACTGTAAGCCACATGGGTGAATGTCTAATATATTGAACCACAGTTCAAGTGGAACACTTCATTCTGTGTTGCAGGGTGGTCTGTGGGTTACTGGACCTGCACAAGACAGGCACAGGCTCTGTGTGGATCCATCTTCCATTGCCATGTCAGACTCCTTTTTCCAACCAAAGGGCATAGTCAGAAAAGTTGACCCCAGGAGCTTTGCAGGCAGTGAATCAGTGTGCTGATATGAAACAACCCTTTCCGGGAGCTGGGGAGGTGAAGAGTGATTCACTAGGGGAGAAGTGGAGAGCGGCTGTGGAGAACTCTGGTTTTGCAAGCCGAGAGTGACTATCACAAATTATTGTTGTTATTATTATTAATTATCGAGCATTTAGTTTAGTCGTTTTCTTCAGGAACTCCTGGGGAAAGTCAAAGATCAGGGTCATGAAGACTTGTGTAGTCTAGCAAAGTTTTCCTTAGCCAGAACTATGTCTGTATCCTGACGGTGAGCATGACTCAGATCCACAAGGAGTTACTGATCTACCCTTCAGCTGGGCAGAGAATAAATGTGAGGCAACGTGGTTTGGTACAGCATGTTTAATCCTCGGAATACCATTAGCGGGTCTTTGGAGTTACTGTCTTCATTTTCATCATCTGAGAAAAGAGTTCAGTTGGGATTAGAGCCTGACAGCTGAACTCTTGGGTCGATCTTTAGAAACCAAGCATAGATGCTAACGTTTTATCATCATGGCCAATAAAAGACTCCTTACACCCAAACTGTGTTCCAGTTTGGGGCTGCCACTCCTGCAGCAGGTTTTGTCATCTAGAGTAAAATAGCAGCTTTGTGTAGAGTGAGCCAGGGGTTTATCTCAGCTATGGCCACAGAGCACATGCCTCAATGTAACACAGTCAGTAAGAAATGGTTTCCAAAGAGCACGTTGCAATGAGTTGATAATTTCATTAACTGCAAGCAAACACCTTCCTTTGATCACATTGTTTCTTACAATTGAATTACAGTCTTGGTTGTTTTCACCCTGGGTTATCAGGGAATGGTGAGTCTATCCATGCTGCAGTGCCCTGCTCAGTTTTTACAAGTTATTAGGTACCGAATAGATGCAGTTGGGCTGAATTAAGAACTATGTCTCTGCCGCAGACTCATCTCCAAGCCAGCAGCATTCCTGGGTCTATTTTCTTTTTGTATTTGATATTACGGTGTCCTTCCCTGTCATATTTCTTCAGTGCACAAATATAAGCTAATAAAGTTTTAACCATACTCCTTTACAGTCTTGCCAACTAAATGTCATCCTGTTTATGTAAGTTAGGTGAGGTAGTAGTTTGGCAAGGTCGTTTATTTTGACTTTTACATTGCTGGTGCACTCATTCCAAAGGTTCTCACAGTAGGAACCAGTGCTTTCAAAAGGAAGGCTTTGGGAGCTGGGAAGATGGCTCAGCCGTTAAGGGCACATACTGCCCTGTCAAAGGACCTGAGCTCAGTTCCCAACACTCACAAGCCAACTCCCAGTCACCTTACCTCCACACAAGATCTCCCAGCCTCTTCTGGCCTGCACTGTCAACTGCACTCCCATCCTCAGACCCATATACATACACATAATTAGAAAGGAAATCAATATGAAAACTAATGACCATACCATCTTAAAAATTAAAAGATGAAACAAAATAGCATCTTAAAAGAGAGAGACACATGCACACATTTAAGGCTTTGGTAGACTCACTTATTTTTATTCCTGGTGCAAATAACTTTTAATGTTTGATGAGTTAATGGGTATACTTATTGAAGTTGCTTGTTAATAAAAATGATACACCATAAAGCAAAATCTTCTTTATTTAATAGCTACCTACAAACTTTAGCATGAGTTAAAGAGAGAGTGTGATATAGTGCTAAAGTTCCCCCTGGTCCTTCTTTGGAGAAGGGGTCTACAGTCCAGGGGAGAGAAAACTGGAGTCGGAGTGACTCCTGCAGAAAGACCTGGGGTCTCCCTGGAGCCAGTGCGCATGGGCTGTGGCCTTGGCCTCCTTCTGCATTCGCTTCGTAATATGTAACCGATGAGTTGTGTTAATGTGGAAACTTTGCTTCTAGTTTGAAATTTGCAAATATCCTTACAAGGTAAAACAACATGTGGAAAACATTGACTTTTAGATTTTTATCATAGGGCCTACTGGTTCCAAAAATCTGAATTTTGATGAAATGTTCTATTTCACTTCACTCCTAACAGATGATATAAAATTACTTATATGTCCTTTCTTCAATTAAACAGTCTGAACTATAAAGTCAAGTGCTATATGCAGTCTATTTCAAACAGACATTTTTAAAACAAAAAAAAAATCACAGTGTAGATTGAAACATATTTCTGTATCACGTACTAAATTCACTTACTTGCTTGGAAATTCAGATTTAATTCTTTCCATCCAAGTACATTTGTGACTATAAAATTTTTTTCTGAGATCTACGTACACATAGTTGCTTTATTTGGAATTCCATTCCAGTCTCTTTGTCATTATATTCTGTGTGTCCATAGTTTGTCTGAAATGTGGAAAATGTGAAGGTAAAATATAACAAGAATATGAGTGATTTAGATCGAGTTCTGAAAACTCAAGGGGAAATAGTGTCTTTAAAATATTACAGTACTTTTAAGTGAAGGGTCTGTGTGCAGAAGTTTATTTGAGGTGTCAGTGGTCGGCCAATAGCAGCATCAATCAGAGAAGCCAGCTAGCCAGGTAAGGCAAAGGGGCCTGAGCTACTGTTGGGCATCACCTAAACCCCAACACCCCAGAACCTTGTCCTTTAAAGTATCATGAAGGCAAACTGAAATGCCAACAAGTCCTTAGTGTCTGTCTTAGTTAGGGTTTCTGTCGCTGTGAAGAGACGCCATGACCACAGCAACCCTTATAAAGGAGAACATTTAATTGGGTGCCTCACTTACATTTTTCAGAGGTTTAGTCCATTATTGTCATGGCGGGAAGCACGGCAGAATGCTTTGGAGGCATGCACAAGGAATAAAGACCCAGAACTTGGTGCTGGAGCTGAAAGTCCTTACTGATCCAAAGGCAGCAGGAAGTGGGTGGTATCTTGAGCATATATAGGAGACCTCAACGCCTGCCTCCACAGTGACATGCTTCCTCCAACAAGGCCACACCTCCTACTAGTGCCACTCCCTTTGAAGGCCATCTTTCAAACCACCGAAGTCTTCGCGTTTGGCTTTCTAGTTGTGCTTTGTGAGACACTGCATCTTTGTGTAGCCCATTCTGGGTCTGAACTGACCTGATGGCCCTCAGCTCTCTCACGACTGGCATCACAGGTGTGCTGCTCCAAAGTCCAGCAAGTACTGAGCTGCAGGCTTCCATCACTTTCCCAGCAAATCGAGCTGTTTATTTCAGGTTGTGCCAAAACAACAACAACATAACCAATCCTGTTCCATGTTTATTTCTTTAGTGGTATATAAAGAAAGTAATGTGTTGATAGATTATTTTTCTACTGTTCATTAACATTCCCAAGTAAAGACTGAAAAAGCATTCATGTCCTTCATGATTTTTTCCTAGTGTCAAAACCAGATTTCTAAAGTGCAGTGAACTGAGATGCAGAGGTACTGTGGAACATTGTTGCATTTGTTGGCAGGAACTTTGCAGACATATTGATAAATTACAATATTTATGGGTTTTGTGGTAGGGTATCTTTGGCTACATTCTGTCGTGGAGTAAATGGGTTAAAATTGGTTTTAGCAATTATCATTAATTGTTGTGCTAAAGAGATAAAATAATTATTTTGATGCTTTAAGGTTTGTAGAAATTTTAAAGAAAACATTTTAAATAATATTCTACAAAAATGCTAATTATGATCTTGTGATTTAAAATAAAGGTGGATTTTATGTCTTTGTAAATAATGACTTACAAATCTGGGTAGCGAGATGGCATAGTCTCCCCTTCCATTTCTGCAACATGCTTAATTCTTGCTGAATTTTGACTTTGCAATGACCAAAAATTTGACTTTTTAAAAATTCCCAGAGAGCATGTAATGACTGTCAATAGATGCTAAATAAATAAAAAACCCTAATCTATTTTGAACATGAAAATTTTTACATACCAAGCTTAATTAAAATTAGATGCATGTCTTGTTTTTATGGTAATGTTAAACTAGAGTATCTGTTAATTATATTGTCTATTCATTCTAAAATCAGGAGAACGATGTAATTTTTCCTTTAATTAGGTCACAGTAGTTTTCCATCCCATAATAGTTTCCCTTAAGTTCTGATTCAGCAAACAAATAAACAAAGCCAAGGAAACCAAAACCGGAAAAGCCTTCACCCCTTCGGAACAGAGCCAAGAATCTGGAACTTGAGAAGATTCCCACTGGGAGAGCAGCCCTGCTCATGCACCTGTGAAAGAAAAGCCCATGGGCCTCAGAGTTGCTCCCGTCTAACTTTAGATTCCTGTTTCACCATACACTCATTACACTTTCCTGAAACAGCAAGTTCAGCAGCTCATGGGTGAGTCCGAGTCACAACCTGACTGGAAGCTGCAGGCGGTCGTGGGAATGTACATCTGGTTGGAGGCATGTCTGCACAAGGAATAAAGACCCAGCATAGGCACAGGACAGGATTATTGGCATGCACATATTGGTGTTAACCAACAACTCTCCAATTGGAATAACATTTTTACAAAAATCTTTTCTTTAAACCTAATGATCATGATCATTGATCATGTCACCATGCTTGTTCAATAACAATAAACTAAAGAAAAATTCCTTTTAGACTCTTAACTCAGTCTTAGTCTGGGCCTAAGTCTAAATGAACATGTTGGAAAGTTTAGTATTTACATTTGGAAAATGTATTTAGTATTTACATTTAGTGTTTACATTTGGAAAATAAATGCTAAGTCGACAAAACATTCCTGGTCCTGGGAATCTGGTATTTAACTGGCTGTAAGTACTTACACTGTAAATGAACAAAGAACTTACCACCTGTGTGGGTCTCTTTGGAATTGCTCCTGAATGAGCAGGCTGCTGCACAGGGAGCTGAGAGTTCTGCTCTTTCCAAGAATGCCAACCTTCCTTTCTTTAGGGTTCCGACTAAGTCGGTCCTTATCGGTCGATCTTCGTGAACACCCCATCCAAACAGGTGCATGGCTTGTCACTCTGGGGCTCCTTGCCTCCTCATATCATCCCTCCTATAGAACTGAATCTGGACGTGGGAAAGATGGCACAGTCAGAACAGTGCTTGCCTTGCAAGCAGGTCCAAGAAAAAGGCTCTGAGTTTGATCTCTAGCACCCATGTTAAGACCAACAAAGCCAGGCTTCGGGTGCATACCTGTAACCCTAGCCCTGGGAATGGGGAAACAAGAGGAACTCCAGGGCTCACTGGGCAGCCACTTCGGCCAAACTGGCACTCTTCAGGTTCAGTGAGAGACTCTCTGGCAAGAAGTAAAATGGAGAACAGTTAAGGAAAACAGCTAACATTGACCTCTGGCCGCCACACATGCTTGCACATATGAACACACACACACACACACACACACACACACACACACACACACACACGACGGTAAATCTGTAGAGGTAAAGAGTGCAAAGTCCTTGAGATCCATAGGCCAACTCATGGAATAATTAGCCAAGGCTAAGGAATTATCAACACCATACAAACCAAACACTTTCTGGATAATTCAGACCTGAAAAAAAAAAAAACACTTTAAAATAATTTACTCTCTTCTTTCTTTATTCCTTTTTCATTTTACCTACTTAAGAGAGTTCCATGTCATATCCAAATGTAAAAGTATTTTTTTATGGAAGAAATACTAAAATTTTAAGGTTAAATTTTATGTCTATATGACTCCTGTAGGAGAAAATTTTTTCCCCTTTTTTATTAGCCTCTGTATAATTTTATGTGATCATCCATATAGAATGCAATTTTCTATTGTGAGTAGAGACAGTGGAATAGGTAATTTAATTAAATTTACTTAAGTTCATGCTTTTCCAAAACCAGGCATAAAGTCAGTATAACTCTGATGACCCATTCAGACTCAAAGATTCATGAGAACTACCCATTAAAACTGTTCTAGGTTTGAAGGTCAAGGGGAAATTCCAATGCAGTTAGTACTGCTGGATCATGAGGTTCTTTGTGGGAGCTGAAATAATAAGCAAAGTAGCAACTATATCACTAATGCACTTGTAGTAACCCTCTAAGGATCTCTTTGGTGAGAGAGAAATCTGATTCAGGAGTGGAGATATAATAGTCGTTTGTGTTGGGTATTTATTCTGTGTGCCATGGCTGCCACTGTGGCACAGGGTAAGGTATGAGAGTCACTAGATGAAGTTCAAGAGAAGCTAAACTACACAAATACAGGGGTGTTCGTGCCCATTATTCCACGAGCACTTGGCGATATTGCTTTGATCTTCAGTTGTGTATACCTGAAATCCCAACACTCAGAAAACTGAGATATTCACCTATTTGTCAATGGATGTCATATGACAGTGAATTGTTTGGGAGTGAATATTACAGCATCCCTCTGAGGAGCAAATGGAATTTCTTTTTGCCAATTTTGTTGACCTTTGAAAAGACACAGTAAAAACTTTAAAAACTATTGGTAGTGAATCACAATGTTTTGCTCAATTGTTCTTTATAGATAGTGCTACTTCAGCACATGGGGGACCAGGTACTCCATAAAGCTACCTTACAACAGAAGAACAATGGAGGCCTCTAGATGCTGTCATACTTCCTACTTATTACGTCCCCTGATAACAAAATCTCACATAGACATACACACTTGGCTTATTATAAAGCCGTAAATTCAAATTACCCCAGGATACTGTGTTGATTGAGATCAAGAGTCATATATGAGCTGGAGAAATTACTCAGTGGCTAAGAGTTCTTGTTGCTCTTCCAAAGGATGAGTGTTCAGTTTCACCACCTGCATGGTAGCTTTATAAGTCCAGTTGTAGGGGTTCTGATGCCCTCTTCTGGCCTCCTCAGGTACTGTATACATGTGGTTCACAGACTAACATTGCAGGCACAACACCCATAAACATAAAATAAAAATAATCTTAAAAAAAAAATAATGTCACCTTGAACTTTTATAACTAAAATGTTTTTGGCTCAATACTTAAACTACACAACTGGAGCCACAAAAGCAAACAAAATAAACAAAAGTGTTAAAGCAAAGATGTAGGTCGGTTTGTAAAAGAAATACCAAAGTGAAACCCATCATCTTAATATCAACAGTGGGGAAAGAGCAGGAAAATAATACTAGTGTTAGGAGAAAGGTAAAAATGCAGCTGTATTATAATTTATTATAATCCTGTGGAATGTCTCCAAAGAATGGGAGTAGAAGGAAGAACATTCACTTTCTTTGGACAGTACTAGGGGCTCAACCGAGGCCCTATATGTGTTAGGTTGGCCCTCTATCACTGAACTACATCTCTGGCCTTGTACTTTTATCATGAAACGGGGTCTTACTGGGTTTCTCGGGCTGGTCTTGTGGATTTCCTGAATCAGACTCCCAGGTAGCTGGAAATCAGGTCTGCCTTACCAGGCTCAGCACAGGACCTTTTAGAATAGACAAAAACTGAGACTTAAAGGGAGTTCACTCTGAGACTCTGGGACACTAGGGAGGTGGCTGAGTGGTGTAAGTATGCGCTTTCTGTCTAACTATGAGGACCTGAATTCAGATTCCCAGTGACCAGATGAGAGCTGAGCATTGTATCACATCTGTAATTTCAGTTTTAGAGGTAGGCATGGAGACAAGTGGATTTTGAGATGGTGTTGTCACACTTTTCTGACATAAACAGTGAGCTCGAGGCTCAGTGGGAGACCCCACATTAAAAATAGGACTTTGACTTCCAAAGGCAAGGATGAGTGCACCAGTATCCACATATGCACATAAACTAGGGCATGTACACACACACACACACACACACACACACACACACACACACGCACATGCACACATGCACATACACACACCACTTATATTAATGCTTCAAGAAAAAAGAATTATTCAAAAAGGACAATCTGAAAAGTAAAGAGAATGATGACAAATGGTACATATTTCATTAATTTGCACTCGTAATTTCTTTCTAAAAATACTTTTACTGCTTGGCTAACTTTTACTCATTTTTTTTTTTTTTTTGGAGGAATGGCACTAAAATGCAAGACTTCACAGTGGGTGTTAAGCACTAAAGGGTACAACACACAAGTGCCAAAACCAGTATAAATGACAAAAAAAAAAAACCACAAAAGCGATTCTCTTTATTTTTCATTCTGTAATTCTGAAATGGAAAAAATAAACAGAAACATAAATAAAACAAAAAAGGGTAGCAAAAATGAATTCAAATATTCCTGATGGTAATGGAGGTAAATGAATGTGCTAAGCAAACAGTTCTGGGCGACCCCTGAGAGTCTGTCTGCTTGAGCCCAGGGCACTTGCCTGGAATAATCACTGGAACTGTAAATCTGCTGGATGTTAGACCTCTGGGTACATTATGTTCAAAAGCACAGCTAGCTATAAGAAAAGCCTGAATCTGCCTTCTAAAAGACAAGTTTTCCCAGACTAGTCACAGGAAATGTCTTAAAAGGGAAGAGTTGTAAAAAGTCAAATCTTAGAATGAAGAATCCTAGGTCATTATAGTGAAATGAGTCCAGAACAACCTTAAGAGCAGACAGAGACCAGCCAGGCAGAAACAGTGGGCCAAGACTTCTTATCTGAATCCTGCGAGATAGAACTTGTGTTTTTTTTTTTTTTTTTAAGTCAACAGGAGTGTTATAATTTGTCTCACAGTAATAGAAAACTAAGCACAAAAGATAGGTCTGCGATTTGAAATTTAAGGTTAATTACATTAGTTTTCAAGTGAAACATCCAAACAGAAGAACAAGAGTTGAAAGCAGAAGACCAATGACTAGGCTTGACATAGTCATACCATTTTGTTGTGGAGCATCATACTTTAGTACACAAAGCATCATTACAGAGGGAGAGATATTTTACCATCATTTATTAGGATAACAAAACAAAAGGCAAGATTGAATGTACATAAAACATTAAAATTTCTTCTCCCACATGGAAGTAGATTTTGTTTCATATTCTCAGTTACTGAGTTCAGGAAGAAAGCCTAGTAAAATTTAGTGACCAAAAACAAAACAAACAAACAAACAAAAAACCCAGAATAAACATGGAC
The DNA here is from genome assembly GCF_004664715.2 of Peromyscus leucopus. Lineage (NCBI taxonomy): Eukaryota > Metazoa > Chordata > Mammalia > Rodentia > Cricetidae > Peromyscus > Peromyscus leucopus. Next base: position 24,256,223 of record NC_051070.1, read on the forward strand.
AGAACCCTGCATCAAAGAACACAGGAAAAAGTATCCTTTCAAAGACTTGTAATAGTTATAAACCTGGACCAAAGTATATGCCAATTCCTGACACACCACACTTCACTGCTTTTAACAAGAAGACAGTGTTATTAAAAACCTTCCACTGAAATTTAACAACTTTCGAAATTACCTCTAAGACAGATAAAAATTATAATGGAAAATTTGAAAATACAGAACAATATAAAATATACATCAAAGTTGGTTGGGTATCATAAAATAGTTTTGAAAAAAGGGAAACATTAGATATCAGAAAAATGCTAACTGTGGGCATTTATTAAGCTACAAAACTTACCTATGTTATTTATGTTCTTTTGTATATATCAAATAATACAAGTGTAAAACTATCCACATCTCTTAAAAACATCCAGTGGTCAGGAGATATTGGTGAAATTATTAAGGCCACTACATGTAGTTAAAAGGGAGATTTATTTAATGGTGTAACTTACAAATGAAGGGATAGGTAGGTTGCAGGGTCTGTGAAAGACACAGTGTAGTCTGGCATGTTCTCTGGAGAACTCTCCTCAGTCTACCTCTAGTGTCCACAGTCCAAGAAGGAAGAGAGCATGGCGCATCCTGACCTCGGGTCTTCAGGGCCCTCCCTTTGCCCTGCCTTGTAGGCGTGATAGTTACCAAAGCCTCAGTGGGGGTTGGAACTTCCAGACCAGAGCTGGAATGGCTACCCACTGCATCTCCCCCTTTTTGTCTAAATAAGAAGCTTCTAACTTAATACAAGACTATATACAAAGGAATGGTTATCAAATATTGTCCAGGAGTAATGAGGGATAATGACCTAGATAAGATGGAACTACAATCAATGCAAACAATATCAAGCAAGAAACACATACTAAAATCCAGAGAAGTATGTGTATATATATATATATATATATATATATATATATATATATATATACACTAAGTTGTAACTATAACTGCTAGTCTTCAATCCCATCAAAGATCTGGGAAGGAATATAATGGTACCTGAGAAATGGTAGATGGATGCAAGCAACTTTCCGGAGTCTTGCAAGAGTAGACAGAGACAGCTGGCAGCCTGGACAGTCACCTAATGTTTCTCAGCATTGTTGGTGCATTCAAATTGGCTACAGGTCTAGAGTATCTGACAGACCATTTTCAGAAGCAGGAATTCAGAAAGACCATCTTACCCTGTCTTGGCAGAATACAGTGGTTGCTTTCCTTGTGTCCTGCTTGTCTAGAAAGGACAGCATTGCATTCGTACTGTCAGCAGTCGAGGCAAGGGCAGTTCTTTGTCCAGTAGGCCATTTTGTACCAAGAAGACAAACTTCCAAATGGAAATATCTTAGAAGCCCAACATTCTCTCGGGATCAATTTGGTGCTGCCAGGAGCAATTGTGTCTCTCACGTCAACAGAATTCTCAGTTATTTAAATATAATATTCTCTAGGTCTATGAAGTTTTGTCCATCTGACCTATGTATCTACAAATCTGGGTAACCTAACTAATGTAACTATAAAGATGATAAGCATAGGTGACTCTAAATCTATAAGTCTTATCTACCAAATAACCTAAGCACTAAGGCTTCATGTAAACAAGGTAAACAGTCTATAAGCAAATGTATGGTAAAGAATGATGACTTCAAAATTGTGACAATACACAAGATATTTATAACAGAGGTAGGAATATATAGTGCAATATGCAATATGACAATAATCTTAAATATATATCAATATACAGAATATCCTAAACAGAAGTAGAACATATGTAAAGTATGACAGATATAAATTTACATTTGTATCAATATACAAATATTTTAAATAAGAGTAAAAAAATATGTACATTATAACAAATATAGTTCTGTATTTGTATCAATATACAAATTATCTTAAGGCCTTTGGAATTTGCCCCACATTGAGTGCCAGATATTAAGGCCACTCCACATAGTTAAAAGAGAGATTTATTTAATGGTGTAACTTACTAATAAAGGAATAGGTAGGTTGCAGGTTCTGTGAAAGATGCAGTGCAGTCTGGCTGTGTTCTCTGGAGAACTCTCTTCGGTCTACCTCTAGCGTCCATGAGTCCATGGTCCAAGAGGAAGAGAACGTGGCACATCCCGATCTCAGATCTTCAGGGCCCTCCCTTCACCCCGCCTTGTAGACGTGATAGTTACCGAAGCCTCAATGGGGGTTAAAACTTCCAGACCAAAGCTGGAATGGCTACCCACTACAGGAATCTTCCCAGTTTGGACAATGATCTTGCTTATTTAAGTATTCTTTAAGTGACCAAGACTGAAACTAAGAAGTAAACAATATTCAAATTATTGTAAGTTTTTATTATTGACTTAATCATTCAAATATTTAATGAAAATATATATTTAGCAATGGTTCTAGATACTTGCAACTTTATAAAAACTATGAGCTAAATAAAGTAATTCATTCATTCTCTGAGTCTCACTGTATTTTCCAATCTCACCTCAGACTCCTACTTTCAGGTTATTTCCTGACCCAACCTCCCAGGTTGCTGGGCCAAGCTTAAAGAGTTTGAATCTTCATTATTTCACTTTAACTGATAAAAACATTTTACTGAGGTTTTTAAACCAATCACTGAAAAGTTTAGAACTATTACATTACTAATAAAGAATAAATCATAAAGGTAATGGTCCATACTCTCATGTGTCTTAGTTTTGGTAACATGAACTAATAGCATTTGGTGCTATAAATAGAGGTGGGTCATATATATGCCTGATGCTGGGCAGGATAATATAATAGGACATGTTTGATTCTCAGTCTTTGACTTTTTTCAGTGTTTTCTTTTCTTTCTTTCTTTCTCTCTCTCTCTTTCTTTCTGTCTCTCTTTCTTTCTTTCTCTCTTTCTTTCCTTCCTTCCTTCCTTCTTTCTTTCTTTTTAAATACTTTGCTATTTTGTTGAAGATAATCAAACTCTGATTTTGAACTTATTTTAATTCACATTAGACTGATATCAGTCCAATGATGTTTTTCTAAATGACTAGGTTTACCATAGTTGAACTTTATTGTAAAAAGAGCATCATGTGATTTATTTTATATGAGTATATGGCTTTCTAGAAAGATTCACTAATTGATTTACAGTCTTTTCTAGTTTATTGGATGCATAATTGTTTATACTTATGGAGCATCCACAAAATGTTTCACAGAAGTGTCCGTATTCCCTTCCCCCAGTCCCATTCCAGTTTTCTTTCTTTGCTAAAAATATGAATAATACAACCATATAGTATTTCTTACTCTCTCCATAAAAAGTAATACATCTAGTGTCCATAAAGTACCAAGGTCAAATATTCAGACATTCCATAAATACCTTATCTGAAATCATCATAGCGTGAGCCCAAGCTCAGTAATAAAAATTCAGAACTGCCACATCCATAATAAGGAGCCCAAGGCTCTGCAGGCTGCTCTTGACCTCATCATTATGCTCTGCTGTGAACAGCCCTCAGCCTTACCCCTTCACTGCCAGGCTACCCTTTGGTTCCCCGACTTGCTTCTTCCAAGCAAGTTCACTTGTATGCATTTGCATATTTAGTGAATTATTTGCTTCAGTGCTTTTTTTTGAGTGGCACCATATGTCTACTGTTTGGATGAGGAATGCCCTGGGCTTCTTAAACACCAGAGTTGGGCCTTTGAATCCATCACCAATACCAATTGTTTTCAGATATTTTAGGGCAATATAATTTACTCATAGTTCAAACTCAACATTTTCTTTTCCTCTAGAAACAATGTACTGAATATTTTCATATCATATCTATTCGTTCTGAAATAAAATGGAACACCATTTCGCTTCATTTTTAGACAAAATAATTGATAACCATTTCAACTCAGCAAAGCTTTATGTAGCTTTCAGAAAAACTCACAAAATAAATATGAACATGTATAACAATATAGACATATGAAACAATAAAGTGGGGCTTGGAAACCTGTTCCCAGTGCCTTCATGATACAACAGAATTATGGCCAACTAGGATCTGCTACCTAAATTGATTCCAGGCACTTATATGAGAAGCATGTGAGTTCTCACCATTAGAATCACACAAGTCATGCTATAACTATGCCTTGACAATAGAAAGCAGAGTTTTGAGAATATGTAAAATCAGACCAATGAGGAAGTGATAGCAGTCTTTACCACATGTAACAAAACTTTGAGAAGAAATTCTTTTTCAGTGATGTGACAGGTGAATCTAGAAGCTTATTTGTTTCCACTTTTCTCTGTACTGCTTATTTTTAGAAGTTGCATCTGCTAAAGTGATTTCTTTCACTACTTACTGAATTCTCATTTAGAAGAGGGGCAGAGGTGAGGACGAAATTGGTAAATTGATCATTGATTAGCTTGTTTTAACAGGCCATTAACAAATGGCTAAGGTAATAAAAATAGTCATTTAGATCTGTTGCTGAATCCATTAGAACATTCTAGGATGAAATGATGTAATTAGTTTTCACTGTAAGTTTTTGATGTGATTCTACTTACCATTTATTATCACACACACTTACTTGACATAATAAAGATTCTTCCTCCAGGCTTAAAACCGAAACAGCATAGCAGATGAAAGGGTAACAGGAGTGATCAAAAGAATGTTTAAGAGAGGAATGTGCCGACAGAGGAGAAGCATCCAGAGCTGAGAAAACGGTTTAGTAGATAAAGGCTTGCTGAACAAGCATAAGGACCCAGGTTCTGTTCCCCAGCACCCAAGTGAAAAATAGGGTGCATGGTGTATCTTTAATCCCAGTGCTGGGAATGAAGAGATGGAGGATCCCCAGTGCTTGCTGGCCAGGCTCTACCCAGGCTGCAAGATCCATCATAACTAATGATCAGAAAAATAAGATAAAGCCACAAATGAAGCTACCATCTTGCTCTGGTGATTACAAACATATATACAAGTCTGTACATACATGGGTGCAAATAGGCATGCCTGCACATATGCACAAACAAAAAAGGACCATCTAAAATAGATAGTCTCACCCATTCATTTTTTTTTTCACAAAAATTTCTGGTATTTGGAATGTAGCAGGGAATAAAATCAAATTTCTGTTCTCATGAAGATCCACTAGTTTCTCTTGTCTCTGACAAGTCACTTTCTCTAGCTGAGCAACGGGCTTCCACTTCTCCAATGGTGGCTATTGTTTTTCAGAACTGTTTTGTTTTGTTAATTGTCAGACAGTCCTTCACAGCAGCACTCCATTATTTGTACAACTTAGCACCTCCATATCTACTCAGGAGGATATTTTAGCAATGTGGGGGTAGGAAAGTATTTATGTGCATACAGAGTAAACCAGCCAACCACAGTGGGATGAGGCCATCGATGGCTTATGATCCATTATGACCATGACTGCTTCTTCTGATCTACCTGATTTACTTCTGCTAGAAAAGGTTTATTTGACTTACATTTCCATACCACAGTTCATCATTAGGGAAATTTTGAGTATTGAGGGGGGAATGGTCAAGAGGAAATTATGTGCAGAGGTAACAAGGCGAAAAACTCTGGTGTCGGGAAAGTAAGGAGAGAACCTACATGTCACTGGGAGCAAGCAGTATGGAGGAATGTGAGGGGCCCTTTGGGACGGTAGAACTCCACCTGCACTCTGCTCAGGAACCCACAGTGGTTGCTGGGTGATCGCTTGACTGAGTTTCACTTCCCTTCTTTACATTTCTTTTCAAAGCTTCTATAGCCATACTTTTTCTTCTTACAATTACATAAATCAGCAAGCATATGGAAACACTGACCACTCCAGGGAGTCTGAGCAGTCAGAAATGTAATGTAGAATTAAATTCTTAGGTATCTACTGAAGGGACAGAGATGGAGGTTGGAGTGGTCTCCCTTCCATTAGTATGGGGGCCACTGTGAAGAAGCGGAGATGGGGAGTCCCCTGCTCTCACTTTACTGTTGTGGATGCAGCTGCCCTCACTGCTTTCTCACTCAGCCTTGCAATGCTAGTGTTCCAGCCGCCACCGCCACACCATTGAGGTTGCTTCCGTCTGTCTTCCGCCCCCGACACTTACGGTGGAGATCAAGTAGAACAACCAGGCCTTGAACACCCAAGGTTATGTAAAGCAAGTACCACAAGCAGGGCCCTCACCTTGCACTGTGACTTTCCTTAGAGGCCCAATCATCATGGTAGCCACTTATAAAAACACTATACAGCGTCCCCCAACCCAGCTCCAAATTGCAATGTCCAATTAACTCTTAGTCTTTTCTTTTTCTGCATTTCATCTGCTGTTTTTTCCAGGTTATTTCAGATTATTTTCCATTTCATTACTTAGAGTCCCTTCCATGAAGCATATCATGAGAAAAATGTCCAGTTTAATGAAGGCTTTAAAACAAGAGTGAAAAAAAAAAAAGTGTGGCCCACAAATGGGATAATCTTATCTATAGAGCTTTTCAGATGTTAGTTTTCCACTATGACTACCATGAGTTCAGGGAGTCAGCATAGGCAATCAATGCAGCCATAATAATCAACTCATTTTATGTAAATCATCCCCTTTTGGAGGGAGCGCTTCACTTTTTTTTTTTTTTTACAGGTTTTGAATTACATGATTGTATGCATTTTTATCAAATATTTCCATGGAGTTTATCCTTAGTCCTATGCTAGTAAAACTGCAGCTTCAAAAACTATCATTGCTTATTTTAAATTGGATTAGAAACTATTATTCCAAGTGGACAGCATTAAGCCATTTTTAAAATCTTGATTTTCATGGTTTCATTCAGTAGTCCATTGCACATTTCCTTCATTTTACTGTGATTATCATGACAAACATTCCTGACTTTGACATATCCTGAGTGATGAACATTTTTGTATGTATGTGTGTACAAGTAGATATGTCTCTGTGTCTCTATGTCTGTCTCTGAATCTGTCTGTCTGTCTGTCTGTATCTCTCTCTCTCTCTCTCTCTCTCTCTCTCTCTCTCATATGTGTGTGTGTGTATGTGTGTGTGAATCTGTGTACATGAGTGTGTATATGTGTAAGGGATACTTGTGTAGGTGTCCATGTGTGTGGAATCCAGAGGTCAACCTCCACGGTCATTCCTCAGGAGCCATCCATTTTGTTTTTGAGATAGGCTCTCTCTTTAACATGGAGTTCATTAAGTGGGCCAGGCTGACCAGCAGGGGAATCCTAGGAATCTACTTGCCTCAATCTTCCCAGCACTGGCCCTGACAAACTTACTATTGATTGTTGGCTTCTGATAGAATTTTCAGCCATCCTGGTCTAGCCACCAGACTACCTTCTGATTCTGTTGTGATTTAAAACCCTTCAGATGGAACATAATAGTTTGTCACCAATGTTTCCCTTACTTGTGTGTGTTTAGTGGGTATCTAAATCCTACATTTTTGTCTTTAACAAATAAATATCTATGTTTCTGTGTTCTGCCCTCTACTTCATTGTGGGCTCTCTTTTCTTCCTTCCTTCCTTTCTTTATATATTTATTTCATTCATTTATTTATTTATCTATTTGTTTACTTATTTTGAGGCTGGATTTCTCTATGTAGCCTGGCTGTCCTGGAACTCACTCTGTACACCAGACTGGCCTTAAACTCACAGAGATCATCCTGCCTCTGCAACCCAAGTGCTGGGATTAAAGGTGTATGCCACCAGGCCTGGCCTCATTAGGATCTATTTTCAAAAATATAACGTAATTTGTGTGCATTTGTGAGAAAATAAATTATAAAGCAATGATTTTTTTTTCAAAGAATCAATTCTTCTTTTTATCACACTGACTAGTAAAGGCATTGAGGAATTTCACAGGTTAGCACAGATAACATACAACATTATAATCCAGCTCACTATTAAAGCAAGGGTATCAAAGAAATTGTTTCCTAAGTAATAAGTAAAGGGATAGTGTCACCATTTTGTATATAGGGATACCTCCAGTTCTTTTAGGACTGAAGAATAGTCACTTGAGCTTGAGTTACTGCTCAGAGTTTCATTTACAAAAAGAACAAAAAAAAAAAAAAAACCCAAAAACAAAAATCCTTCTTTTTGTGAACAAAAAAGGCCTTTACTCCCTTAAAAATCTTGTTCTAAAATAGTGTGATGTATTGCGCAGTACGGATGAAGGCTATGGAATTGGCATTAATGGTATCATCCTATTTAATCCATTTCCACATTATGCTAATAATTCTAAAATCCTTAGAATTCTAGAGTGTTAGTTTGGCCAAAGCTCACTTAGATTGAGTTGATATACAGGTTGCTGGCCTTGACTATATGCAATGAGCTACAATACAATGGCAATTCTTTGTCAGTCTTCCTTGTCTTTGTGTAGGGCTGTTTCTCCACGTTCAGTTCTATCCTAGAGCCCCACCCCCTCCCCAGGCAATGTATTTCATAGGATTTCCCTATCACAGTAATAGGTTTCTCTGCTACCTACACAGTAAGCCAGATCAAGCCAGATTGCAAAGAACAGGTTTATCTGAGCAAAGCAACTCCAGCTGAGTCCTCCAGCCTCAGAAGTCAGACCTGGTGATGTCACATGCCTAAAGAAAAGCAGGGGACTTATCTACCCTGTAGGTGAGGGCTGATGATGTGTCCACCATAAGCTTGGATTGTGCCCAAGTATGGCCAAAAAACTGTCCTCTTTAGGTAGGGTTTTGGTTACTGGCTACTTCAGAGAAGGAGCTGCCACAGCCGCCAGGATTGCAGACCTGGGCTTTGGGGCACCTTTTCTCTGTTGGAGATTATCTGAGAGGGTGGGGTTTGGAGAGAGAGAAATGAGGCTTTCCAGAGCAAGCAGGAGTGAGCTGGAGGTTCCAGCTGAACAGTGTCTTCAAAAGTGTAAATCCCGAAACAAATGACACCATCAATTTAAAAGAAGGAACCATGTCTGCCAGTATTTGATTTTGACAGTTAACAGTTGATAAGACTAGACTTTGAGCATAATCCAATACTGTAACCTTACTGTAACCATTACAATTTATTCAATAGTAAGGACTCTTCTCATTTTGTGGAAACCAAGTTGATACACATTATCAGATTTAGGAATCTTTCTCGTTTTAGTTCTAGAGTGAAATAGATAATAACTATAATAAAACCAGCCTCCAACATCACATAAGCACTGTGCATTTAACAGTTGAATTCTGAACACCCTCGCCACATAACTGCTACTGGTATCAGCACCATTTTCATATGCACAAGGATTTAACATTTAGAAAGTTAAGAAATTGTCCTGTGTTCACAGAATGAAGGCTGAGCTATCCCACAAATGGAAGTTTTATACATTGTGTGCCCGTAATTCTTCCACTACATGGCAGTCATCTGTCACTTTAGTGAGATCTCTTACATGAACCACTTATCACTATCAACTCCTGATAATCTCATCTCCATGTTCATTCTCTGTGAGAAAAGCAATGCTCCGGACGAATCAGCTTCCCTGTGGCATCCAGCACGTGTCTGGAGCACTCCTTCCCGCTGTGGACTGGCCTGCGTTCAAGAACTACAAATGGATTTTAATACGAGCCTGTGGGGAGAAAAAAATACAATTATGGTGATAAATCTGCAGGAATCATAACATGAATTAAAAACCCTATATAAATGCTTTTTGGATTATCTGTCACTTGGGATTACTTATGCCATGATCTCCTCTATGACTGTAGATAATTGAATGTTGGCTATTTTACTGCGACTGGAAGTTCTGACGTTAGGGAGAAAATGAAGCATGTAAATAGGAGTTTGCTTATTTACTCAGTAATTAATTTGAGATTTCATCACAGGAATCATTTAAAGCCATAACACAGAATAACTTTATCTCATGGGAACTGGGCTCCTTTTATTTGGATGAGAGACGTGATTAATGTATCTGCCTCTTCTTTTTCTGTTTATTCACTAATAAACAATTAAATACCATGCAGATGTTGTTTGAGAGATAGAAGGGAAACTATTAATGGAAAAATAATCATACTAAGATGTGTTTGTGAAGTCTGAGAGCTTTTACTTAACCTTTGGACTCTTCCTTCTCTATTAAATGACACCATGGTCTTTGAGTTGCATGAAACCACTGAAACATGCCTTGTAGATGTGATGACAGTGACATCTTCTCATCCTGATACAAAGGCATACATTCTAAATCAGACATGGCATCTCAGCATTGCATTTATCCTAAAGTCATGGATCTCATGGGCTGAATTCATTGACGGTTGTTTGAATAGTATCCATCTATAGAACCATTGAAATGCTTCTTGACTTTCCCAGGTCTGCTTACATTCATAAAATATACAACTGCCCCAGTGTTCTGCACTGAGGTCCTGTAAAGTGTAAGCAGTACATTGCTATGCATGTTATGGAAGCATAGTGTTGTCCCTATAAAAGAAGATCATGGATGTGGCTTGGAGTTATGTGACATTAGACATTTCATGGGCTTTTGATTAGAATTTTTACTGCATAGGCAGATTCTAAGTGATTTTGAAGGATGCCTTGAGAACTTGTGACGTGGACTCTCTTCAGTCCCAAACATGCTTCTTGATTAACACAGAATAACACACACACACACACACACACACACACACACACACACACACACAGCTGAACTTAAAACAAAGCCTGAAAACTACACAAGAAATAAAGTCATAGGTACACACAGACACATATGTGTAGACAAGTCATAGTTTCAAGGGATTTTTATGCCTGTTCTTATAACATGTGCACACTGCCACCCCATGCTTAAACATTCAGTGCACTGTCCTAGGGGTGAACTCAGTCTTCAGGCCTGGCAATGGATGACTTTTCCCATTGAGCCATCTCAGTGTCCTGCCTTCCTTTTGCTTTTTGTTTTGTTTCATTTTTAGAGAGATTCACAGTATGTAGCCCTGGCTGGCCTGGAGCTCACCACGTGGACCAGGCTGCCCTTGCACATGCAACCATTTTGTTGATGCTGCTTCCAGAATTCTGGCTTATTGGAGACGTGAGGCACCATGCAAGGGAAGACCACCTATTTTTATAGACTATAGTGCTGAAACACTCTTCATTTTTTATATAATTTTTTTGTCTATGAATGCAGGTCTCTAAAATTGTGATACAAATGTAGAATCTCAGGGAATTGGAGAGGCTTGCTTCTTTTGAAGCATCCTTATTTGTATTGTGGTGAATATTACATATAGCTAATACTATACATTTTCCATGTTCACTAGACACTTACCAACTAAGTTTGAATACTTTCCACTGAGACAGGGAAGGCTTTGTCACACTGATACCTGGTTGTGGAGTGGTGATGTTACTTTCTCAAGTACAAAGATGATGTTTATTGAGAACGATGGTTTTAACCCACCCTAGTTACAGAATTACACTGCCTATCACGATAAAGTATACTCAGCTCACTCTTTAGCTTAATTTCAAATGATAGAAGGATGCACACATTCATTTCTGTAGAATATTCATGTCACTAATCAAACCTAATGGTGGTAACTTCCATGGCAAATTGAGCTTTGGTGAGGTTTGTAATTTCTTTCATCATAATATAATGTTTTTTTTTTTTCCCTCAGATGATGCTGTAGAACCTAAGAACACACACACATACACAGAATTAAAGTAAAAAGTATGAAGGATTCACCTATCAATTTAAATTTTTCCCTTAAAGTATATTTTGTATTAAAAAATATTGATACAAAGATTTAGATAAAAGAAGGTTCATTAGGAGTCAATGTAAAATGCATTTCATAGAAATTTTTTTCAATACTTTCTGAAAAATAAAACATTATTTCTTTTTATCTTAAAGTGACAGATTCACTTCAGAAAACATAAATAAAGTAAAATAGTTTAAGATGAAATACAACTCACCCACATATCCTCTTAATGGAGACTCCATTAAGCTAGAATTTTTTCTGCCCTTTTTCTTGTTTTCCCATGTAAACAAAAATGTTTTCTGGGGACAAAATTTATTCTTCAGATTTAATTTTATCCACTAACAGTTTCCTTCACTTGGTACTACCTAAAATACTTCCCTGTGGCATTCAGAGTTATACCCCAGACTTCCCCAGTCACTGGGATGGCAAATGATTTCTTCATACCTAGAGCAGAGATTCCTGCTGCACCCCGACTGTCACAATGCCGGTCATGGGTCCCCGACAGTTAGCCAGCTCCTAGCTGCATTGAAGCTGGCACTGTTTGCTTCCTCCTGGTTTTATGGCCAGTCTGCTGCTGCACTTTTCACCACTATAGAAATAAGGCAATCACAATTCCAGCTTTGTCAAAATCTCAAATCAACACAAACGTTCAAATGTAATTCCTTGAAATAATTTGCCTTGTCCCCTGTTTTCCCAGGAAGAAAGATTTTTAACCATAATAAATATAGAAATTATTCAATAATGTATAGTCTCTTGATGTATTTGTTACTTAACAAATTAAGAAATCATGTTCTATGTAGCATAGTGCATAAATATTAAATTAATATTTTTCTATATTCTAGTCAGTTTTTATTTTTTTTAATTATTTTTATTTTGTACATATGAGTGTTTTCCTGCATAGAAGTCTGTGTACCATGTGCATGCAGTGACCACAGAGACCAGAAGAGGGAATTGGATCCCCTTGGAACTAGAGTTAGAGGCAGTTGATAGGAGCCGTGCAGATGCCGGGAATTGAATCTGGCTCCTCTGAAAAGGCAGCCAGTGTACTCTTAACTGCTAAGTCATCTCTCTAGCCTGTCTTGACCTGCATTAATGCACAACTTCAATATGGGTGTCTGCCTCTTCCCTGAGCTGCTTTGTAAACCATCCAACTAACTTTGCAGGAATATACCACCTCGATTCTTCTCTATTTTGCTTGAGATACAGGTTCTGTTGAAGTCAGTAGGCATTATAGCTTTGAAATTTTCTCTCAAAGCAACCTAAAACAGTTATTTCTGTGAAACTGAAAAGACTCTTGCATGGGTTTTCTTCCAAACACAACAAGCATCTTTAAAAAGCTTCTTGACCATCGTGGCACCTGACCCCTCGGGCTCATTCCACAAATTTCCTGGCTGAATCTGCAGCCTTCCCTTGACCTTGGCTTTTCTCTTTTGTTGTTTCGTTTTGTGTTTTTATATTTAGTCTTAAAAGCATACTCTCATTGGTGAGCCTTCAAAGTCCACAATGGCATTTGTTTGAGGGCATCAGTTCTAAACATTATTGTATTTTTAAAAACACAGTATTTAGGAATATATTTAGAATGCCCCCTGAACATAAGGTTATTTCCTCTGTGCTTAGAGGGTAGGAGATGGAATGGAGAGGAAAATGGCACTGACTAGATGCTTCAGAATAGTCACAGGTGTTTGAAGACTTCTGCAAGCGAGTTTCACAGCACGCCTGTCTCCATTTAAACTCCCATCCTGCAACACACCAGTGTTTCAGCTCTACTATATTCTTGGTAGCATTGCTCTTACTGTGTGTGTCTGTGTGTGTGTGTGTGTGTGTGTGTGCGTGTGTGTGTGTGTGTGTGTGTGTGTGTGTGTATACAGGTGCATGTATGCTTGCACATATATATGCTAGTGTATGTTGAGTCCAAGTGCAACCTCAGTTCCCCAGGCACTATCCACCCCATCCCCCTTTTTGAGACAGGTTTTCTGACTGGCCTGGGACTCACTGAGTGGTCAGGCTGGCTGCCCAGCAAGGCTCAGAGATCTCCCTGCTTCTGTTTCCCTCCAGTGGTAAGATTATAAGTGAACATCTGATACCCGCTTGATCATCAAGTACTTTATTGACAGCTGTCAACCTGACTGTTGGCATTTAAGTCTTTATTTTATAAAGTGTTTTAGCCAAGAGGATCACTGAGATGCACTTGCCTCTATCATTGTAAGTTACACCTGATTAGGGAAACTCTTCCCTTTGGGGTACAGCAGTACTTTCTTACTGGGTTTCTGTTGCTCCTTTCCTCCATGGACTCCAGCCTGGTCTACTGTGTTCTTACATGGCTGTCTTAGCAGACACAGTGAACAGGCCATTCCTTTGTAGAAATCATTCTAGTGAAAGTATTGATCATGCCCAACTGTGTGCCCTGCGGCTAGTGTAAGCCAAAATAGGACATCAAGACACCTGATGTGTTGGTGAGACGGCTCAGCAAATAAAAGCACTTGCCACCAAGCCTGACAATCTGAGTGTGTCCCCAAATAGAAGGAGTTCTCACTTCCTCAAGTTGTCATCTGATACCCAGCACCATTGCAAGCATGCACACAGACACACACAGACACACACAGACACACACAGACACACACACACACACACACACACACACACATACACACACACATACACACACACAGACACACACACAGAGACACACACACACCACAAACAAATGAATAAATATAAATAAATAAATATAAATGCAGAAAAAAATTATCTTTTAAGGTTCAAACAATATCACCCTCTCTGATCCCTAAACTTGCATAAGTCCTAACTTCTATTACCTGGCAGCCAAAAAGGGAGCCTCAAAATGTTTGTTTACATGAAAGAATTTTCCTGATTTTTTTGTAGTAATGTGATATGGAATTAAACCCACTGCTTATGAAACATTGCTGCAGCTTTTGAGAAGGCTGGCACTGTTACTTGGGGCATTTTCCAGGAATAGGCGAGAAACGTTGAGTTTCCTCAACTTTCCCATTAGTTTTGAAGGGTCTTGCCCCTACCACTGTAGGAAGAGTGTGTGTGTGTGTGTGTGTGTGTGTGTGTGTGTGTGTGTGTGTATACATTTATGCCATGACAAAAGGTAGAGTTTACAGAATAACCATAGGTATTGGTGCTCACCTTCCACTTGGTTTAAGATGGTGCCTCTTTGCTGCTGCCCTTGACTTTTCACAGATGCTTCTGTCATTGCATTTGATTGTTTCCCAGGAGCACTGGTGTCACAGACCCTCCTGCTGTGGGACTAGCGTTATGCGAGTTCTGGGCAATCAAACTCAGGTCCCCATGCTGGCATAACAGGAGCGTTTACTCACCAAGCTACCTCCCGACTGGTTTGTCTTGCTTTCCTCCACGAAGACAGAGGTATGATATTTTAGATGAGGTAGAACAGGTCGTTGGTAAGGGTTCTGGAGAAGGGCAGCTAGGCAGAAATAAAGAGGTGGAACACAGTGGACTTTGATGCAGAGTCACTACTGCATGAAACTGTATAACAGATGCACATCACTGTCAAAACTCATAGGACATTTCAATACAAACTGAGCCATAACACAAGCTAGAGACTAGGCTTAACAATGTAGGAGTTCATTATAATCTATAATAAAAGTATCGTGAACTCTTTGTCATTACATATCCCCAGTGGGCCACATCAATGCAAGATGTTGATAACAGAAGAAATTATGCATAGAAGGAGCATGTGCATCTCATGTCCTCTGCCAAATTATTCTCTAAGTCTAAAGAGGTACTGACGCTTTCCCTGTTTGTTTCCCTTTAATTCCCTCCCCTTGCCTTTTTGCTCCAACTAGGACTTTGAGCATGATGGTGAAAAGGAGTGTGAATAGTGGAAATCTCTGTGTTGGTCCTGACTTCAGTGGGACTGTTCCAAGCATGTTTCCATTTAGGGTGATGTTGGCTGTGGGTTTCTCATACATACCTTTTATTGTGTTGAGATATGTTTCTTTTGGTCCTGCATTCTCTATGACTTTTATCATGAAGGCTACATTGAATTTTGTCATAGGCTTTTTCTGTGTCTATTGAGATATTTATTTGACTTTTGTCTTTAAATCCATTTGTGTGTTTTATTACATTTATTGACATGAATATGTTGAACCATCTTTGTATCAGAGAGAAAGACAACTTGGTCATGGTGTATAATCTTCACATATGAAAATACAATGAACTCATTTTTAAAATAAATTCAATTATTCGTACTTCTTAGAAGACCTTAATGTTATTTTGTCTGACATTTGCAAAATTAATATCAAAAACTACTACCACAGCCTTTATAGATTTAAAAGGAGGTAATTTTATTTTTTCCACTAATAATTAGAAATTCTTTTGTTCTTATTATTAAATGGATATTATTTTTCATCAGGTGAACTAAGATATTAAAGTTTCACTAGATAAGAGAGAAAAACATTTTCTCAACACTCTTTGTGAGACAATCTTTAGTTGAAAAACCAATTGTTAGGCAGTAGAAAATGAACTTTCTAGGGTTTTTTTTTTGTACTTTGTTTTTGGATGTGCTCTTCTATCTTTTTTTTTTTTTTTTTTTTTTAACTGTGATAAAATCCTAAAGATGACAACTTGGAGAGGAAAAGACTTATTTGACTAACAAGTTACAGTCCATCATGGAAGGGAGCCAAAGCAAGACCTCAAGGCAGGAATTGAAACAGAGACCATGGAGAAACACTGTTTACTGGTTTATTCTCCTTGACTTGCCAAGCTACCTTTCTTATATGGCACAGGCCTCCTTGCTTAGGAATGGTACTACCCACAGTAGTCTGGATCCTCCTACATTGGTTAACAGTCAAGAAGATGCCCCCCAGCCATGCTCACAGGCCAGTCAGATGCAGGCAATTCCTCAGTTAAGGTTCTTCTTCACAGGTATGTCAAGTTGACCACTGGCTGACTGTAGATAAGTGCTTCCTCTAACTTGACCAGATGGAAAGAATTTAAGTAGTTTAAGTCACAGAATATCTTAAAAGCCATATTCTTTTGTAACAAATGTAATGCATATTCATCAATTAAGTTAGGCTACCACTCTCTTTTCTTTGCTATTTGTATTTACATATAATGTTGACATTTATGTCTGAACATGCTTGTCCATCTTTTTGGTACTTCGGGATGTCTGCTGTTAATTTGAAAACTGCATAAACAAAATCCCCTCTCTTTCTCTTCATTCAACCGGCCTCACTAGAGTTTAAGAGTGCAGTTGATTCTGATTGATTTGGGTAAATGATGTAACTTAAAAAAGCTCCAAGATAAAATTCATGGGAAATGTAACAACCAGAAAATAAGGAAACAGTTGGGAACAGTTGGAATGATTGTACTAAAAGATTTTCAAAGGCTCACGTTCTCAGTTCAGGAGTAAAAGCCACTAAAAATAAACAAAGGCACAAGGATCATTGTATTATTCTCATGTTATGGATTTTCATTTTTACAAGTGTGTGTGTCACTGTGCACATATACAAATCAGAAGACAACCTGAGGGAGTGAATTCTCTTTTTCCACCACGTGGATTTGACAGACTAAAAGCACAGGGCCAGGAACGCCCTTACCTGCTAAGCCATCTTGCCAGCCCTGCCCTGTATTTTTTGAAGAATCACTTCATGCATTGTCAACTGAGATTTTGATATGAAGTAGTTTACTTAAATATTCATTCAAGTATTCCACACAGTAGATAACTTTGTCAACAATTTGAGTATCAGTTATCAGAGTAGGACTGTGTGAATCACTCCCTCTTACTCTCATGAATGGCATTAGAGAAGTGACAGTTGATCTTTCTTTAGTATTGTTGTTGAAATATTAGGTGGTCTTTTAATACAAAAAAAAACAGAGCCAGATGTTGGGATGAGAGCTGAAAGATCAGAGAAGCAGAGCAGCCAGCCACTAGTTCTTCCCTGTATGAAATCCTCAGCCTCAAGAGAGTGAGGTCCTGTTTCCTCGAGCCTTAAATATCTTTCTCTCCAGACATCACTTCCAGGGATTAAAGGTGTATGTGTTTCCCAGTACTGGGATTAAAGGTGTGTGCCACCACTGCCTGGCTCTGCTTCCAGTGTGGCCTTGAACTCACAGAGATCCAGACAGATCTCTGCCTCCTGAGTGATAGGATTAAAGCTGTGTGCCACCACTGCCTGACCTCTGTGTCTAATCTAGTGGCTGGCTTTGTCCTAGGATCCTCAGGCAAGTTTTTTTAGGGTATATAATATGTCACTACAAGTATACTTTATTTCTTCTTATTTTATAAACTTATATTTTTATGGTATTTATGTTTACCACTTTGCCCTTGAACTCATGAAGATGATAAATCTCTGAAAACAAGACAAATTAATGAGCATCAGGACATATGCAATAGAAAGTATAACAAATAGACTTCATTTTCAGTAAAATAACAGAACACAGGGAAAATTGAAGTATGTGATATAGCCACAGATGGAGAATAATGGCCTTTATACTGGGAGCAAAATAGACAGCCAGAGTTACAGGGTGCTCACATCAGGCATGATTAAGGGGAAAAACCTGAGGTATGTAGCTTCTATGGATGTTCTATTTTAAAAATAGCCCTTTAATTAAAACATAGTTGTATTTTAAATAATGCAGTATAAAACATCAAATAACCACAGGTATGGGTTCAGTTTAGTTACTTTTTGCAGGAAAAACAAAATAAATTTTAAACACTTGAAAAAAGATGTAAAAAATTGTAAACACACGCATACACATGAGTGAAGGTACCCAGGGAGCCCACAGAGGGCTCTGGAGTCTCTGGCTCTGAAGTTGCAGGTGGCCATGGACCACCTGCTGTGAGTGTTGGGAACTGAACTACAAAGTAGCACACAGCCTTAACTACTGAGTCATCTCTCCAGCCACATGTCTAAGGGTTGAGACACATCGTGAACTTCATAGAAACTAAATTCCTGCTGTGAGAGAAGAAGCAGCCATGCTCTTTGCAGTTGTTCATATTGTAGCATTGAGGAATCAATCAGATAAAATGTGTTCTAGCAGCTATGACACAGCTTTCTTATGGATCAATCTGACTAATCAAAAAAAGATGAAATATTCAGGATATTTTTGACCATATGACGTCCCAAGGACAGCTTATTCTGTTTTGTAGTGTGTTTCTCCTTGCTTTGCAAGGCCTGTACCTTTTCAGTGAGCCCTTTTGTAATCTTGCACTGGAATAGGTTGAATCACTCAGGTCTGAGATACTTGTCACAATATGTTGGCTTCGTTTGCAGTTTTTACCTCCAAGAAGAAAAAAATTGATCAGTTGAGTCTCTTTTTCCTGTTACAAGAGCTTGATGCCATCAGTTCCTTCTTCATAGCAATTTTACAAATTTCTTATCTGAAATCCTAAAATTTAGGGAATTCAACATGACACTACTGATAAAAAGTAAACTGGGTTACGCCATGAATTCAAATCTTTGGACTTCTTTTCCAAGTCTCACTTTGTTTTTGTACTATTTCAGAACAACCTACAAAAGATTTGTTTCCTAGGTAGCAGACATGTTAGGTAAATCATTTTGTAACATTTCCTAAAAGTTGGTTGGAAATTATTGCTCAAAATTTTTGTAAAAGTGACGTAAAACATAATTTATTTTAGTGATAGCTAGATAGCTGTCATTGTACTATGTATATGTAACACATTCCTGAAACTTTCCAGTCCCAATAAAGGTATAGCAACAGGCACCATATACATCTTGAATAGCATATCATAGCCTTTTGTTCAAATCCTCAACCAGAAGACTCCTCAGGGGTTTCCAAAGAGAGGGTGGTGTCCACACGTAGTTGTTTCTTTTAAGATTGGCAGGTGATCAAAATACTTGATCTCAATCAAAGATACCATTCGTCCCATGGCAGACCAGAATAAGATCCAGATGTTGATAATATCTGGCTATGTGAAGCATCTCTAGGACCCTCCAAGGGGGAAAAACATAGAGGGGCTGGGGGCTCCTCTGTACACTCCTTCAACAAAATGCCTAAAGCTGAAGTTTCATTTTAAACTATTTATTCAGGGAGAAGGCTATTGATTAGCAAGATCAACTGCTCCTGCAGACACTTAAGTGAGCATGTCACTATCATGCTGTGTGTAACATTTTATCACGTGGATCCTTAAGTGTAAAACCAATTTTATGACATGAGGAGAAAGTAATAATGCAATAGGTGCTCCTGCTTGTAATTTGGCTTGCATGCAAATTTTCTAGGGTATGTGAAGTATATTGTTAGATTTATCTTGCTGGACTTCTTATATATTTACACTATTATTTCCTAAAACATTATTAAAAAGATGAAATTTTATGGTGGACCCTTCCAAGAGGTATTATATACCTTTCCAGAAACTGAAATTACATTCCTCTTTGACAAAAATCCAGCTTTATTCCCATACATTCCCAGTGGCATTAGGAAGCTGGTTGTTTTTGTTTGCCAGTGAGAATGTAGTAAGAGTTCCATCTTTCATACCAAGGGAATCCACAGTGGAATTCAGCTTATATGACAGTGTCCCAAGCCAAAATCTTTGTGTATTGGAAGACCACGAAACAACTTAGTCGGTACTGCTATAGATGTTCATGGGTGTGTCAAGAAATGAGCAGTTGCTGGAGAAGTGAAATTGTGCCATGCAATTCTTCCTTTGCTCTTTTCACAGAAGCATCTCCTGCAGAGCTTCCGATCTTTGTTTATTTCTGCTGCCTCCTGGGTGTGCCTTCCCCTTCCAGGCCTGCCCCGCTCCCATCCTTCATGGGATCCTCAGCTTCTTCAGCACTTTTTCCCCTCTTGGCAGCCAGCTGTGTTCCCAGAATCTCACTCCAGCTTCCCACTTAGGGATCCAAACCTCAGAATGAATGCGTTTCGATTTCCCACTTTCGGAAAGCAAAGAAATGAATTCCTAATGGTGATTCCAGGGTTGAGCCTTGGAGGTCGTCCCCATTTCTTAAAACGAGGAGGGTGAGATGTCATAGCTATTTAGAGGCCTTGTCTTGTAACATCACTGACTTTACAAACAGGTGTGTACTGCCCAAAGCTGGAGGTTTGAACAGCTTACTTGCCACACTGTGTGTCTCAAGGGATTAGTAATGGTTTGGGGATGCCCTGTCGACACTGAAAGCAGATGAAGGGCACAATAAAGATTTTATTGTCTTGATACTGATTGAGCATAATTATTTAACATACTGGCTTCATTTTAACTGTATATTAGAGAAAAAGGTACCATGTATCTCTGTGATATTTGTGGTTATAAATTTATGCATCATTTCCCAACGCCTCTAGTGCTTGATCCAGAGGTTCAGAGCATAGAAGAAAGCTGTGATTTTCAGGCATCTGGGAGGAGTTAGGAGTTCTCTATGTTTTGTCTATAACAGTCTAGTCTATCCAGTGGGACAGAGAGGGAGCCATTATCTGATGCTATACCGTGGTCATGAAAGAAGTATTGTCCTCAGTTGGGGATTAGATAGTGCCATGCAAATGGTGGAATCCTTGGTCACAATACAGAGCAGTTGGGATACCTCAAAGCACAGTGATACCTGGTGCCTTGGAAGTCACCTCTTTCCATAAACTCTGTATGCCCCAGTTTCCTTGTCATTATCTGCCCATGCACTATTTCATTTCCGTTTGGAACTGCTTCTACAGGGATGAAATACTCTTCAACCCTCTGTTTGTAAAGGTCTGTTCCTACATAAGGTAGAAATAACCATTGTTTCCAAATTAAGAGTCTCTAGTTTGTCTAATGCATAACCAATCAAGAGTATATGTACTCAAAGAGATTGGTACTGTTTAATAATACATTGAATGATTTAAATTTTGGATTATGAACCAGTTACTATCTGTCAGGAAAGCATATCAAGGACTTTCTGTATATGAATAAACTGATAAGAAATAACTCACATTATCCTACAAAAACAAAACTTTAATGATGATGCAAAGAATAAACCAACATCCTGCTCTAATAGGAGGTGTGATAATGTCTACAAATTTGCACAAAAGTATTGCAATTTATAGTGTTTTACTGTTTATTTGTTTGTTTCTTAATGCATTTGGAATGGTTTATAAAATTGTTTCTCTGCTTTAGTACCTAGAGTGCAAATCCCAGTTAGAATTCCATACAGGAAGCATTATAGATCACTCAGCTTTTGTATTTCTAGTTCATATGCTTTTGCAGGCAACCCTTTTAGCCAAGAAGAGGTAAAAGGCATTAAAACATCAACCCATTTTTCCTTTCATTTGTTCTGGTACCACTGTTGATATGTTTTTCTTTCTTTTTGCATTGTGACTGAATAAAACGCCCTCACACTCCTGCCTTTGTGTGCTTTGAACAGAACTATAATTTATATTCTATAATGAAAGTTGTTAAGAACAATTTAAAAAAACATTGAAATGCATTTTCATGTTTTCAAGAGAATAAAAATGAAAAACTTTCATGAAATAAAGATGTAAAGCCGGGCGGTGGTGGCGCACGCCTTTAATCCCAGCACTCGGGAGGCAGAGCCAGGCGGATCTCTGTGAGTTCGAGGCCAGCCTGGGCTACCAAGTGAGCTCCAGGAAAGGCGCAAAGCTACACAGAGAAACCCTGTCTCGAAAAAAAACCAAAAAAAAAAAAAAAAAAAAAAAAAAAAAGATGTAAATGACGGATGTAACATAACTGTTGTTCTGATACCATGAGATAGCTGAAAATAACAATTTGGGGGTTTCATCTAATAGAATAATACTAACGTGAGTGTTGATTTGGTTACATTAGACGTAACCAAATAATCTGCTGTGGCCTGCTTCTCTCTGTCAAGGCTCTACTCACACACTCCAATAGAACATGGACCCTTTGGCCCTGGGAGTGTGCATTTCATATATACTTGCTCAACTTAGGAATTAATAGATGTGGACTCGTGCCCATTAATACTGTGTTGAGAATATTAGTGTGTTAAACTGTAGGGAGTTTATAATTAAATTTTTCTCATTAAAACTTATAAAAATACAAATGAACCTAAATAAAAATCACCATTTTAAATCAAACAAAATGTGAGTAAACAACTTAAAAATTTCTTGTGTAGGATTTTCTGAAAACTTTCCTCAGGTTTCAGTGTCATAATTGTATGCAATATCTTAAGAGGGAAAAAACGCCACTGAGGGTTAGAATTCAACCATTTCAAATGATTCAACTTTGGTAACTTGACAACCCATGCTGGGAGACTAGAGAACTCCGTGTGCCTTCTCTGAATGAGCATGTCCGGGTAGCTGACCACAAATACAGAAAGGTCACAGCGAGTTTCCCAAGATTGCTGCTGGATGGGATTTTGTCTCTCAATCAGGATCATGTTGCACAAGGGTCAAATCATTCATGACATTGCGCAACTCCAGAGCCGGGGACAATGCTTCAGTTCATCTCGTGAAAACGCTCCTTCCTTCTTCAGAAGACACTCACCCAGACTCCCAGTGCAGCGGGACTCAGAAGAGCAAAGGGATGTTTTAACTAGATCAGTCTTGGTTACACAATTCTGAGATGAAGCTTGACACCCCGAGCTTGTCTTTAGAAAATTCCACATGAGTTTACTGATCATTTTGAAATTCCTGTGACCTCTTGTGTACACAGTGGGTGTAGCTTAAGGAGTTGTGTGTTTGTCCTCCCAATGGAATGGAAATGTCCTCATGCTGAAAGACTTTCTTAGTCTCTGTGGTGCTTTTCACATCATTGTGATTTAAAGAAAAAAAATTTTGAATATTTGGGTGAATAAACTAAGGCCCCACTGAAATAGGGAAAAATTTAATATGCTTTCAAGTAAGAAATCATGCATCTATTGAAATATATCATTAATAATGATAAATCTATTCCATTTTCTCCCTGCAGTCTCCAAACGTCCACAACTACCCCGATATGGAAGCTGTTCCCCTGTTGCTAAATAATGTGAAAGGGGAGCCCCCAGAGGACTCATTGCCTGTAGATCACTTCCAGACACAAACTGAGCCAGTGGACTTGTCAATCAACAAAGCCAGGACCTCCCCTACCGCAGTTTCATCCTCCCCAGTCTCCATGACAGCGTCTGCCTCCTCACCTTCTTCAACTTCAACCTCCTCCTCATCTTCTAGTCGTCCAGCCTCATCCCCCACTGTTATAACATCAGTATCTTCAGCATCGTCTTCGTCAACAGTGTTATCTCCAGGACCCCTTGTTGCCTCTGCATCTGGTGTGGGCGGCCAGCAGTTTTTGCACATCATTCATCCTGTCCCACCTTCCAGTCCCATGAACTTACAGTCTAACAAACTCAGTCATGTTCATCGAATCCCTGTGGTGGTACAGTCAGTGCCGGTTGTCTACACAGCTGTACGGTCACCTGGAAATGTGAACAACACTATCGTTGTGCCGCTCCTGGAGGATGGGAGAAGCCATGGCAAAGGTAAGAGACACAAAGTCTCATTGGGTTTTCATACTAGAGAAAACCATGTGTTTTTCTGTTGTCTTTCTTTCTTTTTTTTTTTCATTGACTGGAACCTGGATTGTGTGTAGAAACTGTGTAGAACCACAAAGACCATCTGATTGGCCACACTGAGTAGAAACCTGCTTAGGAGCAGTTACATATGTATGGGCAATTCCCTTAGCTGAACTCAGTCTATATACTTATTTATCGAGTCATTTCATGTGAGAGTTTTGATATCTTAAAATTTACAAAATAATGCTTTCCTTAAATGGTAAAATAGGAGGGGCAGCCTGTGCACAGTAGAATTATGTATGAAATGAAAGTTCAGAAATCTTTTATGGACCTTGGTAAATAAGGATTTCTTTTGTAGTTGTTCAGACTTGAACTTTTTAGATGACAGTAATATAAAATGCCATGAAGATGAATTGCCTGAGATCTAGACACTTATTTTTGAGTTCCTTTTAAGTTAGATTGATATCAGAATGATTAAGCCAGGCATGGTGGAACGTCCCTTTAATCACAGCACTTGGAGGCAGAGGCAGGTGGACCTCTAAGAGTTCAAGGCCAGCCTGACATATAGAGATGTCCAGGTCACCCAATGTTATATAATGAGAGCCTGTCTTTATTTACTATTCTGTTCATGGTGAAGACACATCATGACCAAGGCAATTTATAAAGGAAGACATTTAATTGAAGACTGGCTCACAGTGGGTTAGTCCATGAACATAACAGCAGGAAGCATGCAACAGCATGGCACTTGAGCAGTAGCTGAGAGCTTTATATCCTTATCCACAGGCAGCAGAGAGAGAGAGACAGGGACTAGCATGGACTTTTGAAATCTCAAAGTCCATTCCCAGCAACACACCCTCTCCAGCAAGAGCACACCTCCTGCCACAAGGCCACACCTCCTAATCCTTCTAATCCTGCTCAAACGACTCCATTCCCTGGTGACTAAGCATTCAAGTATATGAGCCTATGGGGGCCATTCTCTTTCAGACCGCCACAACCTGTAAAAAATACGTTTATTTGTAAAATTTCATATAGATTGGTTTTTTTTTTAATCATCTGCTAATTCAGTTACTATGGTTTTTAAATAACAAGGTGAGTTAGAATGGAAATGTTTCAAAATACATTATTAAGGTCTCATTTTTCAGGGGGGGGGGGGAGAAGATACCTTGTCACATGCCCATGTGATAATATTTAGTTACTTCATTAGTTGTGGTAGCTGTGCATCCATATATGGAGTTACACTCTACTTGTAAGCTATTGCTTTATGCAGAGATTTAATAGAAGAATTGTAAATCCCATATCTTTATTCTCTCCTACATACAAATCTAAGCACTAAGCCCCTTCTCTGCAAATATGAAATCTCATAGTATTGACTCACTCCCTATGAAACAGAGTGCATATTTGTGTATTCAGATGGCAAACACAGTTCTAGGATCAGACTTTCCCAATATTGCTTTTTGCTCTGACACTGTGTTACTACTGAGGCCCATGATTAAAACATGATCGATGAATGCATAAACCACTGTCTTCTCATAAAATGCTAGGAAACATGGTTGTTTTGCTTCTGGTAAAAGGTAGGACTCAATATTGAGAAATGATATATGATTGAAAACTTGGCAGAATGTTTATAAACATCCATACAGAGCTGTGTGTTCACCACTGGAAGTTATTATTTTATCAATATTAAATTTCTTCATAGCACTCAAATAAGTTTCACTTGTCCTGTTTTAACAAAGTTAAAAATCTCCTGATTCAGGAATTTCAGTTTGCAAGTTTGAGAAGTAGGCATTCCTGCTTTATCTAACAATCTCAGCTGCCAAGGCCCGAGTGGCTTGGGTTCTAGCCACCCCCCCCCCAGGGGTGTGGAAGGAATGAAGAAAAGACACACACACAGGCACACACAGCAAAGCTGGGATCAGGGCGGGCTTTCATACCACTGCCAACCTGGACCTCAGCATGTTTATTAGGTATAGTCCAGGGGCTCAGTAGACTCCGTAGTCTCTGTAAGTGGGTAGGCTCAGTCTGTGGACATCCGGGAGGAGGAAGCCACAGCTGCTAATCTGTACACACTGATCAATTTTTCATAAACACTCATACTCAGACTCCCCGAGGAAAGCTTTGCCATTCATCTTGAGCCAAGCCCATACGGGTAACAGCTTAGCCAATTTCCCATGAGTTGATTGCTCTCAGAGTCTGTAACATGGATGCATCCATGTTAAAGTATACAGTCACTCACTCAGGGGCTTTCTCCGTTCCACACACGATGTATCATCTGCTATCATGGGACAGGAAACGGGTCTCAGCAATGCTCTGAACTGAAAAAGTGGAGGAAAAGAGGGATGAAGGTGCTTTGGAATGGATTATTTTCTTCTGCACCCTTTTGGTATTGCTCATATCTCTGAGTAAAATGAACAAGTCTCTGAATAATAATTAACCTAACTGGGTGATAAATCAGATATTTGTTTTACTTATTCTCTAAACATATAGTTTTAAATTTTTAAGAATTAGCATTTAACAGGTAGTGAAGCACATCATTATGTATGTTGTATAATCCTCTATATGTGTCTATGTGTTCATGGTAGACTCCAGTGTCTCTGAAGTGTTATAATCCTATATTTGTCCATGTTAGGGTCCAGTCATTCTGCAGTGCCACTTAATGCAAATATCACTTTCTTTGTGAGCTTTTTATACAATTTGGACTCACCAATAAAGAGCAAAAGAGATACCTTTTATTTGTCATCATCATTTTATAGAATAGGCTTTTGGTAATTAGGAGATATAACATATAAAATGTATATATATGGCTTAAATTTAATTTTCTGGAAAATGTATATTGCAGGAGCCTGTAAAGACTCATGCTTTCATTTGTTCTCTGTGTGTTTTATTAGTTTCATGTGGTATGTCTTATTTGGTAATTTTTATGTCATGAATAAAAATGTACTTAATCATAAGCCCAGTTAACCATTCTATGGATTATAAGATAACAGATATACGAGGCAAAAATGCTGCTTTTCTCAATTAGAGCTGTACAAAACTATTGCCTTAATTCTCACTTTTATCAGTGAAAAAATGGGGCTAGTAGCATGAACTTTGTTACGATTTCATAGAAGAACATAGTACAGAGTCCTAGTATTGACCAAGTATCAGTCAACATTTGCATTTTATCATTATTACTTTTCTCCTTATTATTACAAGCAACAATCAACACTTCCTTTTCTTCTTCTCATAAAACAGTTAATGATGATGGTGGTATCCAAGACAGAAGTTGTTCAATTAGAAATGAACCCCAAGAAGTTGGTTGGGTACCACTTCTCAAAGTTGCTGACACAGCAAGGATGAGGGATGAGAGATTAGTATGAGAAATTGTCTGGAAACATCTCATTTTTAAATTTTATTACTTCGTATTAAGTTTTTATAATCACCATATTCTACAAATATTGCTATAGCATTTTATAACCTTTTATTGTTTAACTGATTAACTAGAGGACAGTAAAAGTGTCTGGTGGAAAGGTTTGCCTACCTCACAGAATGAGGAGAGGAAAGGGCATTTGGGTAATCCTTCAAACCTTTATTTTATACATATGCAGCTGGGTACTGAAATGGCTAAATAATAAAGGGAGTTCCTGTTTACCTTCCCACTTAGGGCTTCTATACTTGGTATAGAAGCAAAAAAAAAAAAATACAAAATATACATGCAAAAAAAAAATACCCTAAGGAACTTGATTTTCCAAAATGCTAATATGAAAGGTATAAAATTTCACTCATATAAATTAGGTGAGTTTACTGGATAATTACTTTTGAGATTGGTATAACATATATGCTCTGTGACAGAGAAGTAGAGCCTACACATCATGTGACACAAAGGACTGTGAATATACATGTCCATATCGAAACTCATGTATCATGTGGCTTGAGCCATGTGTTCATCTGAGTGTTTACTAAGCATCTCTCAGCTCAGCAGTAGCCTTTATTGCCACTGAGGATACAATGATAAACAGAGCTGGTACTGTTTCTCTTTCACACTGCTTCTTGCTCTATCCACCCTGAAGCTCATGGACCACATGTAGCTGAGGGTAGCTAGGGATGCACCCCAGTACAAAATTGGAAGCATACTCAAAATGTTGAGATGTTGTTTACAATTTCTTTGAAACTGAATTGTGTATCCTTGAGCATGAATTTTGTAGAAGACAACATCACATTGCAGTGTCAAAAGGCTGGATATATCTGCAAGTCTGATGGATAATATCAAGTTAAAGAAATCTTAGAAATAAATACTCATTCTTCTGGTTACAACTGAACAAACATTTGCATAAGCCAAGGACTTGTCCAGTAAGAAGATAATTAGAATTATAAATAAATAAAATTGTATTTGACAACAAGTATTGGCACAGAGCACAGTTCTTTACGGAAAGAAGAAATGTCTTGACTGTGATTCTCCATAAAAGGATAGAAGTTATGGTTTGAGGAAAGGATGAGATAAAATTCCTACCAAGAATGCCTGGATAACAGCAAAGGGATATGAAAATGTTTTCTGTTGAAGCCAGAGCTTCAAGTAGAGCATCAAAGAAGAAAGGCTATTGGCCTAGAGGAATGAAAGGTGGTAGGTAGGCATCAGAGTGGGACAGGGATGGAATGTGAAATAGGAAGCAAGCTGGGAAAATGTTCTGAGAGGTACAGGAAATAGACATACTTCAGAATAGAGCTGTGAGAGCAAGGATTGAGAGGTCTACTAAGGACAAGCTGTATGTACCCTCCCATGGGAGGCTGAAGGATCCACAACTAATCCACGTAGAAGAGTGTTTTGTTACTGTGGAAGCTACAACCTTCAAGTGGTTGTCTTATCTCTAAATAAATAACTCTAGGAATTTCTGTCGAGCCTATGAAAAGTTGTGACATATTTACCATGGAATTTTCATCATTCTGTTTTGCTTTGTTGTAGCTACTTAGTAGTAGAACACCACATAGCATCAGAGTAAATCAGAGGCAAGGTTGTGCTTGGTTCAATTAGTAGCTTGATGGAAAAGTTATGAATGAGAGGGAAAGCAGAATTCTCCTCCCTTCTGCTACATAATGTGCATTTCCTATATGCCAAACACAGTGCTGAGAACTGCAGTTCGAAGATGCGCAAGGCCCTGCTGCCATGAACATTACATTTCAATAGGAAGGGTGATGAGCATGTGCCAGGCATTGTAGGTGCTACAGAGACACAAAAGGATGTGACGAAGTTAGCAAGAGAAGGGCTCGCTATTAGGGGTAATCGAGGAAGCCCATTGAGAAATCATCTGCTCACATAATATCTGCAAAAGACAATTCCCAAAAGATCTGAAGTCTCAGCTGAGTACCACCTGTGTGATGAGGGACAGAGAAGACTGTTTCCTGGAGTGCACAAGCAGTGGAAAATGTTAGAGATAAGCACTGAAGACACATCAGGGCCAGAACAGGGGGAGTTAGAACCTTAAATCCCAAGGTGGCTTTTGTTCTAGATGTAATGAAAAGCCACTAGAATTGGACATGTGTGCAGAAGTAAGTCGTGATCTTCACTGTTTTGCAAGACTCATGGAGACTCTGCGTACAGTAGAGAAAATGGGGCAGGAGTGAAAATGGGGTGCTGGCTCAGGACTACTGCCATATGGATTGGAATTGGATATGAAGAAAGATGGGAAGTAGGGGTATCCTCTAAGCTTGTGGCTGAACTATTGAGTAAATGATGCTGATCTTTCCTAAGATAGGAGGAATATGAATGTGACAGAAATTCCTTTGGAGTGTGCTCTATTCAGCATAACATGCCTGCTCTACCTTTGACTAGAACACTTGAAATGGTAGTTGGACAAATGAGCCTGGGGTTCTGAAGGAGGAGGCAGAACCATTGGAAATGGAAATGCATTGGAATCCATTAGAGTACAGGAGATATCTGTTGCTTAATAATGACTGCCATGAATCGTCTGGGATGAGAGCCAAAACAGGACAGGCATGTATCCAAACTTTTACTTTTTGCATATGCTTGTGTGTGTGTGTGTGTGTGTGTGTGTGTGTGTGTGTGTGTG
Source organism: Peromyscus leucopus (assembly GCF_004664715.2). Classification (NCBI taxonomy): domain Eukaryota; kingdom Metazoa; phylum Chordata; class Mammalia; order Rodentia; family Cricetidae; genus Peromyscus; species Peromyscus leucopus. The sequence continues at coordinate 24,286,286 of NC_051070.1, forward strand.
TGTGTGTTATGAGTGCCTACATGTGGTGTGCATGCATGTGAGCGTAGAGTCCCAAAGTTGATATCAAATGTCTTCCTTGATCACTCTTCACTCTATTTATTGAGGTAGGGTCTCTCACTGAACCCAGAGCTAACAGACTCTAGCTAGTCTAAATTGCCAGGTTGCACCAGGTGCCCCCTGTCTCTGCCTCTCAGCCAAGACTATAATTGGCTTTTATGTGGATGGGTTCTGGGGATCCAACCTCTGCTCTTCACACTTCCATGACAAGTGCTTTTCAACTGAGCCATCTTGCAGTCCTTATCTAGCCTTTTCACATTGAGATATGACATTGTAATCTACAAATATGTTGGACCACATACATAACTACCCTGGGCTGCAAATTGGACACACTTCAGAGGTTAGGAAGAGACACCTGAGAAGTCAAGAAGGGAAAAGAGACCCAGCAATGCCAATCTGCTGGAGAGCTTTGTGGGAAAAGGTGAGGACATCGAGGACAATGTGAAAAAGAGGGTGTTTCACAGATGGACTTTCCCCTCACTAGTAATACTGTCCAGGGCCTGAGAGGAAAGCTGAGAGCTGTGGGTTAGAAGGGGGTGAGTTCCTTCCTGATGATGAGCAGCATGTCCATGAAGTGAGAAGACGAAGGACTGAAATAGGTTCTTGTTCAGAAGAGAAGTGAGGGAAGTGAGATTCAATCAGTGGAATGATTTTGTGAAGAGCTGTAGAGATGGGCAATGATACTTGGGGAGGCATTCCTACTCTCCATGAAGAGACTTATAAGGCAGGCACAGAATAGTGTATCTGCGTGCTCTCAAGAATAATCCAGTAGAGAGTTTGAAACAGATAATTGTGGTTAATTCTGTGGAAGGGAGAATTGTAAGAACGAAATCTTTAGTTGCATGTGAGGGCTTGTATTATTTTGTGGAGTAACCCATATTTTATAGTAATTAATTTATATCCTAGCATTGATTTGTTGTATTGACAAAACTGTTAGGACGAAGATGCATAATGAAAAATGAGAGGAAATGTAAAAGCAGATAATAATGATCTATGATGGACAAGGAAAAACATAACAATAAAAGTTAAGTAAAATACAGATTCCACTAATAATTATAATTGTAAAAAAGACCCAAAACAATGACCTGGGATTATTAATGAAAGCAAATGAAAGTTAAATAAACTTTTTATTTGGGTTCTATTGATAATTATAAAAATGATACTAAAACTAATATAGAGATCAAATGCTTTCACAACTACCTTTTTGTAGTACACACAGTAGTTCAAAGTAGGCAATAAACGCCAAATAACCTATTCTAATTTACAAAAGGCATTTTCAATATTTTAATATTAATAGGTAACTACATTTTAGAATTCAAGATAATTAAAGGAAAATGCCATGACCAGTTTCAGAAAATCCAGATTTTCTCCAATATCCAATATCTGATTCGGTCCTTTCTCCTTCTTGTGAGAGGAGCAGGTGACCTTAATGCTCAAGAATAAGAGAAGGGTGTGATCAGCCAACGACTTTGAAGGTGACCAGACTGAAGAGGCCCAGTGCAGCTAGGGGACGGGACTGGGTATGTTTCTGTGTGGCAGTTAGATGATTTCCTTCCCTAATTGCTTTCTCCTCGTCTTTATTATCTTACGTAGATTGCCAGATATTTCTGTGTGTCCCTCCCATTAACTTCTCCTCAGCCCCGCCCAGCGGGAAGAAGCCTGGGTGACAATGAGAAGTCGGTCACAGAGAGGGAAGGAGCCCAGCTCTATTTTCCTGTAGCCCATTCAAAACCAGCACCAGAATCTACCGGGATTACACAAAATTTTTTACTCCATTAAGATTTATTGTTGAAATAGTGTGATATTTGGACACATAACTTACTGTGTCCCATAAGTACATTATGTATGATTTAAAACACATGATCAGATGCTTGAGAATAAAATATATTTTTCTGAAAGAGATGACTAGAGCAAGTCGATTCTGCCATTAAGAAACTATGCCAGTTTGGAGGTGCATTTTCTTTGGTCATTCTACTTAGATGTTGACACACTGAAGAAACCCCCTCCCCCGAAAACACTACTTATGTTCATAGAATCCATTCAGCGCTTTCAGAGGGTTGTGGCCACAGGCAAATTTGTGATACTTACCCTCACCCCCATTTTCTTCCTGCAGGCTGTTGCTTTTCTCAGCAACCTGCAGGAAGAAGCCACACATTTATTTTTAGTCTTCTGCCATTTATACGTGTGAAAGGAAATCTGGCCACCCAAGTGATGGCCGTGAAGCTTGTTGGAAGAGCTGACCCTAGCTCCCAGCACACTGAGTCCTCCCCATTTCACAGTTCCTGGTTTCGTCACATCGTTTCTCTGCTGTCAGCCAGCCACCTGTTGACAGGGATCCCTTGTTTTAGGTCATAGTTCTTGTCCTACACTTTGCTTCTGCTCTCCACCTTGCACACGACTGTCATCTTTTAGTTCACCGTTCAGTGGCATCCTGGTGTCATCTGTCCATAGGACCAGAATAGTCGCAGGCAGCTGACTTGTGCCTGTGTGTACAGTTGGCTTCTGAGTGACTGCTGCTCCCTCCTCATCTGGTAAATGTCTTCTACTTACTCTATTTATATACAGTAGCTAATAGGTATAGACTTACAAAATGCAGACTTAGACCTTACATGTGAACGGTGAACTAGATTTTTGTGAATAAACAGAGTCGTCCTGTCCCTTAACTTATGTTTTAATGTTCTTTCTTGGGAAATGTGACCGGAGTCTTGCTGTCCTTGGGTTTATTATTCTTAAACAGAGACTTTGATGAGACTGGAGTGTTTCACTGTCACCAGTGTCAAACAAAGGCCAGAACTTATAAAATAGTGAGAGGACAGCAGCGAGTCTGTGGTCATGAAAAATTTAACTAGGAGTTCAGAATGCTTTATTCTCTTGGGATAAGTTGGTGATTTATTGCTCTTTTGAAACCTGAGTTTAAATGCTGAATTGAAACTTAACTATTTTTTTAACTTCTGGGTATGCACATAAGGTTGAATAGATTCCACCAAAAGCTTGGCATCTTGTGCTCCTGTTTATCTGAATCCTCTCCAATCTGTCAGTCCCACAGCTTCGTCTTGCACAGGCTGGCTTAGTTCTCAGAGTCAGTGATGATATGTGGCTCAGAAAGGCTACATACGCTGTCTGTATCACTTCTAGAGATTAGCAGAAAAGATAAACCTGTGGGTGAGCTCTGCACACATGGAATAGTGCCCGCAAATGACTGCAACTGGCCTCCCAGTTTTCTGAGTGAAGCCACCAATACAAATACAAAACAAAGACAGGATGGAGAGGAACTAGTAGTTCCTTGGGTGGTCAGCTTGAAGAGGTGGATGTTACCTAAAGGACCGAGGATGGAGACAAATGTATTTGTTAGGTAGGGTAGCTCATGCTGGAGGCTGACAAAATAGGCTTTCGATTCATTCTGTTATAGCGTGTTATTAAGAGCTATTGAATAAAATAGCCTCCCATGCTATATTCATTTGCCCAGAACAAGTTTCTCTCATGAAAAAAGTGTTCTAATTCATGTTTCAATAGATTCCTGCCTAGAATGTCACATTCTACTAATATAGTATTCCAACGGAATCCTCATTGCTCTCTCACCTGAGTTTTCCCTGACATTTAGAATACAGAATATTAGACACTCAATTTATATAAGATAATATTCCTAAATATAATCTTCTGATTTCGCATAGTCCAGTGAATGCTATATACTAGAAGAATTCTATTTCTACATCAGATGGCATTGTTTATAGAACTATTTTGATATTTGGACATTTCCACTCATTACAAGAAATATGTATTTGTTATGTGCCAAATAGACAAATGTTTAGCAAACAGTTGACTCAATGACATTTAATGCCTTGCAGGAACAAACCTGAGCAGGGAGACTATACTACCCAAGAGGTGAACTTGCTCTGAGAATCACCACAAGCAATGCTTTAAATTGGCTTGTTAATAATTTACAGCTTGCTGGTGGTCCTTTGTGCTCCTCGCCTTTTCTGGTTCCCTTAGTAATTCTCTTTCTATTCAAAGCTATTATTTAATATTCTGTTAATATTTTCTAAGCTCTTTTATTATGTTTCCTATTCTTAAAGGAGAATTGATGAAGTGATATATTAATTGTATTCTTTAGAGAAACTATAGTTGATACCAGTCTATCTATGAGTGAAAGGCATGCTAGCCATTTACTAAGCAAAGATCACATCCTTCATTCTTTCCCCAGCCACCATTGTTAGGGATGAATGTTGCTTTGATCATTGGCCAATTACGATTTTTATAATTAGATGGCTTCACCATCTTTTGTTCACCTAAATATTGACTTATGTATTCAACAAATGTTTTATGTACCACTTGTATGGTACCAGCGTCCTTCACTACTACCAAGGAAAGTTCATTTAAAAAGAAACAAACTTCTAAAATGACGGTTGCAGTTTATATTCTACTGAAACACTGTTGTTCACATTGTTAGCATTTCCTGTTGGGGAAACTTGAAATAAACTGAAAACTAGAAGTTTATAAAGTAAAATAGAATGGAATGGATTAAAAAAAATCAATCTGAGGATATCTCCCGAATAAATATTAATTCATGAAATGTGTCAATTAACCTACTTACTTGTGTGTGTATGTGTGTGTATGTGTGTGTGTGTGTGTGTGTGTGTGTGTGTGTGTGTGTGTGTGTGTGTATCTGTGTGCTGAGTCTGGCTGAAGTGAGGATGGCGGTAGATGTGTCCTGTCCTTGCTGGAACATATGTATCTTACCAGTACCAGTGTTTGAAAGAGACTCCTTGGGGATTTTTCTCTGTTTTCTCTTTCTCTAAGCTCTCTTTACCTTCCTCCATCCTTCACCATTCTATCCATTTGGGACTGGGACAGGGTCTCATGTAACCTAGACTGAGGACTGGCCACAAACTCTTCATGTAACAGAGGCAGTCCCTGAACAACTAATCCCCCTGTTTCCACCTCCTGAGTACTGAGATTACAAGCCTGTCTCATTATTCCTGGCTACCATACTTTTTTTTCTCCCTGTGGTTCAATTTCTCTTTCCCTTGCATATCTCACCAAATCTGCCCCAGAAGTCTTACTGAATTGAGACTTACCTTTAATAACAGAGTCTTTGTGCTGCCATCTAGTGGTAAAATCTTAGAAAAACGTATGCAGAAAGAGTCAAGGGTACTATATAACTCAAGATACTTTTCCTGCCCAGGATGGTGCCTGGATTTTGCCAGCTACTTCAGAGCCATAGGAAAGTGCAACAAGTCCCTTCTAAGTAAATCTTCTTAGTTTGATGGCGCCTGTCTGTAATACTAGAAATGAAACTTAGGGCAGCAGAGGCAGGAGTCAAAGGTCATCTTTAGTTACATAAGAAGTTAGAAACCAATCTAAGCTGCATGAAACCCTGTCTCAATCCACCCCTCCCTGAATAAAAATGAAAAGAAAAGAAAAACTCAAACTTGAACTTGAATACATATACATATATCTTATTTTTAGAGTTCTAGTATATGAGTGCCCTTATTTAATTTGGTTCAGAAAGAAAAAGTGTGGCTTCTGCACACTCACCCCATATTCCTATCTTAGACACTGTTCTTTGCTTAGTAAAGTTAAAATACTCTGTTTTATCTCTGTACATTAGAAACCTATACCTTCTATTTTTCACTACAATAAAGCACAGGTATGCCAACTTGTATGCTATTAGCATGTTTCACAGAGATCTAAACCCATTGGGCTCCTAGGAAGTCATCATCATGGAGAAAATAAGGAAAAACAAAGCATTACATCTTTAGGAAGACAGGGGGTAAGCTTGACACACCCAAGAAAAATAAGGTTATCTCTCAAAACGCATCAGAGAAACTTTTTGACAGCTCAGGACTGTAATTTACTAGAAACTGGATGGAAGTTTAATGGAACCCTATGAAGGACACGTGTTCCCAACTTTTCTAAGGAAAAAAAAAATCTAGTAGTATCATCTCTGGTAACAATACATTTTTCTATTGATAATTATATAGTTGATGAGTTATAATTTGTGATTGCTATAAATCCTCATTCCTATAATATAAGACATTGGGGAGGGGTCACCTAACAAAGTTCTTCCTAGAAAGGTAAGGGTTGTGAAATATCCAAGTTAAGCTGTACTTCTTCCTGTTTCTCCAACGCTGTGGATGATACCAGTAGAAGCTCAGTAGACACTTATAAAAGAGATATGTGAACATCAGAATGAATCAGTCTAACTTGGAGTATTTGGGGTGATAAAGTATGAAAAAATTCTGTGGCCAGCGCTGACCTACAAACTTCAAACTCCAAACCAAAGAGAAATCTTCCTTTGTATGATGAAGTAGAAGGAGTCTCAACATAAATGCCAGCTAGCTTCTTCCAACCCAGTCTGTTAGCCCTCCACCAAAGATACTTCATATTCCCACCATGTGCCATGGCTTTTTGTAATGCTGCATTGCCTTTGTCCGTGAAGAAAGGGTCTTGTGCCAAAGTCTTGGTTCAGTGATGCCTTTTCATGGGGGTGCATACAAAATTGCAAAGCCGCCTCAATTCTTTCTTTCTCTCTCCATAACTTCTTTTCTCTGTATCTCAAGACCTTATACATTGTGTGAGACACAGGAAAAACTTTAAATTATTTGCTAAATACATATCTGCCATCTTCAAGGCTTTTACTGCTTATGCCCATGATCCATTTGGAGTCCTCTGGGTTCTTGAGAATATATTGTTTCTGCACTCTCCTTGAGTTCGTTTCAGTCTATAGTGCCTAGTATTAAGAAAAAATATTTGGTATTATATTGTAGATAATTAATATAATGCAGGCTTTAATGGTTTCTGGAGCTGGACTTCTATGAGTGAGAAATTCTCTAAAGATTTCATAAGAGTCATAACGAAAAGACTGCTCTATGGAAATTATAGTCAGTCCTCGCCTATTCTTTTGCTGAGTAAAATATTTTACCTGTGGACATATGATAAAGAGGTTTTAATTGGACCCATATAATTAATAGAATCAGTGATGTTTCTTATGTAACATATATAATAGTTATGCCAATTTTATTTCCCAGTCAGGGTGAAAGAAATTATGCCTTCTCCTATACTACAGTTAACCACATCAGCATTGTGCTACCATAAAATCTGGAAAGTGTGGAGTATGGATAATCCCACCATAAACTGTAATAAAAATTACCCTTCCAGACTCAATATTCTCTCCATTAAGTTCATAGACACTGTCTCTTTGTACATAAAGTTTTATGAAATAAATCGACCGGTACGCCTGTCTTTACCAGATAGCAAGCTGTTTTGATTTAAAAGCTGATGATGGCACAATCAGTTTTTCCGTGTTTGCAGTGCATGTTAAAAACATAAATTTCCTTTAACAAACCTTAAGTCGAAGGAAATTGCTCCTCTTCCTTGCACCCTGCATTTAAGTATCTCTTTGTGAGAAAGAATCAATGATGTATTTACCATGGCTGGCCCGTTTGTTGCAGCCATAAAAGGGAGATTTGGTTTCCCATTTCAGATCTCTGGCCTTAAAGGTGTATTAAGCAAAAAGAAGCTCAAATCTCAGACAGCTTTGTGGGAATTGTCTTGAACCTTTCTCTGTTTAGAAGGCATTGTCAATTTCTTGATTGCGTTTTTTGTCTTCTTTGGGCTAAATCTAAAGGCTTCCCTAATCATCTCTGCTATGGCCTTTGTCAGAAGTGAATACTTTGAATCAATCCTCTATAAACACAGGGACCTTCTAAACAGAGGAAACCTTCTGGAGCCCTCACTCGTAAATCCTCAAAGAGCGTTACCCTGGAGGAAGTCAGAATCCGCTAATGAAGGCAGAAGAGGTGATGTTGGAGGTGAAAGGTGAAGAAGCATGAAACTCCAGGATCAGAGTAGGAGAACATGTCAGACCAGGAAAAGACTGGATGGGGGATACAAAAGGGAGGCTGTGGCATTTTGTTGTGGTGTCGGTTCTGATGCATTTTCCCATGCACGCGCTGTGTATGGCAGAAAGCACGCATGTGTGATATGTACTGTTCTGTGTCCCCAGGAATAACCTGAGCTCATCACAGCTCCAAAGGCTTTTAACTCATACATTCGATTTACTTCTTGTACTCTTTGTGATTATAATTTTCTAGCTGTGCCTAAATTGAACAAAGTAAATAAAAATGGTGAGGGAGAAGTTAGCCACAAGAAATTGTAGCATTTTGCTTTCTCTAGGTCCTTACAGTAAGAAAATATATCTACAGATTTGGAATTATCAATCCACTCAGGTTCACTTCTGATTATTTTATGTGAAACTGATACACAGATTAGGAAGTCGACTTTTATCTTTTGGGACACAAAAGGTGGCAGGCAGATGAGATGTCAACATTATTATCAAAGTGAGAACTTGATTCACCGAGCAAAGACTGGATGAGAGTAAATAGTCACACAGCCCACTCCTTTGTCCTGGGAGATAATAATATACAAGAGCATCCTAATTGCCTTTGAAATAATGACCATTACTAACGAAGGAATGATAAATTGCTATCAATCTATTTGAGGAAGTCTGAAAAGTATGTAATAAATCTTATAGATGTATTTGTTAAAATTATTAAACAATAAACTTTGTTGACTATATGTTCTTTGTGAGGTATATATTTTATCTTTAAATCACCCATTAAATACTATATAGACATTGCTGTCCATTTTTCATAAGTAAGAGACTAGACACCTCTGTGGTTCTACCCCTTAGAGGTTCAGTTTATAAGGGGTAGCTCCTTGAATTAAATAAGATTTTAAAATAATTTCCCCTTTCTTCAGCTTGATGCTTAACCAGTAACTTGAAATTCTGAAAGGATTTGTCAGTGTTCATATTGCAAATCTGTATTCCCCCAAATAAGATGCTGTTTAACTGAATGTGAAATATTGCATTTTAAAATGATCTGTGCTTTTGGTTAAGGTTTAAAATTTATGATGTATGAAATGTGTATCCATAGCAGCAACTGTGTATGCACATATATGAAGCCCATGATGTAATCCCACATAGCTAAGTATTGACATTAGATTGTGGTACTATGTGCTTCAATTTCTCCACATCTTGCAGCATAAGAACAGTAGCCCCAAGCTGTAGGTTAACATTTCTAGGTGCAGGGAAATTTTGTCACAGTGTGGTTCACTGAGTTTCAGAGACTGACATCTGTGTCATTTTTAGACATATCTGGTCCCTGCCTGGAGCTCTTTTGAGGAGGAAAGTGAATACAAAGACACACACATTACACAGACATGCCTGTTGTGTCTTGCCTCATCCTGATAGTGGTTATTTGAAAAAAAAAAAACCCACAAGGAAAAAAAGGCACAGCCAACATTTAATGTTACTATGTTACTGTTACAATTATATTTATTTTTCTTAGATTAATGAGTTCAATAAAATCCTGAACACTAGCCAATAGCTAATCATCATTAGAGCATTACACATTCAGAATCATCCAAGCTCATGTAGCAGATGTTTAGAAATGCTTTCTTCAAATTGGAAAATAAATTCTCAAACACATGTGCTTGGATATGGAGACTAGCTAGTTTTGTAATGGGGACTGACATTTTCCAGCTCTGATTTCAATGTCGTTTCTACATTTTTTGTCATTCTTTTAGTATTTGTTTAACTTCTCACAAAGTCAAAGACTCTGCCCGCTGTCTGGTGCTCGGGCATCACACCTGAACAGTGGCACATTTTAATAAATTCCTTAGGTCATTGTTTTCATGGAACATAATCCACTTATCATCTAACAAATGAGTGGTGGTTGGTGATGCCCTCTTTAGTGGCATTATTGTGCCCATTGGTATAATCTGCAGTAATCAAGGTAGTATAACCTCCAATTATGTGTTTTATTAGCTCATTAGCTACCTTGAAACTAGTACAACTATTAGCAGGCTATTTTTTTCCCTTTCCTTGGCCAATTGTGATCATTTTTAATGTTAATCGCCACCATAAGCCCTTGGTATTTCAAAGCAAACACCATTTCAATGATAACTTGAAGCAAGTTTTAGCTATATAATGTTGTCTGATCTGATTTTAATGGAAGGATGTAACTTTTTCTATTTATAAGTCTATGCAAGCCACTAAATTGTTGCTACTTTTCTGCTTTGTGATCTGTATTATAAGCAGTGATTCTTAGTAAGAGCAAGACAAGAGAGCACTATCATATACTCAAGGTAGCAGACATAGCTTACACCTAAAGAGACAGAGGGAAAGTCAGTCTTGTTGTGCTGCTCAGTCCATATCCAAACTGTTAGTTTTGTACCTACCAAACCAGTCAATTTACTTAGAGGGGCCTTTCCTGTTTGTAAAGTCCATAATGCGATGCCCATCAAGTACCTGGACATGTTAAAATATACTTATCATGGGACTTCACACGGTCTGTTCTTTGGGCTCGTATGTATGAATGTAAATATACTCATACACATAAAGCCATATTTGACATGTATATATGTTCATACAAAAGTATGTTAAAGAAACTATCACATTCCATATACTAAAGAGTTAGTTGACTTATTATAAAGCTCTTAAATTTTTGCCTTATATTTTACCATTTAAATGAGAAAACAAGAGCCTGTTCTTGGCTCATACCTGTAATGCCAGGGTTGGTTGCAGAGGCAAGAGAATGTGGAGTTCAAGGCTACCCTCAACGATATACATAGCTCAAGATCTCTCTTTAGTACATGAGGTTTTTAATAAAATAAAAGATCTTTGTCTGTTACTTTATGAAATGTGATGGCTACAGTGCCAGGTTATGGTTTTAGTCGCTGTCAGATTCATTTCTTAAAACTAATATAATTTGAACTACCAAGTTAAGAAACTGAGAATCAGAAGTCTTTAGCTTCCTTTTCTTCTACAAAGACAGGATCTCGCTATATAATCCTAGCTGGCCCGGCTCAGCACCCTCTGAGTGCTGACATTTCAGGCATACACCTCCATCTATGGCTTGAACTTATTTAATTTTTTTTTAAAACTTTTTGCCTTAACCAAAAATTTTTCAAATTCCTTTCCATTCACTTCAATCAGTAGTTAAAACAAGGATGTGTGTTAGTGAAACTGCTAACTGAAGTGAATGGTACCCCCAGCAAACCCACAATGAAGTGGATAAGTCACAGCCAAGCAAACAAGCAGGGTGAGACAAGTCGGCGATCCAGCCAAGCACAGGCCCACAGATGTGGTGCACAGAGCAAGTCGCCACAATGTCGGGAGGTGGAAGTGGGTGACGGTGATGTCAGGCAAGGGCTGCTCCTGAGGAAAGCTTTAGTTGCAGATTGACAAGAACACTTTTAAAGGTGCAATTCCCTGAACTGCAAAAGAGCATGTGCATCCTGGTGGGGAAGTAGATTGTACAGGAGGATGGATACGTGGATATGATCAAAGGCAGGGCCTGTTAAAGTGGAACTGATGCATGAGGCCTGTTCACCGCCATGGTTTTCATAAGCCCATGCTCGTCTTTCTCAGACACTTGTCTCACTGTGTGTGCATGTTTGTTTGCTTATTTGTTTGTTTGCTTCAGTGTGATTTATCCATTTCAGTGTGGGCTTTGCTGTGGATACTGTATGTACACATATATGTAGTTAGGACAGGACTGTGTATTAATAAAACTACAAATTGAAACAAGCTAGGTAGTCTACATTTACTGCAAGTCCCAGGGAAGTGCAGAGGTTAATGGGATAGCATTGAAATCTGTGTGTGAAGGGATGGATGCCATGAGATGTAGAAGAAGCAGAAACAGCAGAAGGCTGTTTCTAGAAACCAGCCAAGACTGTCTGAAGGCCTGGTCAGCGGTTACTTCAGTAGAAATGAAGTACAATTTATTGGCCGAATGGATTTCAATGGTGAGAGAAGATGTGAATGTAGAATATCACCTAGGTTCTCTTTGGGAAATGGCAGTGTGTTAGAACGTTGAGTGAAAGGCTATTTGGGTAGAAAGACTGCATTGAGAACATCACCCAGGAAGCAACACTGAGTAGAAAAGTTGTCACAGTAAGAAATAAAAACAGAAGTGGTGGAAGTATTCGAAAACATCAATATCCACCTATGAGACAAGAACAGATTATATTACAGTCCTCACAGAGATACCTAGAAATCGGTGAAAGTTAAGGGAGATGATGAGTCCAAGACTAGCCACGCTAACAACAATCCACAGAGCAGAGAAATTGTCAACCAGGAGGCATAAAGAAAGCTCCCGAGATGCTCTGAGCAGGAGTTTAAGAACGACAGAGCCTGTCAGCACACCACATGTAGCCAGGAGAACAATGTAATATTTCCTCTTCAAATAAAGTTCAGCAAACCATAAATTTTAAAATTTTCAGAAATATGTAGTCTACAGTTACGACTCATACAAATTTGTTAAACCTAGTAATAAAGAATATTCTTTCTTTTCTTCCTCTTGTGGCCTCATATTTGAGATCTTTCTTCCCAGCTTCCCCAGATGTCAAGCAGACTAAATCTTGTACTTGGGAGATTAGATAATACTGAATGGCTTTACACATTAGAGTGATGTTTAAATCTGGCAACATCAATCTATTATGTGGCTATCTCATGTGCACACATCAGTGGGAATATGAATTGGTTCAGCCACGTTGGAGAACAATTTGACAATGTGCGTGAATTAAACTATATCATAATTTTCAGATATATACCATGAAGCAGCTTGTGACAGCATAGCTAACTGTGAATATTTTGAAAACTTGATTTTCATTATGAGAATAGATAAATAATAGTGCCCATTCAAAAAATAGCCCAATTAGACTGCAGTAGAGTGAGACAGTGAAATGAAAAAGTACAAATAGATCTCACATGCCATGCTGAGTGAAATAAAGCAAATTATAATATGATATTGTTGTTTATGCTTTGTTAAAACAAACGACATAGATGCCCTTCATTTGTACACATGAAAGATATGAAACAGAATGTAAGTATTAGTATCCGTGTTGAATTGTTCTTTGTGTGTTATTTTTTCATATCAAGGATAGTAGATGTGAGAACCATGGGGATAAATGCTGTTTACAATTTGGATTCACTACTCCACCGAATTAAAGGAACATCCATCTAGTACAGAAGCAATGCAGCCCAAGGGCCTTGCATTTGATGGTTTTACTCCACAGGGCACACAGGAAGCATGTCTGTGCTCCTGACAACAAGGGAAGCCACTTGGATTATAATGAGACATCTACCCTCTCAGATCCTTTCTGTTTGGCCTCAGGAACAGCCAGGGTTTAGTGCTGAGGTAACTTGGCAGCCTTGTTTGAAAAAAGTAACTGGATAATGTTGAGAATATAGAGCTGTATGAGTCCCAAAGGTTAGCCACACAGGGTTGTCACCGCTCTTTACCGAGGAAAATTCTATCTTTCTTCATTCCTGCAGCCAAAGAAAACAGGATCAAAGTTCCGTGCTGGTTTACATCCAAACACAGCAGCACACGATGTCCTGGACATTTGTCTGGGCGAGTCCAAAGCCACATTTCCTCTTATGACCCTGCCTTCTTCAGAAACAAACTCCCCGCACAAAACCAAGATGAGCTTCACACAGACACTAACACAAACCTAAAGAGGACATAGGAGAATAGGGAAAAACGGTGTGCACCTCCTCTGCCGTGTTCTGCTCCAGCCTAGTGTATGACATAAAACAGCTGTCTCGGAGTTCTTGTTGATTGACATGGTCAGTTCTACTTGAATATAATACAACCTGGCACTCACACAAAAATTTTTATTGGCCAAGGTTCCATAAAGAAACAGAACTGATAGTGTGTGTGTGTGTGTGTGTGTGTGTGTGTGTGTGTGTGTGTGTGTGTGTGTATGATTTATTAGAGTGACTTATAGGCTGCGGTCTGGCTAGCCCAATAATGGCTGTCTCCAGACAGATAGCTCAAGAATCCAATAGTTGTTTGTTAAGTCCATGGGGCTAGATGTCTGAGAGGATCTTCAGAAACCTAAAGAAGTGGACTCTAGTACCAGTGAAAGACTGATTTGCCACTAAGAACAAGGGCAAGCAGACAAAAAGCCAGATCTTCCTTCCTTCATGTCCTTTATATAGGCTGCCACTAGAAGGTGGGTCACAGATGTAAGGTAGGTATTGCCCTCTCAACTGTGTGTGATGTTGGGCCTTGAGATTGAAGTTGGTTTGATAGACAAGATCTCTACATTTGAGATGCATGCCTAGGTCTGTTTATTTGTTTGTTTGTTAAGGTTAGGTTTTGCTGACCTGATGCTTCCTACAGAGCTTCAGGCTGGTCTTGAACCTATGGCAGTCCTCTTGTTCCAGCCTCTTGAGTACTGGGATTACAGATGAGCAGCACCGTACAAAGCTTCCAGCTCTCTCTTTCATGGTGAGTTCACACTTATGTGCCCACATGTACACTGTGCTGCTTAGAGAGAAGCAAACCAAAGATCAGGGTGATTTTTTTTTTTAGCTACTTCCTAAGTATTTCTCGCATACAAAACACCTGAAAGCCTTCCACATTCGATAAGATTCTTGATCTCAGTCAGTGTCTAAGATTTGATTTTACCCCATCCATAAGCCAGAAAAAAATCAGGAGAAAGAGCAACTACATGAAAGAAGAAAAGTGAATGAAAAGGCCACGAGTTGATGACTACTGAAGTCTCCTCTGTGTGTTGTAGATGAAAATGAATTTGGTGAGGCCATTATTCCCCACAAGTACTCACCTTTATTATTACATATTGTAACTCTTCCCTGCCTGACGTAAATCGATTGGAACTGATTGGCTAGGCTATGATGCAGCTGTAATGGCTGGTCAGGTGCAAAGCATGTCGGAAAGATTGGGACAGTGATGTAGAGAAGGCCCTTGGACTTTAGGGGTGTCATGCATAGGGGAAAAACCTCCTTATTGAGGGGGATTTTTATGAATGGTTTTAGAGTCACAAAAGCCTTTTTTCTCTGAGATACACTTCCAGGAACACAGCAGTCGAGTCTCTGTATTCACTTTTTCCCCATCCACAAAGAAATTGTCTTAGTCATGTCTCATAAGAGAAAGGAAACCTTTGTCACATTTCTGATGATCTCAACAAAATTCAGTTTTTAAGTTGAATTTTAAATGATTGACATCTTTTTTTTTTTTTGCTATTTTTAGACAGTAACTTCTTTGGTAGAACTGAGGCATATGGGGAGATATTGAAAATCATTTCCTGAAAAGAAAGAAAACCCTTCGTAATGTAATTTAGCTTTAAAAGTAAACAAAAATTATGATTATCATCATTTGTGTCATGCTATGGTTTATTCAAACAACAAATATAATATTCTGAGACTTTACAAAGTCAGAGAGATGTAATGATTATAACTTTCCATAAGTAAATGTTAACTTTAGCGTGTGAACCAGATGTAATTTTTAGAATGAAATATGAATTAGCAGCTACTTCTATCATTCTGTGGCAGAAACTTCTGACAATCTGCAAGTGCTATGACCATTTGAAGTGGAACTTGCACTCACCCCACAGTCTTCTTCAGCAAGTATTGCTTTCTATGGCACGAGGATGGATAATTTGTGTGGTTCCTTCTCCCTCAAGCATAATAATAGAAAGTATAACATACATATGTATCCCTGCAGTGAGGATTATGCAGAAATGGCCCAGAAAATGTAGGACAGATAATCACAGGGACAAAAAGCCCCCAAATGCTTAGTAGTGCATGACAAAGACAATGAAACTGTCTCAAAAGAGGCATTTTTTGTGGGAAACCACATGAACTTTGTGGCAATTTCTGCTTAGATCATGGTACTAAAGTGACCAGATAAAAAATAAAAGAGAATAGAGAATAAAAGTTTATTCATAAAACAAGTAGCAACTCCCCCATACCCTAATTTGTCCATCCTTTGAGCCATAGGCGGGAGAGGGCTGTAGGAAGAAATTGGGATTTTAAATTCAGGAAGCCAGTGATAGTGCAGGGTGTCATTCAGAGGACCAGCAATGTTGTCATGGAGAAGTGGACCCTCCACTAGGGAGCTATACAAACATTATGAGATTATTTTTTTTTTAATATAATGGTAGCGGAAGCCATTATGCTGTCAAGTATACATAAAGATAGGAATCGGGAGAAAATGAATAAAATTGCACATTCTCTCTGTATAGTAGCAACATTTCAAGATTTTCAGAACCGGTGGAATTTTTTAGTCTTCACGTGGGCTTCCATGCACACTCACATCTCCTGCTCTGCAAACGCAGAGATGTAAAAACAGCAAAAGTGAAGGCGTGAGAGGCAAGGGTCCATAGGATCCTGGTAAATAGGCCAGGACCCTGGAAGGCTAGTTCTGATCTGGGAACTCACTGTTACCATGAGCCTAGCTTTGTTCGTTTTCAGGTATTTCTCTCATCATCTGTCTTGATGCACTAGGAAAGTAAGCCGTGTATTTGAACAACTCATCATTTGAAAGCAAAGGTCCGTTGTGCAAAAGCAGCATGAAGACCATACTTCAGAGCACACACAGATGTCCGGAGTTTAACCGGGTGCACTGTGTAGCCAGCATGCAGTAAAGAAGACTAAAAGAAGGACCAGTGCACTTTCTCCAAGACATTAGTGTTGGCACCAGTGATTCCTCTGTGTGGGTTTCCACCTTGATCTGCAGGCTGGGATCCTTAGGAGAGACCCTAATTCGTGACTTGTCTTTCTTCTACTACTCAGGACACTCCAGTGACTCTTAGCATAACAACAGCACCCCGAGACACACACACACACACACACACACACACACACACACACACACACACACACACACATGCTTCCCTCTTCCTTGGTCCACTGCTTTCTCTTTAGCTCCAGCTGCATTCTCCCCTCCACAGGAATCCCAGGCATCTAGATCACACAGCCAGCTCAGAGCCTTTGCAAATCTGTTGTTTGCTGTCCTCCTCATGACCCTTACCCCGACAGGAAAACAAGCCAGCCCATGTGCGAGCATCTTTCTACTTCTCCAGGGTCCTGCTCATATACCATCTTTCCCAGGCTAGCTTGCCTAGCTACAATCACTGCGGATGTCTTCCCAGCTCTCAGCAACCCCTGACCGCCTCACCTGCTTCCTTTTCCTCTGTGGCCCTTAAGCGGTCTAGTAGAGTTTGTTTGTATGTTTACTTAAGTTTCTCACTTATATATGTATTCTTTACCATCTGTCTCACCACGACTAACATCATCACCGCCAGGGTGAAGTTGGGCTTTAATCTGCGTGGGTCACTGTACTTTTTGCCAACACTCCAAAGGATACCTGGTACCCTGTAACTGTCTTGTGAGTACGATGACTCAATATGTAAATGGGTGTTTGGATCAAGAGACGCAGCATCATTGATAAACTGTCTGTCTGTTCTGCCTCCATTAAGTTTTGTCAGTTTAATAATGAAGAGAGTGAATGGAGATAGCGAAGGCTTCAGAAGTAGTGTTTTACACTGTGGTTGGAGCAGCAGTGTGAGCACCGTCTTTGTTAGCAGGCTGATGATTGGCTGCTGAGCACCAGGCTGGGGTTACTAACCAGGATGAACATACTACTTACCTCCTTAACTTCCACAAAGCAATAGCCAAGGGACAAAGTGAGGATGAGCCATGTGAAATCAATTGCCTAAGGTCAACCGGTTGCAAGTCACATGGCCAGAGGGTCACCTCATGTTTTCTGAAGCAAGAGCTGTATTTCCATGCTGCAGCTCTGCAAGTCCCTTTTGGAACAATTCCTGCCGAGCCTGTGTTGGGGGAGGACCCCATACCCCAAGAGACTGGACATTCCACCAACATAATCCTTCCCAGACATTCATGTCCCTTTATTGCCTTTCATTCTAGCATAAGCACCAGCTCTCCTGGAAGCCAGCTTTTCCCTAACTGGGACAAGTTTCGGCCTTGACAGGATGAACAAGTGAGTTTGTAGGACAGGTGGTGTGAAGGGCTGAGAGTGGAAACAACAGCCCAGCTGTGGCCGCTCCCCACCCAGCTGCCTCATACCCCTGCCAGCTGTGGGTACCTTCTCTCTTTGGCCCCGCTAGGCGGGAAGGGGATTCTGTACCTCTTTCTGAGATCCGTTCCTTCTCATGTGATGCACACATGGAAACCCAGGTTCATATGCATGCTTAGCAAGAGCTTTATCACTGAACCATACCCTCCCAACTCTCATTTTTTTAAAGGACACGTTAGTCCTTATGTTTTAAGGTATATTGAGAAATCATTTTATTATATACATTTAATAACATGACTGATGGAAAACTTCTTAAGCAAAGGCATGAATGGACAGGTTATCTTCAGCAGAAGGGTTTAATTTTTTGATAGTGCCTAGGCTGGGCAGAGAGGATGTTGAGGCAGCATGTACTCTGGTGTAATGTGTCAGTGTCCGCCCACTATTACACAGAAGAAGGAGTTTAAGTGTGTTGAAAAGGGCATAGAGCTCTGGGTATCCACAGGCCTCCGAAGAGGCACCTAATGGACTTCCTGTCAAGTATGTACCAGAAACAAGAAGCTGCAAGGGTTTGCTTTGGCAGTAACTTGTACCCTCTGCCCCATAAAGGGAGGGAATGCCCCTGAGTGATGCTGAGGCTCAGAGAAGGTACTGCCTGCAAGGAAACAGCTGTAAATACACCTGGAAGGTTTGTCACTGAAAAGCAGAAAGGACAGAGGATTGCCTGGAGTTCTGAGTTCCACTTAGACTTTAGTCACTGAACACAAGACTGCCACTGACATACAGACATCTATAAGGGTAGACTGGCTTGCTATTGTGTGTCTACACCACGGCTGAGACATCGCTCCTAAATTAGGTAGATTAAAACAACTGTTTTATGTGATCATAATACTATGAGTCAAGATTTGGAGTGAATTAGACAGACAGTTTTCACACTGGCCACATCTGGAGTCCCTGGTATGGATGTGATCTTCTGGTGGCTGGAATATGAGCAGCTAACAAAACATTACTAGCTCAGGTTGGTGGCAGCTAAGCAGTATGTCTTCCAACTAACTCTGTCCAAGCTCTTTCCCATGGTGACCTCCTGATCTCAGAACAGGAGCCCCATTGAGCAAGTTCTGTTCAAGTCCTCTCTTGTGTTGCATTTACTGATGCTCTCTAACCACAGCAAGCCATAAAGCCCAGCAGAGGCACTGTTAGATGTGGCCATGCGAGGATGTTGCACAGGACAGTCTGCATAGTGTCACAGATCATAGTTGAAAAATCAGTCTGCTCAACTTCAGGTGTTGGGATTCTGCAGTTTGCTTTCTTGGCTTTGTCCAGAACACCTCCAACTCCAAGGAACTGGGCATTGAAATCCAAACATCTCAATCCATTTTTCTACTTTTCAAATGTGTAAAATCTTAAATATGAGGGGTTTGTGTGTATGTGGTATGTGTGTGTGTATGAGTGTGTGTGTGTGTGTGTGTGTGTGTGTGTGTGTGTGTGTGTGTGTGTGTTTAATGAGAAACTAGATATTATCATGTAACTCTTACTGGCTGGCTTAGAAGTTACTTGGTAGACTAGGTTGGCTTTGAACTCAGATATACCTTAGTGTTCTGCCTCCTGAGTGTAGATCAAGGGTATATATTGCCATGCCCAGTTCCAAGATAAAGTCTTTTCAACAGTAGATCATCCCTGCTCTTTCACTTTATAAAACTCTGTGTGTGTATATGTGTGAATGTGTGTGTGTGTGTGTGTGTGTGTGTGTGTGTGTGTGTGTATGAGACAGCGACAGAGACACAGGGAGGAGAAAGAGAGGGGGAGTGATGGAGAGAGAGAGAGGAGAGAGGAGAGAGAGAGAGGAGAGAGAGAGAGAGGAGAGAGACAGAGAGAGAGGGAGAGAGAGAGAGAGAGAGAGAGAGAGAGAGAGGGAGGGAGAGGGAGAGAGAGAGAGAGGGAGGGAGAGGGAGGGAGAGGGAGGGAGAGAGAGAGAGAGAGATTGAACGTGAGAGGGTATTATATTCTGGTTGCCCAGGAAACATTTGCATTATCCTAAATGAGTACCAAGAGAGTTGGTCCTTCCTAGCATGGGCTCAGATGTGCAAAGACTAATGGAGGTTAACTGGATGAGATGTCCCTATTCCACATTTAATAAAAACAGAGTGAAATTATGCAAATATGTAGATAAGCTAATCATCTGACCTAATCAGCAATGCAAATTTTAAAAAGCCTTTCTGATTATTTTCTTAGCTTGGCTGAGAGTTTGAATATGAAGAATTTCCCAGCATGGCGGCAGCAGATGTATTTTATAATATTTATTGAAAATATTGGAAAGAAGTCCTCAAGTAGGATGCTCCTGAAAAGTACATCCAAACAGATAACTTCCTTAGCATATTTTATACTTAAGTTGAGCTGTAAACATCACATGATTTAGATGATCATGCACGAGCTCCCAGCGTTTCCCCTCCTGCATAACTGCCTGAGTCCTCCTCTGGTTGTATTGTGTTGATGAACTCCTGCTGTATTTGACAAAACAACACCTCAAGAATACTCTGTTCTTTGGCCAGCTGATCATCTGATACTTTGGCGAAGGTGTCATTGTACATAATGTTTTGGCAACTTCCAGTGGTCTGATGTGGCCATTTACGGGCACATGTAGAGGCACACAATAAGACATCTCGAAGCCTAAATGGATCCACTACTAGCTTTTTTTGGCTTCCTTTGAATAGTTATAAGCAGTCATTAAATGAATCATTCTAGAAGAGAATTGCCCAGAAGGAAACCATCTATAAATTCCTGACTAAAATGCTTAAATCTTCCTTGAGTCCTGAGCCTTCCATCCCGTGAGTTGCTCAATATCTTTCCAGTATAGCCATGTGCTGCAAAACAATGTTTCAGTCAACAACAGGCAGCATGTGCAATGGTGGGACCACAAGACTGGATCACTTGGTGTGTCTGTAGCCATCTTAGTTACATTCTGTAATGCTTGCACAAGAATGGACTCCCCTAACAGCACATTAACCAGAATCTGTGTCACTATATAACATGAGACTGATATTGTTGGTAATGTAAGTTTTGTTGGACAAGTTTATTGAGTAGAGGCAAATAGATCTATTTATTATTATTATTATTATTATTATTATTATTATTATTATTTTATTATTATTATTCTCTCACATTATATCCCTCCCTCCACTCCTCCTAATCCCTCCACCCATGCCCCTCTTCCCCAGATCTACTCCTCCTCTGTCTTCCTTAAAAATAATAATAATAAAAAGGCCAGGCCTCCCAGGGATTTCAAATGAACATGTTATAACAATCTATAATAAGACTAGGCACAAACCAGTATAGCCACTATGGAAATCAATATGGCAGTTCCTCAGAAAATTGGGACTCAATCTACCTCAAGACCCAGCTATCACTCTTAGATATATACCCAAAGGACATGCAATCCTACCACAAGGACACTTGCACAACTATGTTCATAGCAGATTTATTCGTAATAGCCAGAACCTGGAAACAACATAGACGTCCCTCAACTGGAGAATGAATAAAGGAAATATGGTGCATTTATGCAATTGAGTATTACTCAGCTGTTAAAAACAATGACATCATGAAATCTACAGGCAAATGGATGTAACTAGAAAAAAAATCATTCTGGGTGAGGTAACCCAGACCCAGAAAGGCAAGCATGCACTCACTTATAAGTGGGTATTAGCCGTAAAGTAAGGGACAGATATGCTACCATCCAAAGATCCAGAGAGGCTAAGTAACAAAGAGGGCTCAAAGGGGGACTCATGGATTTCCCTGTCAAAAGGACATAGAATAGATTTTGTAGGTGGACTGGGGCAGGTGGAAATGGGAAAAGGAGGGGTCAGGTGGGACAAATGGATCTTAATAATGCCCCATTAGAGTGACTGGACAGTTAAGCTTTGTGATACCAGTTGGAGATAGAGCCCCATGCTTCACAATAAGAGATTCTCCATTATTTCACTTCTGAGACATCTTTTCCATTCATCAGATGTAAAAGCTTATTTTTAGTTTTTGATCTTGTGGTATGTTCTACTTGATTATTGGTATAATCCTTGGCATCTGAGCAAGTGAACTCTGAAGTGATTACTTACATTGCTCTATTCTTAAATAAAACTCAAATATTGGGGTAAAAATCTGATAGATACTAAGAGTGACAGAGAAATGATCAGCTGACTCTGCTCTCCACACTTCTGGACCAAAAAGGGCTGTGAATCTTTCTAAGCCCCTCCCTATTCCTTCCTGTGTCTCTCTGTCCTAATCTGGGTCCACCAAAAACTCTATGGTTAATTCTGGTCAGGTGAATATTGACTCCACCCAGTGCATCAGGTTTAGTTCTATTTAACTCTATTGACAGTCTTGGAAGTATCAAAGTTTGATCAAAATATCTCACAATATTTCACTTTATAGTAAAAATATATACACTAAAAATAATTATCTGGTGAAAATTATATTCCAGTTCATTTGGAGTAACTACTCTATTATCTATCCTATCTTGGAGAGCCCAAAGTTTTATACCTAAAGAACTTTCTATCATAAATTGTATTACCATCCAAAACCATTTTTTTAGACCTTAAAACGTTTTCTTAGATAAACAACTTAAGCTTTCGTTTCTCAACCTTAAAAACTCTACATTTCTTTTAGAAGTTTTTCTTTTCTTTTCTTTTCTTTTTTAAATTGGGCAAAAAGGAAAACTGTAACTTTCTATTCTTCAACCCCACCAAAGACCCAAGAAAGATAAAATATTACCTGAGTAAACAGGAAGTGCACAGCAAACAACTTCCTAAACTATAGAAATGAGGACAATGACTGGCATCCTAGACAGTCACCCAAGGTTCCTCTGCAACCTTTGAAGATCCAGCTTTAGCCTATAGGCCTACAGTATCTGACAGACTTTTTGTAAAGCAGTACTTTTAAAGCAACTGTTCTACCTACCTTGTCTTGGCAAAGCTTGATAGTCTCTTTCTTTTGTATCCGATTGTCCAATTTGGACAGCATACTGTCAGCAGTCCAGGCAAGAACAGTTCCTTGCTCAGTAGCTAACTTTGCTGCAATGAAAGCAAACTGCATATGGAGGTTCTTCAGTGTCTATCACCCTTTTTTGAAGTAGATTGGTGCTATCAGAAGCAGACATGTCTCAATGACATGAAAAGCCTTGTGTTATTAAAATATCTTAAATGCCATATTCTGTAGGTCTCTTAAGTATTTGAAGACCATCTATCTATTTATTACTACAAATTTGATTTTTATAGATGGCTAACTACTAACCTGCATTTCTTAATTATCCTAAGTAGTTTATAATAATAATTTTCAAAGATAGAACTTTACAATGTTAAATGAGCTGTGTAGGTATGATATCTTAAACAAGAGTAAACATATATAAGGTATAACAAAAAATAACCTTAAACTAGTATTAATATAGAAAATCTGTAACAATGTAAAATATTTGAGACAAGTGGGTGCTTTTCTTAGTTTAAAAGTTGATTCAATAATCTACCCTTTTTTTCCTATCATTCCTATATTCCTCCTTTTTCTTTTCAGAATGAGATCCCTGAATCTAACCCTTTTTTATCTTTCTGACCATGACCAATAATAACTTGCAACCAACCCCCAAAATAATGATAAATATCCATAACCCCACTGAATGACCAAAAAACACCCATCCCACCTGTTGGGAATATTGACATTGTGTTCTTAAAATTACTTCGTGTTGTCTGGTTGTGATGGTATTTTTAGGAGGCCCTGAGAAAATAGAGATAATGATCAAGCCCTGGGAGAGCTAGCTGTTGTACAATCTTGGTGTGATGGGAAAGTGCAGGGTTTATCTGAAGTAGTGCAGGGTTTATCCTGACTGGAGTAGTCTATGAGGCTGGGCCGCTTTGAAGTGGTTCTGAACAGTTTGTAGTCCAAAGCTGACTTTTGGGTGGTGTTTGTCAGCTTAATGGTGTTATCATAGTCCAAGTGAATTTGTCATAAGAGGGCCCCATCATCTTCTTGGAGACTTCAAAGGTTGCTGTTAGGAATGGTCATGGTTCACTGCAGAGAACTTAAACATTTTAAATGTCACATGCAGCAGATCTCAGAGAGATTAAAGGACCACAATCTGTTAAATACATCCAGAGTACACAGCTTAATTCCTAGTTACTTGCTTCAGACTTAAGCCAAAAATCATGTACAGGAAGCTAGATAAAGCCTATTTCTAGAATTAGTTAGTACTCTATATGGCCATTACTATTTTTGCAGAAAGTTTAAATACATATATAATAATCCTATAAATTTTGAGATAATATTTATACCTTAAGAAAAGTTTTAAAGAATCAAAACCAAAGGATTATGAGACTAGTGGCAATAAAATAGTCCTTTAATTTTAGTTGTTCTTATGTCTCATACCAGGTGGATGTTCTGACATGAGACAGAGATTTTGGATTTTCCTTAAACAAGCATACTTGTGTTTAGAGAAAGAGAAATCCACAATCCAACTCCAAAGCCAGATTTAATTTTTAGTTAAATTGTGACTACAAAAACCTATTTGCTTTATATGTTTGTAGAAAAGAGCAGAAACAAACATTTGGGAATATTTATAAAATTTTATCCTGTTGGAAATGTGCTAAACCATTAGGCCAATTTACTCTTTTTCTTGAGAATTTTTTTCTTTGATGATTCATCCTCCTTCTGATGTCTCATTTGCCCAGTGGTCATCAGAATCCAAGTTTGATGCTGTTATTCTCCTGGAAAGACAAAAACAAAACCCTGCCCAAACCCTAACTTTGGGGAGTTCTCTTTTTTGACAGGTTATATCTGATCAAATAAAAGGCATTTGTTAGTCTCATAAGTTAGTTTAGACTAAATGGCCATGCTGTTTGATGAACAAGAGGTCTCTCCTGTTGAAATCTAATTTTTGTCAATCTTGATGGTATCCATAGGTTTTCTTCTCCCATGAAAAGAAAAGCAAAATATTTTCCCCATCGTAACACATATCCTGGTTTCCAGTCTGAGGTCAACACATCTTTGAAATATACAGACTGATGCAATTACGCAGTTTTTTCTACTATCCAATGTCTCTCCACAGCTGTCATTCTCGTTAGCATTAAAAATATTTAAAGTTAATAAAGCATTGTGTAACCTATCTTTAGGGGGTCTTTACTGCTGCTTTCTGTTTATTAAGTATATTTCTTAAAGTACAATTAGATCTGTCTATAACTGCTTGTCCTGTAGGATTGTGTGGTAAGCCTGTAATGTTCTTTATGTTATAATATGAAAGAAAACCACCTCTGTTTCATTTTACAAGAGATATGCAGGAGCATTGCCAGTTTTATATGGGTATTTTCATAATGGCCATGACTTCTAATAAATGTATAATTACAAACTCAGCCTTTTTAGAACTCAAAGTACTTGCCCATTGAAATCCTGAATATGTATCTATGGTATGGTATACATATTTTAATTTTCCAGACACCACCAAATGAAACATATCCAGTTGCCAAATTTTATTTCTTTGAGTACCCTCTGCAGGTAGTGGGTTTGGTGATACAAAGAACAAGTAGGACATTTCCTTTTTGCCAAATGATAGAAAAATCTTCACAATTTTGCCTTTAACATGGTGTTAAATATGAAGTTTTGATGTTTGTAGCACAATTCCTACCAATAGGTGATCTATTTCATCATTACCTTGTGCTAGAGGGCCTAGTAGACCCATATAGGATCTGATATGTGTTATATACAAGAGATTATTTCTATTTCTGCTGAGTTCTTGTAATTGAGTAAATAACAAAGTTAATTATAAATCATCTGGAATAAGTTAAGCAGTTTCAATATGTAAAAAGGCTCTTTCTGCATCTTGAGAGTCAGTACCTAAGTTAAGATGTTCTGAAAAATCTAATAATACCATCAGAATAACATATAATTCTGATTTTTGAACAAAATCATAATGGCTTTGAACCACTTTACTTCTTTTTTCTGACTTATAACCTTCCTTTTACAATTCATTTCTATGAGTATAGAGTGTAGGGGCTCCAGAAATTGATGTTCCTCATACAATGTGAGAAAGGGCCAATTAGTTCTTTTTATAAACTAAAGTTTCTTGATTTCAGGATATTTGTTGCTAATCTCTCCCAATAAATTGCTGCAAGCTCTTTGTCATTGTTTATTTTCTGCCCATAATGAGCATATTTCAGCATTAGTTAAAGATACCAAAATTTTTGTTGGGTCTATAAATGTTAATTGACAAATTCTCAATTTTCCTTTCAGAGTCAATTCAGAAACCTTTCCCACATAGGTCTTTAATTTTTTACTCTGTCTGTGTGTAAAACTATCCATTTTAAGATGTTATCTTCACTCTGCATAAGAATTCCTCCAGAAAATTTATAAGATGGTAGTATGATCTGGATATACTCAAGCTCTGGATTTAAGTAATTCTCATGTATGACCCGTAATTTCTCTTTTACCAAAGCCTGTTCTCTCTCAGCCTCAGATGATAATTTTCTTTGACTATTTAAGTCCTTATCACTGTATAAGTTTTGCAATAAATTACCTAGTTCTTGAGTAGTCAATCTGATTATGGTTCATAGCCAGTTAATATCTCCTAGCAAGTTTTGAAAATCATTACAAGTTCATAATTGATATCTCCTGATTTGCAGTTTCTTTGGTTGAATTTTCTGCAAACCTATTTTATATCCTAGGTAATTAAGAGAATCTCCTGTCTGTATTTTTCAAGAGCAATTTGTAATCTCCAATAAGACAAAGTTTTCTTTACTT
The DNA here is from genome assembly GCF_004664715.2 of Peromyscus leucopus. NCBI lineage: Eukaryota > Metazoa > Chordata > Mammalia > Rodentia > Cricetidae > Peromyscus > Peromyscus leucopus. Next base: position 24,312,961 of record NC_051070.1, read on the forward strand.
CATCAAACAATTTTTCTAAGGTATCTATATCTGAATCAACTTAAGATATCATCCATATAATGATAAAATATAGATTAAGGAAACTGTTTATGAATTATTTCTAATGGCTGTTGTACAAAATATTGACAAAAGTTAGAGCTGTTTAACATCCTTTGTGGAAGAACTTTCCACTGATACCTTTTAACAGGCTGGGAATTATTATAAGTAGGCAAAATGAAGGCAAGCTTTTCTTTATCCCATTCTTGTAAAGGTGTAGTAAAAAAAAAAAGCAGTCTTTTAAATCAATCACTATAATAGAACATCCTTCAGCTAATAAAAAAGGCAACAGAATTCCAGGCTGTAAAATGTCCATTGACTGGATCACCTTATTAACTGCTCTCTTATCTGTTACCATTCTCTATTTTCAGATTTCTTTTTAATGACAACTATAGGAGAATTCCAAGGTCTGGTCAATTCTTCAATATGTTGAGCGTTTAGCTGCTCATGTGCCACCTGCTGTAGTGCCTATAATTTTTCTCATGTTAAAGGCCATTGTTCCATCCAGACAGGTTTGTCAGTTAAACATTTTAAAGAGAGGGCTGTTAGTACCTTTGAAAGATCAACATCTATTGTGCCCCACTTAGGTACAACCTGAACGATCAGTGACTGTTCTTGAATATACCTTTTAGTATTTCTCTCAGAAGCATTCTTTATTTTATGATTTATTTCTGAGATTGGAGGAATGTTAATCTGTGTTTTCCATTACGTTAATAAATCACGTCCCCATAAATTCATTGCTATGTTAGACACATGTGGCTTCACATTCTCTACCTGTCCTTCTGGCCCTATACTTTCAACCTACCTTGTACTTTGTTTTACTTGAAATAAAGTTCCATTCATGAGAAGCTAAAGAGGCCAATCTGGATGCCAAAATTTTGGTGAAATTATTGTTACATCTGCACCTGTATCTAGTAAACCTTCTATTGCAATGCCATTTATTCATATTTTTAGCTTTGGTCTTTGGTCATTTATAGAAGTTGTTTTATGGTCTCTCCTGAGAATTTTATCAACTGAAGCTCATCTATCATCCAGAGGAGCACTATGGTTTTTTAACAACAGGCATTAAATCTTTTAATTGCTCTGTGGAGGAGTTTCCCCAATGATGACAAGGAATGATTGAACCAAATTTGACACTGGGGCGTAAGAGAAGTCCCCTAAGGCATTTTCCATTGGCAATGAGTTCCCTTGCTTGTCCCATGTTGATCTGCATTCATTAGTTCAATGCTGGCCTTTGCCACACCTTCTGCATATTCCAGAAACCTGGGGCCTTCTGTTTGGATTACATCTAGAAACAATATTATTCCTAGGAGTGTCTTGCCTACAGTCCCTTCAGATGACCTTAATTAAAACATATGACCTTTTGATTTTTCTTAAAATTTTTAGAAATCACTTCTCCTATCCAAGTATCATCATAAGTGTGAGATCCAGTATCAGCTGTATTTCAGATCCATTCATCTGTGGGTGCTGATCTTAAGGCTTAATTACCCTTTTTCATCCTGAATTAGCATTTTCAAAAGACAAAGATTCAATTAATATTTGTCTAAAGTCAGGCTCTGATAGCATTCTATTTACATCTAAAGTCAATCTTTGTTAAAAATCAGTGAACGCTTCTTTGGGGCCTTGTATAATTTTAGTAAATGACTCAGTCCTATTTACTGATTCTTCAGTTCTGTCCCACACATTCAAAGCTGCTATATGGCATAAAGCCAAGGTGTGATAATCAAATCTAAATTGTCTTTGCAAATCAACATACTGGACTTCACAGAGAAACTGGTCTTGGGAAATTTCAATACCTCTAGCCCTACTCCATTTTTTTTTTACCCTAGCTTCCTCTCTCCACCATATTTTCTGTCATAAATAAGGACTGGCTTCAAATATTGCTGTAGCTAAATCTTTCAAGTCTTTTAGAATAATTCTATTCCAGTTGCCCATGAGTTTCACAAAGGGTGAATGCATACCGTATGAAATGACTGCTTTCTTAAATCTCTTCAAATCTAACATTTCTACAGGATGCCAGTTAACTTCTACATACCCTTTGGGTGCCTATCATCTGGTGGTAATTTTGTATGGTAACAGAATAAATTAAGTTGGTTTTCTAATAACTTGGGCTATTCCTCTTCAGTTTCATAATTCAATGATGCAGTGGGTTCTGCTCTAAATTCCTCTGGCTGTGTGGGAATATTTTTCTTAGTTTCATTAGTATGTCTTTCTAAGGATTGTATCTTTATCAGTCAGTATTTCATATTTGAAACAGATATCAAATCACTTTTTCAGCATAAAACATGAATTACCAAACTGATAATAATTATAACCAATATTATGTCAATCCCAGATAAGTTGATTATCCCTTCATTTAATATTTCATTTTCACACCATCCATTGGAGATGTGTCATATAAAGTCCTAACCCCCTGCACCTGCTGTGATATTGTTTCGCATTCTTAATATGGGAAAGACTTTAAAGAACAAACAAAAACAAAAACAAAAACAAAAAAACCTAATTACCCCCCCCCTAAGAATTTCTAGGTGTCTCACTAGCTCTGCCAACTTTCCAGTTTTTAAATAGCTTCAACATCGGAGCTGTGCATGGGTAGTCAGCTGCAGTGATGATTCCTGAATCTTGCCTGTATGGGCAGGGATCTAGGGTGCTTCAGAGTACCCAGAACCAGAGTAGCATGTTGCAGCTGTTTGTCACTGTGCTGCACACCCTGGCTGAGGGTAACTGCGCTGCTCACGTGCCATGCAGGGAAGGGGAGTGAGCCACCTGAAAAGTGGACTTGGGGAGATGGGGTAGGAGAAGCCTGTGAGGCTAGGACACAGTGTGGGAGGGCACCAGCCAGCTGGATGACAGAGCTAGTGATGGGCTCTTGTCAGCTAGTGACAGAGCTGACTCGGGTGACTGCAGATGTGGGGGCCATGGCCTGCAGCCCAAGGTGCGGCTGTTGCAGGTAGACTGCAACTGAAAACACACCTGGCGGGAAAAGCTGGTGACCCATGGCAGCTCTGAGAAGTGGCAGCTTTAGAAGCCACCACGTGATCTTGCCACACAGTGGAAAACAGATCAATTGAATACTCAGATTGTTCTATTATTAAATAAAACTCAGGAGTCAGATATTGGGGTTAAAACCTGATAGATCCAAACAGGAATGATGGGCTGACCCTGCCTCTCCACACTTCCAGATCAAAAAGGCCCAGGAATACTTCTAAGCCCCTCTCCATTCTTTCCTGTGTCTTTCTATCCCAATCTGGGTCCTCCAAAAACTCTATGGTTAATTCTGGCCCACTGAATGTTGACTTTGCCCTCTGATTCAAAGAGAATGAAATGCTTTATTTGAGGATAAGGCTAAAGAATATAGGTAATCCAATGTGTATCAATATTTCCTTGACTTCGAAACTAGGACACATTTATTCAACTGAACATCATATCATGGAACACCCCCATTTGTCTAAACTCTTAACTCTGGGTAAAATTTTCAATCTTTGCACAGTTGACATTTAGGAGTGATATATTCTTTAGTATGGATGGCTGAGTATCCAGAGTATTATAGAACATTTAGCAATGTCCTTGACTTATCTACAATATGGCAATAACATTCTTCTGTCCCCAATAGCACCCCATCTCTCAAGTCTTGACAGGCAAAGTATTTCCAGATACTGCCAGAATCTCTGGGGACAAATCAATGAGGAATTTATCCATATTTAAAGACAAGTATTGTAGAGTATTTGAATCAATTCATATAATATTTAACCAAGTATTCCCATTTCACAAAGCACAGTTTTATTTGAATGGACTTAGAGACAGAAAATGTGTCAGTTACATTAGCATCCACCAGAGTACCAGTCCCTTCAGTTAGAAATCTGTGGAGACCCCTAGGGTTAGTTTCTCCAGCCATATTGTAAATATTGTATACAACCACAAATTGTCTGTTCCTGGGTGAAATGTGATGAAATATCAGCATTTACTTGTAGGTCCATGATGTATAGCTACAAAAATTTATTTGAAAAATAAAAGGTATCTTTTGCTTAATTATATCCAAATGTCATTCTAACCCTGATTTTAAATATGCTTGAACCTAACTGCCATTACAATCTTGATTTGAAATGTATTGTACCCAAATGTCATTGTAACCTTGTTTTGAAGTACATTTCTTTCCTTTGCAAACAATGGTGGCTTTGCAAACCTGTTTTCCAGTGAGGAGTAAAGACCTGGATGAGAGCTGAGTGGATTGGAATTATGTATTTTTAACAATTGAGTAAGGGCATTTTCAATTGAGGAGGTGTGCTTATTATCTAAGGGAGGTGAGACTTGAAGAAGTTTTAGTCAGTGATTGCTAAAGCTACTCAAAGAGGGAGTAAAAGGTAGAAAATCTAATTTTACAAACCATGTGGTGTTGTGTTACACTACATTTCTCACTGAAATGTTCAGACGGCCTTGGTCAACAGGAGCAGAAGATCGGCATCTTACTTTGACAAAGTTCAGGGTTGGAAGAGAATCCGATGTAGAAATATCTTTTTAGAGGCTGTAGTCGTGATAGAGATGAGAGCATACTTTCCAACATATGTAAACAAATGTTAGAAATGCTGGGTACTTCCACCTCTGCCATTTTTATGTAGTGACGTCTCTGCTCCGCCTGCAGCAGTGATAAACTATAAGACAACTGTTCAATGAAGAAAGGACCAAAAAAAAATCATGTCAATTTTCTTTTTTAAACTTCATATGAAAGCATGAAGCAAATAATACCTCCTCTACCTCCTGCCCTGTAGCCTCCAGGGAAAGTGCTAATGAAAAATGGCCTGGCTGGAAGTCTGGCAGCAGAAGAGAGCAGGAAGAGAAGCCAGGGGATGGAGCATTACAGTTGCTCATGAGCTCTGTAATTAGCGTTGACCACACTGAGTTGGCAGTGTTACAGTTTATTGATAGTCATGGCTTTTGTTCTAAGGCATACAGGGAACGCTTGGGATCTAATGTAGGTATGGTGTTCCTCACAGGGACAAGGAAAAGCTGTCTGTCAATGCTCAGTGCATAAAACACTAATTCCTGTTGTGTCTAGGATTCTGCTGGTGGGAAATGCACGGGAGAGTTAGCCTATGCTCAATGTCGGTCCAACATGAAGTTCCATTCTGCACACTAATTTTAATTCATTATATATGCCTTTTCTTCCCAGCACAAATGGACCCCCGAGGCCTATCTCCCAGACAAAGTAAAAGTGACAGTGACGATGATGACCTGCCAAATGTGACCTTAGATAGCGTTAATGAAACTGGATCCACGGCCCTTTCCATAGCCAGAGCAGTCCAAGAGTAAGTACCACATTCTCAGGATGAACTGAGCATTGTGAGATGATCGAGGGATAATGGGAACTGAAGCCTCTCTGGTTCCTTAGGCATGTCATTCTAGCTCTGAACTGGCACATGTGACCGTTTCCGTCCATTTGGCCAGCATGCTTTGGGAGCAAGTTATGGCAAAGAATGAAATGTCTCAAAAGAGTGTGAGTTTTTGTTTTGTTAGATGTAAGAACTCTATGCCTCCTTGCAAACACCCATTGCACCAATCAAAAATTGTTCTTTTTGAGTATTGGTATCCAGTTATCACCATCAATACTCATCTACAAAGCAAAGGGCAACAGAATGTTTCAAGTATCCTTATCTTCATGTTTATCATGAATTTTTTTTTGTAATTTTTTAAAAAAAATTTAGTTTTAATTGTATGTGTGTATGCTCATGACAGCAGTACTTGAGGAGGCCAGAAGAGGTCATCAGGTCCCCGGGAGGTGGAGTTGGAGGCAATTCTGTGTGAACAGCCTACCCTGGGTACTAGGTACAGATACTCTCTAGGAGCAGTATGTGCTTTTTAACCCATCGGCCATCTCTCCAGCCCCTCTTTTTCGTGCTTTGATAGGACACTTACAGAACAGCTTTATGGGAGATTTAAATTTGGAGGATACTGTGTTAGTACTTTGGAAAATAAGAATCATACACACCTTTCCAAGGGATTTTTTTTTCTCTATTTCCTTACTTTCACTCAGGCCACAGAATTAGAAATCAACTTTTGCTTGTAAAAAAACAAAAACAAGAACAGCTACATTTGTATAGTTGTCAACTCTGTCTAGAACATAACTTGTGCTAGTCCATGTGTATTTTTCTGTATGTTACTTTTGACATTGTTGAGATAGAACTGACAAGATTGTGTATATTTAAAATGTAAAATTTCTTGATGTTATACGCTTCAGTACTGTGAAATGATTGCCATAGTCAAATTAATTAATGTGCCCATCATTTTACTTGGTACCTTTTTGTTGTTTCTGTTCAGAATCCTAAAGATCTATTATTTGTTTTATTTTATGTGCATGGGTGCTTTGCCTGTATGAATGCATATATTAATGTATGTCCATACACCATAAGCATGCCTGATACCTGCAGAGGACAGAATCAACCTTGGATTCCTTGGAACTGGAGTTGTAGATGGTTGTGAGGCAACATATATGTGTTTGCAATTGGACCCAGGTCCTCTGCAAAACCAGCAAGTTCTCTTAACTACTGAGCTATCTTTCCAGTCCCAGAGCTATTTCTTAGAAAATGTCAAATGTACAGGGCAGTGTTGTTAACTGTCATCACCATGGGATATCATCAATTTTCTTTTTTTTTTAACTTGAAAGTCTTTCCTCCCCACATCCAAGCTCTTGCAACCTACTATCCTGCCCTGTTTTTTTGTGTTCAACTTGTTTAACTCCACAAATTAGTGGTAATTCTTTGACATGCTTGGATGATACAGCTCCAAGCTACAATATTTTGTATAAAAATGCAAGTCCTTGTCCTTGAAAATATTCTGAAAATCATGCATGCATATTAAGGGAAGCTGGATTTATTATTCATGTTGGTGTTTTCATTAAAAAGGTTACTAAAGCATACATTGAGCTTCCATCACCTAGAAAGCTGCAGAATACCTGGATCATCAATAATTAATACACCATCTTTAGTCTGAGTCTGTATGCAAGCATTTAAAAGTACTGAGATGCTTTTCAGTGAATCAACCAGGATGCCCCCAAACAGCCTCTTAAATATCGGGATATTTCCAAACTTCTAGTAATATATTGAAAAAATTTCACCGTAAGAATTCTATAATCCATGTTAAGTTACAGAAATTTCTGTACACTGGTTTGCTTAGCATTAACTTTCAATGTTTTGATTCAGTTGTGAGTCTGTCTTCTTGCTCTCGTTTCCTCTTGAGCGCCTGATACATGGAATTCTTTCACTATTAACTTCTCTTTCACCTCTTTCTTCTTGCTTTTCCTCTGATGCCCAGTGTTAATTCAAACTACTAAAACTATCACTTTAGCATGGGAATAATGAGACGATTTCAAAGGATTCCTGAGGGTCTCTCCATTTTCTGTACTTGTAGACCTTTCCTGAGACTATTGGGAGGAGACACACGCAGGGAGGAAGACGGTAAAATCAGAGTTTTCTGTAGAGCAGATGAATGAGTTTTAAATCACTGAGGAAAGACTTTATGGTTTGTCTTTCTAGTTACAAGGCAGTGGAGCCCTGGTCTCAGGTGCATCCATAGTTTTTTCCATATCTTCTCTTGATGGCTGCAATATAGAGTTGGCCATGAGAACAGAAAGATTGGTAAGGGGGAGGAAATTCTGGAAGACTGACTCTAGGATGTCAATGGCCGTGTTCTACGTCAGACATCTGTTGAAGAGCCCTAACACGAGGCTAGAGCACAGAGCAGATACCTGCACCTGGAGCTCTCTGTCCCTGTCCTGCTTAGCTGTTTGTCCTGACACAAGCTAGAGTTATCTTAGAAGAAGAAGCAAAAATGAGAAGATGCCTCCATCCAGTTGCCTGTGGGCAGGCTGTGGGGATATTTTCTTGATTGATGACTTGAATGGAAGGACCAGGCTCACTGGGGGAACTGCCACCCGTGGTCCACAGTGCTGCAAGAGAGACCGAGAAAGCCATGGAGAGCAAGTCAGTAAGCAGCATTTTCCATGGGCCCTGCTTCTGCTCCTGCCTCCAGGGCTCTGCCTTGAGTTTCCCTCACGCCTCTGGATGATGGACTATAAGCTGTAAGTGAAATAAACCCTATCCTTCTCCAGGTACATTTGGCAATTGTCTTTGTCACAGAAATAGAAAGCAAGCCAAAACAGTTTCTGTATTCATTTGGGTAGAGTGCTGCCTCGTGTGCTGTCATGTACACACACACACACACACACACACACACACACACACACACGCACACATACACACACACAAAATTTCTCATCTCAAAAAAGATAAGAGATAGTTTATTTTGTAGCCAAATATAGAAACCCTGGCCCAGGAATGGAGTCAGGTCACTCTGAGTTTTACTTAATAAAAGTTTGATTAAATTGTTTTAGTAACAGAATGATCAAAGTCATGAATTGAGACACTTTCAAAAGGCATTGGTGGGTACATCAGATAGATGGGTTAAAGCAAAATGGGGAGACCTCAGCTACTGCCCTCCGATGGTATAGGATGGCATTTTGGTTGATGGAAACATGGGCTCTGTTTCTACATTCCAAGGGATTTACCTAATGGTCACAAAAACGTTAGCTCACATACAGGAGAGAGCAATAAATGGCCATTAAGGGTGAGAGAGTAAAGTTTGGCTCAAAGTGATTTGGCTCTGGCTGGACTTACAGCATTCCAAACTCTCCACAATCACTAGAGGTCTAATGAGTTAATCAGCCTCACAGTCAGTTAACTGTGAGGAGCAGTTCTTTCCAGGAATTTTTATTCACAGGTCAGATAAGCCTTAATATCCTAACAGTGCTCCCTCCCCAGCAGCATTCACTTTACTGATTTCTAAAGAGGATTTTTTAAATTAAATTTTGGGTTTACAAAATAATTTCTCTTGATTTTATATATAGAAGTTGTTGGCCAGTATGTATTTTCTCAGCTGGTCCTGTTTCCTCACACTGGAAGCCTCTGAGTCCTCATCCAGAATGGATCTCAGCTGAACTGTGCTGCTTAAAGCCTAAAAGCTTAACCAGCCAAATGCTTAACCAGCCAAATGCTTCTAGTTCCTGGTCTTCATGCCTTATATACATTTCTGCTTTCTACCATCATTCCCTGGGATTAAAGGCTCACTTTCTGGGATTAAAGGCATGTGTCACCATGCCTGGCTGTTTCCAATGTGGCCTTGAACTCACAGAGATCCGGATGGATTTCTGCCTCTGGAATGCTAGGATTAAAGGTGTGAGTGCCACCATTTTCTACCCTCTGTATCTAGTGGCTGTTCTGTTCTTTGACCCCAGATAAGTTTATTAGGGTGCACAATATTTTGGGGAACACCATACCACCACAGTTGATCAGTATTCTTAAGAGGAGCACCTAACCATTCTCATGGACTAATCTGACCATCACCCTTTACAGCTCAGTCAGTAAGTTTCACTAAGTTGCAAACACCAGGCAGGGAGCGAATCACAGCTGGGCTCTTCCTTGTTTTAATCTTGTAGATACTGTGCCATGTTAACAGCCATGTCTTCATGATTCTGACAGAGACAAATTTCACCATTTGTACGACATCTGTTTTGTCTAGGTCTCAACCCCCAGGCCCCTGCACAATGGTAAAATGGAGTCATTCCCCTTGACAACTTGCAAACATAATTATGAAATAAGTGTTTGGAGGAAGAAAGGGAAAAGCATACGATTAGAGGAAATTATTATAATTAACTCTAATTCTAGACAAAATACTGATGTTTTTGAAATAAGTGAACTTTCAAGTTTGAAGTTTGACTGTCTAGAACCTCTCATTTCTTCTCTTCTTTCTCTAAATTCTGAACATTCTCGGTCCTTTCGATGTCCACAGAATAAGCATGTTCCATAAGCTGCAGTGTGAGTGAGCGGCATGGAATGAGAGGCCCCTCCCCAGAGGAGTTCCTGTCCTACCTAGGATCAAGTTAATAGGGCAGAATGTGGGAGAAGTCTATGTCCGGGTGAAGATGAGAAGGGAAGGAGACGCTTTGGAGGAAGGAGATGAAGATGTTTTACTAGCATCCTGACATCTGTTCCTACTAAAATGAAACAGCTTTTAAATGGTTTGCTGTCCATCACGTTCAAGCTCCTTCCACTGTTTCCATGTCTCCTGCATCCCGTTTTATTATGTGGCTTATGTGAAATGCCTCTCTTCATGGAGAAGGCAACATAGATTTCAGAAAGTGATGAAACTTATGTGTGGTGTTTCTTTTGTATGTATTCTTCAAAGGAGAAAATATGGTGGACAGTTAGCTATCCCATGCATACTTCGAATGTCCCTTAGCTAGTCCACATACCATGCTACCTCTCTTAGAAAACTGCATTTAATGATTCCAGAAAGGCAGAAGTGTTAGGTGGTATTTTCTGTTTTGTTTTTTTTTTAATCTTCATTGTGTCATTCCAAGCTTGTAGAACAGTTTACACCCTCTTGCTTTCCTTCATTTCCCCTTGATGGTTCTGTTAAGGTCTTTTAAATCACACCAGAGAACAGGACTAGAGATGAGAAAGGAAAGGAAACCTAAACTATTGCAGGGATTTACAGTTGGCAGATTCTCCGAGAACTCTTACAGTTTTCATTTCGTCTGACCTGTGGTACCACCTTTACCATGTGGAGAAAGAAAACAGAGGCATGGAAACGTTTGTGCTCTCCTTAATGCTCCTACAGTAAGTCAGCTGCAGAGTTCATTGTCAAGACATCTGCAACCCTGCCCTCCTGGAGGAATGGCCATTTGCAGCCCCTGCTTTATGTAGTGGATTTCAACTCTCAATTGTGACTATCTTATGGTACTTGTGCTATTGAGCTGAACCCCAGCAAACACCAGCACAAGGAGTCTTGATTGTACAATGTCTGCTCTCCAAACTCATTCTTATTCTAAGCAGGATATCATTATGGGAGAAAGAATTCTGCCAGGTATATTATCAGATATATAATAAAAGGATTATTTGTCTGTAACACCATGCATTATTTTGAAGAATGAAGAAATAAAATGCAAAATAGTAGAATGTTTTTAAAATAAACATTATCATTATTATATTTTAGTTTAAAAGCCACTGCTGGCTATTTCTTCTTGAAGAAACGTGATTTCAGGTATGTTTTAGTATATCATATATGCTGACATGCGTAAGACCCCAAATCAAGTTTTTTTTTTTTTAGGATTGCTTTGTGCCAAGCAGTGATAGGTAACGTGTAAGGAATGAAAGGATGGTACCCTTCACTTCTCTTTCTGACCGAAAGGTCTCAGGAGGTTTATGTCTTTTCTGAGCTACTAAGAGTGGATTGACAGGGCACTGAGGAAAAGCCAGAGCCAACTCACATTTGCTTTCTGCTTTCTAAGGGTTGAATTACTCAGGTTCTGGTCTCAGAATCCTCCCAGACCCAGGATGTATCAGTTCATAGTCCTAACAAGATCTGGAATACGTCCAAGTCCCACTCTAGGTCCTACTAAGAGATACATTTGGACTGAGATATTTAGAGAAAAGGCTAGCTGTCAGTGATGAGCCAACAACCATCTTGTCTAGTGTACGAGGGCTGATGGGTAAGTAAGGGAAGCATTCTCTCCCCCCGTGAAGGAGATGCTGTCTGACAGCCCTTTTCTTGAAGAAAGTTTAAAAAAAGAAAAAGAAGGGGTTGGGGATTTAGCTCAGTGGTAGAGTGCTTGCCTAGCAAGCACAAGGCCCTGGGTTCAGTCCTCAGCTCCGGAAAAGGAAAAAAAAAAAAAAAGAAAAAGAAAAAGAAAAAGCCCTGATTTATTGAGAATTGTTTCAGACTAAAGTCTAAAGTACATGCTTGGCCAGCATCAACTCAACAGTCTGCTGAGACTGAAAAAAAAAAATAGTGATGACCTCATAACCCATTCTCTGAGTGTTTGGAGTAAGATGGAGACCAGATGTCCACTTGAAGCCCTTGCTTTGTTGAAACAGCCTTTGGTCTCTCCTTAAGTACAAAAAGTGCAGCGAGGTTTGTCTAATCACTTACTATTTGAATAGTGTAGTGGATTACCAAATTAGTTCTTGCATTCATTAGGCAAGCCACTCATTCATTCATTCATTCATCCATTCACCCAACCTTGTGTAACATAGAGGAGACGTAGAATGAATGACTCAGCTCTCGACTATGAAGAACTCCTAGTGAAAACATGTGAGATTGGTAAAAGTCTAGTGAGGTAATAGACTGGGGAAGCATTGCTATGAGAGAAATGATAAGTACACCTGTGTCACACTGAAGCATGGCAAAGCTTTTCCATGTGCTTAATGGAGAAATTCTTCATGACTGGTGAAAAACTGAGTGAGGAGGCAAAATGGGCAGTGGAGCTACTTGGAGAGAGAGATATAGAGTCTGGAACAGGAAGGACAAATTCATGCTCTTGACAGTGGGGAGACACCACTGGATTGTTTTTGTAACAGTTGCATGATCAGTGTGCTTTACAGGTGTCGATCTCAAGAAAGCTGGGTGTGATTGCACAGATTGAGCACTATGCTCCTGAAAAGGTCCCATACAACCTAGGATTCTACAACCTCTCAAACTGGACACAGTGTTTCATAGTATCAATCCTATATATATATTAAATATACACAAGCACACGTGTGTGCATGCACATACACACAATTTTCACTATGTGGAGCTACTCAGTGGACAGATAATGTCTTAGCTTTCTTGGCATATGCAAAATTAATACAGTACCTGATCAGGTCCTATTTTGAACAGCAGAAAAACAATAGACACGATAATCACTGATTTTGTGGTACTTGCTTTTGAGTGGAGAAGGTAGGAGGAGACAGTTCTGAAGAAGTTGTGGCTTACACAGATGGAGGAAAGGGAGCAGCCTGGCAGTGTGGAGGTGGGAGGCAGTGTAGTTGTGTCCTGTAGGATACACAGGGAAGTCTCTGATAATGTCACACCTAGTTTACGGGAGTAGGTGTGTCTCAGGATTTCTATTGCTGTGACAAAATACCTGAGTCACAAAAGCAACACAGAAGGGAAGATTAAATTCCAGCTTAAAATTCTGTGGTCACAATTTGTCATCGAGAGAAGTCAGAGTAGCATCTCATGGCAGGAACTGGGAGCACGGATCGAAACAGCCTGTGAAGGAATGCTGCTTACTGGCTTGCTCCTCGTGGCTTGATCAGTTTGCTTTCTTGTAACACCCAGAACCACCCAGTTCCCTGGGGTGGCACTGCCCACAGTGGACTTGCAACCAGACTAGTATGTTGAAGGGCAGTTTCTCAACTGATTTCTCTTCTTCCCAAATGACTCTGATGTGTATAAAATGAACCAAAAAAAAAAAAAATTAATGAGGACAAGGTGTAAGGACAAAACCCACAGATAACTAAAAGAAGAGTGCCCAGAGATAGGAGTCAGTGCAGAGCCCCTAAGGCAGAAGCATTCAGGAATGACTAGCTGTCATTCTCAGTGGCCAAATGAAGAACATACTTCTACTTCCTCGATTTCACAGAAGCAGCAGGGTTCTACAGTTCTACAGAGGCCAGTTGACTGTTCTAACATTCCATCTCCTGTACAGGCATCAAGACAGAATGACAGTGTCTGTGTTCATGCTAGCTTTCCTTTCTACGCCATTACGCCTTCTCTGTTCCCCTGTCCCCCATCCCCCAGGTCTGTCTATTTTTTAAAGGAATCTGTAAACAGTTGTAAATAGTCTAAGTCATGCAAAAAATTTTTCCTTCAAATATTTAAACTGTGTGCCTTATTTGTACATGTATATTCTTAATTAGTGGCTGCAGGGAGTGTAGGTAATCACCTTTCATGCATTTTATGTATCTTGACACAAATACTCAATAATTATGATTAAATATTAATAAGCCATATTAAAAGTTCCCAGAACCATTCATCACTAGTTCTTGGTATGTGCAGTAAAAGAACACATAACCACATCCAAACAATAACATGGCTGAAACTGAGAGTTCACCGGTGCACGGTCTCTAAGTGCTCTGGCCCTGGTGTCTTCTTTCTACTGCCCATGAGGTACAGCTGTTGTACCTGTTGGATGCATTTACTTCCATGCATCAAATGAAAGCAAAGGGTCTAAAGATACAGTTTCATGAATGGTCTAGTACTCTACAAAACTGTGTGTGTGTGTGTGTGTGTGTGTGTGTGTGTGTGTGTGTGTGTGTGTGTGTGTAAAGGAAGGCTGAACAAGAGTGAGTCTTAGCAGATCATTATTTCAGTTGGGTTTTTTCTCCGTCTGTTTTTTGAGGTCACGTAGCCACTGGCCACCAGCTACCTGAACTTAACACATTGTGACTTATCCTAGAAATTAGATTGCAAATCACATACAGTTAGCATAGTAAAAAGTCTGCAAAATTTAAAAATATTTCTGATGTAATGTAAATTTACTAGTATGAAGAAAAGAATTCCAAACTTTGGCTTGAACTGAGATACAATGCTCCCAGTGTTTGGTTTGAGAAGTATCCAATATATCATTTGTATTATTTTATTCCCACTATGGTAGGACACAGTAATATATTAAAACTCATGTGTGCTTTAAATTAGTTTGAATATAATTCAGTTTTTGAAACTAAAATAGTTTTTATTAACCTAATTTTTAATAGTAGAGTAAGTCAAATAGTTCTGTATAAAATTCTGGTCCCTCTTAATATCAGTTGTCTACTGCAAATGATCTCATGACTAAGCCAGTGAGAGCAGAAATATCTTCCTCCTAGGTAGATAAGGCACTTGGGAGGAGGGTGGCAAAGACACTAAAATGATTGAAAGACAGGAACAGCAACCCCAAAGAACAGACTTACTCCGTTTTCTAATTTAGTTTCTTGAGTTTTAGAAATATCGTTAACATTGCCTTATCAATGTCCCAGTGGCTCTCATAACCTTTCCTAGACTCTGTAGTTCCATATACTTTTAAAGATCAGAAATAACTGGTATCTTTATTTATATACAAACCAACAAAAAATGCCATCAGCTACTGTACCTTCTTCCCCCTCCCCCACTGACTTCAAGATTTACGGAGCTATGGGCTGTAACAGTAAGAAAATGTAAATGAAAATGAAACTAAATCTGTTATCCAAGTCATTGAAGAAGAAATCTCTGTGGCAAAATCCCCTGACCTCTCAGGGGGGTCATGTAGTCATCCTCTGTTTTGCCTTGTGTGTATGAACACAGCTACAAGGACAGAATTGAAATTCATTATTATAGCCAAAGTATCCATTGTCTACTGCAAATATGGAACTAATTTTAACACATTTAATTGCATTCAGTTATTTGTGGGGTGTGTGTGTGTGTGTGTGTGTGTGTGTGTGTGTGTGTGTGTGTGTGTGCTATATAGAAGCATGGTTGTCTCTCTTTATACCATGTAGTTTCTGGGGATGGAACTCAAATTATCAGCTGAGCCATTATGCCAGACTTAAAACTAATTTTAAATTTGACATGTAGATCATTTTTTGCTTGTATGTGATACAGTGTAATAAAGAAAATTGATTAGGGACAATAAGTGACTTGTTTTTCAATCAGGATATCAAAATGTCTTGTTGGGTTTTTCCCTGGATATATTTCATTTTGTAGTTAAAATATCAAGCCAGTAGGTTTTATAAGGGGAAGAGTACCCAGAAAAATTAGAAGTCATTCAAGGGAAAACAAAATCATTATTGAGTTGAAAGTAGGCAATTTCTTTTGAACCTGAAAACTACCCTCAATTTTGAAAATGTATTTCTTTGGGAAAGACTTGAACTTTGGCTTTTATACCTTCATTTTTACTCAAATTTAAAGTCAGGAGCTTCTTTGAAACAAATGTGATGTTTCCAAAATCTTGCCAACTATCTCTTTAAAGGACTAAAATTATAGTCATGTTTCTTGTAAGAGTGATGTAACAGTTTGATCACATGCCATAAAACTCAGGGAGAGTAGCTGAAGTTGTCAAAGATCAGAGAGGAGCCTCCCAGACCTGGGCCTAGCCTCCCACAGTGGCTTCTCAGTGTCAGTGGCAATAACCACAAATGTTAGGTTAAAACTGTAATACTTTATAATTATCAGTTTGTTCTTATTTATGGATTCCACGGGGTTTCCTAATAGTTTGTCAAATGAGTGATGCCATTTTACAGACCCATGGAAGTGGAGTTATTTAATGTGTGCTGTCACTAAGGACACTTTTCAGTCAGTGTGAAATGTCCTTTTGCCATGTGAAACAACCATGATTTCTTGACTACCCTCTTGAAGGGGAAAGATTATGATTACCATTTGGAGGAAGAATTGATCCTTTTTATGATAACTGGACTCCAGCAGATGCAGTGAGAGAGAAGAACTAGGCATACCTTTGACCTGAATACTGTGTGGTCAAGTGTCCATGTCTGTTTTTTCCACTCTTGAACATCACCCAACTGGGAGTCAAATATATATGAAAATAAATCATTTTTTGCTCTGAGCATAAACAGCTTTGTTTTCTTGAGATTATTTTCAGAACCATACAGTATGATAAATGTTTACGATGTATGTCCATTTTATGCTGCATTGATGATAACAAAATATACTTTGTAAGTGTACCAGAAGGGGGGGCAACATGTTCTGTGTACACGCTACACCATTGTATATAGTCAAGTTGAGCTGTTGTGGATTTTGGTATCCATGGCAAGGATTCTGAAACCAATTCCATAGGATGTCAGAGGGTGATTATGGTAGAGAGGGGTGGGTGATGGGGTCAGACCTGATCATGAAATAGCCATGTGCTGCTCTGAGCCCAGAACTACAGCCAGAACCAAGCAGGAAAGACCAGAAATGCAGAACGGTGGTCAGTGACAAAACAAGAGATGAGATTTTTAAAAAGACATTATTTGTATGCAATAAAACAATGTTCATGGTGCATTTCACAAAGCTTCACAATCATATGCCCTTCTATAGCTAGACAGTTTTTGTCATCCTGAGTTATATCGTGGACCTTTCCAGGAAATCCCTTTCCCACTCTCGTGTGTCCCCACTTAGTTTAGTTCTGGGTCTTCATTTGTGAAATCATGTGTGATCTCTTGTTTCAACTTCTTTCACTAAGTTCAGCATTTCTGTGATTCTTGCATGTTGTCTATTTCTGAGTAGTTAGCATACTACTGTATTATTATCTGTATGGGTAGCATAATTTACATACCCACTCACTTATTTTTTGTGTGATTTTATTTTGTGTTGTTTTTTGAAAACATCTCTCTCTCTCTCTCTCTCTCTCTCTCTCTCTCTCTCTCTCTCTCTCTCTCTCTCTCTCTCTCTCTCTGTGTGTGTGTGTGTGTGTGTGTGTGTGTGTGTGTGTGTGTGTGTGTATGTAGGAAGGAGATAGGTCAGAAGACAAGTTGTTGATATAAATGGTCTCCTTCCAGTCTATTGGTCCCAGGCATCAAACTCACATCAATCTTGGCAACAAGCACCTTAACCCCCTTAGCCATCTCAGTGACCCAGTTTTGTGTTTTGAGACAAAATTTGCTATGTAGCTCTGGCTGGCTGGGACTCATGGTCCTTCTTCAGCCTACTGATCCATTCACTTTCTGTTTTTTATTAAGGAAATTTTTATTTACTTTACATACCAATCACAGATGCCCCTCTTCCTCCTCCCACCCCTCCAGTCTTCCCCCTGAACCCACTCCTCCAAAAGGGTAAAGCCTCCCATGGGGAGTCAGCAGAGCCTGGTACATTCAGTAGAGGCAGGTCCAAGTCTCTCCCCCTGCATCAAGGCTGTGCAAGGTGTCCCACCATAGGTAGTGGGCTCCAAAAAGCCAGCTTATGCACCAGGGATGGATCTTGGATTGGTCTGCTTTCTATCTGGGCTCTATGTAAGATTGTATGGACATTTATATGCAGCTATCCAGTGGACATATACTCTCATTCCACTTAGGTCAATACCAAATAGAGGAATACTGGATTATGAGTATATTCATGAATAATTTTGGCAAGATCCAGGTCCAAAGGTGTTGTATCCCTCTACACTCCTCCAGCAGCATGCATGTGCTCCATCGGTGCTGCATCTTTGATGACTTTGGGTATTGATATCCTTTATTTAAGGTATTTCTAGCAAAGGTTCGGTTCAATTCAGAGGAATGGATGCCAAGCAGTCTGTTTTGAATGAAACCCTGCAGTGAAGAGACAGAAGAAAGAATATTTAATCAGGGGACAGAAGAGGCTTAGAAAAGATAAAACACACACACACACACACACACACACACACACACACACACACACACACACACACACCCTATCCCTCTGAGATTCAAAGAGAATAAAAAGGGAGTGATCTGTCCCACGTAGCAAGGAAGGGTAACTAGGTGTAGCATGGATTCACTTTTAAACTATTTACTTACAAACCAGGTTGCCACAGGCTGAGAAGGGGGATTGTGAGTGGTAACCACATAGGAGCCTGACGTTGTCGGAGAGCATGTGCAGGAACAAGGCTGTGGGGGTGAGGAGGGAATAAAAATGGCAGCCAGTGTGGTGTCAGGAGTTTGTGTAGGACAGAAACATCCACAGAGGGGACAAAGTGAAACATTCTTCAAACAATTGTGTCTCAAAGAACATTTTTTTAAAATTATTTGATCTATACAGAATAAATATATTTGTCTGGTCCTTTAGTTGATATGTTACTGTAGAAGGAAATTATGACGTTTATCCATTCGAAATGTCAAATATCAGGATACTGTAGAACTGACATTTTCCAGAGCCGTTTTACCTCCTCTTCTCTGTTTGGTTTTCATTCTAGCTACAACATCTTTGTCTTCTTATCCACACAGACTTTGAAAGTCTCTTTCCTTCCTTTGATATTTTAACTTATAATGTGAGTAAATATTTGCAAGCTGTAAACTCAAAATGTTGATTGAATGATACTTTATCCTGAAGAGAAGGAGCCTTTCTTTACCCAAGCCTCCATTTGCTTCCTTCATCATACCAACAGCTCCCCAATCTGGCCGTCTTTATCATTTGGAGAAATGAGTCTCCTAAGCAACTTTTGGGTTTTGTGCTTCCAAGGTCCATAAGTAATTTTGTATTGCACAGAATTAGCAATGAGAAATCAAAATTCCACATCTACATTGCTGAAGGGCTCAGAGACTCCTATTGCTCTGAGAGAGTCTTTGTTCTGCACAGATGTGACCAGCTGCAGAAAGAAATCACCCCATTGTTACCCTTCATCCGCATCTGACTTGTATGAGACCCTGTGCCCAGGTAGTGAAGGAGAGAAATGGAGGACATCATTTAACATGCTTTCCCCGTTGCTCACTGTGATATCTCTGGTGGGTACAATTAAAGGAAAGTTCTGGTGAGCTAAACTTTTTCTTACCATTATAGAAATTTCTGCTTTCACAAAGCAAACCTATTTATCCATCACCCAGAATATGTGAAGAAATTATCAATGTGGAAGGCCAGCATAGACCTTCATCATCATGGGTGTGGAAATGAGTCAGGATTATCTTCAATGAACCAGTTTGGAGAGAGGGGATCATCAGAGCTTTGGGGACTTTGTTTTGTTTTTGCTTTTTTGTTTGTTTGTTTGGTTGGTTGGTTTGGGGGTTTGTTTTGTTTTGTTTGAGACAGTGTTTCTCTGTGTAGCTCTGGCTATCCTAGAACTCACTCTCTAGACAAGTCTGGCCTTGAACTCAGATCCTCCTGCCTCTGCCTCCCAAGTGCTGAGCTTAAAGGCATGCTCCACCACTGCCTTTTGTTTGTAAAAGATCTGCTCATTCTAAGATACAAACATTGGTAATTTTGAAACGAGCTCTAAACAGAATTGTAAGATCTGGCTCTTCCCAAGAAGCAGGGATAATATGGAGATACAAATGCCCCCTTTGATCATTGTGAGCTTAGGGCCATCGTGTCCAGGGGCAGAGCAGTATGCTTACGGTCTAATGGGGTGATTTCTCTAATAGATCCTTAGTTTTACTGGCTCTTAAGTGAACTCTGAACATGGATAGGTTAATCGAAATGTAACTTGTGCTATCCTCCAGATACCTTTTAAAGAGAAGTATAAAGGGAATTCAATCTAGAACAGAAGTCAGAGAGAAGGGCTAGAGGTGGATCTCAGTGAGGGAGCATGAAGACCTGAGGTCAAAGCCCCAAAGCACTTACATAAAGCTGAGCATAGTCATCCTAAGAGCCTACACACCAGAGCCTGTGGACACAGCAAGATCGCTGGAACATGCTCGCTCACAATTTAGCCTGAGGTTCAATGAGAGACTCGGTCTCAAGGGAATAGTGAGAAGAACGAAAGAGTGAGACATCCTACATCCTTCTTCTGTCTGTGCTTGCCAGGTACACAGGTTTGGTGCATGTACCACCTACTCACAAACATAAACAAATAAGAAAATAAAAAGTAAATACTTAAAAGGTCAGAAAGGCACTCTAGCACTGGGAAGAATTTCAGTTTCTGAAATTAATTCTTAAGGGGAACTTCAGGACATATGTTGACTTTTATTAGACAATGGGCTAATAAAAGGATATGTTCAACTAGGATAATCATGGTGAAACTATTCTACATTTAAATTTTGAATTTTTAAATTTGAATTGAGTTTTATTTATTTGGGTCTGTTTATCTGTATGTGCACCATGTGTATGCAGTATTCACTGAATCCAAAAGAGGGAATCAAAGTCCCTGGAACAAAGTTGTAAGCTGTGTAATGTGAGTGCTGGGAGCCAAACCTGGGTCCTCTAGAAGAGCCAAAAGTGCTTTTAACCACTGAGCCATCTCCCCAGACCCACTGAATGTTTGGAATATATGTATTTGAGGCACAGATAATTGTGTGCTTGTATTTTTGAAACTGCTTTCCCAATATAAGGTGGAGAGTCATTTCCATGAGGAGTAGATTCTGGTCTGTCATACTTAATACAACCGGAAATGTTACCTTCCTTCTTTGATCCCTCTCACATAATAAGATGTGGAGATTACACTAACTGATCTCTCAGATCCTATTGCAGTCTGTTAGATAACGTGAACATATACGAAAGAACTGAAGCATCCTTGGTAAATATAACTTCTTGTCACTGCCTGCATCCTTTGCAGTTTACTCCTGTGGTCCAGGTATGTCCTGCTCTGTTCACAGGATGTCCAATGGCTTTCTGAAATAATAGCTTCCTTTTAGCAACTTGATTTACACTTATACATGTGTTCCTTAATAATCAAAAATACATAAATTTAAGTGAAGTTTAGAAGCTAGTGTCTAAAATTATTACTTTGTTTAAATTATATTATATTAAAATAATATATAATATTTTATTGATTTAAATAATATTTTATTTAGTGATAAAATAATGATATATAATATTTAATGTTTTTATATATTTTTATTTTATAATTACTTAATTTCACATATCAGCTACGGATTCCCCTGTCCTCCATTCTCCCACCCCCTAGCCTTCCCCCTCAACCCTCCCCCCACTCCTACCTCCTCCAAGGCAAGGTCTCCTCTGGGGAGTCAGCCCAGCCTGGTACATTCAGTTGAGGCAGGTCCAGTCCCCTCCTCCATGCACCAAGACTGAGCAAAGTGTCCCAGCATAGGCCCCAGACTCCAAAAAGCCAGCCCATGCACCAAGGACAGGTCCTGGCTCCCCTCCTGGGGGGCCTCCCAAACAGTTCAAGCTAATCGACTGTTCCACTTATCCAGAGAGCCTGGTCCAGTTCCATGGGGGCTCCTCACAGTTCACAGTTCATGTGTTTCCACTAGTTTGGCTATTTGTCCCTGTGCTTTTTCCAAACATGGACACAATTGTTCAGGGAGGGAACTCTGTTCCAAAAAGCCGGCTTGCAGCCCCAAGCTGTTGTTACTATGGGTAAACAAAGGTCAGCACCAACTATAACCTCTCAGAATGGGAAGTTCTTGGTGTGATGTCAGCAAAGGAGTTTCTAAAATGCTTTTTAATACCTAAAGATACCTAAGCTTTGTAGAAGTGTTTAGAGTTCATTGGGATGAATTTTAATTATCTTTAAAATGGCATGTATAGCATAACTGCACACAGCCAAGTTTCCTACATTTTTATAAATTTCCAGCCTCCAAGCACACTGATTTGTACTTTCAGGTTTTCATTCTTGAGACTGGATTACAGCAGATCTCTTCATCTTAGCACGCGTATTTAAGATCCCGATAAATGAGATTCCTGAGGCAGTGAATGTAAGAATTCAGCATGGTGTCGGGAACGCAGACAAACATCAGCTCTCTGGTACCGCTCTTTATTACATGCCATTGGTTAGGGAGGTTGTCACTTTGCGCTAGCTCTTTTCAAATTTGTGCGTGCAGATGTCCACTCACATAAAATTGCACACTTGACTACCTTACTGGAGCACCCATGTGCCAGACTGAATTAACCATCAGGCAGAGTGAGGCACACGTGTTCAACACGTGCCAGAGGCGAGCCCTGTGGTCACGTGTAGAACAGTAAGTGAAGGTCTGGCATGTGCCACTGAAAGACTGTATGAGAAACCATTTGTTCTCATTTTATAACATTTACAATAACGAATAGCAATGTGTACTTTTGTTGGAAATTGTTTACTTTGAACCTCAAATCTGTTCTGTACCCTAGTGGCATATAGGTACAACATTCCATGTTTGGAGTATGGATTGTAAGTGAACAGCTCGATTAATTTTCACATATGCCACAGAGTTGACACTCATATGGACTAACATATAGAATATTTTGAGATTAAAGTGTCTTTAGCTGTTGTACCCAGTAATGATCTAGATTCTTTTAGTAGTTCCCCACCTAGCAATAGTCTGTATTATTCCCATATGCACAGGCTTCTCAGAGTGCCATAATGTTTCCACTGAGCTGTGAATTGCAGTGGATTCTGAATCATTTATAATCTTTAATTAAAACAAAGTGCAAGAAAAGTGGAATATTGCCTTGAAACTGTTAAGATGATAATGTCGATTAAAACACATCTTTTGTTATTATAGTCATAAAATTCATTTTCATTCACCCTCCCATTTTCATTTACAAAAATAAATTTACTGTAACTAGATATTGCTTCTATCTTTTAGTACTTTGGGATTCTGCAATTCTGCATGAAGCATGCTACTTAAAAAAGATCCTAGCTCTTTCAGGTTTCCTCCAGAACATGGGTTTCTGGAGGTTGTGTGTATGAATGGAAGAAATGCATGACTGTGGCTGTGCACATGGAGGGAAGCAGTTGAAAATATGGCAGAAGTCAGTCGTCTGTTCGGCCACGTTTGGTACGTTCTGCCAGACCAGAAGGCATGCTGTCGAGCATCGTTTTTGACACTATTCCAGCATGTTGTTAATGAGCTCCAGTTCTGTGTGGCTGCCCCATTGTCATACCCACAAGGCTCATAATTCCAGACCAGTAGCCATGGCATTGGGTCTGACTACAGGAAATAGTGTACGTTTTTTACTTCTCCCCTTTGCTATGTCAAAGACATTTAGGATGGTTTACGAAGATGTATGCAATACAACATAACTGAAAAAATAACAACCAAGCTGTGGTGGCCTGCTTGAGAATGGCCCCCATAGGCTCTTTTGAATGTTTGGTTCTCATTGGGTGGATTGCTTAGGAAGAGGTATGGCCTTGTTGGAGGAGGCTTGTTACTGGGGGTAGGCTTTGATGGTTCAAAGCCCAGGCAAGGCCCTGTCTGTCTGTCTGTCTGTCTCTGTCTGTCTCTGTCTCTGTCTCTCTGTTTCTGTCTGTCTGATGCTTGTGAATCAGATATAAGCTCTCAGCTACTGCTCTACCACCATGCCTGCCTGCCTGCTGCCAAATGATGGCCATATACTTACCCTCTAAAACTATGAGCAAGCTCCAATTAAATGCTTTTATTTTGTAAGTTGCCTTGGTCATATTGTCTCTTCACAGTAACTGAACACAGTAATAGAACAGTAACTGAGACAGAAGCAAACAAAGCAAGTACAGAGAAAATAATGCAAGAATATTTGAATAAATATAGAGATGTTAGGTTTAGATCAGAGAGGCATATAATCCTGTATCCTAAATAGAGGCTAGAGGCGAGTGTCATTCATTCTCAGATACCTGAATGAGACATCTTTAAGGATTTGACTCTAGGAGAATACCCACAACATTCTCCTGTAAACAGACAACAAATCCTTCTCTTCTGACAATGAATCTAAAATGACAGTCAATGTGACAGAAAAATTATAATTCCAAGAAAAATATTTTACAAATTGTACTGAAATTCACTATAGTATCAATTATTTTTATTAAAATACTTCAATTTCATAGGTAATGAATTATAGCTCTTATTATAGTGTAGTTTTAACCTATACTTTAAAACCTTAAATTATAAAAGGAATAGTAAGGTTTACTATTTGGCCTAGTATTATAATTTAAATTACTAGATGCAATGAAAACTTGGAGTTCTTAGTTTAAAATAAATTAAAGATTACTTCCGAATAAACAAAGACATTTAAAACCAACATCTCTAAGATATTATGGATTACTGAATTGTTCTGTGATAAGACTTAAGAGGAAGTGCTTGTAATGACTTTTTATAACCATAACAAACACCCAATATAATCAGCTTCTGAAGAGGGTTCTCTTGGCCCACATTTTGAAGGTTTGGTGGACTGGCCTCAGTATTGGAGGCACATGGTAGCACGTTATGGTCCAGCGTGTGTTGTAGCAAAACCTCTTACCTCCTGGCTCTGGGCACACCTCACTGTACTAAAGGCCTCTCATTTTTTCCCACTTGTGAAAATTCCACTGCTACTCAATAGTTCCATGCTGGGAACAAGCCGTTAACATGTGAACCTCTGGAGTTCTGTCACATGCACTGAATGAGAAAGTGATGCTATGCAATACTTCTTTGCCAGGTACACTGCATCCCACCTTGCCTGTGATCCCAGAATTCTCATAGAATAGATGTTAATGTCCTACTTCTGTGATGAGGGGCTCAAAGTTGAACAGGGTTAGGTATCGTGCATAGGATCAGAGCTAGAACACTGAGCAAAGGTCCAAACCTAGCTCCATCTGACTGTGAACCTTCTTTCCGTTTAACTCTAGAAGACTATGGAAGCTATGAGTGTCTGCATGGCCAGATTCTCCTTTCAGAGCCCAATAAGTGATGTATAGTCTTACCCTCACTGAATTGTCTCAGAATTCTCATTTCTGCCCATGAAGTCTTTCAGGTCCTCAGGGATCAGGGGATCATTAATAATGCAAATGTTGTCATTAAGACCTCTAATCCTCCTGGGGACTACTGTAAAGACCAAACAAACTATGAAAAGTCTTTTCCTCACAAATGCAAAGGGTCACTATGTTCTAGTAATCTACCTCCATTCAAGACAAGTAGTTGAACTATTTGAAATGTTCTAAAAACCAAACACAAAATAAGATGAACACACTTTAACAGAAGAAACAAAACTTGAATTAAGAAAAATAAGAAAGAAGTTATGTGCATGAAGCAATCTGTTTGTTTGATCCAAGAGCACAAAGTGGGTTTCTTTGTCTGCAGTGTGAACCCTTCCACTACAGAACTGTATAAAGTGGTCATTACAGAACCTGGCCATAATGACCAACATCTGCCTGCATGTGCATTCGAAATGTGGAGATAGTTGTTGCTTTCTATAGAAAAGGGACAAAATCACCCGCATAAAAGTCCTGTGCATTTATGCTGAGCTAGTTCTTTACCATGCTTCTCTGTCAGTTATTCTGAAATTCAAGATTCAAAACCAGTCCAGTTGAATGGGTCCCCAAAAGACAAATAATCATCTGCACCTGCCAGATAGTCTCTGTAGTGATCATTTTCAGCAGGAAAAAAATGTGTTAGAGGAGCCAATAGATCCACAGCAAACTGTAATTTTGCATCGTACACCTAAGGTAAATAGGGAAAGAACTAAACAGGAGTGTTTTATAGAAGGAGATCTAAGAAAGTTCTGAGAGATTGGGCCAGCTATGTAGCCAAATAAGAAAGTTACTGAGATATTTCATTAAATAAAATATATGTGGACCTGTATGGGGAGGGCTGAGATGTCAGTTGCCATCTCTCTCTCTTTGAGATGGTTTTGCAGGTCTTCTTCTCACCCTGTCTCCACATTTCCTTTTAGATTTAAAATTACTATGTGTTTCTACCTCCAGAAAGCTATGAATTTTTAAGTGTTCATAGTAGCTGTATGGTTATTGGTCCCATAATGAACTGTTCTGTGATGGTTATTTTTTAAAATAATTTTTTGTTTCTTCACTTTTCCCTAAAATAAAATTTAAAAAAAAAAAAAACAAAACCTCCCATGACAAACTTCATCATTTGCTGTGTATTTGAGAATGAAAGTGCCCAGTGCACATGCTCTAGGGCTGTGTCCATAGGTATAAATCCCAGAACTTTCTGGGCATGGTGGCTCATGTTTGACATTGCAGCCCTCTTGAGGCAAGAGGATTACTGTGTCTTTAAAATAATCCTGGGCTACATAGTTGAATTCAACACTAGCTGAGGTAACAGCATGAGACCTCGTCCTTAAAACTTCATACACACATGAATACATACACACAAACATAAGTAAACAAATCCCCAAACTGCCATGAACTAGCTCTGATCATGACAAATTACCCAAATCCTCTTAACTGATGTTTCTTTACTTGCTTACCATTTTTAAAATGAGAAGAATTTAAATCAGCAGTGCTTGAGCAGATCAACTCAACAATAAACATAAAGTATTTAGGAGAGAACATGGTAACTAATAAGATCTCCAGAAAGAAGCCGTTTAAAAATTAATGTGCTGAATGCTTAATCAGTATGTGGGTAACAGATCTGTCTGTCTCTGTCACCAATTTTGTAAAAGGACTGTAATTTACCCTAGTAAGAATACAGTTGAGTATTGTGCTGACTAGAGTTATGTCCACTTGACACATCTGAGAGGCTGTGTCTCCATAAGAGCAGGCTGTAGGAAAGCCTGTGGAACACTTTCTTAATTAGTGATTGGTGGGGGAGGGCCCAGCCCATGGTGGGTGATGCCATCCCTGGGCTGGTGGTCCTGGGTTCCATAAGAAAAGAGGCTGAGCAAGCCTTGAGGAGCAAGCCAGTAAGCAGCACCCCTCCATGGCCTCTGCATCAGCTCCTGCCTCCAGGTCCCTGCTCTGTTTGAGTTCCTGTCCTGACTTCATTTGATGATGAACTGTAATGTGGAAGCATGAGCCAAAATGCTTTCCTCCCGAAGTTGTTTTTGTCATGGGGTTTCATCACAGCAATGATAGCCTTAAGACAAGTATCCACATTTGATCTGCAAAGGAGCCTTGCTTCTCTTACCAGCCACATGACCTTGGATAAGCTGTATGAGTTTTCACATCTATGCCATCATCTATGTATTTGGTTGTTTTTGAGGCAGCTGTGTGGTTATTTCAGGAATGATATAGGAGGAATACCTGGTTTGGTGTCTGGGTAAATAGTAGATGCTCAATAAGTTAGTGTATACTGGAAGTTGTTACAAGTGGAAATTAAAGTTTAGAATCTTCAAAAATGACAATTACAGAGATTTGGGGTGTGTGTGTGTGTGTGTGTGTGTGTGTGTGTGTGTGTGTGAATAATCGATACAGACCATAAAGCTCTAAGTTAAAATACATTCTCTGACAGTGTACTGTACCCTATATGTTTACAAGAATGAATGAGAAAGGCTAGATTTTTCCGGAGGTAGCAAAGGATGTGATTATGGCCATGAAGGATGTGTTGATGGCAGCGATGAAGCTCATTTGGGCTTTTGTCAGAGAATCAGTCGGAGGCATTTCCCTGGGCTAGATGATGTAAACTGAAGCTCTAACGGCACTAATGGGTCACAAACAGAATGTGTGGAATTAAATGAGGGAAGTAGCTTGGTGAAATGTTTTAGGGTTTACACTTGACAGATAATAGAACCTTCTCAAATTTATGATAAAGCAAGTTATGAAATATTACTGTGCCAACCAGAGAAGTCAGATCAGAAGTCTGGCAAGATGCCTCTTCCTTTCCCTGCCCAGCGGTTGAAATTCTAGACACAGTTTGAGACCACTGTTTCTTCCCAGCTGCCCCAGCAGGGCTAGCCTCTGCTATCACTCTTGCTGGAAGACCTCCTTTTTCCACATCACCTCTGTCTCACATGCCACTTTCTTTACATGGTTTAGCTTGATGACAGCTTGCTCATACCCAGGGACAACTTTAGTTACAACAGTCTCTGGGGAATGTAATGTTTTTCTTTCCTGGACCTTTGGAGCCAGAAAACAATGGAGCTAGCATGGGATAGATATACTGGGCTAGCCAACTTTCAATTATCTGTGGGTGGCTCTCCTTTTAGCAGTCTGATGGACTGAGTAGAAGGAGCTGGACATGTGGCTCCCAGTAGATGGTAGTCTAAGTGAGATAATAACCACGTCACTTAGCAGGATTGTGATAGCAGTGAGGAATTATGGGAGAGTGGAGATATTTCAGAGTGATTCAGCAAGTGCTGTTGACTCAAAGCAATAAGAGAAATAAGAAAAATCAACAGTAGTTATATGACTCTGAAATGTAGCAACTTGAATAATACTCACTTTACCAATAGAAATGCAGGCAGATGATTGAAAGCAGATGCAAGGTAAGTTTGGTTATTGGATATGCTAAGTTTGAACAGAGAGTGAGATATACAACCGTGTAAGGGGCTGGAAGTGAAAAACTAGAGTTTGTGAGAGACCTGAGCCAAAGATATAACTATGGGAGAGACCAGCATGATGTACCTCGAGAGTGCCTATGGTGAATAAACATAAGGAAATTAGGAGCTAAAGAAAGAGATCATGAGTATCTTAGATGCTGGACAGCGGATGAAAGAATAGTACAACAGAGACATGAACCCCAAGAAGTGTGATTCAGCTCTGAGTGGTGAATCAAGAAAACTGGTTTATTGAGGTAAGTTTATATTGAATTAAGATCAGTACTAAAGTAGATGCTGCATTATGAGATTTAACAGAGGGGTGGGAAGGAAAGGGGAGAGAAATAGTAATATAAGGGGATAGAAACAGATAGAGAGGAAATAAACTGGAGTCATGTGGACAACTGCAGAAGTTCAGTGGTGAAAGCAACTTGAGTTATTGCTGTGGGATAATGCTTTTATGCACTGGTTTAATAAAATGCTAATTGGCCAGTAGCTGGGCAGGAAGTAGAGATGGGGCAAGCAGACTAAAGAAATGCTGGGAAGAGGAAGGCTGAGTCAGGAGTCACCAGCCAAACACACAGGAGGCAAGATGACAAGGCAGAACTGAGAAAAGGTACCAAGTCACGTGGCTAAACATAGATAAAAATTATGGGTTAATTTAAGTGTAAGAGCTAGTCAGTAATAAGCCTGAGCAAATGGTCAAGCAGTTATAATTAATATAAGCTTCTGAGTGATTATTTTATAAGCAGGTCCCAGGACTGCAGGGGCTTGGCGGGACCAGAGGAGAAACTTTCCAACTACAAGTTACAGCTATGGCAGGTTTCTTTTTTTAAATGAGATCTTCCATTCTTTATGTTTCTAAAGACCAAGAAGAGAAACTTAATAACAGAAATTACTTAAATGAGACACTTTTGTTAGAAATAAAAGTGTTGATGCCATCTAAAAAGACTGCCATTGAGACATTCAATAAGTCAGCAATGTTCTGTCGAACTATTATGTCGGGGATGGATTAGAATTAGCAGAAGTATTCCCACAGAAACTTAACATGGTAGGTAGGCATGAGGGCATGTCTGTGGTGGACCTGCATCCAGCTGACAAAGCAACACACTCAAGTTCATGAAGATATTAAGATGTTGGCACAATTACATTATATAATATAATAGTGTTCAAACTCTCTTTCCAGATTGTATGGCTGCAACTTAGTAGAGAAATAGTCACACAGTCCTTCATGAAACAAAGCTGCTACTCCACAGTAATTAATACTAGGAAAAGAGAAATATTCTGCCATTCAGCCCTTGAGATGATTATGCTATTACTTAAAGACACTAGACTGTAATACATCCGAGATGTGCTCAGCTTGGTGTAAAGCTTCAAGCAAGGGAGGAAGCTTGTGTAATGATTCATGTGTGCACAGCAGAGGATTTCAAGGCCTCTGCCCTTCAGCTCTGCATTCAGAACACAGTAAATCAGTCTGACTGACCCTCTTGTTTTTTCCTGGACAATTTGATGATGCTTTTGTCAACACAAGCTCTGATTAGAAGATAGCAAATTAAAGCTTCTGACAGAAAGTTAATAAACGTCCTCGACTCCACTGCCAGTTACTCACTGGATACATAATCAACATCAAATGGGAAAATGTGCAGCCTTAAGACTGGAGTCACTGTGCCACCTCAAGGTCCTTCCTCCAATCAGCAGACAGTTATGCCTATAGTCTCGTGTTCATGCAGAATGCTAAGAGGGATCTCGGGCCATGGTTAAAGTTTGCTAGCTATTTAGCAGTATGTTGCAGCATACTTTGGTTACTTTTCTAAAATAAAGCATGAAAACATTCCCCAGTGAATCTCCCTGTTATGTATATTTTAGCAGTTGGCTGTATTGAACCAGTCTTCATTGCAGCCTCTTGGTGTTTAGCCCAGTCAATGACATGATGCAGAGATATAGGATGTCTTGCCTATTATTGTTCTTGGCTCATGGGAAAGGCAGGTGCAGAGTCTTGGGGTAACAATGAGCAGAAGGCACCACGACAACATGGAAATGCAAATAGGTGAAGAGGACTGTCAGACTAAGACTTGTCTACCACAGCACTCCAAGCCTTGTTCTGAATGAGTGAGTAATTCCCCATTGTAAAGAAGAAAAGCTGAAACATAATTGAGTAGATTTTAGAGCCCATGAAGTCCAGAAGTAATAGAACTTGGATTTGAACTGAGGCTATCTGGTCTACTTTGTTTTTTCTGTTGTTGTTGCTTTGTTTGATTTTTTTGAGACAGGTCCTTCTATGTGACTGGATGGCCCTAGAACTCAAAGTATAATCCAGGCTGATTTTTTTTTTTTATCCTCCTGCTCCTGCCTCCTAAGTACTGTTCCAGCTGTGAGCTGCTGTATCTGTCTCAGAGTCTACTCCAACTGAAGTACCTTCTAGCTCTTCCCTGAAGTTTTCTGATATTTGAACTCTCTATCTTGCAAGTTCTTCAGGCAGGGATAGTATCCTAGGCACCTATGATTCCCAAATACCTAGTTCTGGACCTGGAAAAAACTAAGAAATGCTTCAGTTGTTATTTTTGAACATCGAGTTATAATTCTTTCATTTGTATAATTAACTTAGACTTATTGCTTACTTTCTTAATTTTTCAGGATAGGAACTCAAGACAGAAAGCATCAACTGATTTTTTAAAATTTTAACATTGTTTTTAATTATGAAATATCTGTTCAGCATTTACCAATGTACAGTTTTATTCCTATGATTTAAATTGTTAATTTTTTATTATATATATACTTTTTAGTCAGTTCAATTCTGAGTTGTTCTTATTTTACATTTCTGTATGTAATTTAAGCGAGTCTCTGAAAGATCTTGTTTCTTTTTGTCTGAAGCAAAAAAACTAAACAACAAGAATTCATTAATGGGTAATTTCCAGGACTAGTCAATTTTGCAAGCCATCTGTATTTAATCAAAGATAACACATTTAAACAAGCTAATTATATTTTGTAGATTCATTTTATCTCCATTACTTAAAAAAGACTATCAAGATTGGTAGATCTAAATAGTGCTTAATTGTATTTTATGACTATTCATCTATATACATTTTCTAATACTGGTGTTTTAGAGAGAATAGTGTCAACAAAACATTTTAGAAATTTAATAGATAGTTTAATTTTCCTTGCTTTAGAATTATAATCTGAGCTGTTGATAGTGATTTCATATGAATAATCCTCACATTTGGATATAAGAAAACCATGGAAATTTGAATAATAAATTGTGTCATTGTTTGTCCCAACAAAAAGCCATTTTCCAATGCATTGACATAAGTGGGGTATCCAACAATTTGATTCATTTGATGCTGACCACCTAGAGTTTGCCCAGGCTAAGGGTTCCATGTCTGAAGATCCAAGTGTGAGACATAGCTTAAATCATCAACTGACCCAAATATCTGCCTGCCCGACTATGATGTGTGGGGTGGTGGTGTATGTGTCGGGGGTGGGGGGTGTCCTTAATCCCCGCTGAAGCCAGTCAATGGCCTGATACAGTCTCAGAATCTGGAGAAGTGTTTCCTTCTGGCAGCTGGTTTATTTTAAAGCCCCAAACTCAGGAAGCCCATATAGAGTGAAAGTAGAACGTGGAGGGTGATCCTGGGCAGCAAAGATTACTCCAAGTGTGTTCACCAACCCCTCAGCTCTCCATACCTTTTCTAGGAGGTGAAGGGCAAGGTAACTGAAGTTTCATTGTATAGTCGAGCTCCATTAAAATTGTTGGCTGCTGCTATTGAAATTTACTCTCTACTACCTACCCCTTCCCAGAACTTGGATCTTATGACTGAAAATGCTAACCCTTTCTGGCAACCAGTACCTATTTCTAAACCTATTTGGGGACCCTACCCTGTGTCATTACTTTAGTATAAAGTGTAGTGATAACAAGGATGATCAAACCATTTAGAAAACTGTAAGAGTCATAAGAGATCTTCAATCACAGAAGAAGAGTAAATATATATGTTTTATTTTACCACAGACGTATAGGCTTTCCTATGAACAATATTGTGATATGGTAACTGCCCCATCATTTAAAGAGTTCATAGTACTGCTAACATTATTCCCACTTCCAAACAACATTATTTTTTAGTAAAGATGAAACTGCATCACTGAATTTTGCTATATACTATATACTGTTGAAGCTTATCTCCACACAACATTCTAGAAAGTAGAATTGTTGCTTATAAAATAAACAAAGAACGTTGTCATTTAAGAGTATAAGAACCCTGTCAGCCTAGACTTGAATTTCAGCCCCACTGTATGACCTCCTGCTGGGTCTGTAACCTCTCCAAGCATGCTCTTCTCATTTGCAAAGTGGGAATGATGATACCAAAATCACTGGCTGCTGTGTGGATCCTTGAGACTGTCGGGTCAAACTCAACACAGCACAAAGGTCATACATAGCAAGCTCCCCCTTTTATCAAAATGTCTACCTGCTTGTAATTACACTCACACACTTCTTTGTCTTCTAGAACTCAGATTCTCACTTGTGAGTATTTTCATCCTCCATTTCCATGGACTATCTTCACCTCCCAAATAAAACAAACAAACAAGAAACAACAAAACAAAACAAAAACCTTCAGTGTTTCTGGTTCTGTGGTATTTGGTGTGTGTGTGTGTGTGTGTGTGTGTGTGTGTGTGTGTGTGTGTGTGTGTGTTTAAAAATAAGAGGCCAAGGGAAAAATGGGAAGGAGGGAAGACATCATATAGACCAGAGCTTCTTTTTTGTTGTTATCATTACCTTTTTATTATTTTCACAGTACAGTCTCTTCAAGTTCATACGTGCATCAGCCCTGTTGTGTCTGCAAGGTGCTGTTTCCTTGGATTCGCCCATCACCTCTAGCTCTTTACAATCTTCCTACCTTATCTTCCATGTAGATCCCTAAGTCTTGAGAAGAGTTTGATGAAGACATTCAAGACAGGGCTGAGCACTCCTGGGTCTCTCACTGTCTGCACATTGACAGGTTGTGAGTCTCTATGTTAATTAACAAATACTCCATTAAAAGCATCTCTAATGAGGGTCGAGTGAGGCCCTGATCTATGGATATAGCAATAAATCATTAGTCATCATTTTAGTTCCTCAAAAAGATGAAAATAAATCTACCACAAAATTTAGCTATACTGTTCTTGGGCATATGCCTAAAAGTCTCTACATCTTTCTACAGAAATACTTGTTCATCCATGTTCATTATTGTTCTATTCAGAACAGCCAGAAATTAAAAACTGCCTAGATGAATCAATGGCACATTTATATAATAGAATATTATTTAGCTTTTAATAAAAATGAAATTTGCAAGTAAATAGATGGAGCTAGAAACAAT
This sequence comes from Peromyscus leucopus, assembly GCF_004664715.2. Lineage (NCBI taxonomy): Eukaryota > Metazoa > Chordata > Mammalia > Rodentia > Cricetidae > Peromyscus > Peromyscus leucopus. The sequence continues at coordinate 24,346,878 of NC_051070.1, forward strand.
CATTCTGAATGAAGTAACTCAGACCCAGAAAAAATATTGTGTGTTTTCTTTTATAGGTGAATGTTAGCTTAAGAAATGTGTGTTTCACTTAGAATATCTACATAGGTTAGGTAGATCATATGGACCATGGGGGAGAAGGGCATCTTTCCAGGAAAGGAAAGTATAATATAGTGTTATAAATGTATAAATAGGATAAGAGACTAGGAGGATTAATTAAGGAGGGAACATAGGGAGGGACAACGAACATATCCTACTACTCTAGAAGCTTCCTAAAATAATAAAAGAAATTCAAATGGAATTACCATATAATTGGGGAGACAATGCCCCAACTATGCATCATAAGCTACCAAATAAAACCTGTAGCTAAAGTTTTCCTGGTCCTGCCTGGTACCCCAGGTGGGACAAATCTCTCTCACCTGCCAGTCTCACAGCCACTCAGACCCAGGTAAACACACAGAGACTTATATTACTTATAAACTGTATGGCCATGGCAAGCTTCTTGCTATCTAGTTCTTATATCTTAAATTAACCCATTTCTATAAATCTATACCTTGCCATGTGGCTCGTGGCTTACTGGTATCTTTACATCTTACTTCTCATGGCAACAGCGGCTGGCAGCATCTCCTGACTCAGCCCTCCTGTCCCCATAATTCTCCCCTCTCTTTGTCCTGCCTATACTTCCTACCTGGCTACTGGCCAGTCAGCACTTTATTTATTAACCAATCAGAGCAACACATTCACAGCATACAGATATCCACAGCAAAAACCTCAAGTACCAGAGACTGGATATACCCTGTTGAGTTATTGGCTGAAAGGGTCCCATAGACTACCCCAAGACACATTAAACATTACAAGAGATTGTTGGTGCTATTGGCTGCTCTGCAAAACCTGACCATAAGGCCCTATTGCTGAAGACACCACTGACTTATGTCATTGAATGTGGAAAAATCAAGCTAGTGCTTCACAAGAAGCTCCACCCCTACTGACTAGTATTCATGATACTGAAAGTTACTGTTTATGCTCCCAGAGGATAAAAGTAATCAGAAGTCTCACCCAGCTACAATCCCTGCTAACTGTGACAGTGACTTGCCTGCAAGATACACTGGTACGATAGTGGCACAAATGTTATTGGAGCAGCCAACCCCTTTGTATTGGACTTAAGGACTGCTTTGTGAGATGGAGCACACAGTTGATGAGACTAAGAAGCTGATACTAGGTAGGTCATGGGTCCAAGCAGAGCTTTTTTTAAATGAGAAGATTCATTTTATTTTTACTTATGTGTGTGTGTGTATGTGAATGTATGTATGTGCCAGTGTGTGTGGGGGTACTCGTGGAGGCCAAAAGAAGACATCACATTCTCTGGAGTTGGGGTTACAAGAAGTAAACAGCTCACTGTGAATGCTAAGAACTGAACTCCCATCATCTGTAAGAGCAGCAAACACCCCTAACCACTGATCCATCTCTCCAGCCAGAACAGTTTCTTAACTTACAGGGTTGCCTTGTCCATAGTGGGATTGATGTCACACGTCACTCAACAACCAAGAAAAAAATGTCCCCATAGACATGGCCACCAGCCAGTCTGATCCATGCAACCCCTGAAATGAGAATCTCTCTGGTAACCCTGGGAAGTATCCAGTTGAAAGCTGAAGCTAACTAAGAGAGATGTGCATGCTTATTTTTACATTAAAAAAAAAAAAAAACTTGGCCAAATACTTGACACTACAGAATGTAGAGCATCTTTCACATTTTTCATAGTTGATCCATATTTTGATTTTTATCATCAATGCTGAGAACACTGCTTTACATAAATACGGAACACAAAATGTCAGAAGTATATTTGGGGCCATTTTAGAAATTCTAGAAATTCTGTCCTAGTGTCAAACCAAAATATACTTGACTGTGTGTGAAACTCAAACCAGTGACGCAAATGGCATTTTTTTAAATGAAAAATTCTAACACAGTACAATCCAAAATACCAAGTTACAATGTACATTCAATAAATGACAGTGGGAAAATCTTCAGTGTGGTGATATTCTAATTGTACTGAAATGTGATTTTGATTGTATGTTAATAAATAAAGTTGCCCGGGGGTCAGAGACAGAGTGTGGCAGTGGTGGCACACGCCTTTAATCCCATAGATCTCTGTGTGTTCAGGGATACAGCCAGCATTAGAGACATATGCCTTTAAGACCTAGGGGGCTGTACATTCAGACAGTGACGAGGCAGTCACATGTTTGGGTTTACAACCAATGAGAAGGCAGAATGACTATGAAACGACTTACACACAGGAAATAGTACTCTTTCAGGAAGCTGGGACACCGCAGGAGCAAGGGTGAGATTTTAGCTCTGAGCTCTGACCTCTTGGCTTTCTCTTTTACATTGGTTCTGTGTTTCTTATTTAATAAGACGTTGGATACATCTACAGTTCAGCAATTTGTATCTCATAATCAGATCTTTGTTTCTATAGCACAAAAATACTTTGTATGCAGTGAGAACAAAACTGTAGTCTATGTGGACTCCGAGCCTGGGTGCACTGGGCACTTCTCATTTGTGTAGTGTGGCATGATGGCATACAATGTGCAGACTGCCTGTTGTGTGTCCAGAATCAAGGCTGCAGGGAAGTCCCATGATGCGGCACAAATGAGGGCTGCCAGAGACATCTTGTGTTCATTACATGTTTGAGTTTGAACTAATCTTTGGCCACTGTGCATTGAGAGACTTTTCATTGGAACCAAAGTTTCCTTGACCCCTCCATTATTAGGTAGCCTATGTGGGGTCATGACTCCAGCTTATTTGCCTCTTCATCTGCCCAGTGTTTGCTACTAAATTCTTCCCTCATTTTACAGAATCTTCTAATGGCCCACGTTCCCTGGGGAGAACACCCCCAAATCTTCTTCTGTTGCCATCAGAGCATCCCTACTGCCGGGCTATACCTTCCCAAAGACTTCTTTCTAAGGTGATCACGTGTCCCTCCTCCCTCTTCCTTCTCTTTTGTTCTTGACTCATTCTTCAGCAGAACGCCCAGCTATCTACCCATGCCCACTCAGAACGGCATGCTATGATACCCAGCTCTAAATTCACGCCATCAGCTTAAAGGGACTTTTGTCTCTCCTGATCTTCTGACGTAATCAGAGTTGACGATCACTGTTGCTCGTGTGTTTTTCAATCCCTCTTGTTCAGTTGCTTGGACCCTGATGGGGTCACAACCTACCCTTTAAGAAACTGGTCTAGTTATTAAATCCTCTTATTTCTAGCCATCCTTCCACTATTTCTGGACTGTTCGGTTATCTACTACCTGGAAATACCTATTGAGAAGACCCCATATTCTGAACTTAATTTTTGTTTAGCCTTTCTTAAACTGTTGTCTCTTACCATGTATTCACACAGATGAACTGCTGTCATCTTTAAGGTCAAGACTCATACTAATTAGATTAATATTACATAATCTGATTGGTGGGTGTATTGAACAAAGCAGTGTGTTTCATCTATTTTACCCAGCTCCTTCCTGTTTATCTTTCTTTTAATTATATCAGGGATAGTGTGTTTCATCAGCAACCAGAAAAGGATGAAGTGACCCA